>NC_059130.1:41260798-41959964 GCF_020740605.2 Lemur catta | reverse complement strand
GAGTGAAGTCTAAAATCCCACCTCTACACCCAGCTCTCCAAGCCCTTCATCCTGGTGTGGGAGGTTTCCTCCTCCAGAAAGGGGCGGCTTTATCCTCCCCCAAAGGTGTGCTTTGCTTCCCAAGCCCTGAACAAATGGCTGCATTCATGCAGATAAAGGCTCTTTTTCTAATTCATAAATCCAGATAGTGTTCCTTGTGCTAAAACTCACAAAGACAGTGGTATGAGCTAGGGCCTTTGGTCTTGCAATTATTCCAGTGAAAAATAATAAGGTCCTAAACTAAATCAGGAAGGATGAAGAGAGAAGAGGATATTTACAGTGGCTCTTCAGTCACCAAATATTGTGAGGGTACACTCTGTGCCAACCTCTGAGCATAGACAGGGAGTCATAGCTAAGCTCTGCCCTGGGACAGAGTAATGTGGGAGGTGATGGAAACAAATTCATTTTCAAATGTCAAAAATCTGATTTGCCACCTGCCTTCTCAATCTATTCTTGATCCTAATGTCACTATGCTAATTAATGTTTTTGCCTCCACAGGACCTCAAAACTCTAGAATTAACCTGGACTGTTCCTTGCACCAATCAGACAAACTCTGTAGGGCTAGCCCTGCAATGCAGCTCATACTTTCCTCCTCTTTGCCTTTCCTACTGCTGCTGATCCAAGTCTTTATGACCCCCCACTTGTACTCTTGAATTAAACTTCCAGCTGTTCTCCGTATTTCCATTTCCTTGGATCTCCAATCCATTGGGCAGACTTCAAACTCAATGAGATCATGATCCCATCAAGGGCTTCCATCACATAGAGGATAACATTGAAATTCTTTAGCTGGACACTTACTTAAGTCGCTGCATGATGGAGCCCAAGTTTCCTCTCGAAACGTATCTCCATTTCCTGATTATTTCTAATATTCACACTGCCTCAAATATCCTTACCCTCCACCTCTGACCATTGAAACCCTAAACATTGCACACTTCCCCATGAAGGTCTGCCTTGTGAGGTAATGAACTTGCAGTATTCCAGAAGATGCTAGACAAGAACTTTGAAGAAATACTGTTCAGGAAATTCCTCCATTGAGTAGAAGTCTGCTAGGATCAGTGGTTCCCAAAGCTTCATTGATCATCAGAATCACTAAAAGAGCTTTTGAAAGATTCAGATTCCTAATGTTTTCACTCTAGAAATTCTTATTTGGTAGGTGTCCTAGTCTGGTTTCATATTGCTATAAATACCAATGTGTAATTTATAAAGAAAAAAATCATTTGACTCATGATTCTGATGGCTGGAACATTCAGGATTGGACATCTGCATCTGGTGAGGACCTCAGGCTACTCGACCAGCTCTGGCAGAACTAACAGAGTAAAACTCACTATTAAATGCACTATTAAATACAGAAGTCTCCTGGTAGCTGGACTTTGATTTTAGATGTGAAAGATTAGCAAACTTGAAATGTGTACTTTTCATTGAAACTGGATATACACATCAAATACAAATGTGAACTCATATAATGACCTTCTATTTAGGTTTCAGACTCATTAATCCCACACTTGTCAATCCCTCTTCTTCTGGTCCCAATTTTCCCTTTTAATTTTCATGTTGCTGGGTACTTTTTTTAAATCTTGATTTGACCACTGGCAGTTATTTTAGGGCATAATGACAGATTCTAAAACTTAGTGGCATGAAACAGCCACAGAAATTTTTCTCTGTTTGGAACTATGCACATGAAGCACCACACTATTACGGAAAGCAAATATCTAGACCGACTAGATTTTTCAATTCATAATAGAATATAAGAAATTTTCTTTTTTAAAAAATCAACTTTATTGAAGTATAATTCTAGACAACAAACTTCATCTATTTAAAGTGTACAGTTTGATGAGTTTGACAGTTGTATACACTCATGAAAGCACCATCACAATCAAGATACAGAACCTTTCCTCATCTTGAAGAGATAATTTTCTTTAAATGAAAATCATTCCAAAAGCAAATCTTTACTGAGAACCTGAGACACTAATACCCTCTTCTTTCTAAAATACATTTAATTGAGGATAAATTGGAATAGTGTAAACTAGTAGTTCTCAACTGAGTGTGGATTCCACCCCCCCCAATCCAGGGTTCATTTGGAAATATCTAGAGACATTTTGGGTCGTCTGGTCTAAGGGGTATGGTGCCATTAGTATCTAGTGGATAGAGGCTAGAGATGTTAATAAGCATCCCACACAGGACACACAGGATAACCCCTCACCCCCCACCAACCAACAAAAGATTATCATCTTAAAATGTCAATAGTGCTGAGGCTGAGAAAACCTGGTGTAGATGCATCCATGCACATAACTGACCAGGAATGATAAAATACAATATTCACTCTCTGAGTCTTTGAATATGCTTACTGTTCTGTCCAAAATCTCTCTCCACTGCCCTACAACCACCCTATGAGGAAGATATTATTTTTCTCCTCACTTTATAGTTGAGAGAAACAGAGGCTTACAGACATGAGTTAACTTGGCTAAGGTCATCCAATTAAGGCATAACAGAACTGGGATCTGACTCCAGCTTCTGTTACTCCAGAGCCTGTTCTTAAACTGTTTGTGATACTATTGATTCTTTGTTAATGAAACTGTCAGCTCTCTCTCTGGTCTAGACATCCAGTCAACAGTCAACTCATCTAAGCAGATATCAACATTTGGCATGTTGATACACATCTACACAGCTACTAATCCAATAAGACAAAATAACTTTCTCCTATCAATTAGATTTTTTTTTTCAAATTATTGGTGAATGGGAATCTATCCTTCCTTTATTGTGTGCCTTCTGTGTGCCAGGCACAAAAGCCTTCTTTCATTCAATCCTCCTGGGAGCACTGTGCGTGGTTATTACTAACCACGTCTTTAACACAAGGAACCAGAATCTCAGAGTAACTTAACCACAAGTGTTGGGATTTAAAACAAGATCATCTGGGTTTGTCTGTTTGTTTAGTTGTATCAAACCACCCAAAAGCTGGTGTTATGAACTGAATGTCTGGGTCCTCCCCACCCCAAATTCATATGTTGTAGCCCTACCTCCAATGTGATTGTATTTGGAGATGGGGACTTTGGGAAGTAATTAGGTCACGAGGGCAAAGCCCTGGTCTGGCAGGATTTAGTGCCTTTATAGGAAGATACACCAGAGACCTTGCACTGCCTATCTCTCCGCCAAGTGAGGACACAGCAAGAAGGTGGCCATTTGCAAGACAGGAAGAGAGCCCTCTCCAGGCTCTGACCTGGCTGGCACCCTGAACTCAGAGTTCCAGCCTCCAGAGCTGTGAGAAAATAAATTCTTGTTGTTTAAGCACTAAGTCTATGGTATTGTGTTATTGAAGCCCAAAAAGACTAAGACAGCTGGAAATTATAAAAGTTGTACCAAAAAGAGCATTGTTTCTTGAACTCTCTCTTGTTTCTACCTTCAGATATATCCAGTCTGTGATTACAAGAAATTTATTCTGTCATCTTCAATGTCCTCAAAAGGTTCTTTTTAAAAAAATGTCTTGCCAATTTTGGAACTAGAATAAAACAATCTATCAATATATAATATAACAAACAATATGTCTTGACAGAGTAGACTCTAAGCAAATGTTATTGTGTTATTGTTTTGTAAAAACCTATAAAGCCTTTTCAGGGTTTACTCTTTCACTGACATGTTGCATTAACCATCTCTTGAAGCCTTCTGCAGGTCCAATCAGCAGTCATCAATACCCTTATCCAAATCATAGGATGAGACACTGAACCTCAATCAGCTTTAATTTCCTCAATTTTAAATGGGGCAATGATATTTACCTCTCAGGGTTGCTATAGGGTTTATGTGGGGAAATGCTTACACTGTCAGCACTGTGTCTTACACAGAAGGTGCACAATAAGAAATGTCGTCTGTGGACTGGCAGCATCACATTCACCCAGGAGCTTGTCCGAAAAGCAGAATCCTGGGCCTCACCCCAGACCTACAGAATCACAATCTGTATTTTAAGAAGACTAGTATCTACATGAAATCTGCACTTAGCTAAAGCATTAACAGAAAGAAAGAGAAGAGAGAGAGAATTGATGAAGACTAAGAAGGCTGAGGGCAGGCCCCTAGCAAGCCACTAGAAACTTCCTTCCAGAAGATTTTACATCTTAAAACATACCTGGGATCTGGCTAAACCCCATCCCCACCCCAGGCTTCAGCAGGGACAGAGCTCCTCTTATTCAGGGATCTACTTTCATCTATGCACCCAACTCATCCCCTTAATCCTCCTCTTTCTTCCATCCAGGAGACTTTTACTTCATCTGGGTGGCAAGAAAGCTTTCCACTTACTTATCAGGTATTTTGTACTCCCCTCCAGGCCTGACCTGTCAAAACTCAAAAGTCAGAAGAATCATTTTCTCTGCTTTGTGCCACCACATTCCTTCCCCCAAGGTAATGAACATAGACAAGCTAACTAAATGGAAGCAGGGAGTAAAAGGAAATAGCCAGGAAAAAATAGATTATTAATTTTAAATATTTCCCGACCACATAAAGAGCCCCATGAAATGGTTCCTTATGATTAGAGACTGAGGGCAGATGGAGACAAGTAGACCAACAAGCCATGATTTTTTCCTCCTTCTTTTTTCAGGTAGTATTCCCTATTTCCCCACTCAGGACTGATGTATATGGTTTGTTCACTCATTTCTACCTCCCAAAACTGTGCTTAGACGTCTTTGGGGTATATGCTTTCTACAAATATCACACACACACAAACAGCCTGCAGCTTTATGCAAACTGGCTCAGGGAATTCCTCTAGGCTACTCTTTCCTACTTTCTTCTATGTTCCTTGGTGCTTTCTGCTTTTCTTACCCTTATTCTTCCTATATTGGCTCAAAGTTTTCAACTTGTCCTGGTTAAACTTCAAAGAGATCTCAGTTTCCTGTTTCATCACTGACCCAGAAGTCCCAAAGGATGTCCTGCTAGGAATTGCCCAGACTCAAGGTTCCCCAAATCCTTCTCCCCACTATTCAACCCTGTTCTCCACAACACCACCTTGGGCCTGCTCTAGGCTCAGTCTGGGGAAGATGGATCAGGCCCTTCTCTTAGCACAGATCACATTCTTCCCTGTGCCAGGTTATGCACGTATGTGCCTATCTCCCCTTAGTGGAGAGACTCCAAGCCCCATCCATCTTTATATGCCCCTGCTCATCCCCAGCACCAATCCATGGCCGTGCTCAATACATGAACAGAATCAGACTGGATTGTGGGCAATAAATTTATTCCAATTTTCTTCAGAGTTTCTATCTTTCACTTCTACCCTTCCAGCTCCATGGCTCCCCACTCTTCTTTGATCCCATCTTGCTTTTATTCTTGACACTCTGGGCAAAAGTCAGAAGAATCTGTCTGCAAACCAAAGCTTTGCTGTTTTTCATTAGACAAGTTATTTAACCTCAAATCCTTCATTTAGTCATCTACTGTAAATGATAGATAGGTAGAAGATAGATAGATAACAGAGAGAGAGAAAGAAACAGTGTCTGATACATATTAGCATTCAATAATTGTTAGTTATTATTAGTATCATTATTATAGATTGAAATTGACCATAGTGAAAGTATGGAAACTGGTAAACACAACAGATTGAAACTTTTTTGAGAAAGCTGCTTTATCAGTGCATGACTAGGCTAGTGGCACATATCAAAATGATAATATTTTGGATCTAGTAAGTAAATAAAACATTACTAACATTAATTTTGCCTGTTTCTTTTTAGTTTTTGTTATGTGACTACTAAAAATGTTTACATTACATTGTAATATTTATATTGGACAGTGATGGGCCAGATAGATCCTAACCCACATGGTAGGACAATCCCATCACACCCCTCAATGTGGTCCCCTGGGAGAGCTCACATGTTCTTCAGATTGGTCCAGGCTGTTGCTTGCCATAGCTGTCAGCAGTTCTCTCTCTGAACCATTGTTCTTCCTGAGTCTTCAGGCCCCTTGCATGATGTAATAGCCTGACACTCCTAACCAACCTCTCAATTTGCCTGTTCCTGTTTGCTGTGGGTTAGGTCTTTTCCACCACTACTAGAAATAACTACTTGCAGCACCCAAGAGCCCAACATACCATTTCCAGGGTCACTGCCCACTTCCTCACAATTTCCAGGTGGCCGTGAAAGAGCCAACTTGATGCCCCAAAATGAAAAAAATCCCAAGGCTCCTTTCACTCAGAAGCCCCCTCTTATTTTACCCACTCTCTCCAGTTACTAAGACCCAATCTTCTATCCCCGGCCCAGACGTAAGGGACAAAATTCCTTTAACTTAAGAAAAGGAAAACCCTCCCTTTGATATTTCCCAGCTGCCATTACCTCTAACCCTTACATTATGTTGAAGCTCCTCCATGATGTGTAAAATGCAGGGTTATTGCCAGGTTAGCAAAAAAAATAATAATTATTATTTTTTCATTGGTTTTTTAGTTACAGCTTAGAAAAATAAAAGGTAGAAGATTTTATTTGTTTTATTACTTATATAGGAGATTGATTAACACTAAAAACTTAAATAAGCCGTAAGAAACATATAACATATATAATAGACCATATACTAAACTGAGGAAGTCCCAAGTAAACACTTTCTAACCTCCCTCCTTCTTCCCTTCCCACCAAAAGATAAGAACTTTAGCTGCACAAGTTCCCTTGGAAATAAGAATTGGGAGCCAGCTGTATTATAACCAAATCCTTTATCACTGCATAAGGGTAGTTACCTCAGGGATTTTACTGACTTAAATAGAATCCTCAAGAGCCCACTAAGAAATATTTCTTTTTAAACCATTTCACAACACTTGGGTTTCCCCAAGGAAATTAGTGACTATTTACCTTTGAAGACCGTCTGGTTACCCAAAACAAAGGGGTTTCCTTCAAATTGACTCTTCTTTGCAAAAGAAACTGCCAGAAACCTTCAAATATTGTTCTCTTAGGGAAAATAAAGTTTAAAAAAAAAGTGAAATTTCTTCTGCTACATTGGGCACCCAGATAAAACTCCTTTACCTGGACTGGATCTCAGAACTCAATAGTCCTTTTAGCAAAAACACAAGGAACAGATAAAAGATAAAGAAAATTAAAACATAAGGTAGGTGCTGCACACAATTTGAATTTTGCTTGTTTTGCTCATTTACAAATGTATTCATTCTTATAAACTATTTACTTAGTTCCTACTAAAGAGCAGATACAGTTTCTGCCATCTTATAGTTTATATTCCTGTTGGAGAAAACAGATAATAAATGTGTGCACAGACATATTAAATAATTTTAGTGCTATGGAGTGAATGTTTATATCCTCCCAAAATTCATATATTGAAGCTTTAATCCCCAATTTGATGGTATTTGGAGGTGGAGCCTTAGGTAATTAGGTCATGATGGTGGAACCCCCATGATGGGATTAGTGCCCTCATAAGAAGAGGCAAAAGAAAGATGATCCCTCCACCTTGTGGGAATACAGCAAGAAGGTGGCCATCTGCAAACCAGGATGAGGGCCCTCACCAGACACTGAATTTGCTGGCACCTTGATCTTGAACTTCTCAGTTTCCAGAATTATGAGAAATAAATATTTATTGTTTAAACCCCCCAGCCTACGGTAATCTGCTGTAGCAGCCTGAACTAAGTAAGATAATTAGGTAGTGACTAAATGCTGTGACCCACATACACACACACACACACCGAAAAACTGCAAAACCCACAGGATAATGATATATACAGCAACAAGAAGATGCATTGCTTTGGCGATGGTGCCATGAAAGGCCTGCCGAGGAGGTGATGGTTGAGCAAATCTTCCATGTGGGTCAGCTGTGGAAAGAGCCAGGGGAAGTGCACTCCAGGCAGCAGTACCTGTAAGTCTAAGAGCCCCAAGATGAAAGCAAGTTTGGCATGCCTGAAGAAAAGAAAGTGACAACAGGAAAGTAAGGCAGGTGTGAATGTCAAGCAATTGATAGATCATAGCATTAACAGGTAGTCAGGGGCCAGACTGAATGGAGCCTTCCCATCATGGATTTTATGGAAATCCATTGGAAAGTTTGTAACAGGGGAGTGATTTCAAATAGACAAGTGATATCAGATTTGCATTTTGAAAAGCTGGCTGACCCTGGCTTGTGTGCAAACAGACCCCAGTGGTGCAGGAATTAAAACAGGGAGAGAAGTTAAGAGTCCGTCACAGTAGTCCAGATGAGATGTAAAGTGCTTTGACTTCTAGGGTGTGGTGACAGAGATGGTGACAACTTATCAGATTTGAGATATGTTTTGGAGGTACAGCAATAAGACCTTCTGGATTAGATATGGCCAGTGAAGGAAATCAAGGAATCAAAGGCTATGTGGTGGTGCCATTACTGAGATTAAAGGGAAGACTGAGGAGAGGCAGACAGGGAGAGGCAGTTTGCAAATCCAAAGCTCTGTTTTGCACAGCTCCTCATTTAAGCACCACCGTAATTCTCCAAGAGTCATTTTCTTTTCCCCATTTTACAGACAAGGAAACTAAACCACAGAGAGGTTATGCAACTTGGCCAAGGTCCCTTAGCTAACTCATTCCGTGTGCTACTTTCCTTTACACAGCAGCTTAGAGGTTAAGATTGCTGAATTCTAATCTCAGGAACACCATTTACTAGTTGTGTGACCCTTTGACAATGCACTTAATTTCTCTAAGCTTTGATTTTCCTTCTTGGGGTTTATGTGAGAGTTGAGTGAGACAAGGTAGGCAACATGCATGACATAGCATACAATAAACTTTCAATAAATGGTAGCTATTATTACAGCTGGTCATCTCCAATGCTAGTAATACAGTGGCATTATGATCCTGGATTAACTCCAACTACAAGAACCCACATAAGAGATGTGTATTTTCTCCTTCCAACGGGCCTCCAGCATGTGGTCCTAGTCTTATTTCTCATTGCTGGACTGCAGACCAGAATGAAAACCTGACTTCCTATGATGGGCAGGTGGGAGGGAAGTACTAAGTGAAACCTGAAATAAAGCCTGACTAAATAAAGGAAAGATCAGAGAAAAAAGACAAGATACAAAAACTTCACCAAGAGGATCTAAAATGACCAAGGAGAAAAAGTCCCAAGCTTAATCAGGGATTAGTTGCATCAATTAAAAAAAATAAAAAGACACATCAATACAATCAGGCAATTGAGATCCTGATACTGGAAAACTAAATGTGAGGAGTATTCAAGAGCATTGCCCCTAGACTGACATCAGAGGAAGAACTGGTTCAACATTAGCAAGACTGAAAGGAAGGTTGAGAGGTTTTAGCTTATATGCCTGGAGAATTCCTCTCTTGAGCCCACACAGGTGCGGCAGCAGCCTCCTCCATCATGCTAAAGTACACCCTAAGGTAAGAACGCCTTTGGTGATCTAGCCCCTTCTCTGTCGTGGTGTATCTGTGGGTAAGAATGAATGACACTGTAACAAATCTGCACATGTACCCCCTAAATTATAAAAATAAAGAAAAAAAATCAATGCCAACCAAGGTTGGAGGGAGAATGATCCTTCTGAACAGTCACCAAAATGGTGCCTTTTCAATAACATTTAAAGGTAATATAAGAATATCATTAAAACTGGTATGAAAAGCTATCAGAGGAAACACAGTAAAAGCAAGACCGTGGTGAGGCATGCAGACATGGATCATCAGAGTGTAATGCCTCCTTTCAGAAATGCAGGGCCCACGGCCACCCCAAACTCAGCTCAGCGCCAGCAGGCTTCCTGCCATGGAGGAAGTAGAATCTCTGGCTCCTGTAGGCCGGGGAGGTCATCTAACATAATGGTTAAGAGCAAGAGCTCTGGTGTCAGGCTGCCTGAAATCAGAATCTCAGCTTGCCTCAAGCTTTTTGGCCACAATGGAAAAAGTATTGGAGTAACTGGGCAACTTATTTAACTTTTTAAAGCCTTGGTTTCCTCATTAATAAATGTGGAAAAGAGTACAATGACTGTATCTGGTACCTAACTTCACAAGGTTGCCATGACATGACGAGATAATGCACTTGTAGTACCTGGCGCACAGCTCTGAATAAGCATTTACTCTTGTTACATTACCATCTGGAGTTTCATTCTGGCTAGACCAGAGTTTCTTTCTTAGGGGGCTTGAACTTCTTTTTACAACTCTCAGTCACAACTTTGTTCCATTGCAATCCGTTTCTGTTGCTTACCACCACTCTAGAAAAGAATATTTGCTGAGTACCTAAGTCCCAAAAAAATGTTAGCTAAAGAAAGTAGTGAAGAAAACCATAAAAGAGAGAGAGAGAGAGAGAAGAAGAAGAAGAAGAAGATTAGGTATAGGTGGATTTTAGTTCACTGGAAGAGACGAATCTGTGAAGAGGGCTGAGAAAGGCCAGTCCTACTTCTATTCAAATGCCTGTGGAGGTCAGGATAACTTTTATATGTCATAAAGAGTTGTGACTTCACCTTGTTTATTATTTTATTCTCCTGTCCTCCTTTTTCCAGACATATCCTAGAAACCTAGACAACCAGAAAAACAGTGTATTGTTGTATATAACACAAATAGCAAAAGGAAACTCTATCATGCCTGTATCTTGTCTCAGAAAGAGCTCCAGGCAGAGGAGAGAAACCCCAGGGGAAAGAATAGGTGGTGGCCGAGAGCAGAGAGCAAGCCAGTTAATCCTGGGGACACCCAGATGATGAAGAAGACATAAACGAGGGGGTTGCCTGGGGGATGCCTGTCCCCCACGGCAAGGGCAAGCTCCAGCACAAAGCCCCCAGGTGATTTCCTCTTCAGAAAAGGCAGCCTTGGATCACACCAGACGACTAGACTAGAGGGTAGAAAGCCCTAAGCAGTACTAGGGTAATTTATTGTCCAAACTCAGAACAACTTGAGAGTGAAAGGGAAGATTATTTATAATAATGGTGAGTCAAAAGGCCACACCAGAATATCCGAGACACCATAGTCAGTGTCCATTGCCCTGCCCTAAGCAGAAACACAAAACTAGAAGACTAGATGTATGCTGGGGAACAAAGAAATAAACAAAGGTGAATAAGTGATCCGGAAGGAAACAAACATGTTTTTTAAAAAGCACTACCAGTGTACCAGTCCTGTGTTGAGCACTTGACATTCATGATCTCATTTAATTAGAGGGGAAGTGATGTCACTGGGATGTGAACTCAGGGCTGTCTGAAGCTAAAACACTTCATTCTTTTGTGCCCCATGCCACCACCCTGGTTCCAGCACTCTCTCCTTCATTGGGAGGCCATAATGATAGTAGCTGCTCTTACTGAGTGCTTTGAAAACTCTTGCTGATCACTTTGTGTATGGTAGCTCATTAAATCATCAAAAACCTGCAAGACAATGAGTAAACTGAGGTTCAGAGAAGTTAAGTAACTTCCCCAAGGTGAGACACTAGTAAGTAGTAGGGCCAAAATTCAAACCCAGGTGTGTCTGGCTACAAAGCCAGAGTTCTCACTCATTAGGCTGTAGTGAAGAGGAATGCGATTACACCAGGTGCATGGCAGTGGACTCGTGATGCTAGGCAGCATGAGCGGATGGAGAGAGCATGGCCACAGGAGCAAACTTGCCCACCCAAACCTTGGCTCCAGCCAAACCCGTCCTCCCCACCACCCAGACCCTCTGCCCACCATGCTCTTTGCCATGCCTTTGCAATTAATTGACCACACTGTTCTCCCATCTTACAATGATCTCCCCTTCCTCTTTGTCTACCCACAAACTAGTCATCTTCATAGTTTGGCTTTATTTCTGCCTCAGTGTTTTATTAGTACAGTTCTGTTTCCTACCTGTCCTGGTTATAATTTTTGTTTGCATGGAGACTCTAAGCAACGTTCAGAACTATAGCTCTTACTCCCCTTGTTATCCACAGCAACCAGGAAGTGAAGGTTGTGCGCTAAGAGGTTGGTTAACTACTACTGGATTAGGATGAATGTTTATGGAGGCCCTCCTCCCCCTACCCTAACACTGAAAGAGGAATTACTCAGGAGAAACAGCAGTTACTCTTTCTCACACATACACATCATCTCTAAGTCTTTTCTGACTCCTAAATATCACCAATTCTCAATTTTCATAGGTTATGATGGAATGAAAATTTCATTAAAATGGAAAATCATAAAAAATTTACAAATTCTCCTTTGTTCATCAATTTTCTTCCTCCTCATTTCAGAACAAACTTTTAAAATGACTTTTCTGTCTCTACACATGTGCATGATCAACACTGCTCTTGCGCCAGGATTCTTCGCAACACTCCAAAGTTCACTTGCTGTTGTGTTCCACAGGAAAAGAGACTGAAGTGTTTCTCTTGACCAACACTCTATTCTCAGTGCCTGGCATATGTAGGTGTTTTAAGTATTCTTTACATAAATAAAGCCTAGATTTCTAATGGCTATCTCAGCAAATACCAGGTTAGACAGATAGTACAGAGGACTAGCTTCCCCCTAATAATTCCTGAGTGCTATGTAAGCCCCCAGAAGTTAGATGCAACCTGAGTAAAAAGAGGAACCATGAATTGGAGTGAAATCACTACCACTCAGGCCAAAATATGTGGAGATTAAAAATAGAAATAGAAAGATGAAATTAGGTTGGTTATAATTCTTGAACACAGAGATTATGGATGGAGAATCATATCTACTACAGATGTGGAAGAGAAATGAGAATTTTCTAGCCATTGACTAGAACTTAAAAGCACAAAACAAAGGCAACTAAGCACCTAGCAATAATCTAGTAAACCCTCACTTTATTTTTTTAAAAATAAATTTATTTTATCTGAATTTACAAAATGTGAATAATGATATATGTGATCTCTCTTAAGTTAAAGAATGAATCAGGTATTGATTTGGGTGGGCATAATTTATCAGACCTAATTATATGTATATCATCCTTTTTTTCATTTTTTTAAAAACATGATTAAACAATTAATTTTTCATAAATAATCTTGGGGCAGATTATTAGTTGTCCCTCAAAACCTATTCTCATATTCTTAGGTCCTTTGTCATTCAGTGGTCATAGAGACTACATTGCCCAGATCCACCGGCAGTTAGATGTGGTCACGTGATTTATATCTGTCCAGTGGTGTATGAGGGGAAGCGATATGTCTACACCTTCTATCTCATCTACTCAAAAGGAAATTGCTTGCCCTAGATGTCCTCTCTTTTCCCTTCCTTTGAACTGAAACATAGATACACCACATGATTTGGCTTCGATTATGCAGATGAGCATCATTCCCTAGGAGAAGGTAGAGACATGAGAAACCTAGACCCATGATTGACCTCACAGAGCTAGATGGTTACATAAGAAAGACATAAACTCCTGTCTTCTTTAAGTCACTGAATTTTGGAATCTCTTTTTCAGCACCTTAGTTTTTTCTATTAATATAATTAATACAATTAGGCAGACAAAGATTCATCAGTCTTCTCAAGGGCTCTCTTAATCTTTGTGTTTCAAAGTCATTCTCTTTTGAACCATCTAATCATGTTGTCATCTTTGTTGATTCTTCTTCAGTTGTTAACTGATATGAATCTGTCAGAGTCTCCTTTTTCAAAAGTTTTAAACGTAATTTAAGCATTCCTCCAATTATATACTTCATTGACTTCATATCTTGACTCTCTTGCAAGATTTGCAGTTTTACTCATTACTGAATTTATTTTGCACTCAAATGGACTTGGAAAAGATGGGGAAGATGTTTTCGTCAGAACTAACTTCATTATTAGCCAGTTCATTAGTGAATATTTTATATTGTAAGAATTTTACTTCCCTTTATGACCTAATTACAGGGACTGGGATAATACTACTTAAGTTGCAAGTCACCAGCCCTGAGAAGAACTCAAAAGCTGTTCAGGAAAGGGAAAGCTTGTTATGTCTATTCTTTTAGTGGTTAACCTATTAATAGTTTTTCTTAGCATGCATACTTAACAAGCTCTAAATTCCATAAACATTTTTATCCTTCTCTCAAACATTATAAGGAGCTTAGAATGTTTACCTCTAATCAGTATCACTCCCTAAACTTTTTCTTATTTCAAAATATTAACAGACTACAAATGTTTACGTTACATGGATCCACTTTGTAATGTGTGAGTCCTGGCTATAGGTGTGCTTACCACCCAAATAGTGTTCAGAGTACCCATTAGGTTGGTTTATTCCCTGATCCCCCCACTCCCTCCCAGTTACTCTCCGCTGAGTTGTAATTCCCTTTGTGCACTTGTAAGCTACAGCAGTATAGTCTTTTGGTTCTGTCTTGTTTTGATTTTTCCCACCAATTGGGCATTATAATCATTGTTGTTATTTTATGGAGTCAATGTTTGCTTATATTTAATTACATATTTCTTCACCATTTCTTCTTGCATCTCAGATTTTCCATTCATGCTCAGAGCCCTGAGAGGGCCAGATTCTCGTTATTCAATTCTCAGGGGAGACTTTTTCCCTTCCACTCAACACTAAGTTCAAGCCAGATGAGTTTCCTGGTTGTCCCATTCTACAGGACAGATTTGTTTTGAGTTTAACCTTAAACTGAGGACATAGCTCTTTGGTATCTCAGTTTTATGTATGGGTTTCTTATTAGATCCCCACCTTAGACCAACCTTAGGCTTTATTCTTGTCTTCTAATTCCCATGCATCCATCAAAACAAAATTTCAAGGTCATCAAGGTTTGTCAGATACTCTCAAATGATACCTACTTTGATGTTCATTTGCCTTCAAGTTTCCCACTTTCACTTAGCTTTCAACCTCTGTGGATGCCTGCCTTTCTTGCTGGCTCAAAGATGGTATTTTAAAAATATTCATAGCCTATCCTTTTTTTTTTTTTTTGACAGAGTTTAGCTTTGTTGCCCAGGCTAGAGTATAGTGGTGTCATCATAGCTCACTGCAACCTCCAACTCCTGAGCTCAAGCGATCCTCCTGCCTCAGCCCCACAAGTAGCTGGGACTATAGGAATGCACCCTTTCTGTCTGGCTAATTTTTCTATTTTTATTTTTATTTTTTTGTACAGACAGAGTTTCACTCTTGCTCAGACTGGTCTCGAACTCCTGACCTCAAGCGATCCTTCCGCCTTGGCCTCCCAGAGTGCTAGGATTACAGGTGTGAGCCACCACGCCCAGCCCATATTCTATCCATTTCTTTTGGTTGTTTTCAACAGGAGAATAACTCAGGATACCTAACTCCCCTGCTGCTAGAACTGGCAATCTGCAGCTCCTCATTTTAAATAATTAATATTTTCCTAAATAAGGAATATGCCACAGTGTAATAACAATTATAATAGCTAATAATAATAATAGCTAATATGAACATTACTATAAGCTGCGTACTGTCAAATGTGTTTTATTTATATAAAGTTATCTAATCCTCAAAACACCCCTACTAGGTCAAACCCAGATAATATGACTCCAGCATCTATGTTATTATCTACTACACATTCTGTCTACAGGGGCTTGAACAACAAAGAGGATTCAATTCCGTATGAATAGGAGGAAAATTATGCAATTCTTTCCTAACTAATGCAGTCAGTGACCACAGACATGCCAGAAATTGCTTTTCCAGTCCTGGGAATGAGTCATACGCAGCTTTAACATGGGCTCTGTGTTTGAGGAAACTCACACCAGCTGCACAGATGGGGTTGCTGGTACAACCTAAAGCTGAGATGGTAATCAGGTTTCATCATATACGCCATGTCCTTCATGTGGAGTGACTATCCAAGACCTGGCTTTGAGAAGGAGACAGAGCCTGTCTCTGAGCCCGGTGAGAATGAGCATTGTGACCAATTATCAGTGTCTGCTGTGGACCAGGATTCAGAAGTGCCATCTCTGGGATACTCCTGACCCAAGGACATGGGGCAGGGCAAACTCCAGTCCTTGAGTTGGATCTTCCTGCCCCTTACCCTGGCCAACTGAGCCAACTTTCCCCAGACCCTCAAGTTCTGCCTTAGATCTTCTCTCTTTATTTTACTTAGCAGTAAGTAAAAAGCCTTACCAGACAAGTCCAAAGTCATCCTCTCTCCACAATTACCTCATCTGGGCTGTATTTTTCTGATTTTACTTAATGCGGCTCTACAGATAAACTGCCCCATGTCTTCAGAACTGAGAAGAAATTAGAGTCAATAGAATAAAAAGTGGGCACAGAGCATATGAACCCTTGTAGTAAGTCAGTTCCAAATGGGGGCCGTCCTGAGTTTTCTGTGCTTTCTAAGTCCAGAAGTACTGAGAGGCATTTTGAGTGTAGTGACGACAAATGTTAAGCTCTGGAATCTGTCTTCTGGAGTTTGACTCTTAGCGCCACGATGCACACTATTTGACTTTGGGTAATACTTACTCTTTCTAAGCTTCAGTTCCATCATCCGTAATATTGGAATATAATTGTACCTATAGTATAGAGTTATTTACAGATCAGCAATGCCCAAACTTTCTTTAAATCTCAGGATCTGAAAAATTATTGAGAACTCTTAAGACCTTTTATTTATGTGTGTTATATCTATTGATATTTATTACAGCAAAAATTAAAACTGAGAATTTTTAAAATATTTATTTATTCATTTAAAAATAAACTCCATTACATGTTAACTTTAACAAATTTTATGAAAAATAACTATATTTTCCAAAAAATTAACAAGCAGAGTTTTATACTTGCATAATCTTTTTAAATGTCTAGCTTAATAAAAGACAACTGGATTCACATAACTGCTGTCTTCAATCTGTTGTTACATGCTGTTTTGACTGATGTGTGTGAAAAAAATACTATAACTGAATACAAATGTATAATTAAAAAGACAGAAGTACTTTAATATCCTTTTCAGATAATTGTGGATATTATCATTCCATTATTCACATTCAACAGGTAGATTCTTAAAGGTTAGTTGACAGGTAGAATCTAAAACTATATCAATGAACTAATAATATTGTTACATTAAGATCCATTGGAATAGCTTGCATTTTTGAAAGGATCCTTTAATACATACATAAATTTGTAGCATAATATATTGGTCATTTTTAAAATATTGGTTCACTGAGTTATACAGATATTCCAAATGTTGACCCATTGCATTATGCAACACCAGAAACAAACAAACAAAAAAAAAAAACTCACATGGCCAAAGCAAAGTCAGAGTATAGAAATATATTTCCATATTTTTGGGGAGGACTTCCCTAAGAATGTAGTTGCAGGGAAAAACCAGGGCCATTAATGCAGTATACTACAAATTATATCCAAGATCACTTCCATCTCTAATAAAAATTATGGCATATTTTAAATTAAAAAGATTACTTATGTGGTTTTCTAAGACATTAAGACCCTTGTTTATTTATATAATTTTTTTCAAATTCACTTGGGCCAATGAAAGGAAAGAAAGGAACAAGGAAGGGCAATGAGAACATTATGGGAATGAAAAGAGAGAGTGGCATGGGGTAGTGGGGGTATGAAGAAAGAAAGAGGAGGAGGAAGGAAAGAGGGAGGAAAAAGGGGGGAGGGGAAACAGAGAGAAGGGAATGCAAGAGGATGAGGAAGGAAAATTAGAGGGAAAATGAAAAGAAGGGAGGGAAGAAATTAATGACTAAACTTGTTCTTGGGGAACCCCATCAAAATGTAACTAAACCAGCAAAGTTATTAGAAGCCCATTAGACAAAAATTTAGCTGCTTCTTAAGAGCTGGTTTATCAAAATAGCTATTATGATTCCAACAAGAAAAAGCTGGATAGGAACTATGGTTTAATATATACTTTATTTTTAATTTTTCTATAAAGGTGATATAGTATAAAATATGTCTAATTATTTTAAATCTTATAAACTTTTATTATAAAACAAACCAAATTGCTTACACGATTGCCCATACCTAAAAATTGAAAGTGAGATTTTTAAATGATACTTTTTTAAAATTATTGAACTTATTTTCTACCACAGTTTAAGGTTATATTTATAGCTTTGCCTCATATTTTCACATTTACTGATTGGTGTTGGTATTTTCAGGCTATTAGTCTTTGATTTGACCCTAAGTTTGACAAGGATCCTAAAGTGTTTCCAGCATTTTGTTCTGTTATTTTCATCTTGCATACATTTCCTTTATTTTTGTATATCTTCTTTATTAACTTTTCTACAATATAATTTTAGGCCTAGAGACAAAGCAATTTTTGAAGTGGTCACCAAATTTAGCAAGATAGAAAAAAAATGTCTTTAAATGTCTTTACTTTTATTAAAGTGCTATTATGACAAAGGTTAAGAGATATTTATAACTAAAGAGTTAGAAAGCTACTTAACTTCCAGAAAACAGCCAAGAATCTGAAACCAAAATGATTAATAGTTTCCATTTGTTGAGCCTCTAAACTCTGAAACTGGTTTGAACCAATTTGTGTTTGGAGGCAAGTGAAGTGTAGGAGGTTAGAGCACAAACCAAGACTCAACGTCTGGGTTCCAGCCCCAACTCTGCTACTGGTTACCAGGATAAGTGGCCCACCCTCCCTATCCTTCTTTTACCTTATCCATAACAGGAGGAGCAGAAATCCAAAGACCCTAAGCTCTCTCCCGGCAATCATGTCTTACAAAATATTCTTTGTCAATTTTCATTGAGTTTTTTTCCTCCTGTTGTCACATAACCCATTAAAAGTATTGGGTTTTTTCATCCTTTGTAATCATCAGATACCAATTTTATTATCTCTCAATGGTAAAGATCCCAAAGCATTCGTTAGATGAATATTGTGAAGGAATTCTTTATACCCAGAAAAAGAAAAATCCAGAAGTCCTGCATGAGTTTTATGTGGCAGGCACTGTACTAGGTGTGTTGTACATACTGTTATTTAATCTTTACTGCAATCCTTTGAGGGAAATTTAGTTACCTTTTTTAATGGAAAAAAAGCAACATCTTCAGAGAAATTAACTTAGTTGCCTAAATTCACTAATTCTTTCATTCATTCATTCATCCATTTAATAAATATTTATTTACTGCTCCACGACAGATATAACTCTACTGAAGGGACAGACAATAAAAGAGTACTCCCATGAAAAAAAAACCCAGACCAGCAAATAATACAACAGGTCATTTTAAGAGCTATGAAGAAAACTAAGCAGGGTAGAAAACTCGGGAGTGGATGGAGACCCGCGTGACATGCAGGAGAGATTCAGTCAAAATTTCAGAGAAAAGGAACAGCAAGCACAATAATCCTCAGGTACAAACACAGCCAGTAAATAGTGGAGCTAGGATTTAAAATCAAGTCTGTGACATGCAATTTTGTGTCTTTCTGTCCCAAAGCAAAGGTACATTTAATTTCTTTCTGCTCTGCAGATAAAATTCTCAAAATATCTTCAGCAAAAACCAAATTTGTAGTCTGTCATTAAAGTCGAGAAAAGGAGGCTTTAAAAGCTTCTGGCTAGAAGTGAAGAAAAGTTTTCCAGAATGGGCTGTAGAGAAAGCTTGTAGTCATGGCTTCTATTGAAAGAATCTCCAAGGTGTGGATGAGTAAGAATGTGCTGCAGACTTAGTGCTTTAAGACTCATAAATGAGTGGCTAATTCGTCTTTTCCAGAAACCTTATTATTGAAGAGAATGCAAAGAGAAGTGTAAGTACTATTTACCATTTTGACTAGAACAGGGCTATTACAGGGCCTCCAATACTCTTACTTGCTTTTCAACTTCTACATTTAGAATCAGAGAATCATGTCATTCTAGATTGAAAAAGAACTTTTTCCTATGATACATCCCATTGAAATCCATCCACTATGGTGGAACATTGCTCAGTGATTTCAGAATCAATTCACAACATTGCTCAGTGATTTCAGAATCAGTCTGCTGAAGTCCATGTCTGTAAACCTGCTGGCCAGCTCCCAGGTATGGCGGCAAACACCCATCACCTCCCTCTCCGTAAGTCACCTCCCTTAATATACACAGCTGTCCCCTCCCTTGCTCATCCCCCCCAGGGCCCGGCCATGGCACTTTGATCCTTCTTCTGCAGCTCTTCTCCCAGCTTACCTTGTTCAGTAATGTTATCTGTCCTTCCTGAAAATGGATGATTTGTCTTTTGCTCACAGCCTCTTTTCCAGACTGTCTTCACATTCCCTTCTGCTCAAGGGCAACTTCTTCTTCTCAGGAATTTGTATCTCATCTATTTACCTTTATTAGGGAAGCTAGCAGATTTTTATATAGTAACTAGAATGTCACGTGATACTGAAAGAAAAGCCTGGATTCCAGGAAAAAGGGAAGATTAGATGGTTAACCACAGATTTCTTCTAATACAGAAGAGTCCATAGCCTCAAGGCACAGAGATAGAGAACATCATCCCTTATCTGGTAGCACTTTCCAGCTCCCCAAAAGGAAACAGGATTTAGATAAAACACAGAATGGCTTGTTGGGACTTGTAGACACTGTTGATGCACTTATTTTTCTGCTGAAAAGCCATTGCTTTCCTATGTAATTTAAATTCAGATTAGAAACTAATTACAAGCTAGTAGAGATGATAATTTTGTTAGAGCCGGTTCCCTCGGCCCCGGGAACAGAAAGACAGAGTCACTGAGGCTGCAAAAAGGCAAAGGAGTTTTATTGACTAGCTCGAGCTAGGGTCCAAGCCCTGGGCACCAACGCAGTGGTCTCTTTCCATGGGCAGGGACCCCGCGCAGCGGGGATGCATGTCTTTTATACTTTTTTAGCAGAGTACATGCACGGGGCTATGGATCCCCCCCTCCCTCCCTTAATTCATTTGCTCTTTCAAAAAGTGGCTGATTGTCTTGGCTCTTGATTGGTTGGTTTTCAAGCCACAGGACTGGCTTTTGATTGGTTGGTTTTTTTAAGTTGCGAGACAGGCTTCTGATTATGCCTTGCCCTTCTTATCTAGTTAATTGGTTGGAGGGCCCCGGGACTCTCCAGCCCTTTATCAGGAAGTAACTTGCGGTTATCTCCCCGGGCCTGTTATGACCGTCGGGGCCTGTTACAACCGTCTGGGCTCCACTTAAGCCAGGTAAGCAAACCATATTTACAAAAGCAATTAGCATCCGTTAGAATCAAAGAGAGCACACTTTTTTTTTTTTAAACAATTCCCGTTCTTCATTCCCCCCTTTTTCTTTTACCTATGAGCACTCTTGCGCGTACATGGGGTCTCGCACCTCCTCTATTTCTAAGTAGGTATCATGGTTCAGCTTTCGGTATTGCTACCACAATACCATCAATTGTATGGTATTGACCCGCTCTTTTACAAAACTAACTAATCTATTTAGAATACACAGTCCGAAAGTGAGGATGAGCAGGAGCACAATTAGGGGTCCTAATATAGTGGAAAGCAAAGTAGTCAGCCAAGGGGAGCTATTGAACCATGACTCAAACCATCCTTCTCTTTGTTCACGCTCCCTTTTCCGCTTTGCCAGTCCTTCCCTGACTTTAGCCATGGTGTCTCTAACTATCCCAGTATGGTCAGTGTAGAAATAGCACTCTTCTCCGAGGGCCGCACATAGCCCTCCCTGTTGGAGAAATATGAGGTCCAGTCCCCTCTGGTTCTATAGTACCACCTCAGACAGTGAGGTTAGGGACTTCTCTAAAAGAGAGATGGATTTTTCAATTCTGGCTATGTCTTCATCTACAGAGGCCCTCAAATTATCGAACCCCCTATGTTGTATTCCTAAGGATGAGATTTCTGTCCCTGTTCCTATTGCATCCAGACCGAAAAGAGTGGCTACAGTTACTGCTGTAAAGGGCTCTCTTTTTTTTGTAGTCAACCCGGCACCTTCTGTGCCTTTTGCCCATGCATCATATACTATATTTTCTTGGTGGTAGATAACCTTAGGGAACACTAGCAGCACCATGATGCAGACTTCCTCTGACTCATTAAAGACAGACAGGCTGAGGCATGGAGTCAGGCCTGTTTTAGAACAAACCCACCATCCATTGAGCACTGGAATCACCCATTTTGTTCCTCCAGTCTGGTTTACAGATGGGTGGATTTTTGGCACAAAACTGTGCATGGCTAGGGGGCATCTTTCCTACACAGGTTCCGTTCTCAGTGACTGCCTGAAGTGTTAGCCCTGGGCCCTTGCGGTCCCATGTGCAGGACCTAGGGGCCTCCTCCCCCGTAGGGTTGAAGGGGGCATCTATTCCTACTGCTTCATAGAAAGGGGGTCTGATGCCATAGCATAACCAACAAGCTTCCGTAGCACTGAGATCGGAGCGATTTAATGCCTCATATGCTGCTGTCAGCATTTTCCATAAGGGATCTCCTGACTCTTTTGTTCTGGGGGTTACTTGCACTTCCACCTCTGCCACCGGGGTCCTTAAAAGTGTGGGTGGGGCAACAGTCGGGTGTGGGATATTTTGTTCTCCCCCTAGCACCCCCAAAATGTTAGAACCGGTTCCCCCCAGCACTGGATTGGGCCCTACAGCACCCGAGATGGGAGAAACGCTCAGTTTAAATTGTATTACAGTGCCCCGCCCCCCTCCAGCGGCTGTCATAGAGAGTTAATCCCCAGTATAGTCCCGAGACCCACCGTCTGTCCTTTTTTCCTTCATCTGTGAACCTTACACGTATCAGGTTATAGTCAGAGGCATACCTGGTTCGTGAGCATGGCCGGACATAAGACATTTCGATGAAAAGAGGTTGCACCCCCCATTTCCACTCTCTGTCATTGGTGGTCACACATTTCCAGGCTGCACAGTAGAGGGACTCGATCCCCCAACACACGCGTCTTATTTTCCCTGTTCTAAATCCTGAACATGCATAAAACCCATTCCTACTTAGCTCTATCTGGGCCTGGCATTGGGTATATTGATATTCATAGCCCAATCCCTACTTCTTAGGGTCATACTGCAGATTGTCCATGCCTGGCAATTGTTCTAAGTTAACATACAGGTCCAGCCACCAAGTGTTTAGTGGGGCCGTTCCTGAAGTCCTATTATAAACTTCATGGGTTTCTAAGTTAGTGATTTCCCAGGTGAGGTTATAGGGCATGTGGGGATTTGGGTCAGTCATTGTTTTTCCCATAATGTTTATGAATATAGTAGTCACTACAAGCATTTTTATTCTGTGTGTCTTTATCATTGGTTCTGTGGTGGTCTGGTTGTCATGTGAGTCAGTCTGGTCTTCAGTGGATTCTCTGGATCTGCCGAGGCTCTCCACTGGACTTGCTGCTGCTCTCACTCATCCTCATTGGCAGGTCTCACGTGAGAGTGGTGTATCCAGGTCGCCACTCCATCAACCTTTAGGGCACTGGGGGTGACAAGAATAATCTGAAAAGATCCCTTCCATCTGGGCTCTAGAGTTTTGTTATTATGCCTTTTTACCCATACCCAATCTCCCGGCTGGTAGGGGTGCCCGTCAACCTCTTTCCCCTCCTGTCGAGCTGCCTGATAAATGGCTCGGAGGGCAGGCCAGATCTGGCCCTGAACTCGTTGCAGGGCCTGTACAGCCTGCAGCACTTCTTTAGGGTTTTCAGGCAGAGCCCCAGAGATCATTTTTGGTATTACAGGTGGAGGAGTGCCATATACAATCTCAAAGGGGGTTAGGCCTAAATAATAGGGGGTGTTCCGGGCTCGGAACAGGGCGAAGGGAAGGAGGGTCACCCAGTCTCCGCCAGTCTCCAGGACCAATTTAGTCAAAGTCTCCTTTAGGGTTCTGTTCATTCTTTCTACCTGCCCCAAGCTC
The DNA here is from genome assembly GCF_020740605.2 of Lemur catta. Taxonomy (NCBI): domain Eukaryota; kingdom Metazoa; phylum Chordata; class Mammalia; order Primates; family Lemuridae; genus Lemur; species Lemur catta. The sequence continues at coordinate 41,936,409 of NC_059130.1, read as the reverse complement.
TGGGGATTATATGCACAATGCAATTTCCAATCTGTCCCCAGAGCCCGGGCTAGCCCCTGACTAACTTGACTTGTGAAGGCTGGCCCATTGTCAGACCCTATGCTCTCCGACAGCCCATACCTGGGAACTATTTCCTCTAATATTTTCTTTGCCACTATTAAAGCAGTTTCTCCTTTAGTAGGAAAAGCCTCTACCCACCCTGAGAAGGTATCTACCATGACCAGTAAGTATTTGTACCCATATTTCCCTGGTCTTACCTCTGTAAAATCTATTTCCCAAAATAACCCTGGTTGCCTCCCCCGTTCCCTGGTACCTGTATGGGTCCCCCTGGTCCTCCCCAGCTGCATAACCTGGCAGACACGGCAGTTTTTGACAATGTCTTCTGCTGTCTTCTCTTGTGATTTGAATCTGAGTTGTGCCGTGGCCAGCAGCTGTAACATCTTCTTCTTGCCAAGATGCGTTGTCTGGTGCAAGTGTCCTAGTAGGTGGTTCCCTAAGGTCTCAGGGACTATCAGGCGATGTTCTCTGTCTTGGAACCAGCCGTCCTTGTTCGGCATCACCTGCAGTTTTTCTGTGGCCCACTTTATGTCCGTGCTGGAATAGTCCGGTTGGGGGGGCATCTCTCCCATCCCAGGGGGCGGCAAGCTCAGATGCAGAACATCAGTCAGTACCGGTCCCTCTGCAGCCCTTCTTACCTCAGCATCTGTGGCCCGGTTGCCCCTGGCCTCAAGGGAGTCCCTCCTCTGGTGCCCCGGGGTATGGACTACAGCCACTGCCTTGGGTAACAGGATGGCTTCTAGTAGTTGGAGTATCTCTGGCTTGTGCCTAATCTCTTTGCCTTCAGCTGTAATGAAGCCCCTTTCTCTATAGAGGGCTCCGTGTATATGCACTGTCCCGAAGGCATAGCGGCTGTCAGTGTACACCGTCAGCCTCTTCCCCTGGGCCCGGCGAAGGGCTTCTGTCCTTCTGTCAATGCGACCAGGTCAGCCTCCTGGGCCAAGGTCCCCTGTGGAAGGCGCGTGGCCCAGATAAGCCTGCCTTATCCATCTACTATGGCCGCCCCTGCATACCTGTGTCCATCCCAGACGAAGCTGCTCCCATCCGTGAACCAGGTCAGGTCGCTGTTCGTGAGGGGGCAGTCTTGCAGGTCACCCCGGGCCATCTGGGCCTTGGCCAGGATCTCAAGGCAGCTATGTTCAGGCGTTGCTGGCACTGGATCTGGCAGAAGCATGGCTGGGTACAGGATGGCAGGAGTCTGGAACTCAATGCGAGGGGCGTCTAACAGAAGTCCCTGGTAGTGAGTCAGCCTCGCGTTTGTGATCCATCATCACGGCAGCTGCTTCAAGATCCCCTCTATGGCGTGAGGGGTGGTAATGTGCAAATGCTGACCCAGGGTGAGCTTGTCGGCGTCTTTGACCAGCAAAGCAGTAGCTGCGATGATTTGCAGGCACACTGGCCATCCTGCTGCTACCAGGTCTAGCTTTTTGGACAGGTTCGCCACAGGCCTCCTCCAAGGTCCTAGTGTCTGCGTGAGCACCGCCTTAGCTATTCCCTTTCTCTCATCTATAAACAGGTGGAATTCCTTTGTGAGGTCAGGGAGTGCTAGGGCTGGGGCCTCTAACATAGCTGTTTTCAGGGCTTGGAAGGCACCCTCCATTTGCATAGTCCATTTCCATGCCTGTCCTGATTTACATCCTTCATATAAGGGTCGAGATTTTTCTGCAAAACCCGGGATCCAGAGATGGCAGTACCCCACTGACCCCAGGAACTCTCGTACTTCTTGACATGAAGTCAGAGTGGGTATCCCTAACACAGTCTGTTTCATTGCCTTGGTCAGCCATCTCTGACCTCCTTTTATTTTATATCCTAGATAGGTGACTTCGTCCTTGCAAATCTGGGCCTTGTTAGCACTGGCCCGGTATCCCCGTTCGCCTAGCACCCTAAGCAGGTCCTTGGTGCCCTCTAAGCAGGTCTGTGGGGTTGGGGCAGCTAGTAGCAGATCATCTACATACTGTAGCAAGGTCACTTCCAGGTGGTTGGCACGGTACTCACCCAAGTCATCGTGAAGGGCCTCGTTGAACAAGGTGGGTGAGTTCTTAAACCCTTGAGGCAGCCTTGTCCATGTCAGCTGCCCCTGGATTCCCCTCTCTTCATCTTGCCGTTCAAAGGCAAATATTTCCTGGCTGCGCAGGGCTACTGCCAAACTGAAGAAAGCATCCTTTAAATCCAAAACGGTGTGCCAGGTTTGTGTCTGGGGAAGGGAGCTTAGCAGGGTATAGGGGTTGGGGACTGTAGGGTGGATGTCTAGGACCTGCGCGTTGACCTCCCTGAGGTCCTGCACAGGCAGATAATCCTTCCCACCCGGTTTTCTCACTGGCAAAAAAGGAGTGTTCCAAGCTGACTGGCACTTTCGGAGGATTACAGCATCTAGAAGCTTTCGAATGTGGGGCGTTATGCCCATCTTGGCCTCCTGGGGCATGGGATACTGCCTGACCCTGGCTGGTTCAGCTCCTGGTTTCAGTTCAATATAGAGAGGTGGCTGATGCTTTGCCCATCCTGCTCCCCCTGTCTCAGCCCAGGCTTCAGGAAACTCATGAAGCCAGTAGCCCATTTCCCCTTCCTGATTGATCTTCATGGGCTGATACAGTCTGTACTTGTCTGCCTGAGCCAAGGTCAGGACTTGAGTAACCCAGGGGCTACTGATAAGGTTGCCTCTGTCATCAGTTATTATTATTCCTTCTTCTTCAAAGTAGATACGGGCCTTTAATTTTGTGAATATGTCCCTGCCTAATAATGGGGTGGGGCATTCTGGAATGACCATAAAAGCATGACTCACTTGCCCCGAGCTTAAATCTAACTTTCGTTGAGTGGTCCATTGGTAGGGCTTAGTTCCAGTCGCCCCCTGCACCCACCTAGTCTTATGGGATAGTTTTCCAGTAGTTTTTGTAATCACCAAGTATTCTGCTCCTGTGTCCACCAGGAAGCTAACTGGGTTCCCCTCCACTTGCAAAGTTACCCTGGGCTCGGGGAGGGGCACTGAACCCCAACTCCCCTACTTCTCTTCATCCTGCCCCAGCACCATAACCTTTCCAGAGGGTCCAACCCCATGTCCCTCCTTCCTTTTGGGGCAGCTCCTAGCCCAATGCCCATGCTCTTTGCAGTGTGTGCACTGATCCTTGCCTAGCCTCTCCCTCCGAGGTCATTCTCAGCCATTTACCCCTAACTGACCCCCTCCTATGGCTGCAAGTAGGATCTTGGCCATCTCCTTATTTGCCTTACGCGCCTCACCCACCTGGAACTTCCTATCTTCCTGTCTCATTCTTTCTAACTTCTCCTCCAGCGTCTCCCTATTGTTGTAAACTTTTTCTGCCACTTTCAACAGGTCTTGCAGAATTTTCTCACTTAACCTCTCTATTTTCTGCACCTTATGCCTAATGTCTGGGGCTGCCTGGTTAACAAAAGCCATCATTGCTGCCGCCTTGCTCTCTTCTGCAGTAGGATCTATGGGAGTGTACTGTCCGAAAGCCTCCATAATCCTCTCTAGATATGCCGCTGGACTCTCCTCGGGCCCCTGCCGAACATCCCCTACCTTAGCCAAATTGGTCGGCTTCCGTGCCGCCGCCCGGAGACCGGCCATCAGAGTCTGGCAGTAGACCTGGAGATACTCCCTACCTTCAGCCTCATTGTAATCCCAGGGTGGCCGTTCAAGGGGAAAGGTCTGGTTGATGACTCAAGGGTTGATGGTAGGCCTGCCGTCCTCTCCAGGGACTAACTTTCGTGCCTCTCCCTGGATTCTCTCCCTCTCCTCTGTGGTAAAAAGAACCTTAAGCAACCATTAGCAGTCGTTCCATGTGGGCTGATGAGTGAGAAGGACAGAATCTAAAAGGTTAATTAGATCTCTTGGATTATCAGAAAAATTTGCATTTTGAGATTTCCAATTATAAATATCACTGGTGGAGAAGGGCCAGTACTGATACACCTGCTCCCCGTCCACTCCCGGGAGTCCCACGGCCCTCAAGGGAAGCGCCCTCACTGGTTCAAGATCTGGAGTTTGTCCAGTCCGTTGTCTAGTGCTGTACGCCAGCCCCCCCGTCGGAGGTCCTGTCCTCCCCTGGGCCGCAGGAGCCGCCGGAGCCGCCTGGGCCACTTGGGCCGTTGGGGCCACTCTAGGATTATAAGGTGGGGGTGTATTCCACTCTAGGTCTATTAAATCTGGATATAGATTAGAATCCGACAGCACAGGTGATCCCATGGGCTGAAGGTCCTGCACCCCACTTTTCTTTACCTCTTTGGTAACTAGGGTTGTGTCTTCTTCCTCGATGCTGGCAGGAGGGCCTTTAGCCAAGGTGGTGGATCCTGAACCAAGTCCTGCCAGACTATAATATAGGGGTCTTGGTCCGGATGGCCGTGATGACCAAAGACTACCCCTTTTATTTTCTCAATAAGCTTAGCATCAAATGCCCCTTCCCGTGGCCATCCCACCCCAAAGGTCGGTCACTCCACCTCGCACAGGGTGATGAATTTCTTTTTCTTTACTTTTAGGGAAAGGCTGTGTGCCCTTTCCTTAACATCCTTAAAATGGCCCACAAAAATGGACAGGGGAGTCGATGGTGTCTGTCCCATGTCTGCGCAGCACTCCTGCAAGGAAACAGACACCGTTAGTTGGTCTGCTTTGGTGCCACTAGCTGATCTGGCATCACAGCGGGTTCCTGCTGCCCGCTCTTGTTGCCCACTGGTTTTTCTGGTTTCTTGCACAAAATGGGCAGCAGGTCTTGGCCTTGGTCAGACCCCGTTTTAGTTTTATTTCTTTCCACGGTGGGGCCTCAGAGGACGCCCCATCCTCCTGAGTCATGTGAGGAGAAAAAGGGTTATTAGTTACAAAGGGGGCAATGAAAACATTTAAAAGACAAATGGAAACGTTCAAAAGACATCGAATGACACAAAGCCACTAGAAAGGGGGGGCAGTTTGCAGCCATACAAGGAGTCCTACCAAGAGCCAGTAGAGAAGTGTGAAGGCAGCCTTCTTTAGAGGTCCCCAAGATTGAGGGGTCACAGCATACAAGCCAATACCAAGCAGTAGCACCAACAGGGAAGGGATCCCCCAAAGAACAATCTGTAACCAAGAGATTGTAAATCCAGAGATTGATAGGGCCATAGAAAAAGGAGAAGCTGTTGGGCTGCTCCACTCAGCAGCACTGTGGCTCAGCAGACTCACCCACAAATCTCATTCACCATTAGTTGCACTTACGGACACTCCACACAGTAAGCATTAATTCCAATCACAGGCCTGACCTAAGAGTCCGGACTTGTTTCTTGGTCTTTCTCTCACAAATTGGCTAATATCACTCAAAAGAAATCCACAAAGGCACAAACAGACAATACTTGACCGGTCCTGTGTTAACCATCTAAAACTCAGACAAATAAAACCAGAATTTCCACCAAGTGGCCCCGGACTTATCCCCTCTCGGAGTGCCTCCCGCCTGTTGGAAAACAAAAGACAAACAAAGGAGCAACAGACATCAACAGAAATTTTAGCCGGCTTCCGCTTGGATTCCATGTCAAGCGGATCCACTTGGTTTCGCTTTCCCAAATAGAGTTTCCACCGAGTGGCCCCGGACTTACCCCCAACTCGGGAGTGCCTCCCACTCTTTGGAAAAACAAAAGAGAAACAGAACCTACCGCGGGGTTGAGGGATGTCTCCCTTCACTCCCCACCGGTGACCCACCAATGCCTCCACCTAAGTCTTCTGCCAGTCACTTCCCAGGGCCCAGTTATCTACACCATATGGATTCTCAGAGCTCCAACTCCTCCTCAGATCCAGATTCTGTTCCGGGGATTTTGGAATCCTGGATGAGCCCCCAAAATGTTAGAGCTGGTTCCCCTCAGCCCCGGGAACAGAAAGGCAGAGTCACTGAGGCTGCAAAAAGGCAAAGGTTTTATTGACTAGCTTGAGCTAGGGTCCAAGCCCTGAGCACCAATGCAGTGGTCTCTTTCCATGGGCAGGGACCCCGTGCAGCGGGGGCGCATGTCTTTTATACTTTTTTAGCAGAGTACATGCATGGGGCGATGGATCCCCCCTCCCTCCCTTAATTCATTTGCTCTTTCAAAAAGTAGCTGATTGTCTTGGCTCCTGATTGGTTGGTTTTCAAGCCACAGGACTGGCTTTTGATTGGTTGGTTTTTTTAAGTTGCGAGACAGGCTTCTGATTATGCCTTGCCCTTCTTATCTAGTTAATTGGTTGGAGGGCCCCAGAACTCTCCAGCCCTTTATCAGGAAGTAACTTGCGGTTATCTCCCCAGGCCTGTTATGACCGTCGGGGCCTGTTACAACCGTCTCGGCTCCACTTAAGCCAGGTCAGCAAACCATATTTACTAAAGCAATTAGTATCCATTAGAATCAAAGAGAGCACACTTTTTTTTTTTTAAACAATTCCCGTTCTTCAATCTGACCAATCATCCACTCTCAGCCCCTGTTTATGTTACTAGTGGACTCCTAGTCTCAGCTGCAACAAACGCAATGGTCAAGGTTCATCACTTCCTAGACATTCAATTTCATCTATGGATTACTCGGCAAAAAATGCCTTCCTTATAGTGCCTTCAAATCCAGCTTCTGATGCTTGGTTCCTTTATATTTGTAGGTTGAGTGCCAGGAATTCCCAGCCACAGTGTTCTCTGAGGCGCTCTCTATGCAGTGTCAGATATTTTCAAAAAGGGATAGTACAGGTTGTGGTGGTGAAATGGTGGTGGTGGTGGGGGGGTCAGGGGAAAGGATAAAGGAGCCAGAAAGAAAGACATTAAGGAATGTCTTACATCTGCACCCCCATGTTTATTGCAGCACTATTCACAATACCTAAGATATGGTATCAACCTAGGTGTCCAACAACAGATGAGTGGATAAAGAAAATGTGGGATATATACACCATGGAATACTAGTCATCCATAAAAAGAATGAAATCCTATCATTTGCAGCAACATAGGTGGAACTGGAGGATATTATGTTAAAACAAACAAGTCTGGAACAGAAAGTTAAACACCACCACGTGTTCTCACTCATATGTAGAAGCTTAAAAAAAGTTGATCTCATAGAAGTAAAAAGTAAAACAGAGGATGCTAGAGGCTGGGATGAGTAGGGGGAAGAGGGGAAAGCAGAAATTTGTTAACAGATGCAAAATTACAGCTAGATAGGACTGTAGCACTGTAGAATGACAGTAGTTATCAATAATATATAATTTCAAAAAGCTAGGGGGATGTTGAATGTTCCCAGCACAAGGAAATGATAAATGTTTGAGATAATGGATATGCTAATTACCCTGATCTGATCACTGTATATATATATCACAATATCACTATGCACACTATAAATATGTACAATTATTGTGTCAATTAGAAAGTATTAAAAATGTAAAAAATAATGCAGAGAGAAACAAGGAATGTTCTAAAAAAAAGAAAAATCACTTGATTTTCATGACCATAAATGCATTATCCTGACTATAATTTGGCCAGGCACAGGGGCTCACATTTATAATCCCAGCACTTTGGGAGGCCAACATGAGAGGATCGCTTGAGGCCAGGAGTTTCAGAGCAGCCTGGACAACTCAGCAAGACCCCACCTCTACAAAAAATAAAAATAAAACAATTAGCTGGGCATGGTTGTACACGCCTTTAGTCCTAGATACTTAGGAGACTGAGGCAGGAAGATCACTTGAGCCTAGGAGTTTGAGGCTACAGTGAACTGTGATTGTGCCACTGCACTCTATCCTGAGTAATAGAGTGAGACCCTGTCTCAAAAAAAATATATATTACATATAATCTCATTTTGCAACTATGGAAGCATAAAACAGTGGCAAATAGTAGGATTCATGCAACCAGTTTCCAGCCCAGTTTTACTGTTGACTATGTATGTGACTTAAGACAAAACAGGTAATTTCTGAGGGCCTCAGTTTTCTCATCTGAAAATGCAGGGAGGAGTGTTAGAGGAAGAAAAGGGTACTAGATGATCTCTAAGACCCCATGGAGGTATGGGACAAAATAATGGACTTTGGTATCAATCAGATTCAAACTACAATTCTGCCACTTTGTGTGTGGTGTGTGATACCATCTGTCACTGAGAAAATGTTAAGTCTCCCTGAGCCTGTTATCTCATCTCTGAGATGGGAACAATGATCACTACCTCACTGGACTACTGTATAATTAAATAATACTTAAATACCCATTCTTGGCACTCAAGAAATGCAACTTTTCCTTCTTCCTTCTTTGAGCAATCCACTCCTGATACCTAATATGCCCAATTCACTTGGGAGCCATGTCTGTACTCATCAGCCCGGAACAGAAACCTGCTGACCCAAGGATCTAACTGTTGACACCCAAAATTAACAGCATTAATTTTGAACATCAGAAGGAAGCAGATAAGCCATGGCAGTAGGGCAGTTAAGAGAAACTCCCTATAGATTTGGGTTTCATCCTCTCAATCTTTTGGGATAAACCAAGACCCAGATAAATTCAGGGCACAGGAAACTTAGTTCTGCCCTCCTTCTCTCAGTCAGAATCATCCATCTACCCGCAGTGCCACAATAGATAAAGCATCTGATGTTTACGAAAAGTTTTCACCATGTTCTGTCACATTTTTTTCCTAATTTCATCTTCACAAAGACCCTGCAGTGTAGCTAGAGCGGCTGCTATTATCCCCATCTAACAGAGATGTCTGTAAGCTACCAAAGATTATTCAACCATCTGTGACAGAGCTGAAAGAAAGGTGCTGACCTCCTGTCTTTCCAAGTTCCTTTCTGCTAAATCGGGATGCCTCCATTGTCTATTTTTCCTCACTAGAAGTCCAAAGTGGCTACAAGAGAATTGGCTCAGTGCTTAAGCCACCATCCCAAAGTCAGTTTCCTGTAGTCTGGTCCCGGCATTCTCCATCTTCTTTCCCTCCTTCCTTTCTTCTTTCCTTCCTTCCTTTATTCCTTTACAATAAGGTATACAGAACTGAGTTAATCATAACCCCCATTTTGTGGCTTAATATTATTATCAGTCGAAAAAGTACCCCTCAATAGCTGTATCTTACTTGATTATTTTTTCATCTTTATTCCTCACCCACAATTCCATTTTTATTTTCCCCTCCATAGACAAACATTCTCATTCCAGTCTACCTTTCATACATTTATTTAGAGATATTTTTAAATCATAGGCCATGTTTTGTGTTTGAGTTTTATTTTATTTTCAACATAAAGATATTTTATTTTTATTTTTATTCTTATTTCAGCATATTGTGGGGGTACAAAAGTTTAGGTTAGGTATATTGCCCTTGCCCCCACACTCCCCTGAGTCAGAGCTTCAGACGTGTCCATCCCCTAGACAGTGCTCATTCCACTCATTATATATAAATACACCCATACCCCCCACACCCACATCAGCCCGACACCCAATCAATGTTATTCCTAAATGTGCTCTTAGGTGATGATCAGTGAAACCAATTTGATGGTGAATATATGTGTTGCTTATTTTTCCATTCTTGGGATACTTCACTTGGTAGAATGGGTTCCAACTCTTTCTAGGAAAATACAGGATTATCTATGTATTGTCCTATTTCTTGAGTTATTTTATTTAATATTATATTTTTGAGGCCTAACCATTTTGCTAGATGTAAATCTAAATTATTGTTTTTGACAGATGTTGAGAATCCAATCATTTCATCACATTTTATGTATCCACTGCCTTGGAAATAAATGGTCGTTTAGTTTGATCCCAATTCTTAGCTGCCACAATTACCACTTGGCTGAACACCTGCATAAACACCTCCGTAAGGACTTCCCTGTGATATAGTCCTAGGGACAGAGATGCTAGTCATAGAGTCCAGGTATGCTCAGTTTCCCTAATCATGTCAAATCATGCTCTGGAATAGCTGCACCACTCTACACTGTCCCCAGCAGTGCATGAGGGTCCCAGTTTCCCTATATCCTCACCAGCACTCAATATTATCTGACTTTCTAATGTTTGCCAAGTGATGAGTGTAAAGTAGCACTGTTATTTCAGTTTGCATTTCCTTGATTACTAGTAAGATTTAGCATCTCTTCAAACGTTATTAGCCATAAGGATTTCCCTTTCTGCCAGTTGCCTAGCCCCATCCTTTGCCTATTCTTCCTATGTAATTTCCTGTCCTTTTCTTATTGATTTATAGGAGTTGCTTTTATAGTCTAGATATCAATTTATTTTAGGTTTAGATGCACATACTTCCTATTTGTACCAAAGTTGAGAAAAAATTTTGCTGAGAAAGTGAGATGGAATGGGGCTTGTCTTGCCAAGAAATTCCTCTTCCCCAACACTTTCCTGGATCTATTAACATAGTATGAAAAGGTCATTTTATTCACAAAGAAGCTAATGAACTGCCAGTAAAACCAATTTCCTTATGTTCTGTTCTCTGCTACATTTCAGCAATATTACTGGAACCCCCTTAAAAAATCCCAAGAGCCTCTGATTTGATGTATTGACTTTTTCCCCATCTGTATAAGGAAGACTGTGTCTGCGGTTCTGGGTAAGTAAGGGTCTGGATCATCCACTTCTCTGGAAAAAAACAGAGGACAGACCAAATACTTGGCAACAAGAAAGCAGAGGTGTGTTCTGATCACTTTCTATTCACTGCCTTGGTGCAGGAGAAGTTCTGAGCACTTTCTATTCACTGTATTGGTGAAGGAATAATTATGCACCCTGTAGAGAGTACAGCATGACTGAGCACATGATGTCTGAAACCGGCCAGATGAGAACATCAGCAGTTTATTAATCACATACACTCACAGCTGAGGGGCTGACAGGGATGGTGAGTTTTCACATGCCATGCAGGACCACACAGGGACTGCACTCGGGAACAGAGTGAGCCAGCAGGAGCTATGAGAGGAAGGCTTGGTTGGTTTCTGCAGGAGAAGGTGATTTGCTTGTTTGAATAACTGCATGGGCTAGAAGGAAGGTGCAACCCATTAGGTTGAGGACCACGTGGGGTGCAGCTGGTCTGGCTGATGGGGAACTAACTTCCCGGGTGGACAGTCTTTGGCATTGGGTGATGAGCATATCTGCCAAGAATGCAAAGCTTACAGAGAAGACTTTGGGGGCCTGTAAGGCTCAAAGATGTGAAAGCCATACTTAGAATTTTAGGTCTTACAGTACATGATGCTTACAGTTTCAAAATGTCAAGTCCCTTTTTTCTACTAATCAAGCTTGTTTTATTTCAAATATAAAAAAAGGAAAAAAAATGTACCCTTCACATTCTAAAGTGAGATTAGAGTGTTGTAATTGGCTAGCAGTATAGGTTACCATGTTTTCCTCAGGATGAAATGAGAGTGGTCAAAATACTCATTCTCCTTTTGGAATGATCACCTGGTTATGCTGATGGAAGGCTGCTTTTTAGCCACAGTGCTCCTGCTTTGTAATCCACCCTCCAAATGCCAAGAAATTAAGCCATTACTGGAGCCCTGGACCATTCGGATATTTACAGATTCCCTTCTTTAGACAGGATAGAAGAAACACAGATAATAGTGGGATATTGCTTAACATCGCATTTGTAGGAAATAGAGACAGAACAGAATTCTTTTGGTTAGTAGTAGCATCTTCATTTTGTTTTGATTAAAAGAATTAGAGTAGAACTGAGACCAGAGAAGCAATTACCCTGTGATGGGCAGAAAAACAGCCTCTGAGTATGTTACCTTCCATGGCCAAGGGATTTTTCAGACATGATTAAATCAAGGACCTTGAGAGATTAGAATGTATTACCCAGGTGGGCCCAAGCTAATCCCATGAGTCCTTTAAAAGTGAAGGACTTTTCTAGAGGGAGACATGACAATGGGAGAATGGCCAGAGAGAGATGCAGTGTTGTGGGGTTTGAACATGAAGGGAGGCACCATGAGTCACTGAACATGGGCAGCCTCTAGAAGCTGGAGAAGACAAGGAAACAGATTTTCCCTTAGAGCCCCAGAAGGAATGGAGCCCTGCTGACACCTGATTTTAACCCCGGGAGACTCATGTCAGACTTCCAGCCTACGGAACTGTAAAATAAATTCGTGTTGTTTTAAGCCATTAGGTTTGTGGTAATTCATTACAGCAGCAGTAGAAAACTAAGACACATCCCTAATTTTGGCACACCTGAAAATGAATCGGCATTTACCCATCTCCAAAACAAAACATGAAAAGCCAATCACAACTTCCTCTTGATAAAACCTTTCCATTTCCTTAGGACTTCCCCCTTTATGTCACCACCCTCCTGCCACATGCCCTCTCCCACGACCTGCTCACACCTCACTCATCAAAGCACAGTGGCGGCACCTGTGCCGCTCTTCCCCTTTGGTCCTGCATTTCAGGACACACCAAGACCTGCTCATTTTTCCTGTATCCCCGTCTTCCCCATTCTACAGGTTTGTGATGAGGCTATTTTGCAGTCCTGCCTTTTATGTCTCTGCATATAGTCCTCTTCTACTCCATAACCATTTTAATCATTTCTCTGTCTCCTTAGAGCAGGCTACACGAAGTGTATCTTGATTAGTCCTTAGAAGGAGATTTCCAGAACTGGGAGCAGCCACTAGCAATTTCAAAATTGTATCAGTTCACTAAGTTTTTTACTAGCCCCGTCAAAGCCAATTCTTCTTCCCCAGATCTTGTAAATGTTTACATATTGATGAATAAATATTAAACGTTCAAATAGTAAAGTTCAGATAAACTAGGAAAATGCACTTAACAGAATAAAATTAAGTCAGTTGTTTCAGGAGTTACAATATCAATTCAAATAAAATATTCAAATAAAAACAAATGAAATAGATTATGTTACATCTTAGGGCTGAATCTCGAGTCTGGTATGACATGATAGGAAGAAGGGAAACTGTCAGCTAGATGGTGCAGCAGTTCACAAAGACAGCTAATTATATTGAAGCAAGATCTTTGAACCAGAGATGACCACAAAAACATAAGCCCAGGAATTAGGAAAAATCTTGGGGAGTCCATGAAGCTTTCCATAAGGGTCAAGGTGACCCCAGCTGCCCAAGTGACATTTGCATTTGTGTACATAATAACTTACTTTGTACTATGTAATATAGCATGCTCTAAATTTTTTTTGCAGATTGTGTTCATGTGTGTCTTATAATGTAATATAAGTAATATGTGCTTATAGAATGTGTTACTTCTCAGTTCTGTTCCTGTGTAATTGGATCTTTTCTTGTCTATGCTATTTTACAAGGGCACTCCTATACTAAGACAAATGTGATGTGATCTTAATTTTATATAGTATGATCTTAACTTTATATGCTGACTAGTATGGGTTATACTAGATCAGTAGTTTTCAAACTAAATCCCTCAGTTCCTACAGAAGAGAAGAGGAAACAAGTGAACAGAAGTTAGAGGGTCCCAGCCCACCTTCAATCAAAGCAGCTTCTCTTTTAACTGTTTTCTATTTGATTTTGGTTGATATTTCATTTTGTAAAACAAAAAGCAGACATCACCTTTCTTTGACCAGGTGATCAATAAAGGCTCTCCTCTATGGTTTTACAGATGTAAAACATTTTGGTTGTTGATGATAGTATTTTTATTATTTATTATTTTTCAGAATATTTAATTTCTCATTGAGACAATCATTGCTTTTGGAGAGATTATTCTGGGTTTTCTTGCTTTCTTCATCATTCAGAATGTTCAATTTATTATAAACTGACAAGTTATTTTCTTGTTTTGTTTTTTGTTTTTACTTGACACATGATAACTGCACATATTTATGGAGTACAGTGTGATGTCTTGGTACATGTGTACATTGTGTAATGATTAAATCAGGGTATTTAGCACATTTATCACCTCATACATTTATCATTTCTTTGTGGCGAAGACATTTAAAATCCTCTCTTCTAGTTATTTTTAAATACACAGTACAATATTGTTAACCAAAGCCATCCCACTGTGCAATAGAACACCAGAACTTATTCTTCCTATCTAACTGTAACTCTGCACCTGTTGACCAAACTCTCCCTGTGCCTCCCACCCCCTTCCCATTCCCAGCCTCTGGTAGTCACTATTCTACTCTCTAATTCTGTGAGATCAGCTTCTTTAGATTCCACATATGAGTGAGATCTTGTATTTGTCTTTCTGTGCCTGGCTTATTTCACCTAACATAATGTCCTCCAGGTTCACCATGTTTCTGCAGACAACAGGATCTTATTCTCATTACGTCTGAACAGTATAGTATATACACCATTAAGTATATATGCCAGTAAATATGTACGCCACATTTTCTTTATCCATTCATCCACTGATGGACACCTAGGTTGATTCCACATCTCGGCTACTGTGACTAGTGCTGCAATAAATGTGGTAGTGCAGATATCTCTTCAACATACTGATTTCATTTCTTTTTGATACATATCCAGTAATGAGATTGCCAGATCATATGGTAGTTCTATTTTTAATTTTTTAAGGAACCTCCATACTCTTTTCAAACTGACAACTTTTTAATAAGAACTTCCTAAGAAATGCTGAACATAAATTTGCTGAATTTAGCAATGGTGTTACTATAAAATATTTATTACCACATGTATTGGAGCACTAGATGCAAAGAACAGACTTTTTTGCTCTTAGATCTTAATTGCCACTTATGATGAAATATGTACAAAAAATAATTGTACAACTTTGCAACCTCTATCCCCTCCTGATCCCCTCCCCTGCCACATAAATACCCCTCCACCACCAAAACCACCACCTATCAGTGTCAGTCTACCCAGGTCATCTGTCCTCCAAGCACCCTCTCTCTCTTTTCAAGCATTCCCAAGTCTAAGATAAGAACTTGGTAAACTTGGGAATAGCTCCACTTTGCCTACAAGTATCAGATCTCCATCTTTATATCCTTTTTTCTATTTCTATTGTGCCTCTTTCTAACCTCCTTTTCCCAGGGTACCCAATGACTTAAATGTCAGCTCTTCTCATCCTCTACCAAACCTGCTCTCAGAAAAAGATGGGTAAACTCTCTCAAAGTTTACATTGGCAATAAAGCCAAATGTGGACTCCTTCCCAGGGATAAAGGCCCTTTGGACAGGGACCTCTGAACAATTAGTACATCTATGCGGGCTGTCTCAGGAGATAAGGAGTTTCCCATCACTGAGGACTTTTGGAACTGGCTCTGGAAAACCCTTAACATGAAAGTGAAAAGGAGTGAAGCCAAAGGATGGTGAGTGAGACTAGGTACGGTGTGAGGACTCATCCAAACCTGGGATTCAATGGCTCCGTGATAAGGCAAAATGCAGGATATGTTCTGAAGGAGAAAGGATATAGCTGAAATGAGTTTTAGTGAGATTTTTTTTTAAAGATTAACAGGAAAATTGCAGATTCTAGGGGAAACTGGGCCTACCAAGATTCTCAATTGAGGGTATTGGGCAGAAGGGAGAGAAACCAAAGCCTCAGACACCTGACAATAGTGACCACTGAATTTATCTTTTCTCCATTTCACAGTTTTACCTGAAGCTAAAACAAGGTCTCAGACATCTCTGACCCAGTTTGGGATTTTTTATTTTATTTTTTAAATCACCAAAACAAGCAAAGGATGGTACGGGTAAAAATGCTACATTTTCTTCAGTGACTTACGCAAGTGTAAAATTACACAAAACTTGACCTACTTGAGTCATTCATAAAATTAATTAATTAAATATCTATTTATTTTGTTGCTACTATGTGCCAAGCCCAGTGATACATTTATCAGCACCTGGATATGGTCTCTGCCATCTCTGGGCTTACAAACTGGTAGACATTGATAGAGCTTTAAACAAGAATTCATAATAAAGTGCACAAGTGTTATGTTACAGAAGTTCAAGACACTTATAGCCTTGCACTTACTTTATGAAGAGCATAAAGTTTCCTGGAGAAAGGAATATTTAAGTTGATGAGTAAGAATTGAGGGAAAGTGTTCCACACAGAGATTACAGCACATACAAAGGCCCAGATGGGAGAGATCATGTGGCCTTTTCAAGAAGCCAAAACAAATTCATCATGGCAGGGGTCAGAGACAAGAAAAGAAAGGCAGGTAGGTCCAGACACAGAGCGTTTTGTGAGCCATGTTACAAAATTTGGAGCTTATGCTAATAGGAGTGGAAAGCAAGCTGTTAGAGGATTTTTAAATAAGAACATGATTTTAGAAATTTCACTTTGACAATTTGTTTTTTTGTTTGTTTTTGTTTTTTTAATTAATAAAATTTATTTTTATAGCAGTTATAAGTTCACAGCAAAATTGAAAAGAAAGCACAGGGAGTTCTCTTATACTCTCTGTGCCCACACTCAACACAACTTCCCCCACTATTGACATCTACATCAGGATGATTCATTTGCTCCAATTCATGAACCTACATTGACACATCATTATCACGTAAAGTCCATAGTTTACATTAGGAATCACTCTTGGTGTTTTATATGCATTTTGACAAATGGATAATGACATGCATCCATCACTGTAGTAGCATACAGAATATTTTTACCTCCCTAAAAATCCTCTGTGCTCCACCTATTCATCCTCCCTCCCTCCTCACCCCTGGCAAACATTGACCTTTTTGTCATCTCCATAGTTTTGCCTTTTCCAGAATGTCATATGCTTGGAATCATGCTGTATGCAGCCTTTTCAGATTGGCTTCCTTCACTTAGTAATATGTATTTAAGCATCCCCCCCATGTCTTTTGATATGAGCTTGATAGCTCATTTCCTTTTAGAGCTGAATAATAATCCATTGTCTGAGTGTACTACAGTTTATTTGCCCATTCACCTACTGAGTGACATATTGATTGCTTCTACGTTTTGACAATTATAAATAAAGCTGCTATAAACATCTGCTTGCAGGTTTTTGTGTGGCATAAGTTTTCAATTCATTTGAATAATACCAAGGAATTTGAATGAAAGATGACAGAGTAGCCTACAAGGAGGAAAGAAGGCAAGAAAGATAAATACAGAAGGTTGGGGAAAGAGTGGATGATCTTTTAGAAAGGAGAATTGACAAGACTTGATTAATTAGGTGGGGAGAGGAGATCAGAGTTCAGGACGAGTTTCTGGCTAGGACAACTGTGGGCACGACAGGCCCATTATTCAATGTGGGAACACTAGACAGTGAGGTTTGCAGGGGCAGGAAGATGGTCAGCTCAGCTTGGGACATATCAAATTGAGATACATTTTAAAGCAACAAAAGGACTTGGAGTGCTGAGAAGTTGATCTAGATATCAAGAAAAAAGTCTTTCTTTCACATTCTCAAAATGCAAGGTTGAGAGAAATATCCAAAGATAAAATCATCCATTCAGTTTCTCCAATGTCCTACCTAGCAAGGGAAAACTATATGTTAGGTATCTTTGGATGGACTGTGTATACTGTTCTCATGATGTCACTCTTGTAGCAGTGTCACATCCAGTCCACCACAGGGTGGGAGGACACAAGAAAAGGGCAAAACTCAGCTGGGTTGTAAAGTCAGTGGGAGGACTTGGGCAGGTCATGCATGACTGTTGGGAAGCAGCATCTGTCCCTCATTCCACAGCACACAATGTCCTCCTGCCCCAAAGCAGTAGCTTGTGCACCTGGACAACAAAAATTCCTGCCTTTAGAATAACGCCAATACTTTGTACCAACACTCAGTTAAATCTTCCCAAAGCCTTTGTCAAATGGAGTAATAACAGTACCTGCTTCACAGATTTTGTGAGCACTAAGAATTAGAACTAAGCACAGTGATTGACACATAGTCAGCACTCAATAAATAGTGGGTAGTGGTGGCAGTAGTGATTGGTCATACTGATAACTCATGGTATGATACGATCTTGAAACTCCTAAATCATCAAATCATCAAATACTCATGTATTTTTCAAAAACAAATTTAGTGCTGAGCATAATCTCTGTTCATCAATTCAGCTGATAAGCCATTCAGTAGTTTCTCTATATTCTATATGTATGGCATCTAGTGGCTGAAGTGAGATCTTTATTTCAATCTGCTTGATTGGTATTTTTTATTTCCTTGTTCAATGAAAACTGTTAAAGGATTTCATTAATTTTGACCACTATAGCACATTAATAAAATTTAGGTACACTCTCAATTTTATGATTTATAATTTAGCTCATCATCCTGAAACAATTTTCAGCACTAAAGGGAATATGCCTATTTTAAAAATTTAACAGATTATACTAAAAGCTAATATGGAGATGGAGGTTAAGAGACAGAAAATTGTGTCTTATATACATAAAACTTCCAGCCACAGTGTCTTAATCACTTCAGTATGTTCAGTTTCTTAACACAGATCTCAATAAATATTTTTTTGAAGGATGGAAGGAAGAGAAGTAGCATGAGATATGAGGCTTTTAAGATCAAATGTCTGTTGAGAGACTAAAGGTATTAAGGATTCCACCAAAAAGAATAATATAACCAACTAAAATTATGCATAGATAGTCAGACAAGGATTCTCAAATTGTGGAATTCTGAGGCTCTTCCTAGGACCCACTGACTCAGAAACCCTGGGGTTGGGACTGAGCAATCTGTCTCCATCGGCTCTGCAGGGAACTCTGGTGCACACGCAGGTTTAGAAACCACTGAGAAGGAAGGCATGAAGCAGGTTTTATAGAGCCTCTGGGTGTTTAAAACGGCAAAAACTAGGCAGGCATGTAGATTTGGTCAAAATACAAACAGCTTTGCTCTCAGAACTCTACATTTACCTGGCACACACTTTGTACCATGTAAGTTAACTGCAGCTTTCATATAAGCATCTGCATTTCCACTTCTTGTTAATTGCCCAGCAAAGAGATCTGATTTTGCTATAGAACAAACTAGGGGAAAATTTAATCAATCTATGAGCTCCTTGCGGGTATAGACTGATCCTTTTCATTATCGAACCCCCATTTTCTATGACACATGGCACATAGAAAGTACTTAATACCTACCAACCTGTTGAATACATGAGGATATTCCGCATGTGGGACGGGCTGACCCAGGTGGTCCCTCCAGATGATCTGGGGGGGGGGGTCTGTATTAAAGACCTGGTTTAAGTCTCAGTTCTAGCCCTTGCAGCTGTGTGACCTCATACAGTTACTTAATCTAAGCTTTTTATTTTCCTTATATGTACAATGGGGATGATAACAGTTTCTATTCCACAGAGTTATTCTGAGGATTAAAAGAGAAAATATATGTAAAAGACATAGCAGAGTGCCTGGGAAATTGTCAGTAAATGTTAGCTCTTATGGGTATTTTTATCATTTGCATGGGTATAAAGACTTAAGCCTACCCCATATGGCAACCTATTTTCCTAGAAAAGAAGCACAGGGAACCTTATTGAAGTCTTTTCTAGAAGGCAGAGAATTATGACTGGAGAGTAAGGTAAGGCCCTGTTTTGTGAGGCTCTGAAGTTTTAGACAGATTTCAGTTGACTAACAAAATCAAATGTTTTACGTTTATAGATGTAACTCTGCCAAAATACAGATCCTTCTACTTTTTATGATAGTTCCATTCCTTATACTCATGATAGAAAGGGAAATATTAATAGGAAGGAAGGGAGCGACAGAAAAAAATAAAATCTTTCAGAAATTCTATTTTAAAAGAGAAGTTCAATTTTTAATAATTATGTTGGAGGAATGCTGGTCTAAGATTCTCCTGTCCACGTACTAACCAGGCCCAACCCTGCTTAGCTTCTGAGATCAGAAGAGATTGGGCACATTCAGGGTGGTATGGCTGTGGTCTAAGATTCTAACAGCTTAATTTTAGATCTCTTGATATATCTTCATGCAAATCTAATCAGAGATTTGAAGCTCTGATTGTTGAAATTATTGAAGTACATAATTGTCCACTGAAATTAAATATGGGGAATTACTTAAAGAGCTGGTCCACCGTGGAACTTCCCATTTTTCTCTTCCTTTGAGATAATTATCTCTACAACAGTAGGTATTACATGGTCAAATGTTCACTGTACCCCTGCCTAAGTCTAGGTTGGAGGAATGATTATTTGCCTTACACAGGAAGTATCTCAACGTCTGTATTTCTGTATACCGTGGGATGGCTTGAACTCCAGCTAGGAAGCAACTCTTCCCACTAGAGTGGGAGGATGTGTCACTGCAAGCAGCCTACGCTGAACTCTGATAGGAAGCAGCAGCTCAGACATCTGGGAGAACTCTGATTAGGAGTGAGACCAAGGGAGATTTCCCCAGGTTAACAAGGAACTGCAGCAGGCACTTCACAGAATACCTTGGAAGTAGCAAACCTCCACAGAAATTTTTGGTGAAAGTTCTACTTACAATGTATTTTAGAAGTTGCAGATGAAATGATTACAAGCTTCCTTCCAGCAGGAAGTTTCAGAAGTTTCTTGGAATTTTTCATATTTTCCTTTCATGGGCTCTGCCATGGGCAAACTACAAAAGATTCCAATCCCCTGTACTTCCTTGCATTTACGAATATTTTCAGGGTTTTTTTCTCTTAAATGCATTCACTGTATCTTGCCAGTTTTTGTTTCTGTTTTTGTTTTGCTGACCCCTCAATTTTGGTCAATGTCTTGCTCTTCCCCTGTTCATTTGGACTTAATACTTTAGACCTTCCCTCACAGCCAGATCTTCCTCAGTACTCAGCTATCAGAGTTTTTGTTTTTGTTTTTTTCCTTCAAGTCCTATACTTGTATGTAAGTCATACACATTCTAACCATAAGAGCTCAGCTCATCCAGGAGGGAGGTCAAGAGCAAGTAACACCTAAACATAAGTTAACAAACTCACTTATAAAGAATAGAATAAGAAAGGCATGTGGCAAAGAAGAGAGCCAGCAAGAGCTAGAAGAACAGGGATCCATAGCAGACCAGGGACTCTGCCCTTTGCCATGTTCACAAAGGGTTCTCATCAGATAGTGGGGAGTATGAGTATTCAAAACATTAAAGCTGGGGGTTAGAGAAGGGGAATAATGAGGAAGATATTGTAGACCTTGCAATTTGGCCTTAATAACACAAACAAATTTAGGCAAAAACATTAGGACCTTGTAATTGTTTTCCCATATATTTCTTGCCTGGCAAGAAAGAGAAAATTGAGATATAGATAAGAAGAATGAAGCCAAGACATGTGACCTTCTAGTTTCTGCCCTACTCTGATGTGGAGAATTTGTGGCCAGATAATACTATATAATTCTGAGAAGACATCTAGGCCAGCTCCTCTGATATTATGTAGTTTTCCTGCTGAAACTGAACCAAGCATACAACTTAAAGAGGGCTGAGTTTTGCCCACCAAAAGCTTCAAAGTTACTCTATGTCTCTTTAGTCATGGCTAAACATTAATTGTAGGAGAAAGTGGGTGCAATAGACAAGAATTCAATATACAATCCGCAGTCTGTCTTCCCAGTTCTTCTGAAAGGCATTCCAGAATGACAGATACAGAACTGGAGACATGGAGGCCTTTGGTCTAGTACTGAGTTTAGGGTTATGGTTGGATATCTTTCTGCATAAGATTTTAAACTCTTGTTCTGTTGAAGAACTGAGTTCTAAATGGAGCAATTTTAACAAATTAATGAACTGCAAAGACAGTATTAGGACAAAGTATGGTGAATGTAGGAAAATTATTAAGACTCAAATTCTTTACTTGAGGTCCTATGCCTGGATAGAGATCTTTAACTTTTTCAAAAGACAAAATTATAATAAATTTTTAGATTGAATTGGCTTCTATTCATGATTCATGAATTGGGGCAACTCCCATTCTACAGGATACAATGTGAGCTCATACTGGGCAAGGGCAGAACAGGGGATCTTGTAAGGTGAGAAGGAAACAGAATAGTAGAAAAAAAGCTGATTGGTTAATATCAGGTTACTTTGGGTTACTTTTTTTTTTTTGGTAAGGGGTAAAGCAGAACAGATTTTTCTTATTACAGTGATTCAGGCAGGCTGGAATCTCCTGTTTTCAGGAATGACTCATCTGTTTTGGGATCTACCTGCTTCCTTAAAGTTTCAATTAGATTGTGTGGCATTTAGCATGGGTGACTCCATTTTAGTTTGGTCTAGTCTCTTGGGGCCTAGTACAGGAGCTCAGTCCAAAACAATGGTTTCCCATAATTGTTGTTCAACATCTTATTTCTCATAAACAAGGTCCAGTCTCCCGGAGGAGTAGGAATTACCAGATCTAGAATGATGGGGCAAGTCTAGAATGTCTTAATTCTTATTAATTGCAGTTTAGAAGTGTCTTTTGAACAGAGGTTGAAAGAAAGTGTTGAAAAAAATAAGATTGACAAAATTAAAATATAAAGGCTTTTAAAGATGATTTGGCTGCAACAAAATAGAACCACAGACAATGGAATCGTAAAATATTAAAAAAAAGGACAAATATGGGGCTCAGACGGAAGACACTAGGTTTGAAGAGCACATCTTTGGCCTAGTGCACTGATTCTCAAACTTGGCTGGACATTGAAGTCAACGGAGAAGTTGTAAAAAAATATTGATGCCTGGGTCCCACCCCTGGAGATGCTGATTTAATTGGTCAAGAAGTGGCTAGTCTTTCTCCTTTTCAAGCAACTGATGTAGTCATGTCTGAATGAAGTTGTTAATCAAGATCAGCAGAACCTTAGCACTCACACTCACACCAGGATGCTTGTAGCAAGGGTCACAAATAGTGTACAATTAGTGTGTCTTTGTTCTTTTTTTAGGCTGTGTACTTTGTTTATAATTTATTTTTTTATTACCTTAATGCTCCCCAAAGTTGTCACTAGACTTTGGCAAGATGATAGTTGCAGGAAAATTTAATTATATAAGAAAACAAAAGTCAGTTCATAATATAAACCCTAATTTATAGTAATGTTATTGCTGACCTCTAGGGGGAGCTCAAGGCTCCTTCTCCTCTCTTCCATTCCAGTCACCATGGAGAAGCATTGTTTACATTTAAGTTTAAGATTTTATCTGCTATTTGATATTAGATGGCACAACATTGCCAAGTTAACATTGTTGTAATATGGGTGTGGCCTCTTTAAGATTCCTTTCGTCTTAGCAAACAGTGTGTAAGAAAGGGTAAGATCTGCATGTGGATTTTTATTTGAGAGACAAATGGTTTATTGTTGGCTAGTTAGGTACATGTTACCACAGCAAAAAGGAGTTCTTCACAAGGTCCATTAAAACTTCTTGTAGTTCTGCATTAGGCTGAGAAGATAATCTTGTAGCTAAGGAATAAATATTTCCCTGCATTGTCTTGCCTCATCTTCATCATGTCAGTTTTTATCCCTAACCCTACCCCCAACCCCACCCTGTACCCACCCCTAAGCCTCCAAAGAACCTCACAATGAGGTGAGAGTTGGTGTAGATCAGAATCCAGGTAGCATCCTAACAAAATAGCATTGTAATAACATCATCAATTTTATTTGGGTGTTATTAAAAGAAAGAGAGAAAAGTGGAAGTGGAAAGGAGAAGGTAGTTTTTGCAATTCCTTGAAAAATACCTTGAAAAGAAAAAGGAAGTTAAGCCAAAAATACCGATTGAACTTCTTAATTTGAATAGTAGAAAGATAACAGTGCCTGATTTTTGCCCCAATTGTCCACAAGTGTATTTACAAAGACTGAAAGAAGTACACAAACAGAAGAATGGCAACATGGAACATTAACATAAAATATTTACCAGACTCTGAGAAAAATTACTATTAACCATTGTCTTAGTCTGCTTGGGCTGCTATAATAAAATATCATGGACTGGATGGCTTAAACAACGGAAATTTATTCTCACAGTTCTGGAGGCTGGGAAGTCTAAGATCAAGGTGCCAGATGATTTGGTTCCAGGGCCCTCTTCCTGGCTTGTGGATGGCCACCTTATTGCTGTGTCTCTCTCTCTCCACATAGCAGAGAGAGAGCTCTGGTATCTCTTATAAAGGCACTAATCCATCCCATCATGAGGGCCCCACTCTCATGACTCCATCTAAACCCAACTGTCTCCTAAAGGCCCATCTCAAAATACCTCAAGGTCCAATCACATTAGGGGTTAGGACTTCAATACATGAATTTGGGGGAGAAGGGGCACAATTCAGTCCATATCAACTATAGAAAAGACAGAGTCAAATTAAGAAACTTTCATAGACTGACCTAAATTCTGTCCTTGAAAACAAGAGTAAACTTGGATAGAATGAAGATAAGATGAGGCTTCCACCCATCTCTTACTGCATTATCTTATCACTCTACCTTAGAAGCTTGATTTACAGCAACCAAAAAATGGATAGTTTCCCTATCTATTGGGGAAGACACCTGGAGGTGGCCAGGCCACTCCTGCTCTGTTTCTAGCCACTCACTTACCTCTCAAATGTTTGAACTCATCCCTTACTCTTAAGTTCATAGCCCTTCAAAGAACAGCTCCAATATGGTTTAAATATTGGATTCCAAAGATAAAACTGGGTCACACTGAAGATTTTGTTGGATCAGTAAAGGGATTAAAATCATCTTCTTGAATGTTTGTTCCTTCTTAGATCACTTCTCCACTGTTGAACTCTTTACCCATGTGGCTGGTGTGATTAGATGAGCCCAGGTCTTCCTCTCACCTGGGAGAAGGAAAAATCCAATATCTCTACTTTAGAAACCCCAGAAAGAAACTCTTCTCTAACTCCCAAGGATTAATCCAGTCTAATTGCTTTAAATAACACCTGTGCACTAGTGACTCCACTTTAACTTCAGCATAAGAACTTTCACAACCTTCCAAATACTGTATGAAGATTCTAATGTTAATCTAGTCCCTCTTTTTTTAATCCCATTCCCAGCAACATTGTAGCTGTAGCTGTATAGCATCAACACTGAAAGGAATATATTTAGGAAACATTTACTAGTATGCATAGTCAAAATTAGAGAGGAATGGGCATTGCAATGACTTCTGACGCCAACTACCCAGTCTTGGGCCAAACTTCACAGGTTAAGGGTACAGTCCTCCACAAGACTTCCCTCACTTCAGACACCAGCTGCAAATGCATGATTCCCAGGCCACCCTCACTTCTGACCAACTGGCTACAAATTTGGGGGTTCTTGCTACCCCCTTAGGTTTGATAGCTTACCAAAATAATTCAAGAACTTAGAAAAGCATTATATTTTTACAGTTTTATGATAGCAAAAGGATATAAATTAGAACCAGCCAAAGAAAGAGGTGCATAGGGTAAGGTCTGAAAGGATTTCAAACTTGAAGCTTCTGTTTTCCTCTCCACATGGAGTCAGGCTGTGTTATCCTCCTGGTACATCATCCATGACAGTACATAGAGAATTGCCAGCTAGAGAATCCCGCCCAAGCTTTGGTGTCCAGAGTTTTACTGGGATTTCATTATGTAGGCATCATTGATGAAACCATCACCCACATGGTTGAATTCAGTTTCCAGCACTGCCCTCCAGACATCACAGTGACTCATAGCCTCAACCTTCTAATCATATGGTCGATCTTTCTGCCATGGCCAGCCCCCCATCCTGAATCATTAGCATGAACTATCGAGAGGCCCACCATGAGTCAGCCTATTAAACTATCAGGGCCCACCATGAATAACAAAGTCACTCTCCTACCACTCAGGAAATTCCAAAGGTTTAGAGGCTATCTCCCAGGAACCAGGGTCAAAGGCCAGCCAAATTCTCCATTATACAGTACATATTCCATGGTTCTTTTCATAAACCTAACATTTGGAGAAGCCAGTATGAGTTAGGCAGAGGAGACTTTTAATTTGATGATCCAATGTTTAATCACCAATATCAGTATTATAGTCTTACCATCAATGCCAGTGTCATTCCAAATTGCAATATGGTAGCTATAACCTGAAAAATAAGGTTAAAAAATAATGGCACACTACTGGAGTACTACTCAGTAATTAGCAATTACGCCAATCCATCATCACTTCACATGAACAGAATGTCTCTTTAGGTAGGACTACTCAAAGGTTTGCAGGCTTCCATTTAATCTTATTTGGGCTCAAAAAGGATTGGTCTCCAGCCTGAGCAAGAGTGAGACCCCATCTCTACCAAAAAAATAGAAAGAAATTAGCTGGACAGGCCAGGCGCAGTGGCTCACGCCTGTAATCCTAGCACTCTGGGAGGCCGAGGCGTGTGGATTGCTTGAGATCAGGAGTTTGAGACCAGCCTGAGCAAGAGCGAGACTTCATCTCTACTAAAAATAGAAAGAAATTAATTGGCCAACTAAAACCATATATAGAAAAAAATTAGCCGGGCATGGTGGCACATGCTTGTAGTTCCAGCTACTCAGGAGGCTGAGGCAGTAGAATTGCTTGAGCCCAGGAGTTTGAGGTTGCTGTGAGCTAGGCTGACTCCACGGCACTCTAGCCTGGGCAACAGAGTGAAACTCTGTCTCAAAAACAAAAAAAAAGGATTTGTCTCAACAATATATGGTGTCACTCTTTCAGGCATCTGGTATAATTGAGCTAAGAGACAATATCATCTCTTTCTCTGAGGCTTTTACAAAGTGTTAATGTAATAACTGGATTTCCTTCATTGAGTAACCCATTTATTTAGTCCTTTACTCTCAGCTGCCATTCCTCTTTTAATCCATTTACCCTAAATTTTCCACCTTTATAAGAGATGTTAGGTTCAACTACTATGCTGTCCTAGATTGTAGGCAACCCACCTCAGTCTACTCCCATTCATATAGGGTAGAGCTATACAGGTAAAGTGGGCTATCTTTACCACTAGGTAGTACATTTGCATTAACTGTCAACACCAATTTTGCCAGATAGAGTGAAGGTGCAAACCACCCCATCAGGATCTTTAAAATTCTGACATAAAGGTTTAAAAATACAATTATAGTTTCTTGCTTAGGAATCATCCCTGCTTCCAGCACTTATAGTTGGA
Source organism: Lemur catta (assembly GCF_020740605.2). NCBI lineage: Eukaryota > Metazoa > Chordata > Mammalia > Primates > Lemuridae > Lemur > Lemur catta. The sequence continues at coordinate 41,909,639 of NC_059130.1, read as the reverse complement.
GCCCTCATCCTAGGACCACTAACTACATCAGCAGTAAAAAGAAAAGTTAAGGTGATTTGAGGATGAAAGAAAAAGACATAGTTATTGTCATACCAGCATCTTCCACCGTGGAAAACTGGCATAGTAATAACAGCATCTGCACCCACCTCCTCTTCCCCAGATGCATCAGAAAGGCAAAGAAATCTGCCTAGCAGGAAGCCTCCCTTGACCCTCCTCATGTTGAGTGTGATACGAGCACACACTTGTGAAGGCATGTAAACCAGCCCTTCATGCCTATATAGCCTCCTATTTTTTTATTTCAATAGATTTAGGTGATCCAAGTGTTTTTTAGTTACGTGGATGAATTGCATAATGTTGAAGTCAGGGTCTTCAGTGTACTCATCACTGGGATAGTGTACGTTGTACCTGATAGGTAGATTTTTATTATTCTCCCCCATCTTTACCCTTCTTAGTTTTCAGTGTCCATTACATTGCTTTATGACCATATGTACTCCTCATTTAGCTCCCACTTATAAATGAGAACATGTAGGTTTTGTTTTTCCTCTCCTGAGATACTTCACTTAGGATAATGGTCTCCAGTTCCACCCAAGTTGCTGCAAAATACATTATTTCATTCCTTTGTATGAGTGAGTAGTACTCCATGGTATATATATATCACATTTTCTTTATCCACTCATCAGTTGATGGGCACTTAGGTTGATTCTATATCTTTGCAATTGTGAATTGTGCTTCAGTAAATATTCAGGTACAGGTGTCTTTTTTGTAAAATGAATTCTTTTTCTTTGTGTAGATACCCAATTGGGGGATTGCTGGATTGAATGGTAGGTCTACTTTTAGTTCTTTGAGAAATCTCCATACTGTTTTCCATAGAGGTGTACTACTTTACATTCCCATGAACAGTGTATAAAGTATTCTCTTTTCACTTCATTTGTGCCAACATCTATAGTTTTTTGACTTTTTAATAATGGCCACTCTGACAGAGGTAAGGTGGTATCTCATTATAGTTTTAATTTGCATTTCCCTGATCATTAATGATGTTGAACATTCTTTCATATGTTTCCTGGCCATTTGTCTATCTTCTTTTGAAAAAATCTGTTTATGCCTTTTGCCTACTTTTTGATGTTTTTTCTTTTCCTTGCTGATTTGTGTGTGTTCTTTGTATATTCTGGATATTAGCCTTTTGTCAGATATATAGTTTGAGAATATTTTTTCACATTCTGTAGATTGTCTGCTTACTCTGTTGATTATTTCCTTTGCTGTGCAGAAACTTTTTGATTAAATTAAGTCCCATTTATTCATTTTTGCTACTGCTGTACTTGCTTTCAGGTTCTTGGTCATAAATTCTTTCCCTAGGCCAATGTCCAGAAGAATTTTTCCTATGTTTTCTTCTAGAATTTATATGGTTTCAGGTCCTACAATTAAGTCTTTAATCCATCTTGAGTTAATTTTGTATGTGGTGAGAGATAGGAATCCAGTTTCATTCTTCTGCATGTGGATATCCAGTTTTCCCAGAACCATTTATTGAATAGGTCATCATTTACCCGGTGTACCTTTTTGTCTGCTTTGGTAAAAATCAGTTGATTATAGCAATATTCCTTCATTTCAGGGTTCTCTATTCTGTTTCATTGACCCATGTGTCTACCTTTATACCAGTACCATACTGCTTTGGTTACTATGGCCTTGTAGTGTAATTTGAAGTCAGGTAATGTGATACCTTCAGATTCGTTCTTTTTGGTTAAGATTGCTTTGGCTATTCAGACTCTTTTTTGGTTCCATATGAAATTTAGGATTATGTTTCCTAGAGTTGTGAAAAATAACATTGGCATTTTGATGACAATTTCAGCAAATTTCATCACTTTGGGCAGTATGGACATTTTAACAATGTTGATTCTTCCAATCCATGAGCATGGGATGTTTTTTCATTTTTTTGTGTCATCTATGATTTTTTTTCATCAGTGTTTTGCAGTTCTCGTAGAGAGCTTTTACCTCCTTGGTTAAGTATATTCCTAGGTATTTCTTTTTTTTCTTTTCTTTTTTTCTTTTTTTTGCAGCAATCATAAATGGTATGGAGTTCTTGACTTTTAGCTTGATTGTTATAAGTACATATAATAGAAATACTACAGATTTATGTGAATTAGTTTTGTAATTTAAGACTTTATTGAATTTATTTATTAATTCTAGGAGTCTTTTGGTAGAGACTTTAGGATTTTCTAGATATAAGATCATGTCATTAGCAAACAGGGATAGTTTTGCCTCTTCTTCCCTCATTTGGATGCCCTTTATTTCTTTCTCTTGCCTGATTACTTTGGCTAGGACTTCCAGTACTATGTTGAATAGAAGTGGTGACAGTGGGCACCTTTGTCTTGCTCTGGATCTTAAGGGAAATGCTTTCAACTTTTCCCCATTCAGTATGATGTTGGCCGTGGTTTTGTCATATATTATCTTGAGATATGTTCCTTCTATGCCTAGTTCACTGAGGATTTTTATCATGAGAGGGTGCTGGATTTTATTGAATGTTTTTTTGGCACCTATTGAGACAATCATGTGGTCTTTGTTTTTGCTTCTGTTTTTGTGGTGAATTGTATTTATTGATTTGTGTGTGTAGAACCATCCTTGCATCCCAAGGATGAAGCCCACTTGGTCATGGTGAATTATCTCTTTGAGGTACTGTTGGATTCTGTTGGCTAGTATTTTCTTGAGGACTTTTGTATCTATGTCCATAAGAGATATTGGTCTGTTGTTTTCTTTGTTTATTATGCCCTTTTCTGGCTTTGGTATCAAGGTAATACTGGCTTCATAGAATGAGTTAGGGAGGATTCCCTCCTCCTAAATGTAATGGAATAATTTCTGTAAGATAGGTGCAAGTTCTTCTTTACAAGTCTGGTAAAAATTGGTTATGAATCTATCTGGTCTGGAATATTTTTTGTTGTAAGATTTTTTATCATTGCCTTAATCTCACTCTCTCACTGCTGGTCTGTTCAGGACTGCTATTTATTCCTGATTCAGGATTGGGAAGTTGTGTGTTTCCAGAAATTTATCCATTTCCTCTAGGTTTTCTAGTCTGTGTGCATTGAGGTTTTCATCATATTCATTGATGATATTTTGCATTCCTGTGGTATCAGTTGTAATGTCTCCTTTTTCATTTCTGTTTAAGTTTATTCCAGTCCTTTCTTTTCTATTTCTGGTTAATCTAGCTAGTGCTCCATCAATTTCATTTATCTTTTCAAAGAACCAACTTTTTGTTTCATTGGACTTTTGTATTTTTTTTTTATTTCGATTTGTTTATTTCTGCTCTGAGCTTTGTTATTCCTTTTTTTCTGCTGCTTTGGGTGTGGTTTATTTTTTTTCTAGTTCCTTGAGATGTGACATTAGGTAGTTAAATTGTGATCTTTTTGTCCTTTTGATACAAGCATTTAAGACTATGAACCTTCCCCTTAGTACTCCTTTTTTTGTATACCACAGATTTTTGAAATCTTGTGTCCTCTTTGTCATTCAGTTTGAAGAATCTTTTATTTTCATCATAATTTCATAATTGACCAAAGGATCATTCAGCAGCAGGTTGTTTAATTTCCTTGACTTCGTGTGGATTTGAGAGTTTCTCTTGGAGTTGATTTTCATTTTTTATCCACTATGGTCTAAGAAGATACACGGTATGATTCCAAGTTTTATGAATTTGCTGAGTTTTTTGTGACCTAAAATATGCTCAATCTAGGAAAATGTCCCATGTGCTGATGAGAAGAACGTATATTCTGTAGTTTTGGGGTACAGTGCTCTGTAAATGTCTGTTAGGTACATTTGTTCTAGAGTCTCATTTAAGTCCAGAGTTTCTTTGTTGATTTTCTGCTTTGATGATTGCCCAGTTTGATCAGTGGGATGTTGAAGTTCCCAGCGATTATGATGCTACTGGTTATTTCTTTGCTTGAATCTATTAGAACTTGTTTTTTGAATCTGGGAGCTCCTGTGTTTCATTGATATGTGTTTAGGATTTTTTTAATTTTTTTATTTCAGCATATTATGGGAGTACAAATGTTTGGGTTACATATATTGCCTTTTCCCCACCCAAGTCAGAGCTTCAAGCATGTCCATCCCCCAGACGGTGCACACTGCACACATTAGGTGTGAATATACTCATCCCTTTCTCCCCACCCTCCCCCACCTGACACCCGATGAATGTTACTACTAAATGTGCATATAAGTGTTGATCAGTTAATACAAATTTGATGGTGAGTACATGTGATGCTAGTTTTTCCATTCTTGTGATACTTCACTTAGTGGAATGGGCTCCAGCTCTATCCAGGATAATACAAGAGGTGCTAGATCACCATTGTTTTTTGTGGCTGAGTAGAACTCCATGGTATACATATACCACACTTTATTAATCCACTCATGGATTGATAAGTACTTAGGTTGTTTTTCATATCTTTGTAATTGTGAATTGTGCTGCTATAAACATTCTAGTGCAGATGTCTTTTTTTTATACAATGTCTTTTTTTCCTTTGAATAGATGACCAGTAAAGGGACTGCTGGGTCAAATGGTAGTTCTACTTTTATTTGTTTGAGGTATCTGCATTACTACTTTCCACAGAGGTTGTACTAGTTTGCAGTCCCACCAGCAGTGCATGAGTGTTCCTAACTCTCTGAATCCATGCCAAGATTTTTTGTTTTGGCACTTTCGATAAAAGCCATTTAAGATTGTTATGCATTCTTGCTGAACTGCTGCTACCTTTATCATTATATAATGACCATCTTTGTCTTGTTTTTACCATTGTTGTTTTACAGTCAATTTTATCTGACATAAGAATGGCTACATCTGCTCACTTTTGGTTTGCATGGAATATTTTTCCATCCTTTACCTTGAGTCTCCGAGAGTCCTCATGAGTTGGATGTGCTCCTTGTAGACAGGATATATTTGAGTTGTGACTTTTTATCCATTCAGCCACTCTATGTCTTTTAAGTGGAGCATTAAGACCATTCATGTTCAATGTCAGTATGAATAGGTGGGAATCTGTTCTGTTCATCATGTTGAATGATAACTCATTTTGTTGTCCCTCTTGTGCTACTATTTTATTGGAGCTGTGAGCTTTAACTTTCAGATGTTTTTACACTGGTGGGTATCTATTATTCTGTTTCATGTACAGTGCACTTCTGAGCATTTTCTCTAGGCCTAGGTCTCTAGGTCTCTGGACCTCTAGGTCTAGTAGTAACAAATCTCCTTAGTGTTTGCTTGTCTGAAAAAGTGTTTATTTCCCTATCATTTGTGAAACTTAGTTTTGCAGGACACAAAATTCTTGGCTGAAAGTTCTATTTAAGAAGACTAAAAATAGGGTCCCAATCCCTTCTGGCTTGTAAGGTTTCTACTGAGAAGTCACTGTTAGCCTTATGTGTTTGCTTTTGTAGGTTAGTTGTTGCTTTCATCTTGCAGCTTGTAGAATTTTCTCCTTCATTTTGACTTTGGCTAGGTTGCTTACTATGTGACTTGAAGATGTCTTATTTGCTATGAATCTTCCTGCTATGAATCAGAATCTTATTTGCTATGAATTTGCATTGACCATGCTGTATCTGTATATCTAAATCTCTGGTAATACCAGGGAAGTTTTCCTCAATAATTCCCTTGAATAGGTTTTCCATACATTTTGCTTTTTCTCCTTCTCCCTCAAGCATACCTATAATTCTTATATTGGCCCTCTTTGCATAGTCTCCTATTTCTCTGAGTGACTGTTCATTCTTCTTTGATCTTTTGTTTGTATCTCTGACTGACTGGGTTAGTTCAAAAGCCTTGTCTTTAAGACCCGAGATTCTTTCTTCTGCTTGATCTAATTTGTTGTTAAAGCTTTCTGCTATATTTTGAAATTTCCTAAATGACTCCTTTCATTTCTTTAAGTTCTGTTATATCTTTTTTGATGTTGTCTATATCTTTAGGGACTTTTTCTTTTAATTCATACCCAGAAATATATTTTTGGCTTCTTTGTATTGGTTTTCAATTTTCTCTTCAATCCCATTCATCTTATTTGCCATACATATTCTGAATTCCATCTCTGACACTTTGACAATTTCCTTAATTGGGGTCTTTTACTGGAGAACTGTTGTGATCCTTTGGGGGTATCAAAACAGCTTGTTTTTACATTTCTAGAGTTCTTATTCTAGTTTCTTCTCATCTGAAACCTATTCTCTCAACTCAAGTTAGATAAGTTTTTATAAACTAAACTGAGAAACTTTGTTCATATAAGTATACAGGAATTAGAGGAGTTTTACTGTAGCAATTCACTCAATCTTTGGACTCTTTCTGAGTTATAGCTGGAAAACAGAGGATAAGACATTGTCACAAATTATTTTTAGTATTCATTAGCTCACACCTTAATTGGATCTTCCTGTGATTTTGTTGAAAGCAAAAAATTGGAAACTACCTAACTCACTAAAGAATTTGTTATCCAATTATTACAGTTATTTATTTTCTCAATTTCTGGGAAGTAAACCCAAAAGGCTTTTATCAATGCTTCACAAATGACTAGTAGTTGTAGCTGTTACTCTTTCATGGAGAGTCACCTTCTTCAGTTTGAGACCTAGAGCTGGGATGGCCCTTGAGGGATGTTTCAAATGGAGGCAGAAGGTAGAGCCTTCATAGCCCTGCATGAAACTAGTCACTTAGTGTAGTGACTGACCCAAGGGAGCACTGCAGCCTTCGGAGGGGCAGCTCCCTTCAACAGAGGGCAATTCCCAGAGGGGACAGGGCAGTGAGCAGCCACCACTCCAAGCTGCTGGGAAAATCAGTACCTTTAATCTGAAAGTAGGATCTAGGTGACACACCTACAACAACCACCACGAAATTCTTTTTAGTTCATATATTTAAATATAAACATTTAATCTTATATAAATAGTTACCTTAATTTTACATTTAAATATGTTTTCTTCCTAATCTTAAAGCTGCAAATTTAGCAAAGACCACTTATACAAAATATCTGCCATATAATCTAATGAACCAAGCAAGTGTTCATTGCCAAACCAATCAGTCAAATCAGACATACTTTCTGACACTATTTTTCAATGAAAAAATGTTAATACTCATTCCTGTAGCAACCAGCTCTCTTCTGAATTATAGTTCTGAGAAAGAGAAAGCAAGAGAGCAGATACTGAAACCTGCTGTAAGTGTATCACTGAATGCAGTAAGGCTGACCGCCCTCTCTGATTCTTTCTAAAATTCTACCACTCTCATGTGACTGTCCCTCAGGGTTACTAAATTCAGACATTAGCTGGGGAAGGGAAAAGATATGATGTTACCACATGAAAATTATCCTTATTCCGCTTCCCACTCTACAGTAAATTTGAATTTGGAACATCACAACAGAAGGCAAAACACTTCATTTCTATGGCAGACTTTGCTTTTGATGGAAATATGTATAAAGCAAAGAAATAAAACAAACAAACACACAAACAACTTTATGGTTCCTTTACCAAAGGAGACTGCTCTGATACTGATATTCCAAATGGTCCCTTCATTTCAACCTCCCAGAAGTTTTTATTCCCCAGGGCAATGTAGCATAGTAAGATTCAAGATGTGTGAGAGGTGTGGATTCCTTTCATAAAAGAGGAAAAGGCCAATTATGAAAGGGGCCTGAGAAAGGAGTCCAGAATATGTTTATACCCAGCTGGTGGAATGCCATGGGTTAATTTTAATAAAGAATATATTTGGAAGTTGAAGGCCTGGGAATGTGTTTCCTTGAAACTACCCTCAGAAAGGGCTTTACTTATCCTTGAGATATGCATACCCAGTTATAGACCACTGGCTCAGCGGGAAAGAAAATTAAACTGGGCTCTGTAGACTCAATAGGAATTAGCTAGATTAAGTGACAGGGGTTGTCCTGGCAGGCTATTTTTATGATCAGACCTAAAACAGTAGATAGGACACCTGCTTTAACTATGCTGTATCAGTGGCTATATAAGTGGGTAGGAACTTTCAGATATTTTTAGTCCTTTCAGCAATCATTTCCATATACAAGCATATGCTCTTATTTTCTTCTTCCTAACTGAATGAATTTGCCCACCCATTCTGTCTATCCAAATCCTTTCCACTCTCTAAAGGACAGCTGAAATCCAACCACATAAGTTCCTTCTGCATCTCTATCTATTCATTTAAATTTAATCAGGAATGAGATTCTTTTCTACTAAATTTTCTAGCTAGTTATGTTTATTTCCATTCATTATTTAATTTGCCTTTGCAGGAAGATGACTGACTAGGGACATTGGTCACCAGATTAGCTCAGAAAGAAAGAAAAGTTTTAGATGGAAAAAAAAAAACATAGCTCAGGTATAATTCTGAGGGAAAAGTGCCAGAACTTACCAGAGATTCCATGGGAAAAAATTGTGGAGGAAAATAAAAAGGAACAAGATATCAGAAGAGATCAACCCCCAAGAAACTTGAGGTCCCATGGAAAGAGTAGGTGAGGGGTTTGTTTTGCCTTCCTTCACACCTCTGATAGTTGGTGGGTGCCCTACCTGCTGGAGAGCTTCTCTACCCTCATGAGCCCAGAATCTGCCGCTGACAGTGAACTAGGAGCCTCTTGAAAACAAAGCACCAGTCTGCCAGCCCCCTCAGGGTCACTCCCCATCATCACAGACTTGAGCCAAGACAGTGGGTTGCCTACTGCTTCTGCACCCATTGTGTGCCTTTGTCCTCCCCAGGAAGCTTCAGCCCTTCAGTTTTCATGTACTGGTCTCCACAGAAACATTTCCCAACTCCTGTCCAGCCAGTGGTGGCCACGGGGGCCAGTGGGTCCTGTGTGATCCCAGAGCTTGGATATTCCAGGTAGGTTACCTTCCAGAGACGGGGGAAAAGATGACCAGGGTGCCAGCTCTCCTCCATTCAGACCCTTTTCCTCACCCTCCCCTCCCCAGTGCTGCCAAGTGGCACAGATGCTCTCAGGAATAGCTACTTCCCCGCTGTGGGCCTGTCCACTACACAGAGGCTTCCACAGAGAGTGGGGCTCACATCTTTCCTCTTAAAGACCTGCAGCAGACCAAGGGGTGCTCAGACTCTGAGCTCCCTGCCTGCCAGCCCTCCCTAGTGCTGCCCACCTGGCTGCTCCAGCAGAGCAGCCACACCCTAAAGCAGAGGGACATTAGGCCTACTTGAGCACTCCATGGGCAATTCGAGACCAGCACACTTCTCCCTGGCATGGTCAGGGTTTGAACTTATGGGACCAAGGGACAGCCCTGGGGCCAGATCCCATGCCCTCAGGACTCAATCATGTTGCTTGGGGGCACAGAGGGGAGATTTGTGAACTAATCTTGGGAGGTGAGGGAGCCCACATGAGCAGAACTGAAAGGGGAGTGCAGTGTGGATTCAAGCCACAGCACACTTGTAGAGCACCTTTCTCCCCACTGGAAAGCCATGCTTTTGTCCTGGGGTGGGATCTTGGGAAGGGACGCTCCCAGCCCACGGCACCATTGCTGGTGAGCTCAGCTAGTTTGGGCTGCTGCTTGACATGAGACATTGGAAGGAGACCCTCTGAGCAGTGGAAGAGGGAAAAGAGCAAAACCCCCTTCCAACACCCAGTCTGTGAATCTCAGATGGCCCCTCCCCAAGCAGAATTTCTGGATTGGTGGGACTACTTCAGTCCCTCCCTGGTGGCTTTCCCCAGCGGCCTAGGAGCTGACCCACATCCCTGCCAAGACAGCTGTTGTGCCCACCTTTGTGGAGCCTGAACACAGGCTCACCCAACCCAGTCCTGCCAGCCTTTCTCCTCCACCCATCTCTGCTATGGTGGAGAATAAAGAGTCGCTGGGAGCTCCAGGGCCCCACCTACCACCTGGGGCATCTGAGTGCTTCTCCAGATAGATTAGAGCAAGTCACAGGTCCCAAAAATAACACTGCAGCTGGTTCTTTCCTGCAAGCACCACTTACTGGCAGGGAGGACAACTTGTACAGCACATTACCTCATGACCTCAGTCATGCAGAGTGTGGCCGACTCTTACCCATAAGCACCACCTACTGCCTCAGAGATTAAATTGGGCATCCCAATATAATTCACACTGCTAAGAAGACCACAGGGCTGGGGAAAGACAAAGGATTTCAAAGACCTCCATCTTGCCTTGTCAACAAGAGACAGGGAACCTACCTTCGCACATAGTACACCACCACTACAGCCTACAAATAACTAGCAATTAAGAAAACCACCGCACTGAAGATATCTATAGCCAAGGTATCCATCCAGAACCTAGACCCCCATCAAAGTACCTACAAGCAAAGCCAAAGGTCCTTATCCAACATATGCTACAGACATACCCTTAAGAGTGAGGGGGGGAAAAGAAAACATCTAAACAAAAGAAAATTCAAAAACCCAAAGCAGCAGATGCTCCAGATGAGAAGGAATGAGCACAAGAACTCTTGAAGTATGAAAAACCCGAGTGAAAGGACACCCCCCAAAGAAGCACACCAGCTCTCTAGCAATGGATCCCAAGCAAAATGAAAATACTGACATAAATGACAGATAAAGAATTCTAAATATGGATTGTAAGAAAGCTCAATGAAATCCAAAATAAAATGAAAAACCAACTCAAAGAAACCAGAAAAACAATTCAGGAAATGAATAAAAAAGTTAATAATGAAACAGATATATTAAAAAACACAAATAGAATTTCTGGAAATGAAAAATCCATTTAAGAAAATACAAAATACAGTGGAAAATTTTAAGAATAGAATAGACCAAGCAGAAGAAAGAATTTTATAGCTTGAAGACAACTCCTTCAAATTAACGCAGTGACAAACAAAGAACAAGGAATCAAGAGGAATGAACAAAGTCTGCAAGAAATATGGGATTATATACAATGGCCAAATATAAAATCATAGGAATTTCTGAGGGTAAAGAAGGAAAACCACAAGGCCTAGAAAACCTAATTTGAGGGAATAATTGAGGATACAAGAAGTTCAAGGAACACCTGGGAGATTCATTGCAAAAATGGAATCACCAAGGCAAATGTTCATCAGACTGAGCAAAGTCAACATGAACACGAAAATGTGATCCATGAGGTGAAAATGTTGACTAACATACAAAGTAAAACACATCAGACTAACAGCAGACCTCTCAAGAGAAAACTTACAAGCTAGAAAGAAATGGGGTCCTATCTTTAGTCTCCTTAAACAGAATAACTGTCAGCCAAGAATTTGTATCCTATAAAAATAAGTTTCATAAATGATGGAGAAATAAAGTCTTCCCCAGACAAGCAAACACTAAGGGAATTTGTCACTACTAGACTTTCCCTACAGGAAAGACTCAAATGTACATTATTCGTGCAACAGCACAGTAGATACCAACCAGTGTAAAAACACCCAAAAGTTATAGCTCACGGCTCTTATAAAACAATAGCACAAGAGGGAAAACAAAACAATAAGGTATCATCCAACATGTTGAACAGAACAGCATCACACATATCAACACTAACTCTCAACATGAACAGTCTGAATGTCCCACTTAAAAGACATAGACTGGCTGAATGGATGAAAAAATACAACCCAACTACTTGCTGTCACCAAGAAACAAATCAAAACCACAAGGACTCACACAAACTCAGGACAGTGGGATGGAAAAAAAAATATTCCATGCAAATGGAAACCAAAAGTGAGCATATGTAGCCATTCTCATATCAGATAAAATAGACTTTAAATTAACAATGGTAAAAAGAAAGACAAAGTTGGTCATTAGATCATGGTAAAGGGAGCAATTCAGCAAGAAGACATAAAAATCCTAAAAATATATGCATCTAACACAGGAGCTCCCAGCTTCATAAAGCAAATTCCTCTAGATTTAATTTGCCTTTGTGGTATTAGCCTCTGAACTGGCCCTTCTGTCTCTAATATTTCCTCCTCTACTCCTTCTTCCCTATTGCAAAAGTCATACTTCTAAATGGCAAATTTAATCATAAAACTCCCCTCCTCTAAACTTTAACTCCTTGATGTTTATGGGATAATATATAAGCTGCTTAACCTAGTATATAAGGCTCTTTCCTACTGACCACTCTAGCTTCTCCCCTCAGGGGTTTTCCTCTCATCCCCTATTATCCACTGATAGCCTGAACTAGTATTGTTCTCCCAAATGCCCAAATGGCTATTCATGCCTCCATGCCTTTGCATATAATGTTTGTTCAACTGAACTCCTTGCCTGCTTTGTTTCTCCAACATTTTCTTAACTATACTTAAGGAGTCAATCCAAGTGTTAATTCCTACTTAAAACCTTCTATGAACCCCACAGAATTGCTTAGATTTTTCCTTGTACAACCATAAAACTTTGCCACAATTCTTTTATCTCTTACCAAAATATATTGTAAATTTGTTTCTCCTGCTAAATAATGGGTTTTTGAGGGCAGAAACCATACTTAATTATTTTTGCATTTTTAGTGCCCAGTAATGCCTGGCACATGGTAGATCTTAATGGCTGTTTCTATAATTAATAAACTAGAGTAATAATAAAACCATCATAATAGCACATATGCCCTGTCTTCCAAACAATAAAACTGTACTTGAGCACATGCACAAAGAAAATCATTAAAAACATAAAGAGTATGCAGGAGTAGGAGAAGGATAGAGGGATAATAACCAATTCAACCTAAGATCGTGTGACTACTTCTAAAGGGAAATCAGTATTTGAAAGATGAGTGTGAATTAGTTCAATGGATAATGAGTAAAGGATATCAAAAAGAGTAGAAACAGCTTTTGCAAAACTACGGTTTGAGAAAACAAGACAAATTACTATAAGTAGGAGATAGATAGATGATAGATATAGATAGATAGATAGATGATAGATAGATAGATAGATAGATAGATGATAAATAGAGAGATATTTCACCAGAAAAATACAGAACAACTTGGTAGAGAAATTGGATAGCTTCCAACCTAGTGAGAGTCCTGGTTGAGGACCTCAAAATAGAATCCATACCTGTTTGTCTGGCTTCTAAAATACATAGAGTACATGAATCAGCCCTCAACCAATAGCAGACCCTATTGTCACTCTTCTTTTAAGATTCTGCTCAAATATCTTTTCTACAGGAAGCCTTCATAGCCACTCACCCAAATTGAACTAGAGGCCTTTCTTTGCTTTCTCTGTGAATTTCTCCAGCACAGCAATGTCTACATGGCATTCATATGATTAGTTTGTGTGCCTTTCTCCCTTCTCTATACTTCAATCTCCTTGAGGATCACATTTATTTTTATATTTTTAGTGTCTATCATGTTGTCAAACACTTGTGGAGCACTTAAAATATATATTAAAAAATAATACAATGATAACTGCCATTTACTGTCTTCCCTGTGTCAGGTGAGTATTTACTCAAGGGGGATCCAGGAACTACTTAATGGAAGTTCAAACTGTATGAAACCAAACAATCATCACTGTTATTCTCAGTAGCACAATATCGTTAAGAAATGCTTTTAACTCAGCTGTTATTTTAAAAACTCATGTGGCATCTTTCCCATTGATATCTAGCATTCTAAATGTGGAAAGGACAGTCTTATAATCACAGGCTATCCATTTCTTTACACGGCACTGAAAAGATGCATGGTCCGAGACTGTTAGTGTGATTGTATCCACAATTTTCACTATTTTCTTTAATCATAAGTTAAGATCAAGAGGCATATTATTAATCAACTATTCTCTCTGAAAAAATAAGATGTGGAATAGAACATGGGCTTAACCTCCTTTAGCAGGGTAACACCCATTCTTGCTGCAAACATAGTGGGTATCCTGGAATTATGTATCCCGATATACCTTTGCCAGGCTATATTAAGGCTTATGAGATCATCAGCAACTAAACAAAATATATCTTCTCCTATAACATTAGATTTCCATAATGAACAGAAGAAAAGGCCATTGTGCACTTTCCCCTCACATACGTACAGCACATCTGGTAAATGCTGATTCCCACTCTGCATACCCGTAGGTCCATCCAGTTATAAAACAAAATATCTGCTTTGTTGCATATGCAATAGTAATTACTCACCCACATTGCGAGACATTGATCTCATTAGTGGGGATTTGTTTTAGTCATCTATCATTGCACAATAAATTACTACAAAACTCAGTAGCTTAAAACAACAAGAATTTATTAGTTCATGGTTTCTGTGGGTCAGGAATTACCTAGGTGTTTCTGGCTCAAGGCTTCTCAGTAGGTTGCAGCGCAGCTGTCAGCCAGGGCTACAATCATCTAAAGGCTTGACTGAGGCTGGAGGATTTTGCTTTCAAGATCAGTCACGAGTCAATCCTCCACCAGATTGCCAGTATAATAGAATCTAATTTTCAAAACGGTGGCAGAGAAAAAGGAAGAAGGGAAGGAAAGGAAAAGGAGAAAGAGGAGGAAGAAGAGGGAGAGGGAGCAGAGGTATTCCTATAAAGAAACACCAATGCAAATGACAGCAGATTTCTCATATGAAATCATGGAGTCCAGAAAAAAAGTAGCAAAGTACTTAAAGAAAAAGCTGTGAACTCTGAGTCCTGCATCTGACAAAGCTATCAGGAATGGAGGAGAAAGAAAGACATCCTCAGATTAAAAGAAACTAAGACAATTCATTTCTAGCAGACCTACCCTTAAAGAATGGCTTAAAAACTCTCCAAATAGAAAGAAAATGGTTAACAGCAGAAGGCTGGGGCCTTCAGACAGGAAATAAGAGCAACTGAATGACCAAAAATAGCAGCAAATATAATATAGACCATCTTTCACTGTGTGAGGTTCTTTAATCGTATTTAATGGTTAATGCAAAAGTTTTATCATCTAATGTGGTGCTCAATGCATTTAGAGGAATTATTTAAGACATTTATACTTAGAAAGTGAAGAAGCTAAAGAAACTTAAAATGTTTTGGGACTTTTTCACAAAGGCCGTTCTCACTGGATTTAAGTGATATCTCATTGTGGTTTTGATTTGCATTTCCCTGATGATTAGAGATGCTGAGCATTTTTTCATATGTTTGTTGGCCATTAGTCTATCTTCTTTTGAAAAGTTTCTGTTCATGTCCTTTGCCCACTTTTTGATAGGATCCTTTGATTTTTTCTTGCTGATTTTCCTGAGTTCTATATAGATTCTATTTATTAGCCCTTTATCAGATGTATAATGTGAATATATTCTCCCATTCTGTAGGTTGTCTGTTTGCTCTCGTGATCGTTTCCTTGGCTGTGCAGAAGCTTTTTAAATGTTGGTGTGGATGTGGAGAGATAGGAACACTCATACACTGCTGGTGGCACTCCAAACTAGTACAACCTCTGTGGAAAGTAATATGCAGATACCTCAAAGAGCTATAAGCAGAACTACCATTTGATCCAGCAATCCCATTACTGGGCATCTACCCAAAAGAACAACAGACATTCTATAAACAAGACATCTGCACTCAAATGTTTATAGCAGCACAATTCACAATTGTAAAGATGTGGAAATAACCCAAATGCCCATCAATACATGAGTGGATTAATAAAATGTGGTATATGTATACCATGAAGTTCTACTCAGCCACAAAAAACAATGGTGATATAGCATCTCTTGTTTTATTCTGGATAGAGCTGGAACCCATTCTATTAAGTGACATATCACAAGAATGGAAAAATAAGCACCACATGTATTCACCATCAAATTGGTTTTAACTGATCAACACTTAAGTGCACCTATAGTAATAACATTCATTGGGTGTCAGGCAGATGGGAGGAGGGTAGAGGGAATGAGTATATTCACACCTAATGGGTGTGGTGTGCACCGTCTGAAGAATGGACATGCTTGAAGCTCTGACTCAGGTGGGGCAAAGGCAATATACGTAACCTAAACCTTTGTACCCCCATAATATGCTGAAATAAAACAAATTTTAAAAAAGAAACTTAAAATGGAAGTAGAGTTTCCACAGTTAGGTTATTATTAAAAGTGGTAAAACATCAACACCAGTAGGCTGAGATAAGTCATGTATATATACAGAACTACCTAGAGCAACCACTAAGAAAACTGTACAAAGTGATATAATCAAAAACGTTATAAATAAATCAAAATGAAACTCTAAAAATGTTTAAATAACCCACAGGAAGGCAAGAAATGAAGAGTAACAAGAAACAGAAAACAAATAATAAAATGGAAGACTTACACCAACTAAAAGAAAGAGATTAGATAAGTAGATTTTTAAAACATAATCCTGTTATATACTGTCTATAAGAAATTCACTTTAAACATAATGACATAGGTTGGTTGAAAGTAAAAGGATGGGAAAAGATATATCATGTATGTAATAAAAAAAGCAGAAATGGCTATGTCAATACCAGATAAAGTAGACTCAGAACAAAGAGGGATATAACATAATGACGTTAGAAACAAAGAAGTATGTAACACAATGACATTATGCACTTACAACTATATTTGAAATCTTAAGTGGTAATGATAAAGGCTATAGCTGTAAATACATAAACTCAAAAAATGTGATGAGAAGTCATTTTTCATGTCATCAGTGATATGGCCTTCAGTTCAGATAGTCAGAATACAATAGATACTCTCTTGATTATAAAATCCAGTTTTATTTATCAAAATACATTATGTGTGTGCAACTTACTAAGGTGGAATTAATTAATATTTACATATATTTATAATTTCTAGTCTAAAATGTAATTTCTAAAAGCATTAATGAAAATAATAATCAAGAGGGTCTGGGGAGTAAGTAGAAGGGTAGATGAAATAAGAACGGCAGAATACACTAGTCCCCCCTTATCTGAGGGGGATCCATTTGAAGACCCCTAGTGAATGCCCCAAATGATAGATAGTACCAAACCCTATATATAATATGCACGAATTTCCTTTTCCATCATAGAGGATTCTTTCTTACCATAGATCTAAGTAAGCTTCAGTATGCATTTTTTTATTATTAAATTGAGAACTTTCTCATTTTCACTTAAAGAGAACATTTTACAGCTTCTCTTTGCGTATCCGAATTGCCAATATCACTACTCTTGTACTTTGGGGTCATTATTAAGTAACATAAGGGTTCCTGATTGCAAGCACTGAGACACCACAACAGCAGATCTGATAACTGAGAGGGCTACTAAGTGACTAATAGGCAGATAGCGTAGGCAATGAGAATACACTGGACAAAGAGATGATTCATGCTCTCAGTGGGACAGTGCAAGATTTCATCACACCACTCAGAACAGTGACAATTTAAAACTTACGAATTGCTTATTTCTGGAATTTTTCATTTAATATTTTCAGGCCACTGTTGACATCAGGTAACTAAAACTGCAGATAAGGGCAGACACCTATTTTAGAGTTTGAAGAAAGAGATGACATGACTTGACTTATGTTTTAACAGGATCACAGTGGTTGCTTACTGAAGACATACCAGAAGGATTGTCAAGGAAAGAATTAGGAAGGCTATTGCAATAATCTAGTTAAGCATAATGGTGCCTCCAGCCTGGATGGTAGCAGAGGTGCTAAGAAGTGGTCAGACTATATGAAACTACATTGAAAGTACATGTGTTAGGATTTGCTAACAGAGTGGGCATATGGTATGCAAGAGAGAAGTCAAGAACATGTCCAGTGTTGTTTTGAGTTGAGCCACTGGAAAAATAGAGTTGCCATAACTAAGATGGGGAAGACCATGAGAGGAGCATGTTTGAGTGAAAATATTTATGAGTTCAAGTTTGGGCTTTTAAGTTTGAGATGTCTACTATAATTCAAAGCAAAGATGAGTAGCAACTAGAGCCTGAAGTGCAAGGAAGATGTCAAAGCTGGGGCTATACGTTTGGGAATCATTAGCACATAGATGCCACTGAAAGTGATGAGCCTGAATAAGCTCACCTCAGCTGTGACTGCCAATAGGAAAGTGAAGGGGACCAAAGACTGAGCCTTGGGGCTCTCAAATGGTTAGAAGTTGGGGAGCTGAGGAGGAAGTATGTTCTACAACCAAGAGTAAGGTTGGGGGAGGAAAGATTTGAAGAGAAAAGAGATGGTACAAAATAACCATCTAGGAGAGTGGGAGAGTAAATAGTCCAGGAAAATATAGGCTAATATTAGGCAGGATATTTATGAGTGATCATAAATTAAAGTGAGACTAGTCAATATGGTTGCACATTTTTTTCCAACTACATTGGGTTGTGCACAGGCAGACAGAGTATATGAAGTTGTGGTTAAACCAAGCAAGTGAGAAAGTAACAAGGGAGTTGAGGATATATTATACAAAAGGGAGTATAAAGCAAAAACTGTCAGAAACACAACAGTAGCAGGAAGATTTCCCAAGCAGATATGAAAACACAATAAAAAGCTATAATACATTTTAAAAAGAATGTGGTAGCAGTGTCAGATTATAGAGTTACCAACAGAGTAGAACTGAATTTTCAGTAATGTACACAAGGGGACTTCAAAAAGTTTGTGGGAAAATGGAATTAAAATATAAAAACTATATAAAAGGCAGAAAGATCAAAAAGGAAGAAATACAACTGTCATTATTTGTAGATGACATAAACTTCTATGTAGGAAATTCAAAGGAATCTAAAAAAAATGTTTTGTTAAACTACCCAAGAAATAATAAGTGAGTTCAGCAAGGTCACAAGACACAAGATAAACACATAAAAATCAATTGTATTTTTACACATTACTAATAAATACATGGAAACAAAATTAAAATACAATATTATTTACTATTTCTGAAAAGAAATGAAATACTTAGGGTTTATTGATCAAAATACGTACAGGAGTTGTATACTGAAAACTACAAAATGCTGAGGAAATAAATCAAAGAGCATCTAAATTAGCTGTGAAACATACTGGGCTCATAGATTGGATGATGCAACAGAGTAATGATAGCATTTCTCTCTAAATTGATGTACAAGATGAATGCAATTTCTATCAAAATCTCCGGCAAGATTTTATATGAAAAGGCAAAGGAATTAGAGTAACTAAAACAAATTTGAAATGAAAAAAGGGGGAGAAATTAGTTTACCTTATGTCAAGACATTACATAGTTAGAGTGATCAAGACCATGCAACATTGGCACAGAGGTAGGCACACAGATAAATGGAATACAGCAGAGAACCCAGAAAGAGACTCAAACAAATATGTTCAGTTTATTTTTGACAAAGTTACAAAAGAAATTCAACAGATAAAGGCTAGCCTTTTCAACAAATGATGCTGGAGCAACTGGACATCCATAGACAAAAAACGAAGCTCAATCTAAACCTAAGTTGGATGATCGCTATATGATGGTTTATAAATCTACTCTCTCTACTTTTATGTATGCTTGCAAAGTTCCATAACAAAGAGTTTTAAAGAGAAAAAGAATTTGAAAGTAAATATCTTTCCCACTATATGATTTAATGTTATTTAGTGCTATGACTCCAGACACTTAAAGCTATGTTATGAAATATTCTACTAGATAAATTATAAGCATCCATGCAGTTATAACACTAATATATTAAACAGATATAATTTATACAAAAATACATATGGGGTTATTCTTTGTTGAAAATATTTTACTATATTGTATATTTTTCTTCCTAAAATGTTTGATTTTATGCTCTTATGATAAATGCTTATGGATCCACAGATTAACACTAAAAAATCATAACCTGAATTTTTATTCTTTACTTTCTGAACAAATATAATTTCTTAGTAAAGTTGATATATTTAATGTTTAATGTGCTACTGATAAAAAAAATCTGTGCCCATTTATTCTTATACTCTGAGGTTCTTATACTTCAATTCCCTAATGGGAATATTTGTTTTATTAAAGACTCAACTTGGCAGTAAGGGAGAAAATCATGAAACAAAACATTCTGGATAATAACTCTACAGTGCTCTGCTAAATATGAAAACATGTAATTAATGTTTTTGTTTAATAATATGGATTTCAATTTTCTAGAGCATTGTCTCTCCATGATGTAGAGTTTGCTGGGTTTTTTTTAAATAAAGATCTAAAATGTAAAAAAAATATATAAAAAATATAAAATATAAATTTTATTTCTCAATATAATCTTCATCAAGTTTAAGACACCATTGTAAGTGATGATATCATCCATTCAATCCATCCCTAAATCACTGAGGGTCCTGAGAATTTAACAATGTCAGCGCAATCTTTTTTACACTGTTAACTAAAAAAATTAAATAAAAAAATGTTTAAATATTTTTTAAGATTAGGAAACAAAAAGAAGTCAGGTCCCAAATCAGGGCTATAATGTGGATGGCTAATGATTTCTCACTGAAACTCCTGCAAAATTGCTCTGATTTCATGTAAGTCATGAGAAGAAGCATTGTTGTGGTGGAGAAAGACTCTCTAGTGAAACTTTCCCTGGGCATTTTTCTGCTAAAGCTTTGACTAACTTTCCCAAAACTCTCATAATAAGCACATGTTATCATTCTTTGGCCCTCTAGAAAGTCAACAAGCAAAATGCCCTGACTATCCCCAAAAACTGCTGCCATGATATTTGCTCTTGACCTGATCACTTTCACCTCTTGGAAGTCATTGCTTTGATTGTGTTTTGTCTTCAGGATCATACTGGTAAAGCCATGTTCCAACCCCTGTTACAATTTTTCAAAGAAATGCTTCAGGATCTTGATCTCACACAGTTAAAAGTTCCATTGAAAGTTCTGCTTTTATCTGTATCTGATCTGGGTGCAACAGTTTTGACACCTATCAAGTGTAAAGTTTGTTCAACTTTAATTTTTCAGTCAAAAGCATGTAAGCTGAACTGAGATGTCTATGGTGTTGGCTATTGTTTCTACTGTTAATCATTGGTCCTCTTCAATTAGAGCACAAACAAGATGAATTTTTTCCTCACAAATTGATGTGGATGGTCTGCCACTGCAGGCTTCATCTTCAGCACCATCTCATCCCTTCTTAAAATGAGTTATCCATTTGTAAATTTCTGATTTCTTTGGGACATTATGCCCCTAAATTTTTTGTAAAGCATCAGTGATTTCACTATCCTTTCACCCAAGCTTTGCCATAAATCTGATGTTTATTCTTTCTTCAGTTTTGGCAGAATTCCTGTTGCTCCAATAAGGGATCTTTTCACACTTTTGTCTTATCCTTCCTAATGCCTCAAACTAGATCCTGTTCACAGTAGGAGTTTATTTTGGTGCAAAAAAAATTTTGAAACCCTTGTATAGTTTCTTCGTAATGCACATTTTCCATGAACTTTTTGAAGACCCCTCACATAAGAATTTAATATATAATAAAAGTGGTATTTCTAATCAGTGGGGATGGCTATTTGATATATGTTATTGGGATAATAGTTAACCAATTGGGAAAAGCATAGATGATTAGATTCTCATTTAGCACTGTACACTAAGGTAAATCAAATATTTAAATATTTTTAAATTAGATCATAAGGGCCCTGGAAGAAAATATTAATAAATATGTATATAATGTTAGGATGAGGATGGACTTTCATCTATGATACACTCATATAAAAAAGAACAAGTTTCAAAATACTATGAAAAAGAGCTAGTATCAAAGTAATATTAACATTACAAATTTTTTTGATGTATGTGCATGGAATATACCAAACTGTTAAAAAGTACATCTAAATGTTTGCATTGTGGGTCACTGTATTTGCTTTTTAAAGCTTTACTGTATTTTGCAAATAGTCTACAGGAGATATGTATTTTGTTTAGCTTTTTATAATATCTATTATTTCTAATTACAGAAGTGATATATACTTATAACAAGTGAAATAGTACAAATATGTACAAAGATAAATTTACTAATATTCCCACCTCATCTACCACCTCATCTAACTCTCCATTTCTAGCCCCATGAGATAATCTAATTAACAGGTTGGTGTCCTCCCTTCTCCATGTTCATACACACATGTTCATACACACACACACACACACACACACACACACACAGTATATACATATAGTTTTTGTATTTTTCTTTTCCAAATAGAATCATATGGTTAAACCCACAACTTGCTTTTGTCACTGTCCAAATCCACAAAGATCTAAGTCATTTATAAGAAGAATGCTATGGATGTACCATAATTTATTCAAGCATTATTCTTTCTATGAAGAATGAGAGTTTCCAATTTGGGGTCATTACAACAAATGCAGGAAACACCTTTGAACTTTTATCCTTATATGCCGATGCATTTATTTCTATAAAATGGGAGTTCTAAAAATAGAGTTGCAGAACCAAAAGGTATATGGATACATAATTGCAAAAGATATTGCCAGATTACTTTGCTAGATTACAATAACTGGTAGGGCAGAGTTCTTAGTGTCCCTTTCCCACTGTGTAATACCCTGCATAAACCCCCAGAACCAAGGCATAATAGATTCCCTGATTACATTCTGTTATATGAGCTTAACATAGGGACATTATCCGGGTGAGCCTTGCCTAACTAGATGATCCCCTTAAAAGCAGAGTTTTCTCCAGCTGATCGCATAAAAGGAAGTCACAGATTCAAATGCTATACAGCAAAACAAAATTAATACACTAAGAATTCACCTTCCCAACAGCATTGTATGAAGTATCTATATTCTTCATTTTCTCACCAGCTCCAAATGTTTACTATATTTTTTGATTGAGTCAATTTGATAAGTAAAAAAGAGTGTTTCATTTTTATATGTTTTTGATAAAGAGTATCTCTATTTTGCATTTCTGAATAAAATTAAAATTGATCACCTTTCCAATATGCTTTTAGTTACTTAGATTTCCCCTTCTGTGAATTGCCTGTTCACATACAATACTTTGACCATTTTGCTACACTGTCATTTGTCTCATTCTTGTCAAGGGCTTAAGCAATCCTTAAGCAGCAACATAGGTGCTAAGCTGATTTGGTGTTTTTTCAAAATTTAGTTGGAATAGAAACAACACACACAAACTGATTCAGACCATTTTTACTCATGGCAGAGCAGGCAGTGCAAGCTCCATGTTCTTACATGTCCCTTGTCCCTCAGTCCTATGTGGGAGGGAGCATGCAGGGCAGGCCTGGATAGATGCTGCACACACAGGTCCATGTCCCACCCCAGCTGAGGAACCCTGAGTTTAGGAAACTTCCAATCTTTTAAGTGGCTACAAGCAAACCTGCCCAAACTTTGCTCCACCAACAAAGGTTATCTTTATCTGCTGTCTGACCTGGAAAGAGACACCACCTCTAGCTTCCAAGCCTTTGTGCTATACAAACATCCTTGAAAAGAGTCTGGAACTAAAGCTGTCATAAGGCATGTAAAAACATGCAGAATTGCCTCCGAACAAATTCACCTCTCATTTCCACACTTCTATGACTATAACACTGTGTTGCCCATTCCAGATACTCAGATGGACAAGGAGCGAGATGAAATTCCCTCAATTTGTAAACACTTGCAGATTTATTTTTTTTATTATTTTAACTTATATATTTTTTAAATTTTTTGTTTCATAATATTACAGGGTTAAAAACATTTTGGTTACATAATTTGCTATTGTACAGTTTGAGTCAAAGTTATAAGTGTGCCCATCACCCAGATAGTGTGCATTGCACACATTAGGTGTGAATTTACCCATCCCTTCCTCCCCCCTCCCACCTGCTTGATTTCCATTGACTTTTACTTCTCATGACCAGTGTTTTCTGGAAGACGGGCAAGTTACACAAGAATTATCATCCTGAGGGCAACATGGATTCTCTGGAGAAAGGGCGTTCACCAGTGCTGGGGATTCTTGCTGCCCCCACCGTGGGCCATACATCAGTCATGAGCGCTGATGGGCAGTGGCTCCTGGGTTTAGTTCCAGAATGTAAGAATGGGTTATTACCTAAAATTTAGTAAGATAACATGCTACATCATATATAATAATAACAGCCAACATTATATGACACTGTTCTAAGAACTTTACATACTTAACCCATTTAAAACCTTACAATAGTATGGTTGGTATGAATACTATTATATTAAATAAGAAAAACAATAAAAGCATCTTAATTAGTTGTCAGAAAGAAATTCAGTAAAAGTGAAAAACATTTCTGGATTTGAAAGAACTCTTTACAAGATGTTTCCTTAATATGACAAAGAATGTCAATTTCAAGCCACCAATCAACACCATACCTAAGAATGAGTAACTAAAGATAATTATGCTAAACCTACGCCAAAGAGAGAAAAACAGCAAAGAAGGCCAGTGACATTGTTTTATGAGACAATTTTCAATACAGGTTTATGGAAAGATTAATTCAAATCTACATTGTTTCTGTAACTCTGCTGTCCAGTGAGTGGATTATTCTGCCAAGAAGACCCCCTCTAAGCCACAGGCTCCAGACTTTCTCCTGACTATCCTCTTCCTTCTCCTCTCCTCATCTCTACCACTAACAGCCCTCAGAGTATAAGTAGTTGTTTCCAGTTCCCCATGATTAGGAAAAACTCTCAAACACTATGATGACAGGTCAACCTCTTGTAATCTTGTCCAAGTGAAAAGCACATTAAGCTAGAAGTGAATGAGCCTTACCTAAGCAGCAGCAGAGAGGATGAGTAGAGAGAAGAGGAGTCCCTGAGTTGGAGGCCTCCAGGCCACAGGAAAGGTGCTGATGTCTTGCCCGGTAGCCTTCCTGGTTAGTTCCTGTGACCACCATTAACTTATGGGTTCAACTTGGCAGAGGTTTCGTATTTTACATTTCAAATTCTCAAGAAATTTGACTATATTATTGAGAAGAAAATTATCACTTACTTGCATTTTAGAAAAGGAGATTAAAACAGGCCATTGGGTGAAAATAAAAAATAGAATTATGGGGAGAATTTGACCATCTCTGGCCCCTTTAACCCAAGAACTGGGCTCCTCAGCCTCCACAGGGGCTCAGCATGGCCGCTGTATTTTCCGCAGTTGGATGTAAGTATGCCGTCTACCTGATGCTCTGATAGAACTTCCGTTTCTGAGGGCAGCACATCTCTTCCTTTCACATGAGGGCACACAATTATAGTTCCCAAAATTAAGAAGATCTCAAGTTCTTGAGAACAAGTCAGCCATAATAATAATGCTTCAGACATTCCAGGTGTCGCTAAGGCCATCAGTTAGAGTGAAACTTTCCCTTTGAACCCATTCAACCACAGTGAAACTCTGCTGGTGGTAAAAAAGAAAGCAGCACATGGTTTCATGGTACTCACCATGCCACCTTCCACAGCGATGAGACAGAAACCTGTCTGGGGTGAAAAGCATGGGGAAATTTGTAGCAGTTACGATCTGTTATGAATGTCACTGCCCAGGATCTGTTCTCTTCAACCAGCTTCTAATGTCTCGGCCATGAGAATAAAGGAAGAGGCCTAAATACAAAGCAGGGGGAGAGTGGAATCTTGAACTTGGGAGTCTGAGAGATTAGAGTCCTGCCATGACCTGTATAGCCCTATTGACCCAAATTTTGGGGGATGCCCTATTTTAGGACTTCCTCAGAATTTCAGCAGTAGGGACAAAAAATGAGGGGAGAAGAGTGATAAGAAGAGGAGATACTGTCAATTCAGATGTAAGCTACTTAAGCATGAAGTTGGGACTTAGTAAATGGTCCTTAGTAAATGACAGTCATTATCACCAGGTGTGACTCACAAGGGGGGTTAATACAAGGGTAGATTTGTCCTTTATAGCTGTCGGTTCTGCATCAGTACTATCTCTGAGGTTGTTAGAATCCAGGGTAATTCTAATAATGATGGACACTTACTATGTGTCAGACACTATGCTAAAAGCTTTGGATATTCATTTCACTTAGTCTTCACAAGAGTTCTGTGAAATAAGTATTGTTATGGTGCCATTTAACAGACCAGAGACTGAAATTCAGGGATAGTAACTACCCTGACAAATGATACACAGCTCATCAGTGACAAAATGGAACCAGAGCCCTGGTCAGCCCAATTCCAAAACTCATGTTCTTAACCATTGTGTTATATGGCCCAGCTCTAAGGAAAGGTTCTTAGCAGAAATGGCATGATGGGTATAAGAAGAGGGATTATACTAGGGGAAGAATGACTCCACCAAGAATCCTAGGCAGCTTATAAATATGACAATAGGTCTGAATCCTTCTTGTGTCAGACCTAAATTTTGTAGCAAATGAGATTTGCCCATCTAAGAAAAATGGCATCCAAATCCTTTCATGTAATTTAAGTGACATTCATGGTATTGCACTAAATGGAATCAAGGAGGTTAGAAATCAGACTCAGGGAAGCCTGAGAAAAGGTAGTAGCAATGGGAAATGAGAGAAGGGAATGGATATGATAAATACTTAGGGGGTTATATAGATTTATGGCTAGTCTGTTGGAGTGTAGGCAAGGAAGGAAAG
This sequence comes from Lemur catta, assembly GCF_020740605.2. Classification (NCBI taxonomy): domain Eukaryota; kingdom Metazoa; phylum Chordata; class Mammalia; order Primates; family Lemuridae; genus Lemur; species Lemur catta. Next base: position 41,883,407 of record NC_059130.1, on the reverse strand, counting down.
GAGTTTAGGATGACTGTCAAGTTTCTGATTTGAACACAGCTTGGCTGGTGCTACCTTTTCTACCATTTTTAGAAAACACAGAGGAATAGATACTGACAAAGCGATGTGAGTTCAGTTTTGAACCATTACGTCTGAGTTGCCTGTTGTCTGTTCCAGTGGAGTTGTCCAGAGGCTGTTAGATATTTGAAGCTGGAGCTTAAGAGAGAGGGCAACAAATTTAAATTTTGGTTTTTAACAACAAAACGACAATATTGAAGCATGGATGACCATGAGGATCCAGGACAGAGGCTTGAGTAACATTAACATTTAAGCAGAGAATGTGAATCCTGATAATGAATCACTACCCAACAAGTTAGTCTTTATCCCTTGGATAGGGGTGAATAAACACTGCTGAAGTTATTCTCTCTGGCTCTCATTTTTCAAAATTCACCAGGTCTTGCTTGTCTGCCTCCAACACCTTACTTTCAAGAGAATAATATAGTGCAATTGAGCATTTCCATTTTCTGTTAATATCACATTCTAGTTCTGTCTCACTGAAATTATGCCCAGATCTCACTGACTGGTGTTTGGGGAATTTTGAAAATCATGAGTCAGAAGTTTAAAGATTATTAACAATCCATATCCTCCAAATTTAAAGTTTATGTGCAGAGAAATTTTTATAGTATTCATAGATGATACTTTGTATTTCCATAGTATCAGTTATAATTTCTCCTTTTTCATGCCTGATGCAGCCTATCAGAATCCTTTCTTTTTTGCTTCTCATTAATCTAGCAAAAGGTGTGTCCATTTTCTTTATTTTTTCAAAGAACCAACTTTAAAAAATTTTTTTTATTTCAGCACAGGGGTGCAAATGTTTAGGTTACATGTATTGCCTTTACCCCACCCAAGTCAGAGCTTCAAGCATGTCCAACCCCTAGACAGTGTGCACCGCACCTGTTAGGAGTGTCTTCCTCAAACCTTGTTACGATATCAGCACATTACCCAGCTGATGTGGACAAAAGAAAAAAGGAAATATTTTTTGCACAGTGTGTTTTCAATATATAAAAGAATCAAAATGTAGAGGAATGTATTATATGTACTCTAAATGGAAAGAGCTCATGCTTAATAAACTAGATGCTTTGGTATCAAATTTTGGCTTTTTGGTTCCATAGACAACTTCTTCCACACATCTAAGCTTCAATATATTCATCCTCAAAAGAAGAGCAAGAACTTGGTAATCTGGTAGAGTGGTATGGGCACACCATATTTTAGTAATGTGTTATGATCATAAATTGAATAAGCACTAATGCATATGTGCATTTATCAGGCAGCTATTGCACATCAATTTAACTGCAAAAATATATTATTTAAATCTGCTTACATAATAAAGCTACAATGGCTCTAATTTCTTAAGACACCATTTAATGATAAATATGTACATCAATGGTTTTCCTCTATGCCAGACTGGGGCTACAGCTAGAGGGATGGAGTAATCATAATGTTTTCAGCTGACATTTACTGACCTCACTATGCATGAGATACATGCTAAATGCTTTACATACATTATCTCATTCAATAAAACAATCCTGTGAGAAAGACACTAAAATTATCTCTACTTCAGTAAAAAATAAGCTATGGCACAGAAAGAATGAGAAGTTGCCAAGTCACACATCACTAAGTGGCAGAGCCAGAAGTGTCTGACTCCAAGTCTTCTCACATTCACCCTTCACCACAGTCTTCTTATCAAAAATTTGTTTTTTCAAAGTTGAGCTCATGAATTTGTAGGGAGTAGAATGATGAATACCAGAGGCTGGGAATAATGGGGGAGGGGAGTGAAGAGAGGTTGGTTAATGACTAAAAAAGTATAGTTAGATAAAGAATTAAATTCTAGTGTTTGATAGCACAGTAGGGTGACCACAGTTAACAATAATTCATTGTGTATTTCAAAATAGCTAGAAGCTTTGAAATGTTCTCAACACAAAAAAATGATAAATGTTCGAGGTGTTGTATATCCTGGTTACCCTGATTTGATCATTACACATTGTATGCATGTATCAAAATATCACATGTACCCCATAAATATGTACAATTACTATATATCAATAAGAAAAGAAAAGAAAAGTCTGTTTTCTCTTTGTGGCTCTAGAGTTTGCTTTAGGATCTTAGGTCAGACATTTAAACTCACTAGTTATGGATAATATGCATAGAACATATATAATAAAATTGTTAAATTTTATGAAGTCTAAGGTTCCATTTAGCTTGGACATGTGATGATTCTTCTATTTTATTCATACAATAAATTCTTACTAAGGTAAGTGATAAGTGACTGATAGCAAAATTTTGATATGTCACCTACAGAGATCGACCTAGCAGGCATTTCCATTTATCAAGAAATAACTGCTTTAACTTAAAAGAAAGATGCTCCTTTAGAAATAGAGTTAGAGGCATCAACTACAAACAAATGCAGAAACATGTTTCAACAGCAAATCTATCCCAGATCTACCAAGACATACTACACTGATGGCTGCCTTCTTCACCTGTGTCAAAGCTGAGTTAGTCATCAAACAGTTGTGGCAGGCACTAGGTTCAACTGCACATGTTTCCTGAAGGCCTCCACTTTTTTCTATGTGGTAGGCTACATAACTCTGAAGCATTCTGTAGAATAACTAAGTCCTGGAAAAAACAGACTGTTGAGTATATTTCTGGGATATTTCTGAAAGCTCCAAGCAACAACCCTCACGCCCATCCCATCCCCCCAAAAAAGTGAGTTGAAACCTGAGAATGAAACAATGAGTAACATTCAAAAGAAAAAGACAAGATTTTCTTCATGTTGTTTTGATCAATGTTGCAGTTATCTGAGATACTAAGCATCAGGAAAGGTAATTTAAATCAGACATCCCCACAGTAATCCAGAAGCCTACAAAGAGGTGAAATAATATCTCCTGACCACTAGTAGAAACTGTTGGAAATCCTCTCTAGAGGAAAGCACTCCAAAATTTATGGCAAATCAAGAATCATATACTATCAAAACTACCTTTCAAAAAAGAAAGCAAAATAAAGATATTTCCAGATAAATAAAAGCTAGTAGTCATCACCAACAAACCTTCACTAAAGACAATTCTAAGAATGTATTTCAGGCAATAAGAAAATGTTCCCCGAAAGAAGCCTAAGATGCTGGAAAAATGATGAGCCAAGAAAATGGTAAACATATAGGTAGATCTAAACAAACATTTTATTTCTAGGAAGGCCATAATAATAAATACAGACAGTCTTTACAAAATAAAGACCAAAGTAAATGCATGACAATCATAGTATATAAATCAACAGGCTGAAATCTAGGCTTCTTGTGCCAAACAGCAAAGTTGTGAAAAAGTTCTTGAAGGAAATTAAAAGTGCTACTCCAGTGAACACACAAAGGAAAAGAAAGTGAAACTGCCTTATGGCTAGTGTGGAGAAAGTTTTAGTGGTGTGGATAGAAGATCAAATCAGCCACAACATTTCCTTATGCCAAAGCCTAATCCAGAGCAAAGTTCTAACTCTCTTCAATTCTGTGAAGAATGAGAGAGGTGAGAAAGCTGCAGAATAAAAGTTTGAAGCTAGCAGAACTGGCTCATGATATTTAAAGAAAAAAGACATTTCCATAACATAGAAGTGCAAGATGAAACAGCAAGTGCTGATATAAAAGCTGCCGCAAGTTATCCAGAACATCTAGCTAAGACAATTGAAGAAGGTAGCTACTCTACACAACAGATTTTCAATGTAGATGAAGCAGTGTTCTATTGGAAGAAGAAAGTCCTTTAGCTAGTACTTTCATATATAGAAGTCAATAGCTGGCTTCAAAGCTTCCAAGGTCAGGATGACTCTCTTATTAGGGCCTAATGCAGCTGGTGACTCTTAGTTGAAGCCAATCCTCATTTACCAGTCGAAAAATCCTAAGCCCTTAATAATTATGCTGAATCTACTCTACCTGTACTGTATAAATGGAACAACAAAGCCTGGATTATAGTACATCTGTTTAAAGTACGGTTTACTGAATATATTTAAGACCACTATTAAGACCTACTGCTCAGAAAAAAAGATTCCTTTCAAAATATTACTACTCATTGACAATTCACCTGGTCCCCCAAGAGCTCTGATGGAGATGTGCAAGGAGATGAATGTTGTTTTCATGCCTGCTAACACAGTAACCATTCTGCTACCTATAGGTCAGGGAGGAATTTCTACTTTCAAGTCCTATTATTTAAGAAATGCATTTCATAAGGCTATAGCTGCCATAGACAGTGATTCCTCTGATGGATTGGAGAGAGTCATTTGAAAACCTTCTGGACAGGATTTACTATTCTGGATATTGTTAGGAACATTCATGATTCATGGAAGGAGGTCAAAATAGCAACATTAACAGGAATTGGAAGAAGTTGATACTATCTTTTATGGATGATTTTGAGGAGTTCACAACTTCAATTGAGGAAGTAACTTCAAATGTGGTGTAAATAGCAAAGAGAACTAGAATTAGACGTGAAGCCTGAAATATGACTGAATTGCTGCAATTTCATGCTAAAACTTGATTGGATGAAGAGTGGCTTCTTACAAATGAGTAAAGAAAGTGGTTTTTTGAGAAGAAATCTACCCCTGGTGAAGATGTTGTGAACATTGGTGAAATAACACCAATTAGGGTGTTATTTCCAAAAAGGACTTAGAATATTCCAGAAACTTCATTGATAAAGCAGTGACAGTATTTGAGCAGATTCACTCTAAATTTGAAAGAAAGAAGTTCTACTATGGATAAAATGCTATCAAACAGCATCACATGCTACAGAGAAATTTTTCATGAAAAGAAGAGTCAATGAATTCAGAAAACTTCATTGTTGTCTTACTTTAAGAAATTGCCATAACCACCCCAATCTTCAGCAATCACCACCCTGATCAGTCAGCAGCCATCAACACTGAGGCAAGACCCTTCACAAACAAAAAGGTTAGGACTGACTGAAGGCTCAGATAAGCATGTTTTTTAGCAATTAAGTATTTTTAATTAAGGTATGCACATTTTTTAGACATAATCCTATTGCACACTTAATAGACTACAGTATGGTGTAAATAACTTTCTATATGCACTGGGAAACCAAAAAACTCATGTGACTCACTTTATTGTGATATTCACTTTATTGCAATATTCACTTTATTGTAGTGGTCTGGAACCAAACCTGCCATATCTTTGAGATATGCCTGTAATTGCAACAGAGACTATATGGCCTGAAAACCTGACAATACTTATTCTGGCACTTTACAAAAAAAGTTTGCTGACCCCTGATCTAAACTTAAAAAGACATGGAAAGGTTAAAAGATTTCATTTAAGATTCAACCAAGAGACTCCTGGAGTTGATCAATGAATTCAGTAAAGTCTCAGGATACAAAATCAATACACACAAATCAGAGGCATTCATATATGCCAAGAACAGTCAAACGGAGAACCAAATTAAGGACTCAGTACCCTACAAAATAGCAACAAAGAAAATAAAATACCTAGGAATATATTTAACTAAGGAGGTAAAGGACGTCTATAGGGAGAACTACGAAACACTGAGGAAGGAAATAGCAGAGCATGTAAATAGGTGGAAAACCATACCATGCTTGTGGATCGGAAGAATCAACATTGTTAAAATGTCTATACTGCCCAAAGTTATCTAAAGATTCAATGCAATCCCTATTAAATTACAAACATCATTTTTCAGATATCAGATATAGAAAGAATAATTTTACGCTTTGTATGGAACCAGAGAAGATCCCGTTTAGCAAGCAATTTTAAGCAACAAAAACAAAATGGGAGTTATTAATTTGCCAGACTTCAAACTATACTACAAAGCTGTGATTATTAAAACTGCTTGGTATTGGCACAAGTGCAGGGACACAGACCAGTGGACCAGAACAGAAAATCTAAATATAAAACCATCCTCATATAGCCATCTAATCTTTGACAAAGCAGACAAAAACATATTCTGGGGAAAAGATTCCTTATTTAACAAATGGTGTTGGGAAAACTGGATAGCCACATGTAGAAGACTAAAACAGGACCCACAGCTTTCACCTCTCACAAAAATCAAATCACGATGGATAACAGACTTAAATCTTAGGTGGGAAACTATTAGAATCCTAGAAGAAAATGTAGGAAAGACTCTTACAGACATTGGCCTAGGCAAAGAATTTATGAAGAAGACCCCTAAGGCAATCACAGCAACAACAAAAATAAATGAATGGGATCTGATCAAATTAAAAAGCTTCTGCACAGCCAAAGAAACAGTCATGAAAGTAAACAGACAACCTACAGAATGGGAAAAAATTTTCGTATACTACACATCAGATAAAGGCCTGATAAGAAGAATCTATTTAGAACTCAGGAAAATCAGTAAGAAAAAATTGAACAACCCTATCAAAAAGTGGGCAAAGGACATGAATAGAAATTTTTCAAATGAAGATATAAAAATGACTAACAAACATGAAAAAATGTTCAACATCTCTAATCATCAGGGAAATGCAAATCAAAACCACAATGAGATACCACTTAATCCCAGCGAGAATGGCCTTTATCAAAAAGTCCCAAAACAATACATGTTGGCGTGGATGCAGAGAGACAGGAACACTCATACACTGCTGGTGGGACTGTAAAATAGTGCAACCCCTATGGAAAACAATATGGAAATACCTTAAACAGATTCAAGTAGACCTACCATTCGATCCAGCAATCCCATTATTGGGCATCTACCCAGAAAAACAAAAGTCATTCTATAAAAAAGACACCTGCACCTGAATGATTATAGCAGCACAATTCACAATTGCAAAGATGTAGAAACAACCCAAACGCCCATCAATTCACGAATGGATTAGTAAATTGTGGTATATGTATACCATGGAGTATTACTCAGCTATAAGAAATAACGGTGATACGACATCTCTTTGGTTCTCCTGGAGAGAGTTGGAACCCATTATATTAAGTGAAGTATCCCAAGACTGGAAAAACAAGCATCACATGTATTCACCAGAAAATTGGTTTCCCTGATCATCACCTAAATGCACATTGGGGAATGATACCAACTGGATATCAGACTGAGATGGGGGTGGGGGAGGGGATGGGTGTATGCCTACATGATGAGTGCGTTGTGCACTGTCTGAGGAATGGTCATGTTTGAAGGTGCTGACTCGGGGAGGTGGGGGGTGGGGGGAGGGGCTGGAGATATGACTACATGGTGAGTGCCAGGTGCACTGTCTGCGGAATGGACACACTTGAGGTTCTGACTCAGAGGGATCGGTGGGACATGGACAATATATATAACCTGAGCTTTTGTACCCCCCTAATAAGCTGAAATAAAAAAAAAAGATTTCATTGATCTGGAAGATGTGTTTTAAAAATTAACTTTTTTCACCTAACAAAGTAGCCTAGGAAAATAACACAGGAATTAAAGAAAACTTAAGTAAATAGAAGAGGATAATATGCTCATGGATTACAAAACTCAAAATTGTTACAATGTCATTTCACATCAAATTGTTTTATACACTTAGTTCAATTCCCATTTAAACTCCCAGCAGAGGTTTGTTTTGTTCTGTTTTGTTTTATTTTGAAATTTGACTAGTTATTCTAAAATTTATATGGAAATGTAAAGGACCTAGAATAGCCAAGGCAATCTAATAAAAGAAGAATAAAGCTACAGGACTTACACTATCTGACTTCAAAACATTATGAAACTGAAGAAATTAAGACACTGTAATAATGGCACAAGAATAGAGCAGTGATATAGACTACAGAGTGAGAAACACACCTACACATATACAGTCACCTGATTTGTGTCAAAGATGCTAATTCAGTGGGGAAAGGATAATCAATTCAATAGTAGTACTGGATTAATTAAATATCCATTTTTAAAAATTAACTTTAACCCCCACCTTATGCTACATGCAAAAATCTATTCTAAATGAATCATAGACCTAAATATAAAAGCTAAAACAAAAAATGTTCCAATAGAAACAAAATGGGAATCTCTTCCTTAACTTGGGAAAGACAAAACAGGACACAAAAAGTACTAACTACACAATGAACTATTGATATATTAGACTTTTCTTAAAACCAAGAACATCTATTAATCAAAAGACACTATTTTGATAATGAAAGGCAAAAAACATACAGAAATAAAACTTTTTCAATACATATATCTGACGAGGAATTATTATCCAGAACCTATTTTCAAAATTTTATAAATCAGTAAGGAAAAGACAGACAACGTATTGGAGGGAAAAGAGCTAAAATCCAAAGTCACTTAATAAGAAAAAAGGTATCCAAATGGCCAATAAATACATGAAAATGTGCCTAACATCATTAGTAATCAGAGAAATGCAAACTAAAAACCACAATGATTTTTTTAATAATGGCCATTCTGATAGGCATAAGGTGATATCTCATTGTGGTTTTATTTTGCATTCCCCTGATGATTAGTGATGTGGAGCATTTTTTCATGCTTATTGGCTCTGTATCTTCTTTTGAGAAAACACTGTTCATGTATTTTGCCCACATTTTAATGGAATTATTTGTTTTTTTCCTGCTGATTTGTTTGAGTTCTTTGTATTACAGATTCTGGAAATTAGTCCTTTGTCAGATGTATGTTTTGCAAATATTTTCTCTCATTCTATAGGTTGTCTATTTACTCTGTTGATTATTTCATTTGCTGTACAGCAACTTTTTAATTTAATTAAGATGTTGGCATGGAAGCAGTGAAAAAGGAACACTTACACACTGTTGCTGGGACTGTAAAGTAGTACAACCTCTATGGGAAACAGTATGGAGATTCCTCAAAGAACTAAAAGTAGACCTACCATTTGATCCAGCAATCCCACTACTGGGTATCTACCCATCGGAAAAGAACAAATCTACTAATACACAAAACAACATAAATAAATCTTAAAACCACAATGTTGAGCATACCATATGTTTCTATTTATATTAATATAAAGTTCAAAACTATACAAAACTTATCAATATTGGTAGAGGTTTGAGCAGTATTTTCCTCTGAGCAGTTATTGACAGGAAGTAGATAAAAGGGAGACTTCTACACTTCAAGAAATATCCTGAAATACACCTTGATCTAGGAGATAGTTATAGGGGTATGTGTGTATGTATGTATTTGTAAAAGTTCTTTGAACTATACATTTAAGATTTGTGCACTTGATTTGTGTGATTTATATCTCAATATTTTTAAAATGCCAAAAAAAATACAGCAAAAATTTATTGAACTATGAAGAGAAATTAATAACTCTACCTATCCCAGTATTAGGTTTCAAAATGTATCTGTCATTAACTAGTACCCAAGCAGAGAAATAATTAGTACAGACATGAAAGATTTGAACACAATTAACAAGATTGATGTAATGGAATATATAGAAATAATTCCCAACCATTTTTTTAAAATACCCTTTTTTCTCCTCCACACATGAAATGTTTATAAGATAGCCATAAGTCAAATCCAACAAATTTCAGATATTTATTGTTACATAGAACACATTCACAGGGCACAATGAAATTAAGTTTAAAATCAATACCAAAAATTTAAAGCTCTCATATCTTTTGGAAATTTTAAAATGCGGTTGTGAATAATTTATGGGTTAAAATAAATCATAAGAGAAATTTCAAAATGTTTAAACAGAGCAATAATAAAAATACTACCAATCAGGACTGCCACTTCTGACATAATAGAGTAACTGAAATTAAATGTGTCTTCCTATTATAAATCTTTATAAAACTAGACAAAATATATGCAGCAATGTTTTAATAAGTTGTACATAGCACATAAATGGAATCCCTGAGAAAAAGGAAATAAAGTAGGAGACCCCTATGCCTACCCTGGCTTTCTGCCTAGAGGAATTTCCAGACTGTACTGCAGAGAAAGAGAAACCAAGCAGAGACCAGTTGTCTCATTGAATTTAAGAGACAGAGAAAGCGGTAATGGTGAGTTGGAGAGGGAACAAGGAGCCTGAAGAGATTAGGTTTTTTAAGGCAGAGTACTGGGGAAAAGGTAATTATGCATTATATAACCTCTAAAAATATGCAGAGTGGTCCCCTTGAGTCTGTTGCTAAATACTAAACCATGTATGTATATGGTAAAGTGTTGTGAGGTAGGGCCAAGAATTACAGGAGAGACCTAAGATGAAAAAAATGTTTAAGGAAATATAAGGGACCTAGAGCTCACATAAGTAGGAGTTGGGGAGAATGACTGCATTAATGAAGGCTACTTTAAACTTTCCCAAAGTTTAAAAATAATTTCAAAATGAAGAAGTTGATCCACAAGTAATTTAACTGCTTCCCAGAATTTTTTGAACACTCTTTAAAGAAAGACAACGAGATCCAGACCTTCAACAATGTAACAATCACAATGTCCAGAATCTAAAAAAATTTCTTTTTAAAATTACTAGACATGCAAATAGCAGGAAATCATGATCCATAGCCAGGAGGGGGAAAAGTTAGCAAAGCCAGTGGGGGAAAAAGTCAGTAAAACAGCCAAGACATGACAGTAATGATAAGATTAGCAAACAATATGCTCAAGAGTATAAATGAAAACATGAACATAACAAGAGTAGAAATGGAAGATTTAAAAATAAACCAAGGCTGGCCATGGTAGTTCATGCCTGTAATCCTGGCATTTTGGGAGGCCAAGGCAGGAGGATTGCTTGAGGCCAGGAATTTGAGACCACTCTTAGCAAAATAGCCAATCATTGTCTCTACAAAAAATGGAAAAATTAACTAAGCATGGTTGTGTGCACCTAGAGTCCCAGCTACTTGGGAGGCTGAGGCAGAAGGATCACTTGAGCCCAGGAGTTTGAGTGTATAGTGAGCTATGATGACACCACTGCACTCTAGCCTGGGTGACAGAGTGAAACCCTGTCTAAAAAAATAAAAAAAGAACCAAATGGAACCTCAAAAACTGAAAAAAAAATGCTATATCTGAATTTAAAAACTCACTAAATGGCATTAACAGCAAATTGGAAACTGCAGAAGAATATATCAGTGAGCTTGAAGATATGCAATAGAGACCATCTAAACACTCACACTCAAATGTTTATTGCAGCACAATTCACAATCACAAAGATGTAGAATCAACCCAAGTGCCCATCAATACATAAGTGGATTAATAAAATGTGGTATATCCACACCATGGAGTACTGTTCAACCACAAACAAAATGGTGACCTAATGCCTTTTGGAACAACCTGGATGGAACTGGAGACCATTCTTCTAACTGAAGTATTGCAAGAATGGAAAAACAAACACCACATGTACTCATTATTAAATTGTAACTAATTGATCAACACTCATGTGCAAATATGGAAGTAACAATCAATGGAAATCAAGAAAATGGGAGGGGGAGAAGGGGATGGGTTAATTCACAACTACCAGGTACAATGCACTCTATCTGGGTGATGGGCACACTTATAACTTTGACTCAAACTGTACAAAAGCAATTCATGTAACCAAAATATTTGTATGTCCATAATATGTTGAAATTTAGAAAAATAAAATAAACTGAAGCACAGAGATTTATGAAAAGATAGAAAAAAATAAACAAAACCTTAGTGACCTGTAGGACAATATCAAGCAATCTGACGGAAATGTAATTGGAGTTCCAGCAGGAGAAGAGAAATATTTAAGGATAAACAAATATTTGAAGAAATAATAGTTCAACACTGTCCAAATTTGATGAAAATTGTAAGCCCACAGATCCAAGAGCATTAACAAGCCACAAGCAGGATAAAAGAAAAAAAAACCTGACAAGGCACATTATAATCAAATTGCTTAAAAACACAAAGTCATAAAGAGAAAATTTTAAAAGCAGCTGGGGAAAAAACAGATCATATGACATGACATTACAAACACAAGAATGATTGCACATTAATTCCCAAAATATAGAAACCAGACTATGAAGGAATGATATATTTAAAGTGCTAATTATAAAAAATATATAATTCTTAACACTCCACTTAAAAGGCAGAGATTGTCAGACTAGATAAAAAGCAAGGCCTACTTTATACTGTTTAGGAGAAACATTTTGTTTAAATATAAGCAGGTTAAAAGCAAAAGGTTGAAAAGATATCATTAAAAATGCTAAACATAAGAAAACTAAAGCAGTTTTATTAACATTATACAAACTATACATGAAAATAAGAAATGTTACCAGAGACAAAGATTGACCTTTCATAATGATAAAAGGGTCACTCATAAAGAAAATATAACAATCATGGTCTTTATGGATTTAATAACAGAGCTTCAAAATACATGAAACAAAACTGACAGAACTACAAGGAGAAATAAATAATTCCACGAATATAGTTGGAGAATTCATTACTGCTCTCTTAGTAAATGATAGAACAAGTAGACAGAAAATCAATAAAGATATACAAAACAATTTAACACTGCTATCAACCAACTTAATCTAATTGACATTTATAGAACATTGCAACCAACAACCACTGAATACACATTTTTTTTCAGGTACACTTGTAACATTGACCAAAATAGATAATATGCTTAAAATATATATGGATAATAAAGTCTTAATAAATTTAGAAGAATTGAAGCTATAGAAATGAGAAGTGAGAAATAAGTAACAAAAATAGAAATCAGTAGCTAAAAGAAATCTATAAAATGATGAACATTTGAAAATTTAAAAATTCATTTCTAAATAATCTATGGATAAAAAAAGAAATCATCAGTGAAATAAAACATTTTAATTAAAAAAAATTAATACACATGGTAATAAAATTTGTGGGATGCAGATAAGGCAATACTTTAGGTGGGATTTATAGCTTTAAATACTTATATTAAAATAGAAGAAAGTTGTAAAATCAATTATCTAAGCTTCAACCTTTAAAAGCTAAACAATAAGGATAGATAATAAATAGAAAGGCAAAATTTTATATATGTGTGTGTGTGTGTGTGTGTGTCAATAACAGAAATGCGACAAACAGAGAAAAATCAATGAAACCAAAAGTTGGCTTTTTGAAAAACACAATACAATTGGTAAACCTCTTTCTAGGTGATCAAGGAAGAGAGAGAAAGACAAAAATTACCAGTATGAGAAGTGAATGGGATTCAAAACAGCACAACAGATATTAAAGAGAGGCTAAGGAGAGCATATGAACAACTTTATACTAAAAACTTTAAAATATTAGCTAGAAAGGACAAATTTCTCAAAAGACACAAATTAGCAAACTAACACAAAAGGGAAAAAAGCAGAAAACTTTAATAACCCTATATAGTCAATTAATTAAATTTATTTTAAAAAAGAAAGAAAAAATTCCAAAGACAAGTCCAGATGGCTTCATTGCCAGATGGCTTCATTGATAAATTCTATCAAATTTTTAAGAAAGAAAAAATGTAAATTAGATTATGTTGGTTGATAGCAGTGTTAAAATTACCAGTTTTACACAAATGTTCAAAAAATAGAGAACAATTCCCAACCACTTTCACAGCAAAATACACATACAAACACACACACACACACACAGTTGTCTCAGATGCTCAAGACTTATATAAAATGGCATAATGTTTACTTGTTATCTATGCATATCCTCCTGTATACTTTAAGTCATCTCTAGATTACTTATAATACTTCATACAATGTAAATGCTATGAAAATAGTTGTTAGATTGTATTGTTTAGGAAACAGTGATAAGGAAAAAAGTCTGTACATGTTCACTACATACACAACCACTCAATATTTTTTCCAGATATTTTCAATCTGCATTTGGTCAAATCCACAAATGTAAAACCCATGGAGACAGAGCACCAACTGTATATACAAGTCAATATTTCTCATGAACACAGATGCAAAAATAATTAACAAAACATTGTTAAGTAAAATTAAATCATATATAAAAAGAAAAAAAAACAATATGCCATAATCAAGTGAATTTTATCATAGAAATGCAAGGTTGATTTAACATTCAAATACCAATTAATAGAGGAGCAAGATGGCGGAGTGGAGGTGACCTCCTGGATTTGTGCTCCCGGAGAGGAAGGCGTGGATCTCCACCTGCCACAACGCTGGAGGATTGCTCCTCCACAGGAAGGGTGAGGTGAACCCACGGAGAATCACCGTGGGACACAGGGAACAGGAAAAAACAGAGGCGAGTGGGAAATCAGACCGAGATAACTTGGAGAGTGTGGGACGGAAAACAGACAGCGGAGTGCGGGACGGCCGTGCCTGCCTCACCAGAGAGTGGGGCGGGTTCAGCCCCACAGCAAAGCGGCTTGATCTCCCCACTGACCCCCACATCCACTCGGTCAAGGATCTGACTGAAATCGGTGCAGAATCACCACGGGAGACCTGGAGCTCCGAGGACAGGTGACATAGGCGGGCGAGAGCTTGGACTCTGGCGGGTCTCCGGTGCCCTATCTCTTAAAGGGACAGACGCGGGCCTGCGCCGAGGCGAGGGGCCGCGAGCGTGAAATATTAAAGCGGGACTTTTTTGCTTTTTTCTGCCCCTACGGCAGCTCTCAGGCCGGGGAGCCGCTGTGGGCCCTGGCGCCTGCCGAGCTCTGAATGCTCTCCCCGGGCGCCTGCAACCGCGGATGCGCGGTCGCCATCTCAGTTCCCACAGCTAAGCCTCTGGTGGGTCTCCGGTGCCCTATCTCTTAAAGGGACAGACGTGGACCTGCACAAAGGCAAGGGGCCGCAAGCGTGAAATATTAAAGCGGGACTTTTTTGCTCTTTTCTCCCCCTATGGCGGCTTTCCGGCTGGGGAGCCGCTGTGGGCCCTGGCGCCTGCCGAGCTCTGAAAGTTCTCCCCCGGTGCCTCCAACCGGCAGACGTGCGGTCGCCATCTCAGCTCCCACAGCTAAGCGGAAAGGACCTTGGACTCTGGCGGGTCTCCGGTGCCCTATCTCTTAAAGGGACAGACGCGGACCTGCACCGAGGCGAGGGGCTGCAAGCGTGAAATTTTAAAGCGAGATTTTTTTTTTTAATTTCTCTCTTTCTTTCTTTCTTTCTTTCTCTTTTCTTTCTTGTTTTCTCTTTATTCTCCTTGTTATTCATATTGTTTCTCTTTCTCTCTTTTTTTTTTTCTTTTTTTCTTTTTTCCTTTCCAGTGGCCCTCCAGCCCAGGAGCTACTGTATACTCCTGAGTGCTCAAGACCCCCAGCTCTGATTCCTATTGGTCCCTGAATATTGCCCCCCAGTACCAGTGATCTGCGGGTGGGCAGCAGCAATTGTGCGGGCCAAGGTCTAACTGCTGCAGAGCCATAGGGTGCCAGGCGGCTCCCCAGGAGGCTCCATCCCCTGATCCATAGACCCTCTCCAGGTCCCCTTCCCAGGTGTGAACACTGAGTGCTTCCCCAGATGCAAGAGGGTGGAGCCCGGACCTTGGGAACACTGGGACAGTGTAGACCCTTGCCCGTGGGAGCTGCAGCAGCTGGGGCACTGAGGGAGTGAGGGCACTGCCTCCTCTGCCTAGCCAGTGTCTTTCCTGCAGAAAGAGACAGAAACCACACATCCAGAGGAAGAACCAAAAGTCTGGGGGGGAAGAAGAAGGAAGAGGAAAAGAGAAAAAAAAAAAAAAAGAAGAAAGAAGGGAAAGAAAAAGAGAGGGAGAAGAGGCTTTCTGCTTGCAAATAGTGTGAATCCTGCCTACTAACTGAAAGTCCACAACACAGTGATTTAACTTGCCAAACTGGTCTTAGGTCAAGCCAACCCTCTAGGGGTGGACCCATCAGAAGCAGTACCCCAACTGAGATAGAAAAAAAACTCTAAACAGCACACAACAGTCTCCCCCTATAGACAAAGGAAGCAACATACCTAGACTGTTTCACAGCCTAAGAACAGAGTACAAGACGTGCTGTTAACTAGACTAAAGCTGTGAGAAAAGATCTAATAATAGAGCCAGATGGGAAGGGCTCAGCGGAAAAATATGGGGAGCACAAAAAACCAAATGGAAACCTCGCCCCCAAAGAGAAATACCAACTCTCCTCCAATTGGCACAAGCCAGTTTCAGAATACCAACATGTTACCAGAAAAATTTCAGTCTTGGGTTATAAATAAGCTGAATGATATACAAGAAAAAATTGATATCCAACGCAAGAAACCGCAAAAAAATTCCAGGATTTGGAAGAAAAATTCACTAAAGAAATAGACATATTGAACAAAAACCAAACTGAACTCCTAGAAATGAGGGATTTATTCAGGGAGCTACAAAACACAGTGGAAAGTCTCAAGAACAGGGTAGATCAAATAGAAGACAGAATCTCAGAGATCGAAGATAACTCTTTCCAATTAAATAAGACAGTCACAGATATAGAGCAAAGAAATAAGAAAAAACATCAGAGTCTTCAAGAAATGTGGGATTATGTGAAGAAACCTAACGTGAGAGTTATAGGCATCCCTGAAGGTGAAGATGATAATAAGCAAGGGCTGGATAAACTATTTGAAGACATAATAGAAGAAAATTTCCCAGGCCTTGCTAAAACTTTAGATATACAGGTTCAAGAAGCTCAAAGAACCCCTGGTAGATTCATAGCAAATAGGAAAACACCACGCCACGTAGTCGTCAGACTGACCAAAATATCCACTAAAGAGACCCTTCTTCGAGCTGTAAGGAGAAAGAAACAAGTAACATACAAAGGGAGACCCATTAGAATTACGCCAGATTTCTCAACTGAAACTTTATAAGCAAGAAGAAGTTGGGGCCCCATTCTCACTCTTCTGAAACAGAATAATGCCCAGCCTAGAATCTTGTACCCAGCTAAGCTAAGCTTTTTTATGAAGGAGAAATTAAGACATTCTCAGATAAACAAGGACTGAGGGAATTCACCAAGACAAGACCACCCCTCCAAGAAGTACTCAAAAGAGAGTTACACACGGATCATCACAACAAAGAC
This sequence comes from Lemur catta, assembly GCF_020740605.2. Taxonomy (NCBI): domain Eukaryota; kingdom Metazoa; phylum Chordata; class Mammalia; order Primates; family Lemuridae; genus Lemur; species Lemur catta. Next base: position 41,866,523 of record NC_059130.1, on the reverse strand, counting down.
CCACGAATGTAAAACCACCCAAGAACTAAAGATCAAATTCTAGCCACCACAATGGCTCAAGAGAGAAAACATAGAAAAGAAGTTCTACCCAATAAGATAAACAGAAATCTGTCCCAATTATCAGTTCTCTCACTAAATGTCAATGGCCTGAATTCCCCACTCAAGAGACATAGACTAGGCCAAAGGATAAAAAAACACAAACCAAGTATCTGCTGCCTTCAGGAAACACACTTAACCAGCAAAGATGCATTTAGACTGAAAATAAAAGGATGGAACTTGATATTTCAAGCAAATGGTAGCCAAAAGAAAGCTGGTGTGGCAGTTTTAATTTCCAATAACTTAGTCTTTAAACCAACAAAAGTAATAAAAGACAAAGACGGTTACTACATACTGGTGAAAGGCACAATTCAACAAGAAGACATAACCATACTTAATATATATACACCCAATCTAGGTGCACCCAGATTCATAAAGCAAATCCTACTCGATCTAAACCAAATGATAGACAACAACACTTTAATAGTTGGAGACTTTAACACCCCACAGACAGCACAGGACAGATCCTCCAAGCAGAAAATAAGCAAAGACATAGTAGACTTAAACAGAATGCTAGAACAAATGGGCCTGACTGACATCTACAGGACATTATACCCTAAATCCACTGAATATACATTCTTCTCATCGGCTCATGGAACACTCTCTAAGATTGACCATATCCTAGGCCATAAAGCAAGTCTTAAAAAAATTAAAAAAATAGAAATCATACCCTGCATCTTCTCAGATCACAATCGAATAAAAGTAATAATGAACCCTAACAGGAACTCTCATTCCTACTCAAAGTCATGGAAGCTAAACAACCTTCTTCTGAATAACAATTTTGTAAAGGAAGAAATTAAGTCAGAAATCAAAACATTCTTTGAATTAAATGACAAAGGTGACACAACTTATCAAAATCTATGGGATGCAGCTAAAGCAGTCCTGAGAGGAAAATTCATTTCCATAAATGCCTATTTCAAAAAGACAGACAACTTACAAATAGACAACTTAATGAATAGACTCAAAGAGCTGGAGAAAGAAGAACAGACTGACCCCAAACCCAGCAGAAGGCGAGAAATTGTTCAGATCAAATCAGAATTAAATGAAAAGGACAACAAAAATACTATAACGGAAATTAATAAAACAAAAAGTTGGTTCTTTGAAAAGATAAATAAAATAGACACACCACTGGCTAGACTAACCAAGAGCAGAAAAGAAAAATCTTTAATAACTTCCATCAGGAACATAAAAGGAGAAATCACAACTGAAGCCACAGAGATACATGACATTATCTATGAATATTACAAAAATCTTTATGCACACAAATTGGAAAATGAGGAGGAAATGAACAAATTTTTAGAAACACACAGCCTTCCCAAGCTCAATCAGGAAGAAATAGAATTCCTGAATAGACCAATATCAAGAACTGAAATTGAAACAGCAATAAAAAACCTTCCCAAAAAGAAAAGCCCTGGTCCAGATGGGTTCACACCTGAATTTTACCATACATACAAAGATGAACTGGTGCCCATCCTACATAAACTATTCTTCAATATTGAGAAGGATGGAATTCTCCCCAACACATTTTACCAAGCCAATATAACATTGATACCAAAACCAGGAAAGGATGCAACAAAAAAAGAAAACTACAGACCAATTTCTCTCATGAACGTAGATTCAAAAATTCTCAATAAAATCCTAGCAAATCGTATCCAAGTGCTGATTAAAAAAATAATTCATCACGACCAAGTAGGCTTCATCCCAGAGATGCAGGGGTGGTTCAACATACGAAAATCTATAAATGTAATTCACCACATAAATAGAAGCAAAAATAAAGACCATATGATCCTCTCAATAGATGCAGAAAAAGCATTTGACAAAATAAAACACCCTTTTATGATAAAAACACTTAACAACATAGGCATAAATGGGACCTACCTAAAAATAATACAAGCCATATATGACAAACCCACAGCCAACATCATACTGAATGGGGAAAAATTGAAAGCATTCCCACTCAGAACTGAAACCAGACAAGGCTGCCCACTGTCCCCATTACTTTTCAACATAGTATTGGAAGTCCTTGCGAGAGCTATCAGACAAGAGAGCAGAATCAAAGGTGTCCAAATAGGGACAGAAGAGATCAAACTCTCACTCTTCGCTGATGATATGATGTTGTATCTGGAAAACCCCAAGGACTCAACCAAGAGACTCCTGGAATTAATTAACGAATTCAGTAATGTCTCAGGTTACAAAGTCAATACACACAAATCAGAGGCATTCATATATGCCAATACCATTCAATCGGAGAACCAAATTAAGGACTCAATACCTTTCAAAATAGCAACAAAGAAAATAAAATATCTAGGAATATATTTAACTAAAGAGGTAAAGGACCTCTATAAAGAGAACTATGAAATGCTAAGGAAGGAAATTGCAGAACACGTAAATAAGTGGAAATCCATACCATGCTCATGGATTGGAAGAATTAACATTGTTAAAATGTCTATACTACCCAAAGTAATCTATAGATTCAATGCAATTCCTATTAAATTACCAACATCATTTTTCACAGATTTAGAAAAAATAATTATACACTTTGTATGGAAACAGAGAAGACCCCGTATAGCAAAAGCAATCTTAAGCAATAAAAACAAAATGGGAGGTATTGATTTGCCAGACTTCAAACTATACTACAAAGCTGTGGTGCTTAAAACTACTTGGTATTGGCACAAGGGCAGGGACACAGACCAGTGGAACAGAACAGAAAACCCAAATATAAAACCATCTTCATCTAACCATCTAATCTTTGACAAAATAGACAAAAACATACTCTGGGGACAAGAGTCCCTATTCAATAAATGGTGCTGGGAAAACTGGATAGCCACATGTAGAAGACTGAAACAGGACCCACAGATTTCACCTCTCACAAAAATCAAATCACGGTGGATAACAGATTTAAACCTTAAATGGGAAACGATTAGAATTCTAGAAGAAAATGTAGGAAAGACTCTCACAGACATTGGTCTAGGCAAAGAATTTATGAAGAAAACCCCTAAGGCAATTGCAGCAACAACAAAAATAAATGAATGGGACCTGATTAAATTAAAAAGCTTCTGCACAGCGAAAGAAACAGTCACGAAAATAAACAGACAGCCTACAGAATGGGAAAAAATTTTTGCATACTACACATCAGATAAAAGACTGATAACAAGAATCTATTTAGAACTCAGGAAAATCAGCAAGAAAAAATCAAACAACCCTGGATAGCCACATGTAGAAGACTGAAACAGGACCCACACCTTTCACCTCTCACAAAAATCAAATCACGGTGGATAACAGATTTAAACCTTAAATGGGAAACGATTAGAATTCTAGAAGAAAACATAGGAAAGACTCTTGCAGACATTGGGCAAATGTGGGCAAATGACATGAATAGAAATTTTTCGAAAGAAGGTATAAGAATGGCTAACAAACATATGAAAAAATGCTCAACATCCTTAATCATCAGGGAAATGCAAATCAAAACCACAATGAGATACCACTTAACTCTGGTGAGAATGGCCTTTATCAAAAAATCCCAAAACAACACTTTTTGGCGTGGATGCAGAGAGACAGGAACACTCATACACTGCTGGTGGGACTGCAAACTAGTGCAACCCCTGTGGAAAGCATTATGGAGATACCTTAAAAAGATTCAAGTAGACCTACCATTGGATCCAGCAATCCCATTATTGGGCATCTACCCAGAAGAACAAAAGTCATTCTATAACAAAGACACCTGTACCCGAATGTTTATAGCAGCACAATTCACAATCGCAAAGATGTGGAAACAACTCAAGTGCCCAGCAATCCACAAATGGATTAGTAAATTGTGGTATATGTATACCATGGAGTATTACTCAGCTATAAGAAATAATGGTGATACGACATCTCTTTGGTTCTCCTGGAGAGAGGTGGAACCCATTATATTAAGTGAAGTATCCAAAGAATGGAAAGCCAAGCATTACATGTACTCACCAGAAAATTGGTTTCCCTGATCATTACCTAAATGCACATCAGGGAAGGATACCAATTGGATATCAGACTGAGATGGGGGGTGGCGGGAGGGGATGGGTGTATGCCTACATGATGAGTGCATTGCGCACCATCTGGGGAATGGCCCTGCTTGAAGGTGCTGACTCGGGGAGGTGGGGGGGAGGGGATGGAGGTATGACTACATGGTGAGTGCCAGGCGCACTGTCTGGAGAATGGACATGCTTGAGGCTCTGACTCAGGGGGATGGGTGGGACAAGGACAATATATATAACCTGAGCTTTTGTACTCCCATGAAGAGCTGAAATTAAAAAAAAGAAAAGAAAAGAAAAATGCATTGAGCATCCCAAAAAACTGTTGCCATGACCTGTGCTCTTGACTGGTCTGCTTTCGCTTTGACTGGACCACTTCCATCTCTTGGTAGCCATTGCTTTGATTGTGCTTTGTCTTGAGGATCATACTGGTAAATCCATGTTCCATCTCCTGTTACAATTCTCTGAAAAAAAATCCTTCAGGATCTTGATCTTACTCATTTAAAATATCCATTGAAAGCTCTGCTCTTGTCTGCAACTGATCATGGTGCAATAGTTTGAGTACCCATCAAGTAGAAAGTTTGCTGAACTTTAGTTTTTCAGTCATAATTGTGTAAGCTGAACCAGTTGAGATGTGTATGGTGTTAGCTATTGTTTCTGCTGTTAATCATCAGTCCTCTTCAATTAGAGCATGAATAAAATGAATTTTTTCCTTGCAGATTGATGTGGATGGTCTGCCACTGCAAGCTTCATCTTCAATATCATATATACCCTTCTTAAAATGAGTTTGTAAACTGCTGATTTCTTTAGGGCATTGTCCCCATAAACTTTTCATAAAACATCAATTATTTCACCATTCTTACACCCCTGCTTCACCATAAATGTGATGTTAGTTCTTGCCTCAATTTTAGCAGAATTCATGTTGCTCTGATTTTCAAACTAATGTCTTGTCCTTCTTAGTGCTTCAAACTAGATCTTGTTCAGATATGTTACAACAAGTTAGTGCAAGTTTATTTTGGTGCAAAAAAATTTTTAAATCCATGCATATTTTTTTCATAATATGCATTTTCCATGAACTTTTTGAAGACCCCTCATACACTGCTATGATATGGAAAAGTAGAAGATGCCATAGAATCACATAGAAGGAGCACCTAGCCCAAATTTTCATCACCCAAGAGGGCTTCTCAAAGCAAGGGATTTTCAAGATAAGTATGAGTTAACCAGACAATGAGCTGGGAAGAGAATGTGCTTATCTAGATACCCTGATCCCTTAAAGACAAAGGGTGATGGCACCAAGCACATCCACACATTTCAACCTGGATGTCTGACCATATTAATTTCAATTCTATCCAACAAATATTTATCAAAGTTCTACTATATACAGGGCATTCTGCTCCACATATTGGAGCCAGAGAGAAAGAAAGTGTGAGGATGAGCCATACCTTCAAAGAGCTCATGATATGTTGGAGAGATAGGGCTTAAACACAAAAAATTATACAGTGATTTCATAGTAACCTAAACTAGCTTTAAAAACCACCTAGGCCACACACAAGTAATAATTTAAGTTATATAAGGGGTGGTGGCTTTTTTAACTGACAGGAGAGAAGGCTGGAAGGGGATTTAGGGGGAGGTACAGAGACAAAATAGGGAAAGAACACAGGCTTGGAAAGGCTCTTGATGGCCACATATGCATTGCTAAGCGTACACTCCCTACCATGCACCTAGCAGTGGACGTGGGTAGGCAGGAAGAAGGAGGCATGCTTCTTCTTGCTATTTCCTCCTGACCACCTTTAGCAATTGCCAACCATGGAAGAAGATTGTGCCTAACATCTAGGAACATCAAGGAGGATGATATGGACAGACACAAGTAATGAAGAAACAAAATCACATATAAGAACTCAACATCCAACTTACCCTCAGCACAGCAGATATTACTACTTCCCTTTCTTCTCAGGAAACTGGAAGAAAGCCCACACTTTCCAAAGTTTAGCTAATTAGTGAACAAATATACACTGACATTTATGTGTTCCAGACTGGACATATAATCATGGGCAAGAGAGTTGTCCTCATGGCATCTAGAAGGAGAGAAAGATACAGAAAATATAAGGGAGAGTATATGATGCCATTGGAATACATAGGGAGGATCCCCAGCCTACCCTTAAGCAGTCAGGACAGACTTCCATGAGAAAAATGCTTTCATTATGTTCATACACCATCTAATGATACATAATACCTTGCTTCCTTTAAGAAACCCAGAGTTGCAGGGGTGGGGGGAGTTATCTGCAACACATAAAAAAGATCTTTTGTATGGAGAATAGATTTTTCAAAGTCCAAGTAAAGTCAGGTTTTGCGAGCATTAGTGTGTGCCTTATGGATAAAACAAATGTGCTGTTGACAAGACCAGAGTTGAGTGCTAGATTCACACAACACATAGATCTTGAAATAACAGAAAGCACAAAGCAGGCCTGACCCAAATCTGCCTTGCTGCTGTGTTGAAATTATCCTGTTCAGTCACCAGCTCCTAGAGGTGGAGGCCAAACCAGGAAAAGTAGGTCCCAGAAGCAAGGCATTGAAGTTGAACGCAGAGTTCATTCACATCTGGACCATGCAAAGAGGCTGCAGAAGAGAAAATGAAATGTACAGCTGGCTTCTTAACCAGAAGAGATGGAAGTAGACAGATGAACGGATGAATGGCAGGATGGATATATAGTTTATTGGAAGGAAGAATAAGGGAACAAGAGCAGAACATGCTACAGAAAATCTTTGGGGTTGAGGGAAAACCAGTCTTTATGTGGCCAACCAGCTGGGAAATGCCTCTGGTTAGAAATCATTCAACTACACCTCCCTGGAGTTGACCACATGACATTTTTCTGCAGTTTTTAAACCAAAACCAAGGCTGTGCCAGCAGGGTTGAAAAAGCTGAGAATTTGAAGGAAACATTTCCGATGCTGTGGGTAGAGTCTGGGGAAGTCCATGCTAACTCTATCCTGACCTGAATAAAGGATGATCATTTATTTTCAGGCAGGGACTAAGAAAGGGCTGTCATAGGGAAAGATTAAAAATGAGACCAAAGGAACCACGACCACAACAAAAAGAGAGAGCAATAAAGAGAGATTTAGAAATGAACACCCACTTGCTTTCAGATGAAAAATTTGAGTCAAAGTGGTGTTAAGGAGGTGAGAGATCCTATATTATAGCCAAGAACCCCCAAAACTAAGAAAATACTGTGGTTTTCCTTCCCTCTCAATAATATGATTGCTGTGTACCTGGTGCAGCGGGGTGGAGAGGAGACATGCTCTAAGATGCATAATGATTTACTTAACATATACCATTCAGTTGACTGATTTGTCTATCTCTTTTGTGTTTTGTTCTGTTTTGCTTTGAATTTGCTTCAGTCGAGCTGGCCTGAGTTGTAAAGTAGAAAGAGATAGTCCTTGGCACCTCAAGAAAGTTCCTAAGGAGTTCCTGAGTAACTTTCTTCCTCGCCCTTTCCCTTTGCAACCTCCTGCTGCATTCTTCTCTGTACCCTCCACACTTCACGCTGCACTACCCTCAAATCCCAGGACCTCCTCGTGCTACTCCCATAGGTACAGCTTCTCCAGGCTCTTCTTCACCAGCAGTTTACAATGGCTTTTACAAGCATTCTTTTGTCATTATGCACAAGAACCCTGCGAAAGAGTCAGCCAAAATATCATCATTGCTAATTTACATAAGAGGACACTGAAGACCATGAAGTAAAATGACTTGCTCAGTAGTAAGTGGTACAGTTCTAGGAAGGGTCCAGGTCTTTTAACTGGAGTCTCAGAGTTCCTTCCAGCAGGTCACACAGGATAAATGAAAGAGAATTTGTGTAGGATACAATTCATATAGAAAACTAGTAGCTATATAACAACTGGTACCTAACAATGATGCTTCCAAACTAACATCTATGCATGATACACCCTCATTTGTTAAAATTTTCTACTTATATATGTGAAATCAAAAACACCTATCACTTGGAGAAATGGATGAACTATAATGTCATTTACTTAATAATATTTTTTGAGTATTGTAGTGTATGCTGTGGTATGAGACCCAGATCCCTGTCTTCAGGATTGAATGAGGCACACTCATTTTTCCCCCAGCTTTTGGAAGTATTGGCAGCCGCTGACATATCTCAGCTGAGTCATTCTCTGGAAACTACCCCCAGCCTGTGAAAGCTGCCTTGCCCAAGATCATGCCTCACTCCCAAGGCCAACCTGCATTCAGTCACAAGTGGACCAGGAATAAAGGCCCAGTTCCTTTGCCCCAAGGTGGAGGGATTCTGAACAGCTATCTAGAGTTACCCAGGGCATCTGTAGGATCGAATGAGGACTTTGTTGGATCTGTTTCACATTTCAATTCTTCCCCCTGCTTGATCCCACTTCCTTCTTTCTCCCACAGATGTTGTTTGTGAGAATCTCTGTCTCATGTTGATCCTTCCAGTGGAATCCCATCTAAGATAAGCACAAACAGTGAGACAAGCACTATGAGCTGTCTTTAAAGAACCTGCTTCAGTGAGAGGTACAGAGAAGCAGAGGGGTAGTTACAGTATAAAGCAGCAAGTCTACAACACAGGAATAGATCCTGGGAAAGTGCTGTGACAGGCAGGTGGGGGGAGGTAAAAATTCAAGGCACAGAAAAACAGCATATCCCCTGATATTCTTTAATTATACACTGTAATGTCTTTGTTCTGTCTCGTTACACTGATTTTCATGGCCAAGATGGTTATGGTAATCCATTTAAGAAAGTAATGTCTTGGAGATATGAGGAGACATGACAAAGGACTAGCTCAGTGAGATCAAGGCTTGGCATTTACATGATTTCGTGGAACTGAGATTTTTTTCTATTTCCTTGAAATATTTTTCTGCTGGTTTAGGATAGCTAACTTGTGAATTGCATCATCTTCATCAAAAGGTCCACCCATAAGCCCTTTTTGTATTAGCTGTTTGATTTATGAGCCTGGAATTAAGGCTTTATATGGGATGATGTATAATGGTGAATGAACAATGATGGTCACAGAAACCATCTAAATTTGTAATCATGAGTGCAGAGTCCATTTGTTTCTCAGACTGTGGTGACTAGATAAATTAGGATTCCAGCATGCCCCCAAAGCATAGTGTTGGGAGGGGGCACATAGGAGCAGTAGGAATAATAGGAGATGCAGGAAGAAACTCATTAACTATAAGTAGTTTCTTTGTAGTGTCAAGGGATAGGCTGAGGGGCTCCTTGGCTAAAGATTAAGTGATGTTTAAATCCATCTTCATATGGCCATATGGCCAAAAAACTACTTTTAAGCTGGTTTATCCCAATTTCTGGAAGGCACATTTTACTGATTCTTTTATGAGTTCCATAAATCCCTAGGCTATATTGGTTGTTTGATTACTGCTCATTATAATCCCTCAACTCCTCCAAAATAGATAGATGGATAAAATAAAAGCTGAAGTTGGTCTTTAAAGTCCACGGGGAAAACTAAGCAGCCCCAGAGTCTTTCATCTTTAGCCTACCTATATTGGGGGTTTCTCCATCCAGGAACTTCCTATGAGGAAGAGGATAGAAGAATATCAGAGGCAGAAATCCTCAGTCATTCAGAGAAGACATGAAAGATATCATCTGCCAATTGTGTTGAGATTGCACTTTATCAGCCCTTAGTAGAATTTCAAAGGTCCCTGGGGCACTTTGCTGTTGAGGAGGGATTTTCTCAGGTTAGGGATTTCCCCAACAGTCTCTGTCAAGTTTCCCTCTCTGTAGTTGTCAAGAGCCACTGCCTCACTAGCCAAATGGTACTGATTTTGTTGATCATTGGACGCGTGATGCTACAGGCATTTATGAAACACAAGCAATGGATTTTTTTTCTACTCTTTACATTCAAGTGAGGTGCAAACAAAATCAACATAATTTCCAGTGTTCTGGAATGAGTAAACACTCAATCCAAACTGCTATAACTTCTATGATCAAATTCTAAGATATTTTTACTATGAGTTGATCCTATTTAGGGAGTAGAAAAATGGTGTGTTAAAAGAGCATATCTTACTTTAAATCCTAGGTCTACCATTTATTGTCAGTGTGACTTTGAGTAGGTTACTTAGGCACCTTTATGAGGAGAGTGGGGATTGTAATGTCATTGTAGTTTTTATGAAGAACAAAGGCACTGTTTGAGAACATGTGATTTGTGTGCTTAACAAATGATGGCCATCCTTATTAAAGTTTTATTCATTCCAAATGTTCACTACAAAAATCCATAGTCATTTTAAAAATTCATTTAATTTCTTCATGCCTAAGTCTTTTTAAGAAATAGTATTGTTGGATTAGTTGAATTCCAATATTACTTTCAACTCAGAATTTCTATGATCTAATTATAACTAATACCTGAACAGAGCAGATAAAGAAACTATTAGTTTTATGCAGAACATTAACAAATATATTTCAATAGAAAATTAGGTGACCACCTTTCCCAGCATTTTTCTTAATATGTAACCAAATGTTAAGTGCTTGAGATTAAAAGGAGTAACAAGAACATCAAAGATTTTAAAATATAATGTTCCATTCTTTCTACCACAAATGTCATTACAGCCCTTATCTGAAAAATAGCATTATTATAATTAATTAATTCTTTGGGTTACTATGAATCGTCAACTTTTAGATAAGTGTAGATTGTTAAGCATAGTGCCTGGCATAAAATAAGAGCAAAATGAAAAGTAGCTATTAGTATTAACTATTGTAGTAAAGCCCTTCCAAATACATTTTCTCCCACTGCTTCCCATCTTTGCATGAATGGCTAGTCCCTTCACTGAATAATTCATTGATCAGGTATCTATTGAACACTTGCTGTTTACTCACTCTGGTCTAGTCGCTGAGAATGAGGATACAGTAAAGACAAAGTCCCTGCTCTCCTTTATGTCGTACCTCCACTGTCATCTCCTGCCAGAGCCCTTCTCTGATTACTCTCTCCAGGTCACATCTCCTCATTCAACACCACCACACTGTCACCCCTTCATGTCACTATGCTTTACTTGATTCAAAAATGCTTATCACTAAAACTACCTTGTTTATTTATTTGTGCACTCATTTATTTTCTGCTTACCATCCATGCACCCACCCCACCCCACCCCCACCCCACTCCCCAGAACATATACTCCATAAAGCAAGGACCACGTCTCCTCACTTCCCACTGTATTCCCTGCACAGTGCCTGGCTTAGACACACTCAGTGCTCACATAACTCGATCCAACCTTAACAGCAAAATTCCACATAAGAAAGTAAGTTGAACAATTATTTGCCAGTCATGTTGCTATGTGGAATTGAGGAAGAAAACCTAAAATAATTGAGATCATTTAGTTTACAGAAGAGAAATAAACTTTTAAAATGACCTTTAGTAGTCCAGAAGCCTGGGTTCTAGTGCTCTGAGACCATATGCAGGTCACAGCCTCCTAAACTATATCCTTGTCTGTAAAACGGGAAGGACGATGTCAGTTCCAACAAACTAATCCATAGGGCCATCATGTGGCAAGATACAAATATAGCTAGCATTAGTGTAAGATCCTATTCTTTAAAACATGCTGTAACATGCATTTGCCTAACCAAGTCTTACAAAAGTGACACTCTGAAGTACAGAAGGGTAAGGGTTATTTTCATTTTCTGTTTTACAGAAGGGGATATTGATAATAAAGAGTTCTTGTGACTCCCCTAAGAAAAGAAACAAGGAAGAGAAAGAAAGAAGGGAAGGAACCAAAGAAGGGTATTTGCATATTTGCAAGATGTTATTTTTTTATATTTCAAAATATTACAGGAGTACAAATGTTTTTGGTTACATGTATCTATTTTGTTGCACTTGAGTCAGGATTATAAGTGTGCCCATCACCTAGATAGTGTTTATTGTACCTGTTTTTTACCCACCCTTCCTCCCCTCTTCCCCCTGCTTGATTTTTACTGAGTTTTACTTCCCTCTATGCACATGTGTGCTCATCAGTTAGTTCCAATTTAATAGCAAGTACATATGATGTTTGTTTTTCCATTTTTTAGATACTTCACTTAGGATAATGGTCTCCAGTGTCATTCAGATTGTTGCAAAAGGCATATTTTTTATGGCTGAGTAGTACTCCATGGTGTACATATGCCACATTTTATTAATCCACTCATGAATTGATGGGCACTTGGGTTGATTCCACATCTTTGTAATTGTGAATTATGCTGCAATAAATATTCACATGCAGGTGTCTTTCTGATAAAATGACTTCTTTTCCTTCTGGTAAATACCCAGTAGTGGGACTGCTGGATCAAATGGTAGGTCTACTTTTAGTTCTTTGAGGAATCTCCATACTATGTTTCATAGAGGTTGTACTAATTTGCAGTCCAACCAGCAGTGTATAATCTTCCTTTCTCTCTGCATCCATGCTGCATGCATTGGTGCATTGTTTTTGGACTTTTAAAAAAAGCCATTCTATATACCCAGAAGAACAAAAGTCACTCTTTAACAAAGCCACCTGTACCCGAATGTTTATAGCAGCACAATTCACAATCGCAAAGATGTGGAAACAACCCAAGTGCCCATCAATCCACGAATGGATTAGTAAACTGTGGTATATGTATACCATGGAGTACTACTCAGCTATAAGAAATAACGATGATACGACATCTCTTTGGTTCTCCTGGAGAGAGCTGGAACCCATTATACTAAATGAAGTATCCAAAGAATGGAAAAACAAGCATCACATGTACTCACCAGAAAACTGGTTTCCCTGATCATCACCTAAATGTACATCAGGGAAGGATACCAATTGGATATCAGACTGGGATGGGGGGGGTGGGGGGAGGGGATGGGTGTATGCCTACATGACGAGTGCATTGCGCACCCTCTGGGGAATGGTCATGCTTGAGGGTGCAGACCCGGGGAGGTGGGGGGGGAGGGGATCGAGGTATGAATACATGGCGAGTGCCAGGCGCACTGTCTGGAGAGTGGGAGCGGACGCGCTTGGGACTCTGACTCGGGGGGATGGGCGGGACAGGGACAATGTATATGACCTGAACTTATGTACCCCCATGATGAGCTGAAATAAAAAAAAATAAAAATAAAAAATAAAAAATAAAAAATAAAAAAAAATAAAAAAAGCCATTCTGACTGGGGTAAGGTGATATCTCATTGTGGTTTTAATTTGCATTTCCCTGATGATTAGTGATACTGAGCATTTTTTCATATATTTATTGGCCCTGTGTCTATCCTCCCTTGAAAAACTTCTGTTCATGTCTTTTGCCCACTTTTTAATGGGGTTGTTTGGTTTTTTTTCTTGCTGATTTCCTAAAGTTCTTTGTAGATTCTGGTTATTGGCCCTTTATTGGATGTATAGCTTGTAAATATCTTCTCCTATTCTGTACATTCTCTATTTGCTCTGTTGATTGTTTCCTTAGCTGTGCAGAAGCTTTAATTTAATCAAGTCCCATTTATTTACCTTTGGTGTCATGATTGCCATTGGGGTCTTCTTCATAAATTCTTTGCCCAGGCCAATATCCAGAAGAATTTTTCCAATATTTTCTTCTAGAATTTTTATAGTTTCATGCCTTACATTTAAGTCTTTTATCCATCTTGAATTAATTTTTATGAGTAGTGAGAGATATGGATCTTGTTTCACTCTTCTGCATATGGCTATCCAATTTTCCCAGCACCATTTATTGAATAGAGCTTCTTTTCCCCAATGTATAGTGTTGTCTGCTTTGTAATAGATCATTTGGCTGTATGTGGAAGGTTTTCTGTTCTCTTCCATTGGTCTATGTCACTATTTTTGTGCCAATACCATGCTGTTTTGGTTACTATGGCCTTGTAGTGTAGTTTGAAGTCTGGTAATGTGAATGTCTCCAGATTTGTTCTTTTTTATTAAGATTGCTATGGATATTCAGGCTCTTTTCTGGTTCCAAATGAAGCATAGGATTATTTTTTCTAGATCTGTGAATTATGACAATGGTATTTATCACATTCTGTCACTTTCATTTTCTCCTATGATCCTCTGAGTTACTGTCATTCCCATTTTATACAATAGATGAGGAAACTGAAGTTCAGAAGTTGAAGGTGATGATTTACCTATAGGTAGACTACTAGAAAGTGAAGATAATGGGGTGTGAGCTCAGTTCCTCTGACTTCCAGTTCCACACTCTTCATGTCCACCATGTTGCTTCCAAGAAAAGGTCAAGGATAAGATACTTGGAAAAAAATAAACATGCCAGGAAAAGAAAACTAAAAATCACTTAATCATTTTTAAACAAAGGAGAATTATCAACTCTTTCTTTTTCCCCAGTTTTACCTGAGCCCCAGGGGAAAATCATGTGCAATAACATAAGGATTAGCTATAAGGAAGAATTTAATAATAGGCAGTGTTTAGCCACTGATGAAGTTATAAAGAATACCTTTGGAAGACCATTTTAAGATTAAACCCTGACATCAAATGTTCCATCATTCCAGGATTGGAATAAGAGTCTGTGTGAAGACAAAAGGATAGATGTTAATTTAAGGTTCCTGGTTTATGCGATCCTTGATCTTTATAAAATTGAACTATCTTTTTAAATTATAAAAGGATACATTTTTACACATTTTTAAAAATTCAAAAGTGAATAATGCAGAAAAAGTATCCTATAAACTACCCTCATAAATCCATTCCCCAGAGACAATCATCATTAACAATTTGATATAGACCCTGCTGTGGTTTAGGTACGGTTTGTTTGGCCCCACAAAGTCTCATGTTGAAATGTGTGTCCCAGTGTTGGAAGTGGGGCCTGGTGGGAGATGTTTGGGTCATGCCTCATGAATGGCTTGGTGGCATTCTCTCAGGAGTGAGAGAGTTCTTACTCTTAGTTCCCAGAAGAACTGGTTATTGAAAAGAGCCTGATGTCTCCCCCCCCTTCCTCCTCCTTCTCCTCATCCTCCTTCTTCTCTCTCTCTCATTTTTATTTGTTTTTTTCCATTCACTACAGATATCTTACAATCTCTCTCTCACTCTCTCTCTCTCCCTCCCCCATCTTTCTCTTTCCCCCTCCCTCTCCCTCTCTTGCCATATGATCTCTGCACACCAGCTCCTTGCTTTCTACCATGAGCCTGAAGCTCTCACCAGAAGCAGGTTTGACACCATGCTACTTGTACAACCTGCAGAACCATGAGCCAAATAAACCTCTTTTCTTTATAAATTACCCAGCCTCAGGTATTCTTTTACAGCAACATGAAGGCTAAGACAGAGCCTTCTACACTATGTGTGTATGGATATATAAACTTTTACTCTAAATGTGTTCATTCTCTACATACTGTTCTCTAGCCATTTTTTCCACTGAATATGATAGACAAGGTTCCAGGTCAATAATACAGATCAACCTTTTTCTTTTCAATAGCTACATAGTGGATATATCATACTTATTGTTTTCTTTTTCTTTGCTTAAGAATTTAATGCTGCAAGGCCAGGCATGGCAGCTCATGCCTGTAATCCTAGCGCTCTGAGAGGCCGAGGCCAGAGAATCACTTGAGGTCAGGAGTTCAAGACCATCCTCAGCAAGAGTGAGACAATGTCTCTACTAAAAATAGAAAGCAATTAGCTGGGCAACTAAAAATAGAAAAAAGATTAGCTGGGCGTGGTGGTGCACACCTGTAGTCCCAGCTACTCGGGAGGCTGAGGCAGGAGGGTCATTTGGGCCCAGGAGTTTGAGGTTGCTGTAGCTAGGCTGACACAATGGCACTCTACCCAGAGTGACAGAGTGAGACTCTGTCTCATAAAAAAAAAGAAAGAAAGAAAGAATTTAATGCAGCAACATTTTCAGAAATAAAAAGCATATATTGCTCCATCGATATCTTTTCATTCTCTTGTCCAGTTTCAACTACCCACAGAGTTTCAATTGTTCTTGCTATATTAGTGTGAAAACAGTCATTTCCTTCTTCCCCAGAAGTTTTGGTCACTTTGTCCACTGAATCTGTGTATGTAACATTGACATAACATAAGTGTTCATTTCTAGAACAAAAAGTCTCCAGGTCAAGTTATGGTATTTTCTGCTTCTATAAAACTTGTGAAAAATAAAACCTTTGTTGCATGATATTCAAAATAAATATCCCAGAGAAGTGACTATAACCGCACATAATGGAAGTCCTGAGAGTTCTTATAAACCAGGTAAAAGAGTTTGGATTTTATTCTGAAGGCAATAGGAGTGGGTGGGGTACGAATCCATGTTTTTAACTGGGACCTAGCATGATCAGACAGATGATACAGGAAAATCTTACTGGCTGAACAGAATGGTTTAGAAAGGGGAAAATCCAGGGCAAGGAGACCCAATTATTCATAAGGGAAAAGTCCTTTATGCATTTTGTATTGTTAGGGCAAAATAACTCTAGATGTTGATATAATCACTGCTGACAGAATTATAAATGTGAACTCTGGCCCTCCCTTCTAAAATGTTACTTAGCCTCAGTAAATTGCTAAAGAAACCAACCTCCACTTCCAAGATGGCTTAATTATATGGCTGTCAGCTGGAGGCATTAGTCCTTTGCCACATGGACCTCTCTCCACAGGACTGCTTAAGTGTCCTCATGACATGGAAGCTAGATTCCCTCAGAGAAAGCAATCTGAGAAGATACAAAGAGAAAGCCACATGTCTGATAACCTAATCTCAGAAGTCATACATTGTCACTTTCACCATATTATTTTCATTAGAAGTAAGTCACTTAGTCCATCCCACACACTCAAGGGGAGAAGAATTAAGTTTCCCCTCTTGAAGAGAAGAGTATCAAAGAATTTTTGGACATATTTGAAAATCACAACAAGGCTCTAATGTCAAATCCAGATTGATGTACTTGAGAGCCAGAGGCTGAGGGACCCTAAGACAAAATTCTCCAGGAATTTATGAAAGCAAAAAGGAGTTCTTCAGCCTTTCACAGGCCATAGAATTGGGAGGATTCAGTTTATTAATATAGATCTCAAACAGATATGGAGGCGAGGTGATATTTTAGTTGTACTACTACCTTCCACATGTTATCAAACATGCTAATGAGGGCATGGGATCTACAATTTACAAAAATAGTCACAATTTTGGGAAAATTCTTTCCTGTTATTTCCTGTAAATTATAAGAATATGCCACATATTTCAATATTTCCATGTATCTGAATTTTAATTCCAACCAAGAAAATCTAGCACCTAAAATAGCATTCAGGAGTGTATTCAGCTCTTTCTGGGCAGGATTAGACATGTTTAAGTTGGAGAAGGTTGTGAACCTTCAGATGAACCTTCAAGCACTTGCATTCCCTTTTCTGTTCAGGCATTTGTGAAAGGCAGGTTTGTCTCATGTGTAATTGTTTGTTTGAAATTAGATTAAGAAATTATACTGTTCAACCAGTTTCTTGAACCAGGTGGATACTGTAGAGAATAATCAGGAATCACTTTTACTTTGTATCCCCTTCCTCACCTTTAAAACCTCTATATGGATTCATTTACCGTTTTTTGGATGAAATCTCAGGCAGATAGCTTTTCCAGTCACTCTTAGACAATAAAATGTCCATCTAAGATGAACATATTCTTCCATTTTAGCATCTCATCTATGAAATCTAAATCTCAGTGGCACTGTATAATCATAATTGGAAGGAGTTCTTTTCCTTTCTCAGTGGTATATAAAAAATGATGAAGCATCTTATAATCAATAGCATCTTGGATTCAATGAAATTTAGTTATCTCTTTTTCCAGATATTAAAAAATCTAGGCAAGTATAGTATTTAAAACTCTATTTTCACCAAATTTAAAAATTCTCCCTTTCCTGAGCTCTGACCTACCTCAGGCATGGAAGGCTATGAGAGAAGATGGGTCGACTAGATTCATCTCTAGCTCTTGTTCCACCTTCTCCTTCACTCCCTGGGTGATGATTTGGGACCTTTCAGGGAGTGGAGTGAGGTGAGTGACAGGAGGGAAAGGTAAGCAAAGATACTTCACAGTACAGTTATACTCTGGGGTAGTATCCTCTCTGCTAAGGATGTTATAAATGTCAATTATTTCTTCCCTGGAGTGGTTTTGGAGCTTTGTCAGAGACATCCTCGATCACTAGGGATCTCCTGCCTACACTTCCTTTCATGTACACTATGCCTCTGCCAGATGGCCACTTACAGCCACTGGCCTTTAGCCAACTGGGTTCTTGTGTCCCACCCCTCTGTTGGGCTCAGCCCCCTTGTATGGAGTTCCATTCAAGACAACCCAATATGATCCCCTCCTGTGGGACCTCATGGGCTCAAGTGGAATTCAAGCATTGTTTGTCATGCCAGATGTTAGAAATCATGATGGATTCCAAGAGAAACACCTTCCCTCACTCTGCTCCAAGTCAGCAAAGCTCAGGCCACTGACTCTGACCTTATTGTGAGCAATTTCTCAGCATTACGTCTTGGGGAAAAAGTAGGGAATGAATTCATTTAATAATAAAACTTTTTATAAAGCATTTTATGTGTGAAGTCTAAAGACTTTGCAATTCTGAATCAGATACCAGTCCCTGCATCCCTCCAACTTCAGAGAACACATGATAAGCTCTCCAAATATGGCTCTTTTGAAACATCTTCACTGACTCTGACAACATTACTTATTAATTGCTTCTTGGGATGATCAGTCTTAGGCAACCTCACTTCTGTTTCAGGTTTTATCATCAACTTTAAGATAAACAAATTCACACATAAAATGCTTTATAAAAACTTTTATTTATTAACTCAATTCATACCCTACTTTTTCCAAGAAAAAAGCTAAGAAACTGTTTATGATAAAAAATACAATAATAAGGTGAGATATAGTGACTATCTGCTTTATACCATGTCTTTTAAGTTATATACTGTTGATATAGTAAGAAGGACAAAACGTTACTAATGTATTATACCTGTCAAGAATGCATAACCTAAATCTAATCATGAGGAAATAGCAATCAAACCCAAATTCAAGGACATTGTACAAAACAACTCACTTATATTCTTCAAACATGTCAATGTCATGAATGACAAAGAAAGGCAGAGAAACCATTGCAGATTAAAAGAGATGACGGAAACATAACAACTAAATGCAAAGCATGATCCTGGATTGGATCCTGGATCAGAGAAAACATTTTTTCTATTAAGGACAATTGGAAAAATTAGATTAACTCAATGTCAGATAATAGTAGAGAATCCATGTTAAATTTTCTGAATTTGATAATCATACTGTGATCATGTAAAATAATATTTTTTGTTCTTAGGATATACTGAAGTATTTAAAGTATTTAGGCACAAAGGGTCATGATATCTAAAACTTATTCTCAAATGGTTCAGAAAAAATACATATATACATACATATGTGGGTCTGGGCCTGAAAATAGTGAGGGGTATGACAAAATGATAGCACTTGGTTAACCTGAGCAAAGTATATATGGGAGTTCTTATAGCTCTTCTGTAAGGTTGAATTATTTTGAAACAAAGTTTTAAAATTATCTCTTGTATTCTTTACAACCCTCAGAATTATGTGTGATTCTGCTCATTTTACAGAAGAAGAAAGGCTCCTGATGACTAAAAAGGTTGAGCACCTTTCAATGTTTAATGTTCAATGTTATTGGACTTTGGGTATCTTCTTTAGTTAAGCTCCTTGTTCAAATCTCTTAAACATTTTCAATTAGGATGTCTGTATTTTTCTTATTGATCACATGATTTCTTTGTTCTGGATACAAGCCCTTCACCAGATATATGTGTTGCAAACATCTTCACTACTCTGTGACTAGCCTTTTAACTCTTAATAGTATCTTTTGATAAACAGAAGTTTTTAATTTGAATGTAGTCAACTTTATTAACCATTCCTTTCCCTCTCCCTCTATCCTGCCCATCTCTCTCTCTCTCTCTCTCTCTCTCTCTCTCTCTCTCTCTCTCTCTCTCTGTCTCTCTCCTTGTGTGTGTGTGTGTGTGTGTGTGTGTGTGTGTGTGTGTGTGTGTGTGTGTGTGTCTTACTGAGAACTTTTTACCTACATCAAGGTCTTGAAGATATTTTCCTATTTCACCTTCTAGAACCCTTATTGTTTTGCCTTTCACATTTAGATCTATAGTCTAACTGGAATTAATGTTTGTATACAGTGGGGGATAATAGTCTATTTTCATTTTTTGATATGGATTCATAGCACTATTTTTTTTAAAAGACAATCCTTTCCCCCAGTCCTCTGTAGTGCTACATTTTTTGTACATCAAATGTATGCAGAGGTGTGGGTCTGCTTCTGAATTCTCTATTCCATTCTATTTGTCTATTTTACACCATCATTATACATTCTTAATTATTTCTACATTAGATAACTCAATAACTGACAGTGAAAATGTTCCTTGCTTGCTCTTCATAAGATTATTTTTTCTTTCTGAATGCTTTATAAAACACTATTGATGTTTTATACTGGCCTGTATTAGTTATCTATTGCTGCTTAACAAACTACTCCAAAACTTAGTGTCATAAAACAATAATTGTTTTGTTATGTCAAGATTTCTGTAGGTTAGCAATTCAGACAAGACATGGTGAGGACAGTTTATCCCTGCTCCATGATTTCTGGGACTGCAGCTGGCAGAATCAAAGGCTAGGGAGGAATTATCTGAAGTCTAGTCATTCATGCTCGCTGGCAGCTTAAAGCCTTGCTGGAGCTGTGGGTTGAAACACTGACATGTGGCCTCTTTATTGGACCTGAGTCCAAAAAGCAAACATCCTGAGAGAAAGGTAGGAAGAAGCTGTACTGATGTTCATAACCTAGCATCAGAAGTTGCACAGTAGCACTTCTACTGCATGTTAGTGGTTGAGGCAATATCAAGGTCTACATAGGTTCAAGGAGAACCATAGACTCCATCACTTAATGGAAAAATGTCAATGTCACATTGTAGGACTTATGGGATGAGACATATACCAGTATGGACTAAGCTCTATTATTCATTCTAATAATTTATCTATAGATTATTTTAGGCTTTTTCCATTTACAATCATAGCTTCTGTAAAGAATGACAATTTTATTTCCTCCTCTTTTTAGTCCTCATGTCTTCATTTACATTTTTGTCTTATTATGCTGGCTAGGACCACTTGTAAAATGTTGAATAGAAACAGTGATGGAGCCATTTTTATTTTATTCTTGATCTCAAAGAGAAACTGTGTAAATTTCACTATTGATAATGATCTTTGCTACAGTTTTTATTAAATATGTACTCTTTATCAGATGAAGAAAGATCCCCTTCTATTCATAGTTTACCAAGAGGTTTTTATTTTAATCATGAATGAATATTGAATTTTATCAGACATTTTTCTGATCCATTGAGATAATCACATAATTTTTCTATTTTATTTGATGGTTTTTAAATCAATCATCTTGCATTTTAAAATAAATGTAACTTGGTGGTGATATAGTATTCTTTTTCTATATTGCTGGATTTTGTTTGCTACTTTTTTAAGGATTTACTACACTTGTAAGAGATTAGCTTGTGCTTTTTTTTTTCCTGTCTTGTAGTGTCCTCATTAGATTTTGCTGTCAAGGTTATGCTAGCCTCGTCAGATGAGTTGAGACTGTTCCCCTTTTCCTATTCTCCCAAGGAGTTTGTGTAAACCTGGCATTATTGCTTATTAAAACATTAATAGACATCAGGGAAGGATACCAATTGGATATCAGACTGGGATGGGGGGGTGGGGGGAGGGGATGGGTGTATGCCTACATGACGAGTGCATTGTGCACCCTCTGGGGAATGGTCATGCTTGAGGGTGCAGACCCGGGGAGGTGGGGGGGGGAGGGGATCGAGGTATGAATACATGGCGAGTGCCAGGCGCACTGCCTGGAGAGTGGGAGCGGACGCGCTTGGGACTCTGACTCGGGGGGATGGGCGGGACAGGGACAATGTATATGACCTGAACTTATGTACCCCCATGATGAGCTGAAATAAAAAAAAATAAATAAATAAAAAAATAAAAAAATAAAAAAATAAAACATTAATAGGATTTGCCAGTGAAGCCATCTGGACCTGAAATTTTCTTTTTCTTTTCTTTTCTTTTCTTTTCTTTTTTCTTAAGAAATGGAGGTCTCACTCTGTTAGCTAGACTCAAACTCCAGGCCTCAAGTGATCCTCCCTCAGCCTCCTGTATAGCTGGGACTGCAGGGGTGACCATCTTGCCTGGCTCCAGATCTGAAATTGTCTTAATGGAAATATTTTTAATCATGGACTTAATTTCTTAGTCCAGAATCATTCAGATTGTCCATTCTTTTAGTATGAGGTTTAGTACTTATATTTTGCTAATTTATCATTTCCATATACATGTTGATTTATTGGTAAAAAGTTGTTTTTCATAATGTTCATATGAGTTTTTAATGACTATAAGTTCTGTACTGATGTCACCTTTTACTTTCCTGATACTGACAATTTGTGTTATCTCTCTTTTTGTGTCTATCAGTCTCAGCAAAATTTATTAATTATAGTAGTCTTTTCATAAAAACATCTTTGGACTTTGTTGATCTTTCCTATTATTTGTTTTCTATTTCATTAGTTTCTGCTTCTTTATTATTTCCTTCTTTCCACTTCCTTTAGTTTTAATTTGCCATTGTTTACCTAAATTCTTGAGATGTATGCTAAGTTTATTTATAATATTTTGAGAGTGTCTTCTTTTCTAATGCATGTATTTAAGGCCAAAAAATTTCCTCCAAACACTGCTTTAGCAGGATCCCACATGTTTTCATATATGGTATTTTTTTAGCATTCATTTCAAAATATTTGCTAATTTCCATTGTGATTTTTTTTTAAATTTCACCCAGGAATATTCAGAAGAGTATTTCTTACAAACATATGAGGATTTTTCTAGTTATTACCTTGGTGCAAAAGTAATTGTGGTTTTGGACCATGAACTTTAAATCATTATAACTAGGTTCAAACACATCTTTATTAATGAAAATAAAAACGATTACAATGGACACATTTTTGCCAACGAGAAATAAGCTTGTTTATTCCTGTAAGCATACAAATCTGTGCTTTGGGAGTCAACGAACTCTTGGAAAGCATTTTCTGCATCCTGCTGGTTGTGGAAGCATTTTCCCTGCAAAAAGTTGTCAAGATGCTTGAAGAAATTGTAGTTGGTTGGCAAGAGGTCAGGTGAATATGGCAGATGAGGGAAAACTTTGTAGCCTAATTTGTTCAACTTTTGAAGTGTTGGCTGTGTGACATGCAGTCAGGCATTGTCATGGAGAGGAATTGGGCCCTTTCTGTTGACCAAAGCAGGCCGCAGGCATTGCAGTTTGCAGCACATCTGATTGATTTACTGAGCATACTTTTCAGATGTAATGTTTTTGCCAGGATTCAGAAAACTGTATTGGATCAGACAGGCAGCAGACCACAAACAGTAACCATGACCTTTTTTTGGTGCAAGTTTGGCTTTGGGAACTGCTTTCGAACTTCTTCTCAGTCCAACCACTGAGCTGGTCACCGATTTTCGTATAAAATCCACTTTTCATCGCACATCACAATCCGATAAGAAATCATTCACTGTTATTGTGTACAATAAGAGAAGATGACACTTCAAAACGACGATTTTTTTGATTTTTGGTCAGTTCATGAGGCACCCACTTACCAAGATTTTTCACCTTTCCAATTTGCTTTAAATGCCAAACAACCATAGAATGGTCCATATTGAGTTCTTCGGCAACTTCTCATGTAGTTGTAAGAGGACCAGCTTCAATGATTACTCTCAACTGGTCATTGTCAACTTATGACGGCCAGCCACTGTGCTCCTCATCTTCAAGGTTCTCATCCCCTTTGCAAAACTTCTTGCACCACCACTGCACTGTATGCTGTTAGCAGTTCCTGGGTCAAATGCGTTGTCAATGTTGCGAGTTGTCTCGGCTGCTTTACGACCCATTTTGAACTCGAATGAAAAAATTGTTCAAATTTGCTTTTTGTCTAACATCATTTCCATAGTCTAAAATACATATAAAATAAATAGCAAGCAATAAGTCATTACCAGAAAAACATAAATTGAGAAATGCACATTAAAATAATGTATAACATAACCACATTTAAGAATGTATTCCAGATTGGGAGGAGGGAAGATGGGGGAGTGGAGGTGACCTCCTGGATTCATGCTGCCAGAGAGGAAGCCATGGATCTTGGCCTGCTACAATGCTAAAAGATCGCTCCCCGACAAGAATAGCGGTGTGAATCCATGGAGAATCACCATGGGACACAGAGAACAAGAAAAAACCGAGGTGAACAGGAAATAGGAGCTAGAAAATCTGGAGAGTGTGGGATGGACAATAGACAGCAGAGTGCGGGATGGCTGTATCCACCTCACTGAGTGAGGCAGGTTCAGCCCCACAGTAAAGCAGCTTGTTCTCCCCACTGACTTCCACACCCACTCAATTAGGGATCTGCCTGAAGTCGGTGCAGAATCACCACGGGAGACGTGGAGCTCTGTGGACAGGTGACATCAACGGAAACAGCTTAGACTCTAGGGGATCTCCGCTGGGACAGCGCTTAGAGGGAGAGGGGCAGAGCTGCACTAAGGCGAAAAGCAGTGAAGGGTCACCGAATTACAGATTTTTTTTTCTTTTTCTGCTTCGGTGACCCTCCAGCTGGGGAACTACTGTGGGCTTCTGTGCTCGCCAGGCCCCCGGCTCTGGTGCCTGCCCAACCCTGAACATTCTCCCCCAGCGCTGGCGATCTGCGGACGGGCAGTTGCCATCCTGGGGTCCACAGTCTAGCCGCTGTGGAACCATGGGGTGCCGGGCGGCTCCCCAGGTGGCTTCTTCACCTAGTCTGTGAACCTGTGCCAAGAGCTCTGGCTTTGTATGAACTCTGTGGACAAGAGACATCAACAGGAAACAGCTTAGACTCTAGGGGATCTCTGCTGGGATGACGCTTAGAGGGAGAGGGGCGGAGCTCTGCTAAGAGGAAAGGCAGCGAAGGGTCGCTGAATTACAGATTTTTTTTTTTCTCTTTCCTTTCCACGGCCCATTCCTGAGCTCACCAGGCCCCCAGCTCTGGTGCCTGCTGGACCCTGAACATTCACCCCCAGGGCCAGCGATCTGTGGGCAGGCAGTCACCATTGTGGGGTCCACGGCCTACCTGCTGTAGAGCCATAGGGTGCTGGGTGGCTCCCTGAGCAGCTCCCACCCCTAGTCTGTGGACCTTCTCCAGAAGCCCCGCCCTTGTGTGAACACTGAGTGCTTCCCCAGATGCGAGAGAGTGGAGATTGGACCTTGGGGATATTGGGCCAGGGCAGACCTTTGCCCATGGGAGCTGCAGCAGTAGGGGTGCTGAGCGAGCAAGGGCACCACCTCCTCCCCTAGCCAGTGTCTTTGCTGCGGAAAGAGGCAGAAACCACCCCTCTAGAGGAAGAACCAAAAAAAAAAGAGAGAGACTTTCTGCCTGCAACTAGCATGAATCCTACCTGCTAACTGAAAGTCCACAACACAGTGACTTAACTTGCCAAACCGGTCTTAGGTCAAACCAACCCTCTGGGGCTGGACCCATCAGAAGCAGCCCCCCAACTGATATAGAAAAACCTCTAAACAATACACAACAGTCTCCCCCTCTTGACAAAGGAAGCAACATACCTAGATTGCTTCACAGCCTCAGAACAGAGTACAAGGCATGCTGCTAGCCACACTAAAGCTGTAAGAAAAGATCTAACGATAGATCCAGATGGGAAGGGCTCAGCAGAAAATACAGGGAGTACAAAGACTCAAATGGAAATCTCGCCTCCAAAGAGAAATACCAGCTCTCTACCAATTGACACAAACCAGATTCAAAATACCAACATGTTACAGGAAGAATTTCAATTATGGATTATAAACAAGCTGAATAATATACAACAAAAAATGGATAACCAACACGAAGAAACCACAAAAAAATCCAGGATTTAGAAGAAAAATTCACTAAGGAAATAGATATATTGAAGAAAAACCAAACTGAACTCCTAGAAATGAAGAATTTATTCAGGGAGCTACAAAACACAGTGGAAACTCTCAAGAACAGGGTAGATCAAACAGAAGAAAAAATCTCAGAGATTGAAGATAACTCTTTCCAATTAAATAAGTTAGTCACAGAGACAGAGCAAAGAAATAAGAAAAAAGATCAGAGTCTACAAGAAATGTGGGATTATGTGAAGAAGCCTAACGTGAGAGTTATCGGAATCCCTGAGGGTGAAGAAGATAATAAGCAAGGGCTGGATAAACTATTTGGAGACATAATAGAGGAAAATTTCCCAGGTCTTGCTAAAACTGTAGATATACAGGTTCAAGAAGCTCAAAGAACCCCTGGTAGATTCATAGCAAATAGGAAAACACCACGCCACGTAGTCGTCAGACTGACCAAAATATCCACTAAAGAGACCCTTCTTCGAGCTGTAAGGAGAAAGAAACAAGTAACATACAAAGGGAGGCCCATTAGAATTACACCAGATTTCTCAACTGAAACGTTACAGGCAAGAAGAAGTTCGGGCCCCATTCTCACTCTTCTGAAACAGAATAATGCCCAGCCTAGAATCTTGTACCCAGCAAAGCTAAGCTTTTTATATGAAGGAGAAATTAAGACATTCTCAGATAAACAAGGACTGAGGGAATTCACCAAGACAAGACCACCCCTCCAAGAAGTACTCAAAAGAGAGTTACACACAGATCAGCATAACAAAGACCCATGAATGTAAAACCACCAAAGAGCTAAAGATAAAATTCCAGCCACCACAATGGCTCAAGAGAGAAAACATAGCAATGAAGTTCCACCCAACAACATGAACAGAAAACTATCCCACTTGTCAGTTCTCTCAATAAATGTGAATGGCTTGAATTGCCCACTCAAGAGACATAGACTGCCCAATGGATAAAAAAACACAAACAAAGTATCTGCTGTCTTCAGAAAACTCAACTAACCAGCAAAGATGCATTTAGATTGAAAATAAAAGGATGGAAATTGATATTTCAAGCAAACAGTAGCCAAAAGAAAGCTGGTGTGGCAGTTTTAATTTCCAATAACTTAGTTTTTAAACCAACAAAAGTAATAAAAGACAAAGATGGTTACTATATGCTGGTGAAACGCACAATTGAACAAGAAGACATAACTATACTTAATATATATGCACCCAACCTAGGTGTACCCAGATTCATAAAGCAAACCCTACTTGATCTGAACCAAATGATAGACAACAATACTGTAATAGCTGGAGACTTTAACACCCCACTGACAGCACAGGACAGATCCTTCAAACAGAAAATAAGCAAAGAAATAGTAGACTTAAAGAGAATGCTAGAACAAATGGGCCTGACTGACATCTACAGGACATTCTACCCGAAATCCACTGAATATACATTCTTCTCATCAGCTCATGGAACATTCTCTAAGATTGACCATATCCTAGGACATAAAGCATGTCTTAAAAAAATTAAAAAAATAGAAATCATACCCTGCATCTTCTCAGATCACAATCGAATAAAAGTAATAATGAACCCTAACAGGAACTCTCATTCCTACTCAAAGTCATGGAAGCTAAACAACCTTCTCCTGAACAACTATTTTGTAAAGGAAGAAATCAAGTCAGAAATCAAAACATTCTTTGAATTAAATGACAAAGGAGGCACAACTTATCAAAATCTATGGGACACAGCTAAAGCAGTCCTGAGAGGAAAATTCATTTCCATAATTGCTGCTATGAAAAAGACAGAAAACTTACAAATACACAACCTAATGAATACATTCAAAGAGCTGGAGAAAGAAAAACAGACAGACCCCAAACCCAGCAGAAAGTGAGATATTGTTAACATCAAATCAGAATTAAATGAAAAGGACAACAAAAATACCATAAGGGAAATTAATAAAACAAAAAGTTGGTTCTTTGAAAAGATAAACAAAATAGACACACCTTTGGCTAGACTAACCAAGAGCAGAAAAGAAAAATCTCTAATAACCTCCCTCAGGAACATGAAAGGAGAAATCACGACCGATGCCACAGAGATACACGATATCATCTATGAATTCTACAAGAATCTTTATGCACACAAACTGGAAAATGTGGAGGAAATGGACAATTTTTTAGAAACACACAGCCTTCCCAAGCTCAATCAGGAAGAAATAGAATTCCTGAATACACCAATGTCAAGAACTGAAATTGAAACAGCAATAAAAAACCTTCCCTAAAAGAAAAACCCTGGTCCAGATGGGTTCACACCCGAATTTTACCACACATACAAAGATGAACTGGTGCTCATCCTACATAAACTATTCTTCAATATCAAGAAGGATGGACTTCTCCCCAACACGTTTTACCAAGCCAACATAACATTGATATCAAAACCAGGAAAGAATGCAACAAAAAAAGAAAACTACAGACCAATTTCTCTTATGAATGTAGATGCAAAAATTGTTAATAAAATCCTAGCAAATCATATCCAAGTGCTTATCAAAAAAATAATCCATCACGACTAAGTGGGCTTCATCCCAGAGATGCAGGGATGGTTTAACATACACAAATCTATAAATGTAATTCACCACATAAATAGAAGCAAAAATAAAGACCATATGATCCTCTCAATAGATGCAGAAAAAGCATTTGACAAAATTCAACACCCTTTTATGATAAGAAGGTTTAACAAAATAGGCATAGACAGGACCTACCTAAAAATGATACAAGCCATATATGACAAACCCACAGCCAACATCATACTGAATGGGGAAAAATTGAAAGCATTCCCACTTAGAACTGGAACCAGACAAGGCTGCCCAGTGTCCCCATTACTTTTCAACATAGTATTGGAAGTCCTTGCGAGAGTTATCAGGCAAGAGAGCAGAATCAAGGGAGTCCAAATAGTGAAAGAAAAGACCAAACTCTCACTCTTTGCTGATGATATGATGTTATATCTGGAAAACCCCAAGGATTCAACCAAGAGACTCCTGGAAATGATTAATGAATTCAGTAAAGTCTCAGGTTACAAAATCAATACACACATATCAGAGGCATTCATATATGCCAATAACATTCAATCGGAGAACCAAATTAAAGACTCAATACCCTTCAAAATAGCAACAAAGAAAATAAAATATCTAGGAATATATTTAACTAAAGAGGTAAAGGACCTCTATAGGGAGAACTATGAAACACTGAGGAAGGAAATTGCAGAACATGTAAATAGGTGGAAAACCATACCATGCTCATGGATTGGAAGAATCAACATTGTTAAAATGTCTATACTACCCAAAGTGATCTACAGATTCAATGCAATACCTATTAAATTACCAACATCATTTTTCACAGATTTAGAAAAAATAATTATACACTTTGTATGGAATCAGAGAAGACCCCATATAACAAAAGCAATTTTAAGCAACAAAAACAAAATGGGAGGTATTAACTTGCCAGACTTCAAACTATACTACAAGGCTGTGGTTCTTAAAACTGCCTGGTATTGGCACAAGTGCAGGGACACAGACCAGTGAAACAGAAAAGAAAATCCAAATATAAAACCATCCTCATATGGCCATCTAATCTTTGACAAAGCAGACAAAAACATACTCTGGAGAAAAGAATCCCTATTCAGTAAATGGTGCTGGGAAAATTGGATAGCCACATGTAGAAGACTGAAACAGGACCCACAGCTTTCACCTCTCACAAAAATCAAATTACAGTGGATAACAGATTTAAACCTTAGATGGGAAATGATTAGAATTCTAGAAGAAAATGTAGGAAAGACTCTTACAGACATCAGTCTAGGCAAAGAATTTATGAAGAAGACCCCTAAGGCAATCACAGCAACAACAAAGATAAACGAATGGGACCTGATTAAAATAAAAACCTTCTGCACAGCCAAAGAAACAGTCATGAGAGTAAACAGACAACCTACAGAATGGGAAAAAATTTTCGCATACTACACATCAGATAAAGGACTGATAACAAGAATCTATTTAGAACTCAGGAAAATCAGCAAGAAAAAATCAAACAACCCTATCAAAAAGTGGGCAAATGACATGAATAGAAATGTTTCAAAAGAAGATATAAGAATGGCAAACAAGCATATGAAAAAATGCTCAACATCCCTAATCATCAGGGAAATGCAAATCAAAACCACAATGAGATACCACTTAACTCCAGTGAAAATGGCCTTTATCAAAAAGTCCCAAAACAACACATGTTGGCATGGATGCAGAGAGACAGGAACACTCATACACTGCTGGTGGGACTGCAGACTGGTGCAACCCCTGTGGAAAGCATTATGGAGATACCTTAAACAGATTCAAGTAGACCTACCATTTGATCCCGCAATCCCATTATTGGGCATCTACCCAAAGGAACAAAAGTCATTCTATGACAAAGACACTTGTACCCAAATGTTTATAGCAGCACAATTCACAATTGCAAAGATGTGGAAACCACCCAAATGCCCATCAATTCACGAATGGATTAGTAAATTGTGGTGTATGTATACCATGGAGTATTATTCAGCTATAAGAAATAACAGTGATACGACATCTCTTTGGTTCTCCTGGAGAGAATTGAAACCCATTATATTAAGTGAAGTATCCCAAGAGTAGAAAAACAAGCATCACATGTACTCACCAGATAATTGGTTTCTCTGATCATTACCTAAATGCACATTTGGGAATGATACCAATTGGATATCAGACTGAGGTGGGGGGAGTGGATGGGTGTATGCCTACATGATGAGTGCGTTGCGCACCGTCTGGGGAATGGTCATGCTTGAAGGTGCTGACTCGGGAGGTGGAGGGTGGGGGGAGGGGATGGAGGTATAACTACATGGTGAGTGCCAGGCGCACTGTCTGGGGAATGGACACCCTTGAAGCTCTGACTCAGGGGGATGGGTGGGACATGAGCAATATATGTAACCTGAACTTTTGTACCCCCATAATAAGCTGAAATTAAAAAAAGGAAAAAAAAATAGAAAAAAAAAAAAGAATGTATTCCAGTATCAAATGGCAAATTTTAACAATCCTAAAACTACAATTACTTTTGTATAATAGATGGTAAGAGGATTTTAAAAATTAATCTGGCATTTCAATCCCTCTCTATTTCAGTCCCCATAAAAGTTGTTTCAATAAATTAAACATTCCATTTATTTCATTACAGGGTAAAAGTCTTATCAACTTTAAGGGTAAAAGTCTAGTCATCAAAGGAAAAAAGAACATCAGATAAAACATCACAGGGAAGTTCTTCACCTATTTGTGTTTAACCACAGCCTCCTACTTCAGTAAAGGCTATTGAAGATTTAGAAAACTCCACCAAGCTATATATCGAGGCAAAAAAAATGTATCATTCAAATATACCCCGAATTGTAGAAGCACAGGATTAAAGGGAGGCTACTTTTGGTGGGAAAACTAATTCTTTGGCAATTTTTCAAGAGCAAAAAGGTACTCTTTTCTGGAATAAGCATATTTAAATTTATAGTTTTATCACTGAATAGCCTATCAAGATTGTATCAGGTTGTTTGTTTTGTTGCTATTGAGTTGTATGAGTTCCTTATATATTTTGTATATTAGCCCCTTGTCAGATATAGGGTTTGCAAATATTTTCCCCCAATCTGTAGGTTGCCTTGTTGTTTTGTTGACTGTCTCCTTTGCTGTGCAGAAGCTTTTTAGTTTTGTCTCATTTGCTTTTTTTTGCTTTTGTTCCCTGAACTTTTGGTGTCATATTGAAAGAATCCTTGCCAAGGCCAATGTCAAGAAGCTTCCCACCTGTTTTCTTCTAAGAGTTTTATAGTTTTATGTCTTTATATTTAAGTCTTTAATCCATTTTAAGTTGATTTTTGTGTATGGTATAGGGTCCAATTTTATTCTTTTGCATGTGGATATTCAGTTTTCCCAACACCATTTATTGAAGAGATTACCCTTTCCCCATTGTGCATGGTTGACACTCTTGTCAAAAATTAGTTGACGATATATGCTTGAGATGTGTAGATTAATTAGCTTGACCATAGTAATCATTTCACTATAGATATGTATATCAAAATATCACGTTTATACCCTAAATATAACTTTCAGTTAAATAAATAATAAAGGGGTAAACTTGGCTAGATAGGGAAAAAAGATTGTATCAAATTTCTCTAAAATACTTTGTACTCAGAGTAAGTTCTTCGGTAATACAGATAATAGTGAAATATTCTAGAACAAGACTTTTTCCAAGTGAGAAAATCCAAATCTAGAAGAAAACTTGTGATGTAACTTCCTGCCAAAACTACAGCATTATTAGTTTACTTATCTATTAAAATAAACTTATCTATCAAGGACTGATTATATTTCAATGTAGTATATACATCAATGTTTCTCAAACACTCTATGGTGAAAAATCATTTTCCTTCAATCCATGCTGGCATAAACAAGCTACAGTTAAGATGGCAAAATTGTGCCAATAGTTTAGGCATATACTTTGATTAATTGTACTGCTTCTTGTTTGAGTTATAATAAACTACACTTTTGATTCTAAATCGGACATTTCATATTTAATGACCTAATATGTTTGCAAAAAAAATACACTACTGGGCAAAAGAAAATCTTTCTGGCTGTCTTCAGTTACTTTTTAATTTTATTTTTTTAATATGTAATAGTTGTACTAGATAAAAGAAATTTTTAAAAAGTAAGCCCAACTTCTTTTTATTATTAGCTTCTACAAAATAAAATTACTCTCTCAAATTGCCTTATAATGTTCTAATTCTTTACTCTCAATTTCTGTTCTTACCTTTTTGCAGACTTTTAGTAGTTTATGGACCAGCACCAGTCCCTGGACCATTTCTGAGACATGATATTCATCATAAACTAATAATTGTGACATGATACAGGTCACAGAATGGTTAAATCATGCAGCCAGGCCCCATCCTATTCCTTTTTGGTGGGGTTAGGGTCAAGGCAAGAGTATGTCAAATACTTTGACTTACACAGGCATTTGTGTCTCAACTCAGTGGAGGCTTCTATTCCTAAACTCTGATTCGGAATTACTTCTTTCCATCAAAAGAAATTCAAAGATTCTCCTTCTATTGATACAACTGAGAGTATAAAAACTACAGAAGGGAACAAACACATAGAGCAGTTGTGTGGAAAGACTACACAATCATACTTGTTTCATGCATTTTAAGCACCACAGACTCAGTGCAAAAACCTTCAGGCTTCTCAGGGGCTTATGAAAAATTTTGAGAGCTAAAAACTAATTATTGTCTCCAAAAAATAAACATTGAGAAATTAAAATTTGCAAATGGCAAAGTCTACAAAATATAACATTATTATATTAATAATGAACTACTAATTAATAAACTATTTCACTAATTATTAAATCCATTGTTGATTTTAAAAACATTATATTCAAAAACTGTTTATAAGTTACAGTTCCCAATATTGGTAAAAAATTATAGGCAGTGGTATTTTAAGGGAGTTGCTTGCAGCTAAATCATTCAGAAAGCAAAAATATCCTTCAAAAAAATTTTATAGGGTACAAAATTTCAAAGAGATAGCAGGCATAGTTTCAAGAGACCTATTGTACAATATGGTGACTATAGTTAATAACAACATATTGTATTCTTGAAAAATGCTGAGAGAATATATCTTAAGTGTTCTTTCCACAAAAATGATAACTATGTGAGGTAATACATCTGTTAATTATCTCAATTCAACCATTCCACAATGTATATATATTTGAAAACATAATGTCATACATGATAAATATATACAACCTTATTTGTCAATTTAAAACTTAAAAAAATAAAATGTTAAAAAAATTAAAAAAGTTGTATGGGTTGTGGAAACATTTTAATAAATCTGAAATGACACAGGACCTCCAAAATCTTTAAACAGCTCTGTCCACAATGTGAGAACATGTCGCCTTTGATGAGTGAATGAATGAATTCAGAGAGCACAGCTTAGAGAGACTTGGGGAGTGGCAACAGAACACAGCTATTTCCAGGTTGCTATGTAATGCAGATAGCTGCGCTGTGTGGGCTTGCTGGAGGAAGCAACGTTTATATGCTGAAAGTGGAGATAAGGCTGGAGCACAAAGAACTAGACTTTGCAAACATCCATGGTAGGAAAGAGTAAAAGCATGAAAGGCAGGAAAAAGAAGCCAGCAGAAGCCAGACCAGATATTTCCCCAACTACACTGAAGAGAGTTCCTCATGCTGGGGTGAGGAAACCTGTGGCCTTGGGACCACATGTGGCTTTCTGGATACCTGAGTGCGGCCTTTTGACTGAATCCAAATTTTACAGAGCAAATCCTTCATTAAAGGGATTCTGTGAATAAAATCCTTTTAATAAAGGGGTTTATTCTGTGAAGCTTGGATTCACTTGAGAGGCTCTAGTTGGGGATCTGGCAAGTAGCCAGATCTGTACATGTGGCCTTGAGGACACAGGTTCCCCACCCTGGCAGGGGGAATTTATATCAAATTTCATGAAAAACCTCTACTGTTCTTACATTTATTTACAATTAAGGTACTACTAAATATACATAATTTTTACTTCATATTGTGTATCCATTTTTTTCAATAAATCCTTTTTTGTTTTTATAAAATACAACATTAATGGACCCTGCCAAGTATGGTTATAGACAGATGTATAGATGGCTGAAAACATCCTGTGTGTTAGAGCAGTGGTCCCCAGCCTTTTTTCACCAGGGATCAGTTTCATAGGAAGACAATTATTCCACAGACAGGGCAGGGGGGATGGTTTTGGGATGATTCAAGTGCATTACATTTATTGTGCAGTCAAACCTCTCTGCTAATGATAATCTGTATTTGCAGCCACTCCCCAGCACTAGCATCACTATTGCAGCAACACCTCAGATAATTAGGCATTAGATTCTCATAAGGAGCCACAACCTAGATCCCTCACGTGCGCAGTTTACAGTGAGGTTCGCACTCCTATGAGAATCAAATGCCGCTGCTGATCTGATAGAAGGTGGAGGTTATGTGGTGATGCGAGTGATGGGGAGCAGCTGTAAATACAGCTGAAGCTTCACCAGCTCACACTGCTCACCTGCTGCTGTGTGGCCCGGTTCCATGACCCAGGGGTTGGGGACCACAGTCTTAGAGCATTTCCAGAGTGCTTTATTTTTCTTTTTTTTTTAAGTGAAGCATTACTTTTACTTGAATTTTCTTTATTATTTTTTATTGAGATATGCATAGTAAAGGGTACACATTTTAATTGTATAGCTAAACACATGAGTACTCACTATAAAGGTAATAATATAGAATAATTGAACCACCCCTGCTGGCCCCTTCTCAATCAATACACTCTCAAAGGTAACCACTACTCTGATTTCTATCAACATTGATTAATTTTGTCTTTATAAAAGTTCATATAAATGGAATCTTATGGTATGTACTATTTTGCTCCTGGATTCTTTCACTCAACATTATGTCTATAATATTCATCTGTCTTGTTACGTGGCAGGTATAATTTGTTCTTTTTGTTAGTATACAACAGTATTCATTAGATGAACATACTGAAATTATTA
Organism: Lemur catta; assembly: GCF_020740605.2. Classification (NCBI taxonomy): domain Eukaryota; kingdom Metazoa; phylum Chordata; class Mammalia; order Primates; family Lemuridae; genus Lemur; species Lemur catta. The sequence continues at coordinate 41,830,965 of NC_059130.1, read as the reverse complement.
ATAATTTATCCATTCTACAACTGATGGACATTTGGATTGTTTCCCAAATTGGGGACATTTTTAATAAAGCTACTGTGAACATTGTTATATATCCTTTTGGGTGAGCATATGCATTTATTGTCAATGAGTTCATCTCCAGGAGTGGATTTTCTGGGTTATGGGGTATACACATGTTCATTTTTTGAAAGTGGCGCAGCAATTGACAATCTAATCAGCAATATATGACTTCCAATTGCTTCACATCCTTGCCAACACTTAGAATTGTCAATTTGTTTAATAACAGCCATTCTGGTGGGTGGCTTTGTGGTCTTAATTTTCATTTACCTGATAACTAACGGTATTGAGCATATTTTCATATGTTTACTAGACATTTATATTCTTTTATTGAAATGCCTTATTTGAGTCACTTTTAACCGATTTTTTAATGAATTATCTAGCTTATTGATTGTGCAGTTCTTTTATATTCTGGATACATTCTAATATATTAGTTTGTATTTTAACTCTCTAAAAAGTACTTAATACTTAGTTATTAATTTTAATGAACTCAAATTTATCCTCTTTTCTTAATGGTTAATGTTTTCTGTGTCCCATTTAAGGAATCTTTACCTACTCCTAACATCATGGAAATTTTTCTCCCATGTTTTTTTCTAAAGTTTTTGTTTTAACTTTTGCCTTTAGAACTATGATCCATCTGGAAAAATAAAGATAGCCCAAATTCTTTGCTCCAACTCTCATTGAGAGTCCATCCCTGTGAATCTGAGCTACTTTCAGTGACCTACATGACTAATAGAGTATGGCATACATGGCACTCTGGGACTTCTGAGGCCAGTCATGAAAAGCTTTGCAGCTTTTATCGGGGCCTCTTAGAACACTCTCTGTGAGCTCTGAGCCACCATGTTAGATGTCAGATAACTTGAGACCACCATGCTGGAGAAGCCATGTGTATGTTCTGGTTAATAGTCCCGACTGAGCCTAGACTTCCAGCCATCCCCACCAAGAAGCCAGATATGTGAGTAAAGTCATGATGAACCCTCCAGACCATCCCATCTACCAGCTGAATACATCAACATCAACACCATGTCATCCATGTTCCACAAATGCACACATGTGAGCAAATCCATAGGAAACAGCATGATGATATCTGTATGAAAATCTGTATGGCTCTCTGATTACTATGCATACCTTTGGTGAAGGTCCTAGGATTAAAGATGGCAGCAGTCATATGTGTAGTCTTATATGTAATAATAGTTTTTCTCTACCAGGGGATGTCGTTATTACATGTGTCATTAAAATATAATATTTAAAAGAAAGGAACTATATTGGAAAAGGGAATTCAATCCATATTAGCAACAAAATATAAGAAATACCTTGAACAAAGGATCCATATGAAGAAGCTATAAAACCATAAAACTATACCAGAAGAAAACTACAATGAATGGAAAGAAATATCTTATTCCTGGATAGGAAAATCAAATTCTATAAAAATTCAATTCAGATACTAATTATAGACTTTGACAAAATCCCAATTAAACTATCAATAGGATTTTTGGGTGAGAGAAGGGGAATTAAAAATAATTATTCTAATGTCCAGCTCAAAAAATAGATAGGCAATTATAGTATTTTGAAAAATTATCTTTCGGCCAGGCACGGTGGCTCATGCCTGTAATCCTAGCACTCTGGGAGGCCGAGGCGGGTGGATCCCTCGAGGTCAGGAGTTCGAGACCAGCCTGAGTGAGACTCCATCTCTACTATAAAAATAGAAATAAATTATCTGGACAACTAAAAGTATATATAGAAAAAAAAAATAGCCGAGCATGGTGGCGCATGCCTGTAGTCCCAGCTACTCGGGAGGCTGAGGCAGTAGGATCACTTAAGCCCAGGAGTTTGAGGTTGCTGTGAGCCAGGCTGACGCCACAGCACTCACTCTAGCCTGGGCAACAAAGTGAGACTCTGTCTCAAAAAAAAAAAAAAAGAAAGAAAAAGAAAAATTATCTTTGAAAAATAAGAAATATAAAAGAAAACTAATACTACCATCAGTATAAATTATAAATATTATAATAATTAAGAATACTGGTAAACACCATTGGAACAGAATAAATGGCTCAAAAATACACACCCACACAAACTTTTAAAGAAAAAATCACAAATCACTGGGAAAGAAAAAAAGTACTGCAGTACATGGTAGCTGGACAATTGGTTGGATATTTGTAAATACATAAATTTCTAGTCTTTCTGTTAGGCAAGTAAAAAATATTACCAATTGTTTGAAGAATCATAAAAATTATCAACCACTAGTATTATAGACATAAATATAAAAATTTCTAAGTGGGGTTATTTCTCATTTTTAAAGCAATATAAAGATCATTCTCTTCTTCCTCCCTGAACAATTCAGTCCTAAAGCCATTAGTTTGCTAATGGAACAGAGCAAGGTAGACATTCTCAAGGTCAGGGGAATTGAAGAAAAGAACAGAAAATTTACAGAGAAAATTCAAATGGTTACCAAGACATATTTTTTCAAATTTTAGCCTCATTAATATTAATAATATTCACAGGAAAACATTAGAATATGCTTTTACACATCAAAAGAAACTAACTGGAATACCCAATTCTGATAAGGATAAGGAAGCATGCATTTGTATCCACAGTTGTTAAAACCTTTCAGAAAACAATTAGGCTGTATGTATCAAAAGACTAAAATATTTTTTGCCTTAAAAATATCTTGTGCCTAGTAATACCACATGTGGAGAGCCAGTTTAAGGAAAGATTGTGGAATACCAAAGAAAATTGCCTTATATGTAAAGATGTTTGTTGCAACATTTTTTATAATGTTAAAATATTGGAAAGCAATGTTAAGTGCCCAATAACAGGTAAACAATTTCAGAAATTATAGACTATTTCCTAAATAAACTATTACGCATCTTTTTTAAATTATGTAAAGTACATTTGTCCCTCAGTATCTGTGGAGGATTGTTTCTAGGACCTCATGCAGGCGATAAAATCTGTAGATGCTCAAGTCCCTGATGTAAAATGGTGTTGTATTTGCATATAACTTATGCACATCCTCTGGTATACTTTAAATCATCTCTGTATCACTTATAATACCTAATACAATGGGAATGGTATTGTAAATAGTTGTTATGCTGTTTTCTGGGAATAATGACAAGGTTAAAAAAAAGTCTATATACGTTCAATGCAGATGCAATTATTTTTCTATGAAACCCATGGATAAGGAGGGCTGACTGTACAAAAGCCCAAGAGAATAGAACATGGTTATAATAACGTATAAAATGCAAAAAAATAGAAAAGTGATACAAAATTAGACATAGTTGTCTATTAGAGCAGGGTTTTAGGGGATTTTTTTTTAAACAAACCTAACAGTTGTAACACACTTGATGTAATATGGGCAACTAGTTCAGTTCAATAGGCAATTATTAAGACCTAATAAACACCACGCATTAGGATATGTTCTGTTATCTGCAAACAGCATTCTGTGCTTCAAGAAGATACATGTGGTTTAACCATGAGACATTTGAGTCTTGACCACAAAAAAAGAAAAAGAAAAAAAAAAGAAACATTTTACTGAGCCATTCCAGACTTACAATTTAGTTCTGCACTTCCTCAGAAATACCAGCATCATACCTGCAATCCAGGTGTTTTTCCCAAAATAAATTTAATCAGTGATGCACAGACTGTATTCACCATTCCTCCAATGACATTTGTTTCATATATACACATCAGCTCCTATCCATGGGATTTGTTTAGGCCATAGGAGAGCAAGACTGGTACTTTCAAAATAAAACTAGGGCCAGATGTGGTGGCTCACACCTATAATCCCAGCACTTTGGAATGTGAGGTAGGAGATTGCTGAGGCCAGGAGTTCCTGGGCAATATAACAAGACCCACCTCTACAAAAAAAACTTTTTAAAAACTAGCTTAATAGCTTGTCATGGTGGCATGGTAGTCCAAGCTACTGAGGAGGCTAAAGCAGGTGGATCACTTAAGCCCTGGAGTTCCAGGCTGCAGTGAGCTATAATCACACCACTGCACTCCAGCCCGTGTGACAGAGTTAGACTCTGTCTCAAAGAAAAAAAAAACAGAAAAATTTAAAAATATAAAAAATGAATACAATTTGGATAAAAATCATAAGGGTGGGGACTCACAAGGAGCTCACAGAGTGGGTGAAGAAAGATTTCTCACACAAAGATTACGATAGATAGTAGTAAAAAGTTTATTTTGCTCTCTCAGGAAAGAAAGAAGAAAGAATAAAGAAGAAAGAAAGACAGAGAAAGAAAGAAAGAGAGAAAGAGAGGAAGGAAGGAAGGAAGGAAGGAAGGAAGGAAGGAAGGAAGGAAGGAAGGAAGGAAGGAAGGAAGGAAGGAAGGAAGGAAGGAAGGAGGGAAGGAAGAGAGGGAGGGAGGGAGGGAGGGAAAGAAAGAAAGAAAGAGAGAGAGAGGGAGGGAGGGAGGAAGGAAGGAAGGGAGGGAAGAAAGGAAAGAAAGGAAAGAAAGAAAGAAAGAAAGAAAGAAAGGAAAGAAAGAAAGAAGAAGGAAGGAAGGAAGGAAGGAAGGAAGGAAGGAAGGAAGGAAGGAAGGAAGGAAGGAGAGAGAGAGAGGAGGGAAGGGAAGAGAAGGGAAGGGAAGAAAAATGGCATAGCACTGAGAAAGTAGGAAGAAGTGCTGGCAGTTGAGAAAAAGCTGTTTGGTGTTTGTAAAGGGTAAAAATGGCTTTTTTTTCCTTGCTGCAGAATGATAACAGAAGTGGCTGTGGAGCAGCTGTGTTTGCTTCTTCATCATTTTTTTTTTCTTTTTTCTTTGAGGTTGACTTTATCAGAGTCCTTGGAATCTAGTACTGCCAGAGCTGGGAGGGTGTTTGTACCCCTACTGTCTGCTTAGGGCTCCTCAAGGCTATGACAATTACAGTCTTAGAGATAACAAGTTAGGCATGAAGATGAGTTGAGTCCCAGGTGCTTAATCAAACAAAACAAAAGGGCAATTGTGTTGTAAGTTTTCTCTTCAAAGTGGCAATTATGTGCTGTGAGGTTATTTATATTACTTTCTGTTTGATAGTTTATCGTTCTCTGTTACCTAGTTTATTAACAAGGCCACCTTTCAAAAATATGGAACTCCTCAAACACCAACCTGCCTTGTCAATCAGGAGTGGTCATAACTGTCCAAAGATAATTCAACATACTCAAAAATAATCATTAATATTAATATTAATTTCTACTGAACATTCATATTAATGTTTCCACTAATTTTCATTTCATATCACTTAATGTTAATACTAAATATTAATAATTGACAATAAAACTGAAGCTCCTAGAGGAGAATAGGGCATGAAGTAGGCCCTCAGTTGATATTAATAATTATTAATTATAATAAACAATATTGTTCCAAAATGATAAATTTAAAGTCTGATATCTAAGCATAGTTAAACTTCATTTCAAAGTAGAAGAAATCTATCTTAACAGGAAAAAATGTTTTAACTTAATTAAAGTCTCAAGCTTAAGTATATTCTTACCCCTACTTAGCAAACTTTAGTTGTTTACCTTCAGATACCAATTTAAAATAATACACTTCCTCTTCTTTTCAAAACACAGAAAGTAAAATATTTATAGTTTCAGAAATTGTGTGCCTTTCAAACTCTTATTTCAGTACTTCCAGTTTTCTGATCTAGTCTCAATAACAATTACTGCAAATTTCTGTTTTTAAAGACAGTACTGCATTTTGGTTTTCTTGGAAAACACCACTGTGAAGGTTACATACACACTGTTATCACAATGACGCATCTTCAAGAGGAAGTGAACAAGTTTAATTAGGACGTCCCCCTCATCTTAAAGGTTTGGAAGATTTGGAAACCCTAGCAGTCAAAAATGAAACTAGGCATTTCAAAAGGGAAATCTAAACTGCTTCCCTTTCAAAAGGGCTAAATGAAAGTTCATCAAAATAACATTAAAAGCTGAAATATGAAAATAGCAAAGTGGTTAATGGTATCCCTTTGTTAAAACTTGTAACAAAGATTTTTCTTCTTCAACTCAAAATTGATATCTCCTTCATAGTGGGGAAAAGTTACTACTTCTTTTAAGTACTTATCTCTAGAAATCTTAAGAGAAAGAACATAAGTCTGCAGCCAGAAGTGTGAGTTCTGTTTCTTTTCCTGCCACTTGCCCAGCTGTGTAAAATAGAGGAAGGAATGGGTTCCTTCCTGATTTACAGAGCTACAACTCTCAGATGTGATAATATAGGTGAAACTGCTGTGCAAGGAAAAAACGCCAACATTGGTGGTTCTCAAATGCTTTTGTCCCCAACAGACATTTGCCAATAACTAAGGACATTTTTGGTTGTCACAACTCAAGGTACATGTGGTACTTGGCATCTAGCAGGTCCAGGTCAGGGGTGCTGCTAAACATCCTACAATGTACAGGATGGCCCCCCACAACAAAGAATTATCCAGCCCAAATTCCAACAGTGACATGGTTGAGAAACCCTGCCCTAGACAAATGCAAGCTACTCCTAGCTTCCCAACCAATGTCTAGGGCCCAGGGTAATCTCCTAGGTGTGCCAGAATGACAGTAACCCTGACATAGAGGTTCACTGTCCTCAGATCCAGCTCTCCTTACTCAGCAAGAGTGAAAAAGCTGCCCTAGCTCACAGCACCAGGAGTAAGCAACTGCACAGAGCTGAGGGGAAGACAAAGAAACCCTCATCAAGGTAAAGATTACTAACACTCACTTTCCCTAGCTGCCTTCCTGGGAATCCAACTGGTAGAAAACATGCTCTCCAAATGGACTGAATGTGTATAGCACTTAACAATAAGTATTTGTTGAGCATCCACCTCCTTACCATTGAGGAGGATACAGAAAATATGCATCTCTTATTTAATAAATTAAATCCCTGCCATCACCAAGTTTAGAATTTAGTGGATGAGATAACACAAATAACCAATAAAGAATCCCAGATAATTTCATTCTTTCAAAATTACATGTGATATCATGAAGCAGGTAGAATAAAGATATGGCTCAGAAAAAACAGAATGGCTTTTGGGGCACAAGGGGTAGCAAAAGAAGGATGGCTAGGGTAGGTGTAGTTAATTTTATGTTTCAATTTGACTGGACACAGAGTGCCCAGGCATTTGGTCAAACATTATTCTGGGTGTATCTGTGAGGGTGTTTCTGGATAAAATTAATATTTGAATTGGTAGGCTGAGTAAAGCAGATTGCCCTCCTAATGTGAGTGGGCCCCATCCAATCAGCTGAATGCCTGAGTAGAATTTAAAAGCTGACCCTCCCACATGTAATAGGAAATTCCTCCTGCTTGACTGCCTTCCAGTTGAGAAATCAGTTTTTCCTGCTTCCAGACTCTGCTATGAACTGAATATTTATGCACCTCCCAAAATTCATATATTGAAGCCCTAGCCCCCAATGTGGTGGTATTGGAGGAGAGGCCTTTGGGAGATAATTAAGTTTAGATGAGGATGGGGCCCTTGTCATGGGAATAGTGTCCTGATAAATAGAGGAGAGATCAGAACTTTCTCTCTCTCTCTCTCTACCATGTGGTGATACAGCCAGAAGGCAGCTATCTACAAGCCAGGGAGAGGGCCCTCACCAGAGCCCTATCATGCTGACACCCTGATCTCAGACTTCCAGTCCCCAGATAGTGAGAAATAAATTTCTGTTGTTTAAACTATCAAATCTAGGGTATTTGGTTATGACAGTCTGAGCTGACTAAGAGAAACTCAGTCTGAAACATAGGTTTTTCCTATATCTCAAGTCTGCTAGCCACTGGACTAAAACTACAACATCACCCCTCCTGGTTCTTCGGCATTCAGACTCACTCAAACTGGAACTACACTGTCAGGGTTCAGGGTTCTCCAGGGTTTCATGGTTCCCCAGGTTCTCCAGCTTGCCAATTCACCCACCCTGCAGATCTTGGGACTTGCCAGGCTCTATAATCATGTGAGACAATTCATTACAATAAACAAGTAAATAGATTCTATTGGTTCTGTTTCTCTGAAGATTGCTGAAAAACAAATTTTAGTACCAGGCGTGGTATTCTAGAGGAACTGAATTTTAAGGTTGAGTTTTCTGAATTGGTTCTGGGGTTTCTGGAATTGGCTCTCAAATATGATTTGATTTAAAGACACTAATGACTCTATTCATAGTGGTAAAGGACACTATAATCCATGGCATGATCTGCTAATAGAGATATGCAAATATTACCTTTGGATACTCCTAAACAAACACTCATAAGAAGGAAGGATTTGAGTGACTACATATATGGTACTTTCAAATATTTTTCTCAAATTAAAGACTGTAATAACATTTACCAGTTGATCCTAAAGTGATGAAAGAAAATAATGAGCTCCAGGGTTTAGATTTCCTGCTTAAAGCTTCTATATATGCCCTAAAGGAGGTACTATCTCCTATAGCAGGGATAAGATTGATGAAAATCAAATGCAGAATCTCACCTCACAACTGGCTCAATCACAACACACGTTGAATTCCCAGGCCCATACAGTGTCTGTTAAAATGAGGACACTGACGGGGAAGTAATGGAATCCTTTAAGTTGAAATGAGGAAGTATGGGGAGGACTGACGAAGCTGGGGACACTGGACACCTAAATTGATGAGTGGTCTTTGCCAGTGAAAGAGGTCTCTCTCCACCCCAGTATGAGGGAATGAACCCTGCATTGCCTAGGAAATTGCAGTGGCCTCCCATGAGGCAGCTGCCTTGCAAAACAGTGATGAGTCTCCTCAGAACCAACCTCCACTACTCCTCTCTGCTTCTAGACCAGACTCAAAACCCAATAGTCCCTTAAAGATGAGGTATAAATTATGACCCAAGAGAAGGTGCACTATACTCCAAAATGACTACTTGAGTTTTCTAATTTATACAGACAGAAATCCAGGGAACATGTGTTGGATATTAACAGTGTGGGATAATGGTGCAAGGAACATAAAATGGAATCAGGCCAAATTTATTGATATGAGCTCACTACTCGGGGACTTAGAAAGAGCTCTAACAGTTTGGTTGGTTGGTTGGCTGAAACATGGTCCAAGAGATGACTCATGTGAGCAAGTTAGAAATGCCACACCTGCTTTGTTTTAATGTAGAGAAAGGGATTCAAAGGCTTAAGGAGATTGGAATGTTAGAGTGGATCTGTCATTTAAGATCTACTCACCCAGAAAGGAGGGGGTGGCCCAGAATATACAGCTTTCACTAGGACTGTGAGAAATAAATTTGTGAGAGGAGCCCCAGTATCTTTGGAGAGCTCTGTGATCACTCTTCTCTGTAGGCCAGACCTTATGGTAGGAACTGCAGCCACTGAATTAGGAAACCTAAATACGATGGGACTAATGTACCCTGGGGTGGCAGGGGCCAAGTATTGGGACTCAACAACCAGAGTCAAGGTGGGTGTGGTTACCACAATGAACAGCAGAGTCAAAGTGGCAATCAGAATAGTCTGACGCAGGCACACCTAAGGCACTGGCTGTTTCTAGAAATGAAATAGGAGATCTACTAAATTCTTATTTGATCTATATAATCAGAAAAGTTCTAGGTCAAGTGAGCAAAAGTCTAACCTGAATCCTAAAAACAGAGAGCCACAGCCCCACCATCATTTCTAGACTTAAACTAGTTAACAGACTAGAACCTTTTGAATGAAGGGGAGCCAAGAGTTCTTGAGGAAGGATGCTGTACACTGCTTAAAATTTATACTGTTGTATTTCTCTCAGCCTTCCCTAAAGGAACCCACAACCTTTTGTCAAGATAACTATGCACTGGTGAAAAGGAAATAATCAGACCTTTCCAGGACTACTGGACACTGGCTCTGAACTGACACTAATTTTCTAGGAGACCCAAAATGTGAATTTGGTCCACCAGTCACAGTAAGGGCTTACAATAATCAGGTAATCAATGATGGTTTAGCTCATCTCACAGTGAGTACAGTGGGTTCCTGAACCCTGTAATTATTTCCCCAATTCTAAAATGCATGCCTAGAACAGACATACTCAGAAGCTCACCTAACCTCCACATTGCTTGTCTAACCTATGAAGTATGGGAAAGGCCAAGCAGAAGCCACTATAACTGTCTCTACCTAGGAAAGAAACAACCAGAAGCAATACCACAATTCTAGAAGATTGCAGAGATTACTACCACCATTAAGGACTTGAAAGACACAGGGATGGTGATTCCCACCACATCCGCATTCAACTTGTCTATTTTGTCTGTTCAGAAGACAGATGTATCTTGGAGAATTACAGTGGATTATTATAAGCTTAAGCAGATGGTGACTTCAATTGGAGTTACTGTACCAGATGTGGTTTCATTGCTTGAACAAATTAACACCTCCCCTGGTACCTGGTATGTAGTTATTGATTGGGCAAATGCCTTTTTCTCTATACCTGTCACTTAGGACTACCAGAATCAGTTTGCTTTCAGCTAGCAAGGCCAGTGAGACACCTTCATTGTTTTGCATATCAACTCTCTAGCCCTATGTTATAATCTAGTTTCCAGGACTCTTGATTGCTTTTCCCTTCCACAAGATATTACACTTGTCCATTACATTGATGTTATTATGATGGTGGGACCTAATGAGCAAGAAGAAGCAACTACTCTAGACTTTATTAGTAAGACATTTGCATGTCACAGTGTGGAAAATAAATCCAATAAAAGTTCAAGGCCTTTTGCCCAGTGAAATTTCTAGGGATATGGTGGTATGAAGCATGTGGGAATATCCCTTCAAAAAGTGAAGGTCAGTTATGGCATCTGGCCCCTCCTACAACCAAAAAAGAGGCACAATGCCTATTAGGCCCCTTTAGATTCTAGAGGCAACATATTCCTCATTTGGGTGTGTTACTCCCACTGAATTACTAAGTGACCCAAAAAGCTGCTAGTTTTGAGTAGAGCCCTGAAAACAGAGAAGTCTCTACAATAGATCCCGGCTGCTGTAGAGGTTAACCGGCTACTGGACCCTGTGATGCAGCAGATTCAGTGATAGTTGATGTGCCAGTGGCAGATAGAAATTCTATTTGGAGCCTTTGTCAGGCACCCATAGGTGAATCATAGTGCAAACCCTTAGGATTTGGAGCAAAACCATGCGATAATCCACAGATTACTTCTCTCCTGCTGATAAACAGCTCTTGGCCTGCTACTGGCCTTAGTAGAGACTGAATGCTTCATTACAGGCCACCAAGTTACTGTGTGACCTGAGCTGTCCATCACAGGTGGCTGTTATCTGACCCACCACATCATAAAGTCGAGCACACACAGCAGCACTGCATTATCAATTGGAAGTGGTGTATACAAGGTGGGGCCCAAGAAGATCCTGAAGGCACAAGAAAGTTATATGAAACAGTGGCCCAAATGCTCATGGTCCTCACTCTTGCTACACTACCTTCACTCTCCCAGCCTGTACCTATGGCCCAGTGGGGAGCTCCCAATGATCAGTTGACAGAGGAAGAGAAAACTCAGCCTTGGTTTACAGATGGTCCTGCATGATGTGCAGGCACCACCAAAATGTGGTCAGTGGCAGCACTACAGTCCTTTTCCAGGCCATCCCTAAAGGACTGTGGTGAAGAGAAATCCTCCTTGTGGGCAGAACTTCAACCAGTGCACAAGACTGCTTATATCGTTTGGATGGAGAAATGGCCAGATGTGTGATTATATACGGATTTGTGGGCTGTGGCCAATGGTTTGGCCAGATGGTCAGCAACTTGGAAGGAACATAATTGGAAAACTATAACAAGGAAATGTGGTGAAGAGGTAAATCTCTCTGAAAGGGCTAAAAACATATTTGTGTCCCATGTGAATGCTCACCAAAAGCCAAAGAGGATTTTAATAATCAAGTGCATAGAATGACCTATACTGTGGATACTAATCAGCCTCTTTCCCCAGACTCCTCTGTCATCACCCAGTGGGTTCATGAACAAAGTCATCATGGTAGCAGAGATGGAAGTTATGCATGGGCTCAGCAACAGGACCTATTCACCACGGTCTCCCTGGAGACAGCTACTATTGAGTTCCCAATCTGCCAGCTGCAGAGACCAAAACTGAGTCCTCAGTATGACATTATTCCCCCAGGGGGTTAGACAGCTACCTAGTGGAAGGCTAATTACCGTGGATGGAAGGGGCAGTGTTTTGTCCTTTCTGGAATAGACACTCTGGGAATGGATTTGCCTGCCTGTGCACAAGGCTTCTGCCAAAACTACTATCTGTGAACTCACAGAATGCCTTATCCCCCGTCACGGTATCCCACATAGCATTGTTTCTGAACAAAGAACTCACTTCACAGAAAATGAAGTGTGGTAATGGACCCATGCTCATGGAATTCACAGATTTTACCATGTTCCCCACAATACTGAAGCAGCTGGTTTGATAGAATAGTGGAATGGCCTCTCGAAGATTCAGTTACAGAATCAGCTAGGTGGCAATACCTTGCAGGGATAGGGCAAAATTCTCCAGAAGATTGTGTATAGTCTGAATCAGTGCCCAATGTATGGTGCTGTTTCTCCCGTAGCTAGGGGCCAGGTTTCACAGGTCCAGAAATCAAGAGCTGCAAATGAGAGTGACACCACTCACTATTATGCCCAGTGTTCTACTAGCCAAATTTTTGCTTCTTGTTCCCCAAATTTTATGTTCTGCTGGCCTAGAAATCTTAAATCCAGAGGGAGGAGTGCTTCCAGCAGAAGACACAGCAATAATTTCATTGAACTGGAAGTTAAGACCGCCACCCTGCCACTTTGAGCTCCTCCTGAATCAGCAGGTAAAAAAGGGAGCTACTGTGCTGGCTAGGGTTTAAACCTGACTACTGAAAGGAAATTGGACTACTACTTCACAGTGGCGGTAAAGAGTATGTCTGGAACACAAGAGATCCCCTAAAGGCATCTCTTAGTATTACTATGTATGACCTATGTTTGAGGTCAATGAAAAACTGCAACATAATAATCCAGGTGGAACTACTAATGACCCAGACCCCTCAAGAATGAAGGTTTGGGTCACTCCATTAGGTAAAAACCCACAACCAGTGGAAGACAAAGGGAGCACAGAATGGGTAGTGGAAGAAGGTAGTTATAAATACCAGCTATGACCACGTGACCAGTTAAAGACTTGAGGACTGTAATTGTCATGAGTATTTCTTCCTTATTTTATTATGAATATGTTTGTATGTATATATATATATATACACATATAATATACATATTAGTAAAATTTATGTATATAAAATCTTTATTTTCTTCCCTCTTTCATTCCCTTTTTATCTGCCGTAGGATGTCTTTATATCATAGTATCTAAGTACTATTAATTTTCATTGTAGTATTTAAGTCACAGGATATCAAAGAGAAGAGTAAACATCACTCAAGGACTTTACCTCCTCCTCTGGGGACCTGATTAGTGCATTTTCAGTTGTACATAGGATAGTTATATCATGTTAGAGGGAATTATGACTTTGTTAAAATCTTTATTTGGAGGTTAAGTATGTTTTAAGAAGACACAAATAGGCACCAAGTTGCCAGAGGTGGACTTGTGATGGTTAATTTAATGTGTCACCTTGGCTGGGCCACAGGGTGCTTGGATATTTGGTCAAATATTATTCTAGGTGTGTCTGTGAGGGTTTTCTGTATGAGATTAAGATTTCAATTAGTAGACATAGTAGTAAAGCAGGCTGCCCTTCCTAATGTGGGTGGGCCCCAATCTATCAGTTGAAGGCCTGGACAGAACTAAAAGACTAAACCTCCTGCAAGTAAGAGTGAATTCCTCCTGCCTGACTGCCTTCCAGCTGAGGGATCAATTTCTTCCTGCCTTCGGATTGGAACTGAAACATCAGCCCTTCCCAAGTCTCGAGCCTGCTGGCCTTTGGAGTGGAACTACACCACTAGCTCTCCTGGATCTCCAGCTTGCCGACTGCAGGTCTCGGGACTCATCAGCCCCCATAATTGCGTGAGCCAATTCTTACATGCATCATCTCTTTACACTCACACACATACATCCTGTTGGTTTTGTTTCTCCAGAGAGCCCTGGCTGACACCGTAGGGAAGGAGAAAAGGTGCAGCAGGACTAAAGCGCAGAAGCAGCAACTAAGGGCGGCCCATTTGAGGTGGTTGGCCTCAGCCTCCAAAGAAAAGGTAAAAAATTTAATGGGGAAGGAAGTTTTCTTTTTTTCTTTTTTTCTTTTTTTTTTTTTTGAGACAGAGTCTCACTCTGTCACCTGAGCTAGAATGCTGTGGCGTCAGCCTAGCTCACAGCAACCTCAAACTCCTGGGCTCAAGCGATCCTCCTGCTGCCTCTAGTAGCTGGAACTACAGGTGTGTGCCACCACACCCAGCTAATTTTTTCTATTTTAGTTGCGTGGCTAATTTTTTTTTTTTTTTTTTTTTTTTTTTTTTTTTTTTTTTCAGTAGAAACAGAGGTCTCGCTCTTGCTCAGGCTGGTCTCAAACTCCTGACCTCAAATAATTGTTTTTAAAAGCCTGTAACACTAAGCAGACCCCAGGGCAAGTAGGTTTACAAGGGGAAAAATGAAGAGAGATTGGGAAGACCTCAAGAAATCTATATACTGTTTAAGGAACAAATGAGAAAGCAGACACAGGCAAAAGCTTTGGTTTCTCTGGAGGTCTCCTCACCAGCCATGGCCTGAGAGTAGCAGAGGGCTTTTGAATGCGGATAAGGGGAAGAGATAAAATAGGTGGGTAGACATTCCTTCCCTCTCTCCCTCTTTACACATTCTCCAGGTGTGCTAGCAATGAGATGCCAAGTCGGTTAGTGCTGCACAGCCTTGGCAAACAGAAGAAAGACCTTTCCTTCTTATCTGCTTGGGGCAGACAGAACCCACAGCAGTGGAGAAAATCAACCATGAGCCAGTGGGCTATGAAAGAAGACAGGGAGGCTCAGAGTAATGAGTAGTGTCCTCAAACTTAAAAAGAGACAACAGACTTTTGTATTCATTCATTGGCAGACATTTAACAAAAGAATAAAACACAGGCAACTTGCCAGAATATAACTAAAGTCTGGACACTCAGTGGCTTGGCCGCCACAACCTCCTACCCAAGTGGGATAAGCTAATAAGAGCTCTGGATGTGGAGTTAGGAGCCTGAGGATTAAATCTCAGCTTGGCCACTTACTAGCTTGTGCCTCTGAGCAAGCTACTTAGCTTTCTAGGCCTCAGTTTTGCCGGTTGCAGTCTGGAAACATTATAATGTTCAGAGAACTGCTATGAGATATAAATGGCATGTGTTAGTGTCATGTAATAAGCATAGACAAATACCAGATGAATAGTAGGTGCCCTATAAATGTTACTTTCCTTCCTTTTCTGTTGGTATGGACTCCAATTTTTCCTTTCTGTCATAAGATTGCTCTATGCTCCACTGTAGAAGCAAATTTACCATTCCCTACCCCGAAATCCCTGTCCCAGACCCCAAGACCTGAGTCCTGAAGGTGTCTCCTCACCCCTCCTGGAGGTCTCACTGGCTCTAGGCCCACCCCTAGAATTCTTGATCCTCCCCTGATATGATTTCTTCTATTCCAACACTGCTTGTCTAGAGTATGATCATAGCACACTGCTGGATTTTCTGCTAAGTCCAAGTTTTTAATACGAAAAATAAATCTCAGTATTGAACTTTAGGGTCATCTGATAAAGGTAAGAACCAGGGCATTTGGTTACCAACAGCCTCTCCCTCTGCTGGGGGAGGGGACTGGAATGATCCTGTGAAACTGAATGTTTCTCCAGGAAGCTTTGCCTGGTAATAGGCACAGCTCTCACAAGGAATCCTCATAAATGCCAACCGCATGGTTAACAATATTCACCTTGGGACTAATGGCCATGAAATCTGCCTTCTGGAAGGCCCAGTGTTCTTACAGTCTCCCCCTTGCTCATATGCCTGCTGATGTCTAATTATTTGATAAGCGCTAATGATTAGCCTGTCTTGTGGGGTTTCCCAGGTTAAGCAGCTCCTATTATTTGAGGACAACAAGGATCCCCATAAGCAAATCACAATGTTATTATTTCTTGCTTGTTAGTCTCCTATCAGTGGGAGTGAATCTACATTCTTCCTTCTTAATAAAACCATAACACTAGCAATGCATTATGCAAAAACTATACCCTTGTAAACATATTACTTATTGTTCAAACATTTTGTTCTACTCAACAATTCTGTTTTCTCTTGTCAGCTGCCTGTCCTCATCTCATCAGTGAAGTTTTCAAATTTGATCATCCCTACCGTACTTCCTCCCTCTCAACAGATAATCTAGCCTCCTACACACTAAGGAAACAGAAGCCATTAACCAAAAACTCTAACTTCCCTCTCCTTCACTCCTAATGTCTATTATATGACAATAAACAATAACTAAGAAATCCACAGGTCTGCAGAAGAACCCTGTGTTTTGGTAAAAGAGAAAAGCCCTTCTGAGAAATCTGGAAGTGATCTTTTGGTGATGATGAAGGCTCAGAGCAACATTGTCTGGGAGAGAGTAAGAAAGTTAGTCAACCATCAACCAAAACAAAGTGTTTCCTTCCCCTTAGCAAAGTCAGCACTCAGGAATTGTTACCAAGCAAGCAATAGGCTTGCTACCCAATGCACATGGAAGCCAAAATCATAGCATTGGCTTTTCAGGAAAGAAAAATTTTACTGTGAGTAAGCTGGCAAGGAGACAGAGACAACACTCAAATCTGTCTCCCTTAGTTGACAGCTGGAGCAGGTTTTATAGGCAGAGTATAATGAGGTGTGATCTGATGGGATCTTGCCATGAGGTGATGCTAAGGCTTGTTTTTTAATTTGGTCCCTTATTCCTCAGTCCAACAACTTTGGTTCCTCCTGTGGTTGCACACCTGGGTCATCTGGCCTCGCTCAGGTTATGTAACTTGCAACCTAGGGGTCCATGGCAACTAAAAAGCAACCCACCATTGTACTACACAAAGTTGAACCAGATTGGGCTGGTTCTGCAATTACACCAGAGTCTCAGGAAGGAGGTGCCACAGGGCCATGTCTCCAACTCTACAGTGTTGCAGTAAGGGATCTCAGAAAGAGTCAGGCTAAATTAGAATTTTAGAATTTCCTTAAAATTTCTTTGCATTTCCTATTTCCCAGCCTTTCATTCATTCATTTGACTAATATATATTGAAACTTTCTGTGTGTCCATCCATGTTCATCTAGGTGGTAAAGACAGCAGTGACCAAAAAAAATAGCCAAAAAGCCCTCTGATGTTCTCACAGCTTATATTCTTCAGGGAAGTAAATGAAATGTATTAGGTTATTATGTATGAAGTGTCTGATTTCCTTAAGGACTAAGTTTGACAGTTGATATCTCTTACATTTCACTTTGACACTTCTTGTTTTATTTTTATTGTGAACGTACATCCTCAGTCTTTCAAATGCACATTTTGGCTCATAAAGCAAAACTCAGTTCTATGCTGATTCAAGAAAAATGCTAAAACATCATGATCTGAAAAGGCTAAAAGTAATGGGATGGACAAAGGTACACTACACAAATGGAAATAATAAGAAAACACAGGTTGAAATCCAGCAATCAGACAGAGTAGAACTAAGACAACAAAAGAATTAAATCTGACAAAGGGGAACACTTTATAAAGCTCAAGTCACCATTTGCAATCAAGATATAAAGTTATGATTATGCAGAAAGCAACACAGTACCTACAGATCATATAAGAAGAAATAGAAACATACTAATAATAAGAAACTTTAACATGCAGGTCCATGGACAGAAATAGGAATATAAAAAAGCTAAACAATATAATCAGTAAGGTATACCATATAGATATATATATATCAAATGCTATGAGAATAGAACCTAGAAAATACACCTTCTTTTCAAACACACATGGAATATTCAGAAAAATGTGTTAAGCAGCTCCCATTATTTGAGGACAACAAGGACAATTAGGTTACTAAGAAAGTAAGTGTCACAATGCAGAGATATTACAAACAACATTGATCAAAATGCACAAAATTAGCAGTTAAAAATGACATAAAAAAACATTAAAAAACTCTTCCACCTGGAAATTTTAAAATTTATTGATAGTTTTTGAGTAAAAGGGAAATACAAACAGAATTTCTGTAAAATAATGATCATGAAGTTCTAAATACCAGAATCAATTGAACATATTTAAAGCAGTGATCAGAGAAAAATTATAGCTTCAAACACTTATAATAGGGGTGAGAGGATCAAGATGGCTGACCAGAGACACCAGCTACCAGAGTATCTCTGTAAGAAGGAGTTTTAGATGAAAGGGAATAAATGAACAGATATACAGACATAGATCAGATGTGGGTGTGAAGGCAGGGTGCCAGAGCCTTTGGAAGACTCCAAGGGAAGAAGTTGCAGTGCAATACAATAAGGAACAAGGTTTCAGTGAAGATCAACCCCCAAGAGGCTTGGAGTCCAGCAAGAAGGGTAAGTGGAGCCATTTGTTTCTCCCTCCCTCACATCTTTGACAGTTTGTGAGATCCCGAGATGCTAGAGAGAGTTTCTGCACACACACGTCCAGAGGCTGCCACCACCAGTGAGCTGGGAACTGCTTGTGGACAGGGGACCAGGCTCTCAGCCCCCCTGGGGCACTTCTCATCCCCACAAACCCAAGCCAGCATGGCAGGCACCATACTGCTTCTCCACCCACTGTGCGCCTTTGTCCTCTCCCAGGGGGCTTCAACTCCTCAGGTTTCATCTTGCTCATTCCTACATAGACATTTCCCAACTCTGGCCCAGACTGCAGGAGCCACAGGAGTCCAATGGGTGATCTGTGTGACTCCAGAGCCTGGACATTCTGGGTGGACTACCTCCAGGAAAGAGAGTCAGAGATAACCAGAGTGCTAGCTTTCCTCCATACAGACTTTTCCTCCCCTTTCCCTCCTCAACCCATGGCTGCCGAGAGAGACAACTGGGCCATCACACCAAGGCTTCCACAGAGTATGGGACTGAGGCCTTTCCTCTTGGGTCTTACAGTGGCCTGAGGGGTGGTCAGACTGTGAGCTCCCAGCTCACCGGCCCACCCTGGTACTTCCTGCCTGGTGGCTCCACCATAGCAGGGCACACCCTGATGCAGAGGGACATCAGTCCTGCTCAGGCACCCCATGGGCAACTCTGGACAAGTGAACTTCTGACATAGTCAGGGATTGACCTTCTTGGTCTAGGGAGGTGAGGGAGCCTGCATGGGCAGATCAGGGGGCAGAGTGCAGTGTGGGTCCTAGCTATGGCATGCTCACAGAGGACCCCTTCCCACATAGGAGAGCCGCACTCTCAGCTCAGGACAGGCTCCTGGGCAGGGAACGCCCCTGCCCACAGCACAGTCATGGGGGAGCTCAACTGGCTTGGGCTCCTGCCTGCCAGCAGATGCCGGTGGGGGGTGGGCAGAGACTGTAGAGCAGAGGAGGGGATAGAGGAGAGAGGCCCATGGCAGACTGCGAGTTTGTAAAACTCAGACAGACCCACCTCCACAAACAGACTTTCTGGTTGGGTGGGGCCACTTCAGCCTCTCCCTGGTGACTCTGCCAAGAAGCTGGGAGCAGACCTGTGACTCCTGCCAAAATCGCTACCTTGCCAGCTTCTGTGCAGCCTGAAGACAAGCTCACCCAACCCAGCCCCACCCAGCTGCGCTCCCCCACCTGCCTCTGCTGCAGCAGGGATTAAGGACTCACCTGGAAGTTCCAGGGCCCCACCCACCACCTGGGGCATACAAGTGCTCTTCTTGTGGGACTAGAGCTGATCACAAGACCCAGAAACAAAATTGCAGCTTCTTCCTTCTGGCAAGTGCCACCTACTGGCAAGGAGATCAATTTGCACACCCTTTACAGCATTTACTGATTCCATCATACAGGGTGTGTGGGGGTCTAAGGAGTGGCCATTTGGGGGAGGACCTACCACTTCCCACAGAAAAACTGCACTACTAGACAAGAACATAAAGATCCCAGCCTGGGGCCATAGCATACAAGTGTTCAGGCCCCTCTCCTGTGAACAGCCCTTCCAGTTTGGAGAGCCTTGTCCTGACCCTCCTACCAGTGGCTCCCCCTACTGGCTGGAAAAGCAACTTCTGAGCCATGCTGAGGCTTTGCAAAGCCTTTTAGACTCCCACAATCCAGCCATGATCTGTCTTGCTCCTCCCCCCACCTCAGTGATGGAGATCAAGAAAGCCCCTGGAAGCTATAAGTTTCCTCCTAAAGCTTGGGGCACTCAAGTACTCAACGAGGGGACCAGAATCTACCACAGACACAAAAGAACATCTTGGCAGCTGGCTCCATCACACAAACATCAAACAATGACAGGGAGAACAATGATATGGGCCATGATAGCACCTTCCAACTCAAGCAAACAGGGTGTGGCTGATTAACACTCAAAAGTACCACCCACCATCAGCAAGAGTAAGCTGGGGGATCTAACTCAAGACACATCATTGGAAAAAGTTGAAGGCAGAAAGTCAGAGGTAACCCAAGAGGTACACCAAAACAGCTAGAACACCCAATAGGCAACTCAGGACTAGCACTCCTCTCCCTGGCATACTGAGGGATCACTCCTCGGGTACCCAGACACAAGCCTTTAAGCCAGGCCTAGCACCCCCATGTGTCAACTGAGAGGCCAGATGAGAAGGAATCGGTGAAAGAACTCCAGAAACATGAAAAATCAGAGCAAAAGTATACTCCCAAAAGAAAACAATAACTCCCTACCAGTGGATTTCAACCAAAATGAAAAGATTGAAATGACAGATGAATTTTGAATATGGATTGTAGGGAAGCTCAATGAAATACAAGAGAAAACAGAAGCCCAACACAAAGTAACCACAAAAACAATGCAGGAAACAAATGAAAAATTTACTAAGGAAATTGAATGATTTAAAAAAATCAAACAGAACTTATGGAAATGAAAAATCCATTCCAGGAAATACAAAACACAGTGGAAAGCCTTAAGAATAGACTAGATCAGGCAGAATAAAGAACCTCAGAGCTTAAAGACAACACCTTTGAGTTAAACAAATCAGTCAAAAGAAAGAACTGAGAAAACAGAGACCTAGACCTATGGATCAGAACAGAGAATCCAGATGTAAAACCATCATCATATTGAGATCTGATCTTTGACAAAGCAAACAAAAACATAAACTAGGGGAAAGAATCCCTGTTCAATAAATGGTACTGGAAAAACTGGATAGCCACATGTAGAATACTGAAACAGGATCCACACCCTCACCACTCACAGAAATTAATTCATGATGGATAACAGACTTAAACCTAAGGCATGAAACTATAAAAATTCCAGAAGAAGAGGTCAGAAAAACTCTTCTAGATATTGGCCTAAGCAAAGAACTTATGAAGAAGACCCCAAAGGCAATCACAGCAACAACAAAAATAAAAACTGGACCTGATCAAATTTCACAGCCTCTGCACAGCCAAGGATACAATCAATAGAGCAAATAGACAACCTACAGAATGGGAGGAAATCAGAGCAAATATTTGCATGCTATATATCCAATAAAGGGACAATAACCAGAATCTATAAAGAACTTTAGCAAATCAGTAAGAAAAAACTAAATAACCCAATTAAAAAGTGGGCAAAAGACATGAACAGAAACTTTTCAAAAGAAGATAGACTAATGGCCAATAAGCATATGAAAAAATGTTCAACATTTCTCATTATCAGGGAAATGCAAATCAAAACCACAGTGAGATATCATCTAACTCCAATGAGAATGGCTGTTACCAAAAAGTCCCAAAATAACGGATGCTGGTGCAAATGCAGAGAGAAAGGAACACTTATACACTGTTGGTGGGACCGCAAACTAATGCGACCTCTACAGGAAATAGTATGGAGATATCTCAAAGAACTAAAAGTAAACCTATCATTTGGTCCAGCAATCCCACTACTAGGTATCTACCCAAAGGAAAAAAGACATTTTATAAAAAAGACACTTGCACTTGAATGTTTATAACAGCACAATTCACAAACGCAAAGATGTGGAAACAATCCAAGTGCCCATCAATACATGAGTGGATCAACAAAATGCAGTATATGTATACCATGGAGTATTACTCAGCCATAAAAAAAATGGTGAACTAATACCGTTTGTAACAACCTAGATGGAATTGGAGACCATCCTTTTAAGTGAAGTATCACAAGAATGGAAGAACAAAAACCATATGTACTCCTTACTAAATTGAAACTTATAGATCAAGACTCATGTGCATATATGGCAGTAAAATTCAACAGAAATCAAGCAGGTGGGGGGGAGGAAGGGATGGGTAAATTCATACGTAATGGGTACAATGTGCACTATATGGGTGATGGACACACTTATATCATTGACTCAAACTATACAAAAGCAACTCATGTAACCAAAATGTTTGTACCCCCATAATATTCTGAAATAATAAATAAAATAAAATAGCAAGATGAATTAGTAAAAAACACACTTATAATAGTCAATATAAAAGAATGAAAATAAGTTAATTAAATTCTCAACTCAAATAGCTAGATAAAGAATGCAGCAAACCAAAAATAGCATAAGGAAGAAAATAATAAAGGTAAAACCAGAATATAATAACATTAAAAAAGTAGCAGATCTAATTAATAGGTCAAAATCTTGTTTCTCTGAAAAAAGTTAACAAAGTAGATTACTAGCTAACTTATTCAAGGAAAGAAACATTGAAAGCATACATATGTAAAACATTAAGGGATAAATAACCATTGATATGGAAATTAGAAATGAAGATAATTCCTTCGTACACATGTATATGGATAAATTTGAAAACCTGGATGAAATTGATAATTTTCTAAGGAAATACACTTTATCCAAATTAATTCCAGTAGAGAAGAAAAATTTCATACAAGAAATAGAGATACTTATCAATAAACTACCACAAAAAAAGCACCAAGCCTAGATGGTTTCACAGGGAAATTCTACTGAACTTTCAGAGATCACATAGTCCCAATATTGTATATATTGTTTCAAAGCAGAGAACATGAAGGAAAACTTCAGTCATTAAATATGAAACATCCAATTTTGAATTAAAAGTATGGTTTATTATATCTTAAACAAGAATCAGTACAATTACTCAAAGTATGTGCCTAAACTATCAACACAGTTTTTCAATCTTAACCGTAGCTTGTTTATGCCAGCAGCATAGAAGCCTGGAGAACGAGTGGCAACGAAATCACAAAAAATGTTCTCCACAGCTTGTTGAGAATTAAATATTTTTCCTTGCAACAAGTGGTCCAAAGCCTGGAAGAAGTAGTAGTCAGTTGGCACAAGGTCTGGTAAACACAGTGGATGACAGAGAGTTTCCAAGTTCAGCTTCTATAGTTTGAGCAGTGTTGTTCATGAGACATGTTGTTCAGTGTTCTCTTGCAAGAGGATTGTCCTGTCTCTTGACAAATCTCAGCTGTTTAATTGCAAGTATCCTCATCATTTCATCCAATTAGTTGCAGTAGACATCCACTGTAATCAATTGACCAGGTTTCATGAAACTGTAGTGATAATAACAGCACTGGAACACCAAACAGACACCGTTAGCTTTTTTTGATGAATATTCAGTTCTGGACTATGTTTTGGCACTTCATGTTTATCCACCTATTGTGCCAAATGCTTGTATTTTCAAAGAGAATCCACTTATCATCACACGTACTAATAAGGTGTGGAAATGGTTTGCCTTTATGTTGTAGCAGCAAAGAAAGGCAAGCTTTGAGACAATTTCTCTTCTGATGCTTGTTTAATTCATGCAGAACCATCTATCCAGCTTCTTTACCTTGCCCATTTGTTTCAAGTGGTCCAATATTGTTGGAATAATAACGTCAAACCTTGTTGCTAATTCACATGTAGGTTGAGATGGATTCGCTTCCACTATAGCTTTCAGCTCATCATTATCCACCTTGATCTCAGGTCATCCATGTGGCTCATTTTCCAAGATGAAAATCATCAGAATGGAACTTCTCAAACCATCAACATACTATACATTCATTAGCCACATCCTTCCCAAACACCTCATTGATATTTCGAGCTGTCCGCACTGCATTGGTCCCACAACAGAACTCATATTTGAAAGTAACATGAATTTTTGGCTTATCCATGGTTTCACAAAAATTGTTCTAAAAAATTTTTTGAAAGATAATCACAAGCCCAAACGTGCATTTGAAAGACTGAGGATGCACCTTCACAATAAAAATAAAACAAGTGTCAAAGTGAAATTTCGGAGATATCAACTGTCAAACTTAGTACTTAAGGAAATCGGACATTCATACTTGATAACCTAATAGCTAAATCATGATGATTTCTGGCCTCAAAGAATTATAGGATATTGGCATGAGACCATAGCAAGCAAGGCCATAGCACTGTTGTGCTGGAGTAACATTGCAGGGTACTATCATACAGTGGTACAGTAGTACTCGCAGGATTTCCACCTCCTAAAGTTGGCAGTATGGCATGGAAAAAAGTGCAAGTCCTTCTAAGTTAAATAATCCTAGATTCCAGCTCTGCATCTAAATATCTAGGCCCCTAACAAAACTATTTAAATTCTCCAAGCTTGACTCTCCTCACTTGCAAACATTGATAATAAAACATACTTTATAATGTTAAGAAAATGTAATAGGATAATATAATACAAGGGTAAACATCTATAATGATGCCTTGGAATACTAGGAGATTTAACAATATTATTTGGCTTCCTTCTCCCTTAGTTCAAAGTTAAGCAAGCAACAAGGTTGCATCATGGGTCCCAGGGACTCAAATTTTGCAACATTCTCACTTTCAGACACGCGTGCACTATCATTCATACATTTAGTACCTTCCATAGTATAGTCTGCACTGACATTTTAATTACCCAAAGAAAACATCTCAAATTTCAACATCTGGAGATGAAATGTATTATAAGAGGACAGGAGGGAAGAGAGAGGATATCAAACTACTTTTTATATTCGGCCTACTTACAAAAATAAAACTAATTTTGAAAGTTTTGTACATGCTCCCAATGTTCACTTATACAGGACTCATTACAATCACTGAAGTGTTTCCATTGAATCATTGGCAAAACCAGGTAGAGAAATAAAGTTATATCTTCAAAGAGGTTGTGCAATCTGTCATTGGAACAGTTCTTCCCTTTATAGCTGCAAGTCTATTTTTTGATACTATTTACATGGTGACCTTACTGAAATTTCAACCACATCTGTTACAGGAGAAATTTGGGGGTCATAGGAGAGAATCTATTTGAATGTAGAACCATTTGATCTAAAAGCTACACAGAGGCGGTCACAGTTAAGGTGAGGACCATTTGTCATGAAAGAATAGATGGAAATGTGCCAATAACAAAACCAAACCAGGGTTTTTGGTTTTTTGTTGTTTCACAAAGAATAGGGTCAAAGACTAAAAGTAATACATACACCTCGCACAGAGAAGTTTTCTGGAAAAAAATTTATTCCAGTTGAAAAGTGTGTTTGACATCAAGTATTTTAGGAGAAAACCTGACTTCAGCATTACTACTGTCAAAGGAAATGAGAGCCAGACAGCAGGTAAAGCAGGAAGGTAAATGTTATTCAGTAACTATTGCAATAGAGGAAGCGAGACCTGGGCTCGGTTCTAAAGATAGCAAGGATGAGTAGGGATTTATAGCCAAGAAGCAGGGTGGGGTCAGTAGATGGAAAATTATGAAGAGGAAACATCAAGGGTAGGAGGATCTGGCTAAAGTGGCTTGGTAAGGTTCTTGCTGAAGGCCAGCCAGGGTGCTCAGATGTTGACAGTAGCGAATGAGGAATCTGGTTTGCTAAATTAACCCAACAGGATTCTTGCTAAGGATGGACTAAAGGGGCCAAGCATAGAGTCTAAAGATGAGGTGTAGTCAAAAAGAAAACTCAGAGAAGCATGACTAAAATTTGGTTAAAGAGAGAGTCTTTGTCACCACGGGAGAGAGACTAAACTGAGGTCAAAGCTGACCCTCCCGAGAAGGGGGTCCAGTGGACAGCTGAGCAGAGAAGACCCAGTGCTATCCAGAGGGCACCTGAGGCAGCAGAGCTGTAAGTACTAGGGAGGGTCTGAGCCTGCTAATTCATTACCCCAGAGGAAGGGTAAGAGTGACCCTGAGGGTGAGGACAGGGGCTTTGGGTAGTGAGGACTTTGAAGAGAGGACGTGGGTAGGACTTGGAGGAAGCTTATTTGTGCCTCACCTTCTTGAAGACCCAAGATGATGCCTGACCCACCTCCCAACGCCCCAGAAGTGAGTTAGCCCCAAGTCTCACCTGATCATTCTCTCACCCCCACCCCCAACTCTGCATGGCTTTGGGGCACTGACACAAGCTCTTCAGCAAAACAGTTGCTTAAACATCAGTGGGGTTATGTATTCTATCCAGAAAAGAGACACAAGCCTTCAGAAAGGAGCAGGCTGTAGAGAAAACACCTGCACACCCCACTCTGGAATGTTAGACCACAGTACCAGCCAGGGGGGGGCCACACAACTGAAAAAAATAAAAAATCCCTCTGATTTCTGTACTCACTCCCACAACAGGGCTATCTAAAGCAAATCCACTCAAGGACGAAAAAGAGAGTCCATCGTGTATTAGTTGTTACTTCTTCCCTCCCTTGAAGCTGAGGTTGCATAGCACCTTACGTATAGCATAAACATGTTCCCAGAATTTAGAGTCTCCCTAAGGTTCAACAGTACAGATGCTCCTAAAACAGCTACCAAGGGAGAGAGAAGGAAAAGGTGAGGAGGAGGGTGTTAGTATTAAAAAGAAAAGATTCAGTGGAGCATCTTTTAAATTATTAACCCACCTACCTGGCATGGCAGCACCTACTGCTGGGGAAATGTAATTAAAAACAAAATCACCTGCCAACGCAGAGAAACTGCTCCACAAAAGAAGAGAAAGCAAGCAGTTTTATTATTGAATAAGCATTAAAACAGAATATGATATGCATCATCACTAAAGACATTCCAAGGACAGAAAGAAATCTCATCTTTTATACAGCCAAGCAGAGGCAACCCCTTCCATACATGCCCTCAAGATAAATGACAGCTAGTACTCAAGTAAGAGGACTTAACAGCAACATTTGTCACACATAGTTCCTCTTAAATTCACCTGATAATTGGTGTAGCCACCATGTTTGCTTATCGACTTTATACAAAGGAAAAATAATTTTTTTCATATACTTCTGATAGGACGCAGGTTAGCAACTTGGAGTCAGGCACGTGACCGAAGTTAGGCTACTTCCCTCCCACAGAATCTGGGAGATAGGAGCACTATCTCCCTTGCTGGCTACATTTGAAAAAGATAGCTCCCAAGTCCTTGAGGAAAAGATTCCTGGGTTGTAAGACTGACAAGAGGCTTAGTTAGCATATAAAAGGGTTTACAGACATCTCAAAGGGGCAGAGAGAAAACTCAAAATTACAAGTTTTTTAAGGTAAATGCTCTAAGGAAAGCAGTGAGGGAGTCTCTTTCCCTTCTGGCACCAGGGAAAAATTTTCTTTTCTGTTTGTGTTTACCCTTACACTACATCTGCCTTATTTGTCGCTGTATTTGCAATGCCTCACACTGGGAATGAGGCGCTCATTCCCACACAGCAGTGCATTCGATCCTGCAGTAAGTATTAGCTCATTCAACCACACAACATTGCTCTAAATATTGGGAAAGGATAGTAAACAAAATAGAGAAAGCCCTGCCCTCACAGAGCTTCTATTTTAGTGAGGGGAGACAAGCAAAAAGAAACAAACATTATATATATGTTATACATAATGTTAATATCATATGGTAACATATATGATGTGCTATGAAGAAAAATACAACAGAGTAGAGATTATAAAGCATCATGTAGAGCTCCATGTGCTGGGTTATCAGGGACAGCATCTCAGAAACCTGAAAGAAGCCATGTGGAGGGCATTATGATGGGGGTGGGCGGGTGAATTTACTGGTAATAAGTAGGTCTAGGCCCACAGGTTTCTCAACCTCAGCACTATTGATATTTGGGGCCAGATAACTCTTTGTTGTGAAGAGCTGTGCATTGTAAAATTAATAGCAGCACCCCTAGCCTCTACTCACTGGGTGCCAGTAGCTCCCCTCTCCCAATTTGACAATGAAAAACATCTCCAGACCTTGCCAAATGTTTCTGATGGGGAGGAGGACAAAATCGCCCCTAGCTGAGAATCACTGGTCTAAGATGTAACCTTGGAGGTCAGTCTAAGGCAGTGATTCTCCAATTCATGCATGGAATAAAACTAAAGCAGAATTTGGAAGGAAACATAGCTTGAAATATGTGGAAGAGAGACAGAAGATCAGTAATCTAAGTGCCTGTCTGAAAAAGCTAGAAAAACAAAAGCATATGAAACCCAAATCAAGCATAAGAAAGAAAATAGTGAAGATAAAAACAAAAATTAACGAAATACAAAATAAGAATGCAATAGAAAAAATCAGCAAAGCTAAAAGCTAACAAAGTATATAAACTCTTATCAATAATGATCAAGAAAAGAGATAAGCACAGGCTATTAGTATCAAGCGCAAAAAAGAGCACCACAAATCTTACAAACATTAACATCATAAGAAGATATTATGAAAAACCTTATGCCAATGAATTTGAAAATGCGGATGAAATGAACAGTTCTTACAAAATGCAAAATATCAAAATTGAAACAAAATGAAATAGATAATCTGGATAGTACTATACTGTCTATTTAAATAAATTGAACCTATAACTTAAAACTTCCCCACAACGAACTCTTAAGGCCAACATACCTTTACCAATGAATTCTTTCAAATATTTAAGGAAGAAATGATACTAATATGCCAAACTCTTCCAGAGGATAGAAAAAAATAGAAATACTTTCCAACTGGTTTTATGAAGTCAGCATAATCTTATTACCAAAAACATGATAAGGATATCACAGGGAGGGGGGAATTATGATCTTTTCATGAGTATCAATTCAAAAACTCTAAACAAAATATGACCAAATTTAACCAAAAGTTATATAAAAAATATTTCATTTTCAACAAGTTGAATTTATTCCTGGGATACAATGTTTAACATTTGAAAAACAGTATGATAATATCAATAAATTCATAAAAAGTACATGATAAAATTCAACACCTATTCATGCTTGTTTAAAATTTAGAAAAACTACAGAGATAAAAACTTCCTCAATCTGATTAAAAATATTTACAAAAATCCTACAGCAAACATAACACTTAATGGGGAAATATTAAAAGCTTTGCCCTGAGATTGAAAATGAGGCAAAAATATCTACTATCAGCATTTCAATTGAATGTTATCCTCGAGGTGCTAACCAGTGCAATAAAATAATAAAAAGAAACAAAAGATATTTTTTAAAACTGCCATTAGTTACGAATTATGCCTGTAAAAAATCCTAAATATGCTAGATGCCCAATTATAATTTATAGTGCATTTAGAGACTAATATGCCCAAAAAAAGTATTTCTATAAACTAGTAACAATTATAAAAATTGTTAAAAAGTACCATTGGGAGGGATTTGCAACTATGATAGTATAAAGAAGTCAGTGAATCCTCTCAGGAAAGAAAAGTATAAAATTGGACAAAAGTATCCAAAATAGTGATTTCACGGTTCTGGGAATTAACCAAAATAGTACCAAAAATATTGAGATGCATTTATTCTTAAGAAATTGCTAGAGCTTCATGTAAAAATAGCAGGAATCTGCAGGTTTCTTGGCTGAGGTTGCTTCCACCCTCCTCCCTACCCCTCACAGCTAAGTCAGAAAGAACTATATTTAGTTCTATAGTTTAACCAGAGTGGAGGTACCTGGGAAAGCTGACAGCTTTGCCATGGGGGTGGGGGAAGACTCCCTGAGGCGGGGTGGTGGGAGGGGACTTCAACTGAACAAGAGAGGAGAGAAGGAAAGAGCATGGTAACAGGGAAGAAAGTACTCAAGAGTCTCTTGAATGTTTGTTAGTGACAAAGTCAATAGGAAATTAATGGGGGGAAACCTGAAGCTTCACTAGCCTGAGACTGAGGTCCTGGTTGTGGTAAGTGGTGGACAAGCCAGAAATTTACCAGGAAGATCCTGGAAATGACAGTCATAGAAGAAACAAGATAAGTTCTCCAAATGTTTAACACATGTGTGTTGGGAAGACATAAAAAGTCCAGGGAAAAAGCAAAATCCAAGAGAGACTTGGGTGCAAACCACACACAGATCTATCAGCAGAGGATGAAAGATTTATGAGCTTGAGGTAATTAGCATAATCTCTGCTCCTGTCACTGACTGACCACTCAGATACAGAAAACAAAGGTAACCCCTAGAAAGCTATATAAATATTAATAATAAAATATATATAATAATAAAAATCAGTGACAGCACACAACAGAGGAGTCAGATCATAAAACAAAATTGAGAATTCCTACAATATATTATGAAAATGTCTAGTTTGTCAACCAAGCATTACAAGACATGCAAAGAGACCTAAAAATGTCACTGGTACTCAAATTAAATAAATAAATAAGCAATGCAATCAATAGAAAAAGACTGGGCACAGACGTTTATACTGACAGTATACCCCAAAAGAGCAGCCCTCAACCAATAACTAACAGTATGCAGAGTTGGTACACTAACATGTGTTTTACACTGACACCCAGTTTCCCCAGTGAGATTAAACTAGTCACCTACAGTCATGGCTGGCCTCATAATGCACCCTTTACAAGCTGCCTTCACTTCCTTGTCTCACTTCCTACTTCTATACAGTTTCTTTTCATTCCTCTTCCTCAAATATACTAACTCAAATCAATAATAATTCTAATGTTTATGGTGATTTACTAATTAAGGAAAGAGAGACACTGAAAGTCGCTTTCATATGGTTATCTTTTTTTATTTTTTAGTGGCTTCACTCAGAAAACTGAAAGTTGTCAGAATAAAAATAGAGTCATTTGTGTTTAAAAAAGAAAAAACCCTGATAAGTGGAGCTGGGAAAGGCCATGAAGGGTGGGCTCTCATGCATAAATGACTGATAACAAAATTGTCACAAAAGACAGCAAAAACCACAACATTCTACAAAGGCCATTGCAATCTTACACAAAAAATACTTCTGTAAGGACATCTGCCCAGCAACTGACTATGCAACCTGGACTGTCACCGCCCTTGTTATCAATCCCTGTAGCCAAGGAATTATCTCAAAACAATTATATAATACTCCTCATTTTTCCTTTAAAAACCTGTGTCTTCCTTTACTTCCCTGAATATGCACATAATTTACTATGGCATACATATTCCCATTGCAATGCCCTATTCCCAAATAAATATTTTCTTTTAGAGAGCCTCTCTCTGTTTGTTATTTAGGTTGCCAAAACCATTTAGTGATTTATTTTTTTTTTGCCACCTACCTATGTATGTCTCTTCTAATAACTTATTATCTGTCATTGATCTTTCCTTTTCTTCAGAGAACTTACTAAACTTTATAACAGCATTGTTATTTATTTATTTGTCTCTGTCCCTCAAGACTGTAAGTTCCACAAAGGCAGAGATGATATCTGTTTTATTCAGCTATATACATACTTGATGTCAAGCAATCTTTGTTGAATAAATTAATGAATGTATGAATAATCTGGTGGGGTCTCAAACAGAAAAAGTATTTCTGATGGAGATTTCTACTGCTCACCTTTATTTAATTCTCTTCTTCCTGAAATCTAGAAAAATTACACTTCCACACCCCAGTGCAGGGCCATATATCCAGTTCTGTCCAATGGTTTGTGAGTAAGTGGCATGTATCACTTAATTTCCCGGATGAGACTCTTGAGTGTTTTCTTCCCTGTTACAGTGACCAAGAAGGCCACGTGTTCCAGATGGTGCCATTACAAGTGGGTACAGCCTCGACCAGTCCAGGTGCCCAGATCTGTCTGGAGCAGAGCAAGGTCCTCTGTTGATCCACCTTGGACATGTACCATGAGTGAGAAATAAACCTAAGTTGTGTTAAGCCACAGAGATTTTAGAATTGTTTATTATTGAGTCTTCCTCAAAAATAAGTCTATTATTGAGTCTATCCTGAGTCTTCCCAGTATAGGTTTGAACAAAGGTGAACAATAAAAATCTTTCCAAATCTTCACTCTTAAGATCCCACATTTGTTTTTGTTTGGTGTCTTATAACACAACTCAGCCTCATTTTCTACTGGGAATCCACTGAAGCCCAAAATGTATTCAATGGACTTTTTGAACTATACTATAAGTATACCATAAATATACTATAAATATACTATAATTTTTTCTGGTGTAATGTATCTGGAGCACACCTCTAAGATAACCTACAAGGTATGCAGCCTGTAGAATTGGCTCTGTCTCTAACTGAAAAAATGGCCTTCACCAGTCATCTAATTTTCCCAGTCTTGCTTTTGCCATTATAGTGTGAAGAAACATTGGTTAAATTTAAAAAATTCTGCAGGTCACAATTAGAAATCTTGGGAATAAAAGATACGCAAGTACTTAAAGTCTTTTAAGTACTGGACTGGTTATTACCTCCTTCCTAAGTAAAATAAGAGAGATTTGTAAGACATATTCCAGATTCTCAGGAGCATAAGAAACTAAGAGAACAGATCGATAGCGAAAACCTCTTTTTAAAATTTAAATTTAAAAATATAATTTTAGTCATGCCACAAGCATCTGAATGTAAAGCAGCTATGCTTATTGCTGTATTTGCTTCGAAAAAGTGAGACACTGACCAAGATTTTGAAGAGCTTTCATCTCCTTCCTAGAATATTCATCTAACATTGAATACAAAGTTCCTGTGTAAACTTTTCCTGGAATGTAATCTTTAACCTAGAAGCAAGTAAAACATTACACAGTACATTTACCATATAAAATATATTTATTGTAGAAAATAAATGGCATCTATTTCTCTGACATTCCTAAAATATACTATTATCTCAAAGGGTGTCCCAGGATCCTCAACACAACAACTGACATTAAAATATTTTCTTTCTTTTTTTTTTTAAATAACACATAACATACACAGGGCAGACCAGCACAGTTCAATTCACATGCCTGGTTCCTGTAATCCTGGCTAACGACTGACTAGTAGAATCAGTACTTCCTATATATGAAACATATCACTAAAATTTCCTGGCTCTACCTGAGGCCCACATCAGAACAGGGCAGGTAAGTGTCCAGAATCCTCCATGCTAAAACTGTCCCGCAGGTTCATTCTGATGTTCAAGAAGCCACTGTATTAAATGACTGAATTAATCAGGAAAAGCTAGGCTATGCAGTAACAAAAATATAAAGAGCTTAACAGAACAAAGGCTATTTTCTAACTCAAAGTTTATTGCAGGTCCAAGAGGCAACTTGGGGCAACTCCTCCAGCAGCTCACCAATCCATGTCCTTGGTGCTTCTACCAGCCTCTCAAACATCTCAAACATGCAGCCTCCCTTGTTGACACAACAGGGAAAAAGAATGCTGAGGGAGTCTCATACTGGCAATTAAACAATTTGACCCCAAAATAACACGTTACTTTTGCTTATGACCCACTGGCCAGATGTAGCCACCTGGCTCCACCTACCTGCAAAGAGATAGGGAAGTGAAACACTCTCCTGTTGCTAAATAAAAAGAAGAGAGGAGGGTGTGGATAAGCCCTAAAAAGTCTTTATCAAAATGACTCACCATCTACCTAAAGACTAGAAAAAAAATTCAGTTCTTTTGCCCACTTTTTAATAAGGTTGTTTGTTTTTTTCTTGCTGACTTGCTTGAGTTCTTTGTAAATTCTGGTTATTAGCCATTTATCAGATGTGTAGTTTATGAATATTTTCTCCCATTCTGTAGAATGCTTCTCAAAAGAAGAAAGATAAATGGCCAAGAAACATGTGAAAAAATGCTCAACATCACAAATCATCAGGGAAATGCAAATTAAAACCACAATGAGATATCACCTTACCCCAGTTAGAGTGGCTTTTATTAAAAAGTCCAGAAACAATAGATGTTGGCATGGATAAAAAGAGAAAGGAAGCTTATATACTGTTGATAGGACTGCAAATTAGTACAAGCACTATGGAAAACAGTATGGAGATTACTCAAAGAACTAAAACTAGACTGACTATTTGATCCAGCAGTCCCACTACTGGGTCTTTACCCAAAGGAAAAGAAGTCATTTTATCAGAAATACACCTGCATGCAAATGTTTTTTGTAGCACAATTCACAATTGCAAAGATGTGGAATCAACTCAAGTGCCCATCAATTCATGAGTGGATTAATAAAATGTGGTATGTGTACACCATGGAGTACTACTCAGCCATAAAAAATGAATTAATACCTTTTGAAACAATCTGGATGGAACTGGAGATCATTCCTATAAGCGAAGAATCAAAAATGGAAAAACAAACAGCACGTGTACTCACTGTTAAATTGGAACTAACCAATGAGCACACAAGTACACAGAGGGAAGTAAAACCCAGTGGAAAGAAACCAGAGGGTAGGGGGAAGAGGGGAGAGGAAGAAACCAACCTAATGGGTACTGCAAACACTATTAGGGTGATGGACACACCTATAGCCAGGACTCATACATTAAAAAAACAATTCATGTAACCTAAAATATTTGTACACCCTTAATATTCTGAAATTTTTAAAAAACAAAATTCAGTTCTGTCACCCAGCAGCCTATAGGAAAAACACACACTCTGAACACTTCCTATCATTTTAAAAAATGAAGTCAAAAATCTTAACATAAGCTTAATGTGATCACCAAAGCCCTACCTTATGTGAGCCTGCCTACCTCCCCAGCCTCATCTACCTCTCTTCCCCACAACCTGAGCATGGAAATTACATTAAATTTCCTTTCTTCCTGAACACACCATGTTCACTCTGGGCTCTTACTCATTCTATTCCCTCTGCCTGGAACACTCATGCCTGGTCTCTTCTCTTAGCTAATTACCACTCATCATTTGGAGCTCAGCTTACACATCCCTTTCCAATCACCCCACTCTAGGGTCTGTTTCTATTTGTTTTATGGTCCCGTAACACCCTGAATTTCTCTGTCACAACATTTCTCCTACTTCTAATTGTTCAACTATTATTTATAAACATCTGCTTAATATTTACCTTCCCTACAAAATTATGTTTAAGGATCATATTTACCTTTTACTCTGAGAACACAGTATAGCGCCAGGCTCACTATACATGCTCAATGAATATGGGCTTACTTGTACTAGTTTCCTGCTGCTGCACATTAAGACATTAAGTTACCGCAAACTTAGTGTCTTAAAACAGCACAGATGTGTTATCTAACAGTTCTGAAGGTCAGAAGTCCAGCACGGGTCACACTGGCTAAAATCTGGGGCTGCATTCCTACTGAAGGCTCTGGGGAGAATCTGTTCCTTACTTTTTCCAGCTTCTAGAGGCCACCCACATTCCTTGGCTCATGCTCCCTTTCCATCAATGGCATTAATCTCACCTCTGCTTTTGCCTTCATATAACCTTCTCTGACTCCTACTCTCCTGCCTCCCTCTTTCCCTTATAAGGATCCTTGTGATGACATTCAGCCCACCTGGATGAACAATCTAGAATAAGCTGGGCATGGTGGCTCACGCCTGTAATCCTAGCTTTCTGGGAGGCCGAGGCGGGAGGATAGCTACAGCTCAGGGGTTCGACACCAGCCTGAGCACAGTGAGACCCTGTCTCTTATTTAAATAAATAAATAAATACAATCTAGAATAATCTTCCCATCTCAAGGACCTTAACTTAATCACATCTGCCAAGTCCCTTTTGCCTTATATGGTAACATATTCCCAGGTTTCAGGGATTAGAATGTGAATATCTTTGGGGATTGGGGGAGCATTATTCTGCCTACCATACTGACTGACTCTTCATTATCTCATTTCTCGCAGAGAGGAGCCTTACAAAAATGAGACTTATAAACCTTCCTTCCCCATCTAAAGAAGCAGCTCAGTTCTTTGAATAAGCCTGTCTAGAAGGAAGTTTCTCCGGGTTTCCAAAAGAATCTTAACAGGGTCTCTACCCATTCCCCTCTCAACTCCACATACATTGCACCACTCAATCATCCCACAGGTGAGAAAGTAAAAGTATGAAAAGGGTAAAATGCCCCCTTTTTGACCTACAAAAAGCTAGAAGAAGCCAGAAATAAAACCTCTTATACCCTAGTAAACACACACTTGGTGACTACCTACCATTTTACATGCTGGGGTACAGATGAGGTCCCACTTCTGTGGAGTTATATCCTAGGGCAGGTGATCTGCTATAGGGTTCCTATATGCAAATGCCTTGCTGGGCTACACAGAGAACTCACATGTGTGAAGAAGCCAAGTGTGAGACCATAGGGAGTGGTGATTGTGTTGAGCTAGAGAGTTTCTACTTGCCCAGAGACATTCTGATTCAAAAGTGAGATACATCACTATGCTGAGCAAAGAAAACAAGCCTGCAACTTAGACCAGTACCCCATCCATCACCCACAGGGTTGCCATCCAAGGTAAAAAACAGATGAAATAACTTCAGATATTGATACATGTTGTGAGTAAAATAAGACAGGCTTGCAAGATGGCAAAAACTGAATGTAGAAGAGGGATGCTTTGGCTTTTCAAGGAAGGGAGCCTCTTTTAGGGCACTGCCTCTCTGTGCCTCTACCAAGAATTTCCAGTGAGGAACTCAGATCTCAGAAGAGGCATCTTCTCTGGCCTGTGGTTATAAAATGAAGCAAAACAAAGTTCCACTTTGGTTAGAAGGGCCTTTAGAATAACAAGAAAAAATTGTCTCTTCTTTGGAAAATTTTACAAACCAAAAACAGAGTTGAGAGAGTTAGGTTTTAGCAAATCTAGGCAGAAGCTGATAAGAGAAAAATTGCTCTTTCATTTTTTGTAATATATTCCAGAAACCACATATCATAGACAATGTGATCATTTGACTATTCTGAGGGTTTTGTTTTTTTTTTTTTTTGTCTAGTACTTACTTGACTTTGATCCTGTGAGCAACTTAAGTTCAGCTGTGTATTTTTTACACTACACTCCTTCCAGTAGAAGTGAGTTCATATCCTGTCTCACAGTTTTTTTCATGGTCCAAGCTACTGTCTTTAATGTTTTGCACCCACCCTCAGTGAGATGTTTCACATGTCTGGTTGCCAGCTGCTTTTGAGAGAGTTCTTTCTAGTTGATGGGTCTGGCAATAAACAGTATAATTTGTTGCTGTGTTCTCTGCATGTTAGGATGAGGCAAGCTCTGTCTAGAAATCAGTATGTGGGTGGGAAAGGACATGAGCTTTTAAGTGTAAGTATAAGTATAAGTATAGGTATAGGTGTAGGTATAGGTAAGTACAAATACAAGCATATGAGTACAAGTACATGTATAGCCTGGTAGCTCAGGGGGTCTTGGATGTGGTGGCAGAGCAGGGTTTCCGTGTAGGCAATGCTCATTTACACTTGATTGATAAGACAGCTAGGGACTCTTCAGGGCTTTTATTTCTATTTTTGCTCCTAACTCCTACCTTCAGAGAGGAAACAAGGATATATGAAATACTGATTAGCCAAGTTAATAGGTCTAGAGAACATTTGAGGGAGAAAAATATATTGAATAGAAACAGTTAATTGACTTTGGGCATCCAGTGATCCATGGTGAGGTTAGTTGAGTTGTAGGAGTCCATGTGCTTTAACAGCTTAAGTTGTAGGCTTTAGAGATGATCTTGTTCAAGAAGAGAAAATAGATTTCATCTCAGTATTATCTCTGGCCTCCCAGTGGTGATTGTTTGGATGGCAAGGCTGGCACACAAGGTCAGAGAGAAAGGGCCCTGACCACGGAGTAGTCTCTGCCGGTGCAGGAGGAAGGGTTGACGGTGTGCACGGCAGGTATTTGCCTTCCCTGAATAGCCCAATATCTTCATTTCACAAACTAAAACGTGAGAACCATGAGAATTTAAATGATT
The DNA here is from genome assembly GCF_020740605.2 of Lemur catta. NCBI lineage: Eukaryota > Metazoa > Chordata > Mammalia > Primates > Lemuridae > Lemur > Lemur catta. Next base: position 41,793,130 of record NC_059130.1, on the reverse strand, counting down.
TGTCCGAGGCCTCACAGCCACTTAGAAGCAGCTTTGGAACTCCCCAGGATGCTAACTCCAACCAGTGTTCCTTTCATCACACCGTTCTGCCTAGCACCTGACCCACTCTTATAAATAAGAATAATTCACACTGCAGATAAGGTGAGGCTACAACATGACTATGGCAGGCCAAGAAAGGGCTTCCAAAAGATGTTCATGTCCTACGCCCCAGAGCCTGCTACTGTATTACTTTACATGAAAAGGAGACTGTGCAGATATGATTAAATCAAGGATTTTGAGATGGGGAGATTATCCTGGCTTATCCAGGTGGACCTAATGTAACCACAAAGGTCCTTTATCAGAGGAAAGTAGGAGAGTAAGAGTCAGAGAAGGGGATGTGATGATGGAAGCAAAAGTTGGAATTATATGGAAACAAGAATTGTGGGTGGCTTCTTGAAACTAGAAAAAGATAAGGAAACAGATTCTCCACTAGAGCCTCCAGAGGGGCATCTGAGGACTCCCAGGGGCCATTCTTTCTTGAGCACCCTTTTTGGTCTTCCCCTGGACTCCCTCTGTTATACCATTTATTTGATAAAACACAATATATCTTTCAAAACTTTACTAAACTACAATGTGGTACCATGGGAATTGCTGAAATGAAAAGAAAAACTATTAAATGTTTGCAAGGAAGTGGAGCAACCAGAACCTTAGTATACTGCTGCTGAGAGCATAAATTAATACAAGGACTTCAGAAAACTGTTTGAAAGTATGTACTAAAGCTTAGTTTATGATAAGAACAAGCAGTTGCACTCCTAGGTAAATACTCAACAAAAACTCATACATATCTTCACTAAAGCACATGTACAAGAAAATTTCATAGCAGAACTATTTGTGACAGCCAAAGACTGACAATGTCCATCAAACAGTAGGGTAGATGAATGGAGGAATGAATGAATATGAATATTCATACAATGGAATATCATACAACATTGAGACTGAATGGTCCTTACTTATACCCAACAATATAGATGAATCTCACAAACATAATGTTTGTTGAAAGAAGCCAGACACAAAAAAGCAAGTACTGTATAATTACTGTTATACAAAGCATCAGTTGTAAGCACAGATGCCCTACACTGTTTAAAGTCAGATAGGTATTACTGTTGGGGATTACTTTTGGGAGGAAAAACAAGGGATGTTTCTAGGATGCTGGTTTACATGGTATATTCAATTTATGAAATTTCATTAAGCTGTACATTTACTATATGTGTGTATTGCATGTACACTATATTTCAATCAACCTTTAAAAAATAAACTCAGTTAAAGCCTCACCTCTGGTTTCCTAACCACTCCCCAGAATAAAATTTGCCATCCCTTCTTGGCTTTTGATTTTATCTTGTATAGCCTCTGTTATGCCATCTGTAACAATGTATTATCAGTTTGTCTTCTCTTCTAAACTATGAATTCCTTGAAAGTCATGCATTTTTAACTCATTTGAATGTCCAGAGCCTAGCATATAATAGTTACTCTAAAATGTTTTTTGAGTTGAACAAATGAATGAATTTCTTCTTTTGCAATTGCTTCACGTCTAGTCATTTCAACAAACACTTGTTCAATAAATATTTGTATTAATACATGATAGGCACTGTGTTAGGTGTTTGGTATAAAAAGATTTATAAAACAAAGTCCATAGTCTAGTGGAAAGGACAAGCATAAACAAATGCCAGTCAGAGTCTAGGAGTTATTGAAAAAAAAAAAAAAAAAAAAACAAAGGAAAATTCAAGGACTTTCTTTTTACATGTTTAAAAAAAAAAATCACTGTATCTGCTGTCTTTCTCAGCCATCCAATGACGTTCTCCTCTCTCCTCTTTATTTTCACATTAGCATATTGCATTACACTTTTCTGGGCTTATTTTCCTTCATGTTTCCTCTTCCTACACTTTCCTAAACCCTATACTTCCTTTAACCACTGGCCTTTAAGGGCGGGTCTGTCAAACTAGTGTTTCCAATCTTTCCATTTCAGGACACATGGAGAAAATGGTGCCGTTTGTACCACACACTGGGGCAAATGGGAAAGGCAACTTGAGGCCACAGGTGAGCAGCCTAGGTGCTCCCTGATGTTCCAGGTCCTGCCTAGGCTCAGAGGGTCAAGAGGTCAACATCTCATTCTCAGCACACCAGCACTCCATACCACACAGGTGGGAAGCTTGTTGATCTAAGGACAGTGGTCAGACCATTTGACTACAGGGTCAATGATCTATTTATCCTATTGTCCACCCTGACTATGATGATCACTCAGGCCAACAGCCATTCTGACAACCCTTAGTGTTGGCCTCTCCCAATCCACCTAGCCTGGCTGATAACACAGAGTCAGTTCTGCTTCTATCCTTGGAAAGAGACATATGCCTATCCCCTTTGTTTGGAGGCCTTTTTTAAAGCATCTATTGACAGGGGAAGACCATATGCCCATGAAATAGACACCTTTTCTCTAAAGTCTCCTGGTTTCCCATTTCAAAGGCTGCACCTTATTTGAATGAGGGCTGTCAGGACCAAAGTTGTGCCTCAGAAGTCCGGTTGCCTGACAAGTCACTGCTGACTCTGGCAGAAAAGCCTTTCAAGCACTTAAAACTTAAACATTTTCTCCTACCACATGTGGGCTGCAATAGCTAAGCATGATGATAAAATAAATATGACAATTTTGAAGATCAAAGATGGCCTTCAAAAGGGGGATGGTTAATTCCGCTTATGATGCTTGATCTATATTTACCAAAGAGAGCTACAAGTCCTGAGACTGGCTGTGAAGATCCAACCAGCTTGTTGCTTTTATAACCTTGGCTTTTACTGTTGAATTACAAAAGGTGGACAGCTGAGAGTAGCAGACAGCTTTGCTATTGCAAGTGACAGAAACAGGAAGAGGTCCGAGGAAGCAGAAAAGAACTTAAATAAGAAGCTAGACTGAGGGGCCCCTTGTGGGAAAAAAAACTTCAGAGCAGAACTCACTAGGCGGGCAAGGAACCCAGTTGTGAGAAATTAGGGGGTGGAAGGAAAGTAATAACCCACATAAACTATTAAAGTCATCGTGCGAGCAAGAACAAGGCTGCAAGGAAAGCTGTGAGGCAACACATGCCTACACTGTACACTGCAGGTAGGACGAAGGGGGCTTTGCACACAGGCTGCAGGGATGAGAGGCCTTAACACCCCTATGGTGGTGGATGGGCAGAGAAGATGAGGGGGCTAACCAAACTGACCACAGGACAGCAGTCCTGGAAAGATGAAGAGACAGAGAGAACCAAGTGTATTAGAACTCATCTCAGAAGGTTTACTGAATGTGATTATAAGGAATAATTTGATAACTTCTTTGGAAGGAGGACATGGGAGGTGAAATCCCCTTAAAAGCATGCTTAAATAACACCAGATGTTGTTAAACTGCCTTTTAAGATAGATGGGTCCAGTTAACTGCAGGGTTTTTGATCTGCTGAGTGGATCTGCAAATTTGGACAAGAGCAAAATTGCTCAGGATGACAGACAGAGAAGAGGCAGAGCTCCACTGTGGGGACCCTGTCTCTCTGCTTTTCCCTACACATCACTGAGCCACCCCTCTTCATAAATATGACCAAGAGCTTAAAGAATGCAGGCGTGCCACACTTTTAGCCACAACCCCATACCTCAATCTGGAAATTACGATTTGTAACAATAGAAATTTTTAAGCCCAAAGCCTTTGATCCAGAAATTTAATTTTTAGGAATCTGACCTCCAGAAACACTCATAAATGTGTACAAAGATATTTTAATGGATTTTAGTTTAGCATTGTTTATAATAAGGAAAGAATAAAATATCCTAAATTTCCATCTATAGGGGATTGATTCAATTATACTAGATTTATATTTTGCATCTCTTAAGAATACGTAGTGATATAGAATGGGGTTCATAACATAAAGAATTAAAAAGATAGAAAAAAGCATGTATTCTATCATCTTGCTTTTAAGTTTAATTTATAAATTTTAAATAGATTTATATGTGTGTGTATATATATATACATATATATATATATATATATATATATATATATATATATATATATATGTTGGGGTATGCACATATTTGTATATACATAGAAAAAGTGTGTGGCAAAAACACCAAACAATAAGTGGTCACCTCTGGGAAACTGGGATGGAGAGAAAGGGACTTTTATTTATTTATTTTTGCTAGATTATCTATGTATTACTTGAATTTTTTAATATGTTGTGTTACTTTTGTAATTTTAAAAACCAATAAAGTTACTTCTTAAAGAAGTTAAAACTATGTTGCTTTTATGTTGCTATCCAATCAGGATTGCATTACGATTAGACTAATTATATTGCTTTAAGGTATAATATAACAGTATAAGGTATTCTTTGTTCTCTCCCATCGTACAACAAATATAGAAAAACGGGAAGACCACATCACTATTTATGCCACTAACTGTTCCAGGGAATTCACATGCCATATTAGACAGGCAAGGCTAGAGCCAGGTTGTATGGGGCCCAAAGCTGACACAGTTGGGATTTTAATTATACAATTTTAAGAAAAAAGAATAGAAAAATATGAATATAAAATCAGATATGAGTGAATATTTATTTTAAAAAAGACATCACAAGAAATAAACTCAAGAAAACTAACAAAAACAACAATCACATAATCCAGAAAAATAACATAACTTATTAACTAACACATTTCTATAATACTATTTTCCTACATTTGTAAATGGATAATGATTTTGTAATATCATTTTCTATAGCAGAAAAAGATTATTTAGTCTTTCCTCTGGCACAATTGGTGAAAATATATATTTTTATTTATAGTTTCAAAGTTTCTTTTTGATTCACAATTCATTATGAACTAATAATGCATATAAAATGTTGAGGATTACTGTCATATATGAGAGAAATTTCTATCAAGTTTTTTTCATATGTGAAATGTAAAATTTCAGGGCATTTCAAGTTTTCTTGTAGACTGAATAACCTTAAATGATTGTTCATTAAGACCACTCATTAACTAATTTGTCATCAGTGTCTTCATAGTAGTGGCACATAGACTTTTAGGTTATTTTTTGTTTGGTAGTATTTTGTGTCAAATCAGCAAGACATTTAAATTGTTTTCAAGTTGTGTTCATATAATTAATTCCTCTTCATTAATTTATTTATCGAACAAGCTAAGAGCTGATCATGACTTCTGTGGAAATTCATCTTTCTCTCCTAACGAAAAGACTGTTTGGAGTATGATCTGCATGCTCTTTCATATGGAACCACCAAACCGTGTCAGGACAAGATTCATTAAACACACTAAGATGCCACATAATATGTTGGTATGGATAAAATACAAAACTTCACACCTATTTGTAATGTGGCTTAAGATATATGTCCTACAAACACAAGAAGTCTGGCGAATTTGACTTTACACAATTTTCTCTGAAAGCTATATTATGGAGTGTGATCATATATGCTGCCTTACAGATATATTCCCGACATGAGAGAATTTCCATTTTTAGGATTTCTGTATTCTGGGCTCCTCACTTCACACAGCAACTTCTAAGGCCCTGGGAGGGGCCCTAGCAAGGGTACACATGATTATACGTTTTTGTCAATTTTGGAAAAGTAAGATAATGTTACCACAAATGGTTAATAACACTGTGACTTTCCATGCTGATTGCTTCTCAGTCACACTTCCCTTCGTGTTGGATAGCATCAGCAACAGGCATTGCTGAGGTCTGGACTGAACCATTCAGTGAGAACTAAACCCTTTGCTATAATACAATTCCACATTCTCATGACTGGAAGAACTTTCCACAGACTAGCTTTTAGCCCTGCACACTCCAAATTGTATCTCCTTTCCATAAACCAACATTTGTCCATGTTATCATAGCACATAGACTATATCTGACACTACAGTCTCTGGCCCCATCCTTTGTGTTACAGCACCAGATGAGTCAGCACGGTCAGAGGATACACTATTTCTGGAAGCCATTCCTAGGGAGGAACGTGTAGCAATAATTCATTATCCATGGAAATGACAGTAACACACATACTATTGTTTGTATTATTATTAAGTCCCAAAACCTATTTATTCATTCATTGCTACTCAGTGAGTACGTATTTGTTGGGAGATGATGCTAAAATATTTAGGTAAGTCCTTTGGGGAGAAAAACATCTTTCTCAATAAACTTATATTAAGGCATTTTAGGAGGTGATATATCAGACTTTCCTCAGATTAGACAAACAATATTAGAAAACCCCATCCATAATTGCTAAATCAGACAATTTAGATAAAAAGAGGTTGAGCAAAGTTAGAAGGAAAAGTCTTATATTTAGTATAATATTTAAAAATTATAGCCATACCATCCACAATTCTAAACTATATATAAAAGTCTCACAAGAAGCTCTTACTCAGGGGGTGGGGGAGCAAGGGCAATATACATAACTTAAATTCATGTACCCCGTAATATGCTGAAATAAAAAAAAAAGTCTCACAAAGCACCAGTGAATTATCATCAATACTGCTTAAAGAGAGGGATTTTATTCCAAATACAATAGTTAAAATGGAATCACAAGTCCATAAATTTTGGAATTTTCTGTCTCCAGCCCATTTTATTTTCCTAACCTAGGCCTGAAGGGAATGAATGTTTGGGGTAGGGTGGGGAAGAAGAGGATATGAGAGATGGGAATACTGGGGGAATCAAGGCCTGAGGGGGGCCTGTGTCTAGAGTGTGAGTGGGAAGGGAGAGATGAATAGCCAGAGATGTACATGAGGGCACCAAGCCCTTACCATGTGGAAAAGGACACCCAGACATGGGAGCAAAATATAGAAAGGGATCTCTGAGACTAAAATTCTGCTGAAAGTGCATCCTGCTTCCTATACGTATTGCCAATAATCTGTTCCATATGTCTTTGCCTCCTAACTTACTGCCAGAAGCCTGGGAGTCAGTCCTGAAATTTTCTCACCCTCACTCAACATTCTGGGTCATCTCCCACATCCCTAGTTTAGGGAGCCGTCATCTGTCCTCTGGCCATCTGCCCTGCCTTCCAACTCTCTCCTTGCCTCTGAACTGGCCCCTTTCAAGGCCCTTTGCCACCTTCAACCATCAGAAACTGCAAATCTCACCCATGTACCCACTACGAGCATCTAAAATCACAAATCTGATCCATGTAAAGTTCAAATCCTTTAGCAGGAAACACAAGTCCAACCATTTGGTCCTTATAGCTCACAGCTGACACCCTGAGATTCTTCTGCACTGCAGTATAAAGTTCCATAGTAAAACAGCTGAGACGGCAAGAGTAGTGTTTCTGAGAATTCATCCAAAGGAGATAAAAAGTAGGGAAAAGCTATATATTATACAGTTTTCCCATAGAATGATGATTTTAAGAAAATCCTTTACAATTGAAAATACTTGTATATTTTTCATTTAGTAGTTCACATAAAAATATAGTTCTTCCCATATTCCATACTAACACAAAATCTAGGATGTACCATTAGCTGAGACATGTGAGAAACATCTGTACTTTCATCAAACTTTTGCAGTAAGTATTGCACACTGTATAATTTATTATAATAACCATTCCTTCACATGACATTTAGCAATATTTTCCAATACTATTTCCTGACAAAGAAAAAATTTAACTTAATTTTGTGCCACTTTTTTCTTTGAATTATTTCAGCAGAAAGCTATGCTTTTCCCTCATGATATGTAACTTTTTGTCCTTTGATATTACAAGCAAGAAACTACAGATATTATAAGCAAGAAATTCAACACGACTCCTAAAAACATATCAGCAAGTTTGGTGAAATATTGTAAAATACTGATTTAAGGATTTCAGGGCTTTAAATATCACTGAAATGGTTGTATCATGTTCTGAGCACCTTCAAAAGTCTTGCTAATCAGTCTGACCTCCTGATATTCTCAGTTTATATTTCCAGGTACTCTATTGTGATAGTTAATTGTCTTTGTCAACTTGACTGGATCACGTGTGCCCCAATATTCAGCTAAACATTATTTCTGGGTGTGTCTGTCAGGTGTTCACAGAGGAGATTAGCACTTGAATCTGTGGACTAAGTAAAGCAGATTGTCCTCCCCAGTGAGGATGGGCACCATCCAATCTGTTGAGAGCAGGAGTAAAACAAAAGGTGGAAGAAGGGAGAATTCACCCCCTCCGCCTGACTGCTTGAGCTGGAACACCCATTTGCTCCTACCCTTGGTCTCAAACTTACACCATTATCTCCCCCGGTTCTCAGGTCTTCAGATGCAGACTGAATTACACCACTGGTTCTCTAGGACTCTGAACTGGTCCCAGTCAAGGCCCTTTGCCATGTCCAGCCTACGACCTAGGTCTCCAGCTGGCAGACAACAGATCATGGGACACATAGTGATGTGAGATGAGTTTTTATAAATTTCTTTATATTTAGATAGAGAGAGAGAGATAGTCTCTTTCTCTGGAAAACCCTGACACTAATGCAGATCTTGGTACTAAGACTAGATCTAAGGAAACAGAATGCTAAGGATGAATTTTCTGAATTGCTTCTGGAATTTCTGAAATCAGCTCTTTAACCTGATTAGATTTAAAGATGCTAATGATGTCTTTTTTATAAAATGTCTTTTATTCTTTTGGGTAGATGCCCAATAATGGGATTGCTGGATCAAATGGCAGGTCTACTTGTATCTGTTTAAGGTATCTCCACAATGCTTTCCACAGAGGTTGCACTAGTTTGCAGTCCCACCAGCACTGTATGAGTGTTCCTGTCTCTCTGCATCCATACCAACATTTATTGTTTTGGGACTTTTTGATAAAGGGCATTCTCACTGGAGTTAAGTGATATCTCATTGTGGTTTTGATTTGCATTTCCCTGATGATTAGAGATGTTGAGCATTTTTTCATATGTTTGTTGGCCATTCTTCTATCTTGTTTTGAAAAAATTCTATTCATGTCCTTTGCCCACTTTTTGATAGGGTTGTTTGATTTTTTTCTTGCTGATTTTCCTGAGTTCTAAATAGATTCTAGTTATCAGTCCTTTATCGGATGTGTAGCATGCAAAAATTTTTTCCCATTCTGTAGGTTGTCTGTTTATTCTCATGACTGCTTCTTTGGCTGTGCAGAAGCTTTTTAATTTAATCAGGTCCCATTTATTTATTTTTGTTGTTGCCGTGATTGCCTCTGGGTCTTCTTCATAAATCCTTTGCCTAGGCCAATGTCTATAAGAGTCTTTCCCACATTTTCTTCTAGAATTCTGATAGTTTCCCACCTAAGGTTTAAGTCTGTTATCCACCGTGATTTGATTTTTGTGAGAGGTGAAAGGTGTGGGTCCTGTTTCAGTCTTCTACATGTGGCTATCCAGTTTTCCCAGCACCATTTATTGAATAAGGATTCTTTTCCCCAGAGTATGTTTTTGTCTGCTTTGTCAAAGATTAGATGGCACCCAAATGTTTATAGCAGCATAATTCACAATTGCAAAGATGTGGAAACAACCCAAATGCCCATCAATACATGAGTGGATTAGTAAAATGTGGTATATGTATACCATGGAGTATTACTCAGCTATAAGAAATAACAGTGATATAGAATCTCTTATGTTCTCCTGGATAGAGTTGGAACCCATTCTACTAAGTGAAGTATCCCAAGAATGGAAAAATAAGCACTACATGTACTCACCAGCAAACTGGTTTCCTTGATCATCACCTAAGTGCACATTTGGGAATAACACCAATTGGGTTTTGGGCAGATGTGTGGGGGGAGGGGATGGGTGTATACCTACATAATGAGTGCGAAGCGCACTGTCTGGGGAATGGACACACTTGAAGCTCTGACTTGGGGGGTGAGGGGGTATGGGCAATACACATAACATAAACTTTTGTACTCCCATAATATGCTGAAATAAAAAAAAATAAAGATGCTAATGATTATTTCCAGTAGTAAAGAAACCACTGATAGTCCATGGCATAACCTGGCAATAGACATACATGAAATATCTGCACTGGATACTCCTAATCAACCACCTGTATGAAGCAAGGAGCTGGGAGATTGTGCATATAATACTTTTGAAAATTTCTAGAAAACTAGTGAATATATTAATAATAAGTTTGGCTGATTAAACCTAACATTTCTGGACAAAATGGTGTAAGAGAAGAATGAGCTCTGGGATTCCAACTCCCAGCCCAAGCACTGCATGAATGACCTGAAGGCTTCTATGTGTACCCTGAAAGAGACCATCATTTCCTACGGCTGAAGAGATGAGATTGCTGAAAATCAAATAACGAATCTCATCTAGCAACTGACCAAATTACAACACAATTTGAACCTCTAGGCTCATAGGGTGTGTGCTGTTAAATTGAGAGCATTGACTGGGTAAAATAGAATCCCATAAATTGGAATGGGGACATGTGAGAAAACCTTGATGATGCAGGGGACATTGAGCTCCTAAATTCTCATTAGTTTCTTTTGCCAGTAGAAGAGGCTCCCCCAGCCCCAGCAAAAGCAGCCTTCTCACCCCCAGTTCAAGTGGCCTGCCAACTCCGTGTGGTAGCAGCTTTCCCACCCTGAGTGGAAGTGGCCTCTCCACTCCATCCAAAGGGGTTAACAATGCACTTCCTGGGAAATTGTAATGCACCACTCTGGGAATTTGCCTTGCAAGACAACGCTGATTCCCCTCAGGACCCACCCTCATAACACCTCTTTGCTTCTAGACCTATAACTAGATTCATCCCAGCAGAGCACTAAAAGTGAGGTAGGTACAAAGCATGACCCAAGAGGAAGTACACTACACTCTAAAACAACTACTTGAGTTTTCTAATTTGTACAGACAGAAATCCAGGAAACATATGTGGGAATGAATATTTAAAGTTTAGGGAAATGGTGAAAGGAATATAAAGTTGAATCAAGCCAAATTTATTGACATGGGCTAAGCAGAAATTCTATATTTAATGTTGAGCTTGGGGAGTTAGAAAGGACTCTACAGTTTGTTTGGTTGGCTGAAATATGGAACAAAATGCGGCCCACAGCAAGTGAATTGGAAATGCCGAAACTGCCTTGGTTTAATGTAGAGGAAGAGATTCAAAGGCTTAGGGAGATTGTAATGTTAGAGTGGACTTGTCATTTAAGGCCTGCTTACCCACTCTGGGAGGGTCCACCTTTCACCACTGCTGTGAGAAACAGATATATGAGAGGGGCCCAAGCATCCTTGGAGAGCTCTGTGATTGCTCTCCTCTGTAGGCCAGACCTCACAGTGGGAAGTACAGCCACTGAATTGGGAAACCTAAATGCTGTGTGATCCTAGAGTGCAGGGGCCAACCAGCAGCACTTAACAGCCAAAGGCAAGGTGAGTTTGGTTACCAAAATGGAGAGTTAAAGCAGCAGTCAGCATAGTCTGACTTTTGCAGACCTACGGCATGGACTAGTTGATCATGGTGTTCCTAGAAGTAAAATAGGTAGGAAACCTACTAAATTCTTACTTAATCTCGATAAGCAGAAAAGTTCTAGGTCAAGTGAGCAAAGTCTAACTTGTATCATAAAAGTAAAGAATGAAAACCCCTTGATCAATTTCCAGACTTGAGATATTATAGTAGTTTACAGACCCAGAACTCCTTGAATGAAGTGGAGTTCGGGTCCATTGAGGAATGATCTAATTCACTACTTAAAATTTATATTAATATTTCTCCCAGCCTTCTCCAAAGGGACCTATGTTCCTTTAGTAGAGTAATTGTGCATTGGGGAAAAGGAAATAACCAGACCTCTCTGGGATTACGGAACACTGACTCTGAACTGACACTAATTCCAGAGACCCAATATGTCACTGTGGTCCTCTAGTCAGAATAGGGGGTTATAAGTGTCAGGTGACAAGTGGAGATTAGCTCGGGTTCATCTCACAGAGGGCCCAGTGAGTCCCTGAACCCATCCTGTGGTTGTTTCCTCAGTTCTGGAATACATAATTGAAATAGATAAACCCCAGAAGCTGGCAGAACCTACACATTGGTTCACTGACTTGTGGAGTAAGGGCTAGTACAGTGGGAAAGGCCAAGTGGAAGCCACTAGACCTGCTTCCACCTAGGAAAATAGTAAACCAAAAGCAATGCCACATTCCTGGATGATTGCAGAGATTAGTGCCACCATTAAGGACTTGAAGGATGCAGGGGTGGTGATTCCCACCAAATCCCCATTCAACTCACTTATTTGGCCTCTGCAAAGACAGATGGATCTCAGGGAATGACATAGATTTCATAAGCTTAACAGGTGGTGACTATAATTATGCCTGATATAAGAGATGTGGTTTCATTGCTTGAGCAAATTAACGCATCCCCTGGTACCTGGTATGCTACTGTCGATTTGGCAAATGCCTTATTCTCCATACCTATTCATAAGGCCCAACAGAAGCAGTTTGCTTTCTGGTGGCAAGGCCAGCAAAACCACTTCACTTTCCAACCTCAGGGGTACAGCCACTCCCCAGTCCTATGTCACAATTTAGTTCTCAGGAATCATGGTCACCTTCCTTTCTGAAAGATAGCATAGTGATCCGTTATCCACTATGCTGATTGAACCTAGTGCATGAGAAGTAGCTTCTACTCTAGACTTATTGGTGATATTTGGGTGTTAGAGGAGAAAAATAAATACAACAAAAATCCAGGGGTCTTCCACCTCAGTGATATATCTAGGGGAACAGCGGTGTGGGGCAAGTTGCAATATCCCTTCTAAGGTGAAAGATAAATGGTTGCATTTGGCCCTCACACAACCAAAAAAGAGGCACCATGCCTAGTGAGCCTCTTTGGATTCTGGAGGCAACATATTCCTCATTTGGGTGTGTTACTCTGAACCCTTTAACATTCAGATTTTGGAGCAAAGCCCTACAATCCTGCACAGATAACGTCTCTCCTCTTGAGAAACAAAGATTGGCCTGCTACTGAGCCTTCGTCAAGACTGAATGCATAACCAGGGGAAACCAAATCACCATGTAGCCTGAGCAGCCCATCATGAAGTGAGTGTTATCTGATGCACCAAGCCACAAAGCTGGCTGTGCACAGCAGCACATCATCATCAAAGGGAAGCAGTAATGTGTGATTGGGCCTGAGCAGGCCCTGAGTGACAAGTAAGTTACATCAACAAGTGGCCGAATGCATAAGGCCCTCACTCTTGCTCCACTGCCTTCTGCCAACCTGCACCTGTGCCCTCACAGAGAGTCTCCTACAGTCAGGTGACAGAGGAAGAGAAGACCTTGACCTGGTTTACAGATGGTTCTTCACAATATGCCGACACCACCCAAAAGGGGACAGTTGCAGCTACACAGCCCCTTTCTGGGACATCCATGAAGTATAGTGGTGAAGGAAAATCCTCTCGGTGGACAGAATTTGAGCAATGCAAGTGGCAGTTCACTTTGCTTGGGAGGAGGAATGGCCAGACACACAATTATACACTAATTCATGAGCTTGACCAGAGGTTTAGCTGGATGGTCAGTGACTTGGAAGAAACATGATTTAAAAAGTGGTGACAAGGAAATGTGATGAAGAGGTGTATGGACAGACCTCTCTGTATGAACAGAAAACATGAAGCTATTGTGTCCTACGTGAATGTTCTCTAAAGGGCGAGCACAGCAGAGGAGGGTTTTAATAATGGAGCGGATAAGATGACCTGTTATGTGGATACCAGTTAGCCTCTTTCCCCAGCTACCCCTGTCATTGCCCAAAAGGCTCATGAACAGAGTGACTTTGGTGGCAGTGAGGTAAGTTATGCATGAGTTCAGCAACATGGACTTTCACTCACCAAAATCAACCTGGCTACGGCTACCACCGAGTGCCCTGTGTGCCAGCAGCACCAGTGTGGTGCCATTCCCCAGGGAGATCAGACAGCTGTCTGGTGCCAGATTGGTTGCACTGGATGGCTTCCTCATGGAAGGGGAAGTGTTGTGTTCCTCCTGGAACAGACACTTACTCTGGATATGGATTTGTCTTCCCCACACATGATACTTCTGCCAGAACTACCATCCATAAACTTAAGGAATACCTTATTCACCATCACGGTATCTCACGCAGCATTGCTTCTGATCAAGAAACTCACTTCCCAGAAAATGAAGTGTGGAGATGGGCCCAGCCTCATGGAATTCACTGGTCTTACCTTATGCCCCACCATACTGAAGCAACTGGTTTGACAGAATGTTAGAATGGCCTTTTGAAGACTCAGTTACAACACCAGCTAGGTGGCAATAGATGCAGTGCTGGGCAAGGTTCCCTAGAAGACTGTATAGGCTCTGAATTATTATCTAATATATAGTGCTATTCCTTCCATAGCCAGAATTCACAGATCCAGGAATCAAGGAATGAGACTAGGAATGGCACCACTTGCTATCACTCCCAGTGACCCATCAGCAAAATTTTTTATTCATTTTCCAGCAACCTTATGCTCTGCTGGTCTAGAGGTCTTAATTCCAGAGGGAGGAATACTTCCACCAGGAAACACAACAATGATTCCATTGAATTAGAAGTTAAGACTACCACTTGGCCACTTTGGGGTCCTCATGCCTCTGAACCAACAGGGAGCTCCTTTGCTGACTGGGGTAACTGATCCTTACTACCAAGGGAAATTGAACTACTACTTATAGTGGAGGTAAGGAAAAACAGATCTGGAATAAAGGGCCTCTCTTATTATTAATACACCCTGTGGTTGAGGTCAGTGGAAAATTATAACACAATCTATGCAGAATTACTAGTGGCTCAGACCCCTTAGTAACGAAAGTTTGGGACATTTCATCAGGTAAAGCCCCACGATCAGCTGAGGTGCTTGCTGAAGGTAAAAGCAATATGAATGAGTAGTGGAAGAAGGTAGTTATGAATGTCAGCTTTGACCACGTGACTAGTTACAAAAATAAGGGCTCTAATTCTTCCAAGTATCACAAGAATGGAAAAACAAACACCACATGTACTCACTCGTACATTGGAACTAATTGATCAACACTTACATGCATGTATGAAAGTAAAACTCAAAGGAAATCAAGCAGGTGTGAGGGGGGAGGAGAGGTTGGGTAAATTCACACCTAACAGGTATAATGCACACTATCTGGGTGTATGCACATTTATAACATTGACTCAAACTGTACAAAAGCAATATATGTGACCAAAATGTTTGTACCCCCAAAATATTCTGAAATTGAAATAAAAAGAAAAAAAAGAAAATTTTATCTAAGTTTCAGGTAAAAAAAATTAAAAGTTAAAAAAGAAATAAAAACAAGGACTCTAATTGTCATGATTATTTCCTCCTTATTTTGTTACGAATACATTTGTGTGTGTGTGTGTGTGTGTGTATATCTTTGTTTTCTGTCTTCTCTTACTACCTTATCATATAACATAAAATGTATTGACTTTTATCATGCTACTTAAGTATTGTTAATTTTACCTCACAGTATTTAAGTTACAAGACATCAAGGAGAAGAGTAAACATCACTCAAGGACTTTAACTCCTCTTCTGGGAAAGGGGTTAGTGCATCTTTTATTGTACACAGGATAGTCAAATCACATTAGGTGGAATTATGATCTTGTTATTGTCTTTATTTGAAGGTCAACTATGGTTTCAGGAGACGCATGTGAGTACCAAGTTGGCAAGGGGTTGCCTTGTAATGGTAAATTTTATGTGTCAACTTGAGTGGACCACAGGAAGCCCAGATTATTTGGCTAAACATTATTTCTGGGTGTGTCTGTGAGGGCATTTACAGATGAGATTAGCACTTGAATCTGTGGGCTAAGTAAAGCTGATTGTCCTCCCCATAAATGGGCATCATCTAATCTGTTGAGAGCAAGAATGAAACAAAAGGTAGAAAAGGGGAGAATTTGCCTCTTCTGCCTGCTTGCTTGAGCTGGAACATCTGTTTTCTCCTGCCCTTGTTCTGAGACTCACGCCACCATCTCCCCTGGTTTTCAGGCATGAGGACTCAGCTTGAACTACACCACTGGCTTTGCTGTGTCTCCAACTATCAGACAACAGATCATGAAATTTCTCAGCCTCCATAATTACATGAGCCAATTCCTCACAATACACACATACACACACACACACACACACACACACACACACACACGCATCCTATTGGTTCCATATCTCTGGAGAACCCAGACTAATAAAACTATATATTGGGCAAGACTCATCATTGATAATAAATCCATTTGTCAAAAAGTGTTGATAATGTCCTATTTTGTGGTCAACTATACGTCAGACCTGATTAGATCATCCTTATTTTTGCCTCGTTACATGCCCAATATAAAACTTGTGCTAGTTAGAGTTCTCTATCATTTTCTCATTGTTACTTTGCACTTGCATTGTTAATGTTGTCTTCAAAATCCATGACTTCTTTACACGGAGGCTTTTAAACATGTGTCTCAAATTCTAAGCTTCATTTTCTGTGCTCAGAAACTTTATATTGGGAGCAGAGAGGGGGCCAGATAAAGTTTGTCAATTCTTTCACCCAAAATCAAAGATGCATTCCTAAGTTACTCTTTCCATACTCAGCCAAAGGGGGTACAGCACATCTGCAATCCTGAGAGGTGAAAATAGTTAATACCTGTACTTACCATAGGACTCTGGAGAAGACACTTTTCCACTATTAGTTGCCTTCTGTACTTTGCAAGAAAATTTTTGAAATCTCAGCCAGCCCAAACCAGAGCAGAGGTTCTGGGACTCCACACTGCTCCGGAGTGTCACAGCTAAGCTGTGCATACATCCAGCCACAACCAAAACCCAACCAGAGGTCATGTTTTAAGATTTAAAAGTGCCCTTTATTTCAATACTTGACCTAGTTCTGTAATGCCCTGGGCTATGCTTCATGCCAGTGTGTATCCCACTTTCATCAGTCAGATGGAATGTATTAAGCCAATTGGGAAAGTGGTACAAATCTCACCTCTTACCTAACAGCCTGACACTACTGCTACCGGCCGAGACCATCAGGGCCCAAAACTCATGAATGCATTCTTATACCCCAGGAGCTTTGCAATATAAAGTTTGAAAATGTGACTGTCTGGGTTCTTTTCTAGGAGCTCCCTAGTTTGCAGGAAACTTTATCTCCTGATGCTTTCTATAAGCACAGGGAGCACAGGACAATCAATTCCACATTGACATTTTCTGACAGACACAGAGCACGTAAGATTTGAAATGGTAACATCAAACAAGTTAGAATATTGAGTATTCTTTCAACCATTTGGGTTGTGTGTGTACTTGTGCCTGATTCTAAAAGGGGAAACATAAATGAATAAGACATGGTCCCTGCACAAAGGACGTAAGATGTATAAGGATAGACTCCTTGCAGAGCACGAATATAGTCCAGGATAACAGAGCACTAGATTTGGAAGCAAGAGACCCTGTGTCTGTTGAAGCGCCATTGCTGACTTACTGTGTGATGTTGGGGCAAGTCCCTTTGCCTCGCATGTGGTGATAAACTCTCGGATCTATATTTGGTACTGATAACTATGCAGGCCTCAGATATGATACCTCCTGGGACCATGATTCTCTAGGAACAGATCTGTCCCTGAGAGCTAAGCCCCAGGGATGAGAGCTCGTCCTTCCCCAAAGGGAGTATCTCAGAGCAGCAGCCCACTGCAGAGAGGGAACTAGCACTTACAGCCAGCTGGTACTAAAACAAATAACTATTTTTTGAGAACTTACCATGTGCTAGGTACCATTTTTAGTTGAATCTATTAAGTCATTTAGTCCACACAACAGCCCTATAAGGAGTTATCATTATCCCTCTCCCTGGAATGCTTTTCCCCAAATACCCACATGCTCACCCCCTCACCTCATTCAAGTCTTTGCTCAAATGTCACCTTTTCAATGAGGGTGACCCTGACTGCCCTCTTTTAAACCATAACATTCTCCTCCTACCCCAAAAATCCCCATCCACTTTACCCTGCTCTAAATTTTTTCATCACATTTATCATATTCTAACATATTATAATTTACTTATGTTTATTATTGACTATCTTCCCCTATTAAATGTAAGTTTCCTGAGGGCAGGGATTTCTGTCTGTCTTGCTCACTGAGCTATCCCAAGTACCTGGAACAGGGGACGGCAAGCCTTTCAGTAAAGGCCAGAGAGTAAATATTTTTGGCTTTGTGGGACATACAGTTTCTGTTGCAACTACTCAACTCTGCCTTCACAGACAAGAGCAGCAATAGATAATGCATAAAATGGGTGTGGCCGGGGTCTAGTAGAACTTTATTTGCAGACGTTGAAACTTGAATGCAATATAACCTTCATGTTACAACATATTCTGCTTTTTTTTTCAACTACTTAAAAATGTAAAAACCATTCTTAATTTACAAGCCATAAAAGCAGGCATCTGGATTTGGCCCTTGGGCCATGGTTTGCCAATCCCTGAGCTAGAACATAGTAAGGGTCTAAATGGAAGCTATTATGCCAAAATACTTGAGGGTACTTGAAAGTGTGACATTAGTTTAAGTGTAACATATTAAACATGGCTTATACAATCACGTATATGTTATTAATGTGTTTTTCAGGTGCCTTTTCATAGTCAGTGACAACGTAAATTTAGCTTTATCCACTGCCTGAATTACGTATGACTCATTTAAATTAATGAGATTATAACAATGAAGTTCTCCAGTTTCAATGATAACATAAAAATAGTAGATGGTAAACCATTATGGCCCTTAACATCTCATCCATCTCACATTGTACCTCATCAATAAATCCAAGTTTTTGGTATGAGCCTTGGATTTGATTTTATTATTGTTTAAAAAGCAATTGGCAGAATTAGGAACTAAACTGGTTATGATCATGTGGGCATTTTTGACCATGACTCATACGGAGAAAATATGGAGCTAATCTAAACAGTACAGAAAAGGCTGCATGGCCTGTGGGTGAGTGTTATTGGATCCAGAGCATGATCTCAACACGTTTCTCACCCACGAGCCCTGTGGATCAGAGCACTCTGGTGAGGAGGGTGGGGTCATGTTGGTTCCCACACTGACCAGTTAGTTCAAGGCTACATTCTTATAGACACACCCTGCTCTCCTAAGACTGAGGTAGACATTTCACAGTCTCATACCAACACACTCAATGGAAGCAGGGCCTTGGCATATAGTAGGCACTCAATAAATATTTGAATGAATGTATAAATAAATATACGAATAGCTCTGAACCACTAAGGAAGAAAAATGCTCATTCAAGTAAACAGGCCATGAACAACTATTATTTACTCTGCTCTGTTCTTGTCTGCCACAGGAGAAACAAGAGATAGAATCCCCAGTGCCTGACCACTTACTTATTCACTTACTTCACAAACACACTGAGTACCTGCTATTATTTTCAAGGAAAAAGGACAAGGAATCTGGCCTACAGAGCTAATCAAGACACAGCAGGGCTGCATTATAACTTTCATGGGCCCCTTCCTCCATTAAAAAAAATAAAATTTTTATTTTATCTTGGCATAAGGATAAATATAATTCAGGCTGGATTCATTGTTATAGCCTTTATTATTGCATTCATTATTTCTTCTGAATTTAAAATAAATTAATGTTCAAATATTGTTATGGGCCCCTAGAAGTATCCTGGGCCCTTGGGACAGTCTCTGTCTTCCTGCCTCCTCCCTTCTGTCCTGAATGATTCAGTCCAAAAGTCATTCAAAGGGGCTGAGCGAGATGGTGGGGATGGGGGTGGAATTCCCAGGTGTGAGAGTCCTGAGGGCTAACTATGGACAGCTTCCAAATGGGGAGCCTGTGGCCATGGGGTGAAGAGGGGTGGTGACAGCAGCCTGTTGAGGGGCATCTGGCTCTGAGCAGGGTGAGGAGGCGATCTAGCTGGGGTTTGGAGGGAACAGCAGCAGTGGCATGCAGGATATTACAGCAGCAGCAGGGTGAGGAGGGTGACATACTGCTCGGGCCAGACTTCTTGGAGCCTCAGCGGAAGAAGGCAGATGTCTGGGCAGGAGAGCGAAGGTGGCGGTGGTGGCCATTACAGACCTCTGGGGGGTGAGGGAGTCTGGGGGGGAGCAGATGAAACAGCTTGGCATGGGGTGTCAGAGCCTGAGTAGGGTAGATCAAGGGAACCAGCTTCCACAGTCAGAGAAAGGAGTTACAAATCTGGAAAGAGAAAACCAGAATGACTCTGTGCTATTGAATTAAAATTATCAATGTCAGTATGAACTCATGCTTTTCAGTACAGATAAATGGATGATTGACAGGTACATAGATATAAAAATAAATATAGGTGTCAAGGGTGTGTGTGTGTGTGTGTGTGTGTGTTGTGTTGTGTTCACTAGCTCTATACATTGACAGGGTCTGGGAGCAGTGACATCCCAGTAACAATAAACAAACCTACATCCACAGTTTGATTTCTGCTATGGTCTAAATGCTTGCTTAACATAACAAAATTCTTATGTTAAAATCCTAACCCCCAAAGTGATGATATTAGGTGGTGGGAGGGCAGAGCTCCATGTGCAGGGTTAGTGTCCCTATAAAAGAGTCTCAGAGAGCTGCCCTGCCTCTTCCACCACGTGAAAGCACAGCTGGAAGTTCACCGTCTACCCTGACCAGAACCCAATCATGCTGGCATCCTGATCTTAGACTTCCCAGACTCCAGATCTGTGAGAAATAAATTTCTGTTGTTTCTAAGCCAACCAGTCTATGGCATTTGTTATAGCAGCCCAAACAGACTAAGATAATTTCTAAATACCATTCTCCACTAAAAGGAAACAGGACTCTCAAGAGAAATGGCAGGAAAATTACAAGATGAGCTTCAAATATCTTGTTCCAGAAGGTAAGGAAGTGTACAAAGAAAATAGAGACACTAGCCAAGCTGGGGACAATTTGATGAAAACAGATTAGAAATCAATGAATAAAACAGACTTCCATGAGTTCAAACTAATATAAATGAAAAGTTAGTTAATTAATTAGTTGATTAAGGAAAAGAGAAAATTTTTCCATACAGAACAATGCAAACTAATAAATGTTGAATGAATAATTAAATTATAATTAAAATCACCTCTCTGTCAACCATCATAATAATAATATTGATTCATACAGGAGACATCAATGAATACTAAAACTAATAGGTGAATGTTTGATGCAGAATGGGATATTTAAACAGTCTTAAAGTACCTCCCACAAAATACTTATTATAAAGGGAAAAAGAATAAATAAACAAGACTGGCAGATACCTCTTAATTAAGTGATCAAAGTGAACGTCACTGTTAATAAAATAAATTGAAATTGTGCACCACCTATAGGATGCACTGAGAAGACCATAGTATCACTTCTGTGATATTGCTGCCAAAAATACAAAGCATTACCTAAATCTAATTCTGAGAAAACACCAGACAAACTCAAATTGAGGAACATTCCACAAAACAACTGTAATTCTGTGAAGTGTCAAGGTCATGAAAATCAAGGAAAGACTGAGAAACTCTCCCACTGTGAAGAAGACTAAAGAGATATGACAACAAAATGCAACACTTGCTCCTGGACTTCTGCAATAAACACATTTATTGAGACAGTAGATGAAACTTGAATGGAGTCTGCAGATTAGATGTTAATAATGTATCAATGTTACTTTCCTGATTTCAATGATTCTATTATTGTTATGTAGAAGAATGTCCTTCTGTGCAGGAATTACATGCTAAAATATTGGAAGATGAAGGGCATGCAACATAATGCCAGAAACTTCCTCTCAAACAGTTCAGGAAAAAAGTTATTATACTATTCTTGTAAGTTTTCTTTAAGTTTGAAATTATTTCAAAATGAGAAAGCAAAATTAAATTGAAAATCTTCAAACTTTTTCCAGTAAGGTCGAAGACTACAGAATTTATAACAGAACTATGGTGTATTCCCTGAAAGACATTTGCTTTCAGTGATTTGTAATATTTTTTAAATCAAGTATTTTTTTTCTGGCATAAAAATATGACTCCCACACACAAAACTAATCTATAGTGTGAGAAGTGAGGACACTGGTTACCCCAGTGGGAGGATAGCTCTGAAGAGCATCTGCAGTTCTGGTATTATCTGTCTCCTGATCTAGGTGCTGGGGATGTGGGTGTGTACTCTTTATGCATGTGTATATCCTTGAGTGGTACACACTTAGGATTGGTGCTGTTTTCTGTATGCATATTATACTTCAAAAAAAACATAAATTTAAATGGGAAAAAAAAGTCTTTGGTCTTAAAAAAAAATCCACAATCCACTATAAACACAAGATGATAACAATTTTGTCACAACTACATATCTGACACCCACAAATCAACAGTGAACCATAAAACTAACCTACAGTGATGCTCCAAATTTGTGGTTCAACAGGAATTCAAGAGAGAAGGTCACTGGAACTGTCAAAACACACACACACACACACACACACACACACACACACACACTCATCAGCTCTCCATGTCGTCTTCTCATGCAAAAATGGTAAGTGGGTATCCAGATCCAATTTTACTACCATGTTATTACTGCCTTCCTCTAATAATGGGAGAAACATTCAAAAGTTGTTTATTGTAAAGGTCGGTCAGTATAAAGCCCCCAGTGATGCTTGAACAGTTATGACTGTGTCTAAGTGAGCCCATGCGGTGGCAGTTCTTACGGATGGTGTAGTGTAAGAGGTAGGGAAAGAACAGATTAGAATTCTAGTTATCTGTCCTTTATCAGATGTGTAGCATGCGAATATTTTCTCCCATTCTGTAGGTTGTCTGTTTGCTCTCATGATAGTTTCCTTGGCTGTGCAGAAGCTTTTTAATTTGGTCAGGTCCCATTTATTTATTTTTGTTGTTGCTGTGATTGCCTTTCAGGTTTTCTTCATAAATTCTTTGCCTAGGCCAATATCCATAAGAGTTTTTACAACATTTTCTTCTAGAATTCTTATAGTTTCATGCCTTAGGTTTAAGTCTGTTATCCACGGTGAGTTGATTTTTGTGAGAGTTGAAAAGGGTGCAGATCCTGTTTCAGTCTTCTACTTGTGGCTATCCAATTTTCTCAGCACCATTTATTGAATAAGAATTCTTTTCCCCAGTGTATGTTTTTGTCTGCTTTGTCAAAGATTAGATGGCTATATGAGGATGGTTTTATATCTGGGTTCTCAGTTCTGTTCCATTGGTCTATGTCTCTGTTCTTGTGCCAATATCATGCTGTTTTAATTACTATAGCCTTGTAGTATAGCTAGAATGTATATAGAACTCAGGAAAATCAGCAAGAAAAAAATCAAACAACCCCATTAAAAAGTGGGCAAAGGACATGAACAGAAACTTCAAAAGAAGACAGACTAATGGCCAAAAAGCATATGAAAAAATGCTCAACATCTCTAACATCAGGGAAATGCAAATCAAAACCACAATGAGATATCACTTAACTTCAGTAAGAATGGCTTTTATCAAAAAGTCCCAAAAC
Organism: Lemur catta; assembly: GCF_020740605.2. NCBI lineage: Eukaryota > Metazoa > Chordata > Mammalia > Primates > Lemuridae > Lemur > Lemur catta. Next base: position 41,769,773 of record NC_059130.1, on the reverse strand, counting down.
AATAAATGTCGGTGTGGATGCAGAGAGGTAGCAACACTCATACACTGCTGATGGGACTGCAAACTAGTACAACCTCTGTGGAAAGTAATATGGAGATACCTCAAAGAGCTACAAGTAGAACTACCATTTGATCCAGCAATACCATTACTGGGCATCTACCCACTGGAGACAGGCTTAGTCTACCTTCAGCCTAAGGCAGAGGGCATGTCACCCTTTGCCCAACTGGTAACAGGGGCAGGGAGAGGGGGAAGGTTCAGTCCAGGAGAGCTGAGTTTTATAATAGCTGTGGTTCTGGTTTAGCTGCGTTCTGCCCCCACTTTGTGATGATGACAAGCAAATTACTTGTCATGTCCTCACTTTAGTTTCCTAACTTGGAATATAAAAAGGTGCTTTAAATAATTTCTAAAATCCTCTAGAATATAAATTCCATGAGTGTGTCACCTTGCAGAGCAAGCACTCAGTAAATAGTTGATCAAGGAATAGTTAAATGAATCTTTCCAGAGGTCAATGGCCCCACGTCAGCCTCTTGGCTGCATTTCAGCCACAACCACAGGGGACAGTTCCTGGGAAGCTCAGACTCACCTTGCTATGACATTGCCCCACCTCAAGGCAAGTCTTTCTGCTTTCTGCCTCCATTTCTAGCTCAGCCTCAGCTCCCCACACCCTCAAATGCAACAAAAACAGGGAACCATTTACTTCTACTTCCCTCAAAAGTCATTAACTTGTTTGTGATCTCAGAGTGAGCAAAGATCTCCTAAACAGAAAAAGTTAAAAACATTAATCATAGAAAAGATTAATAACCTGAACTTACATTCCTAAAAGGACATCATTAATAAAAAGGCAAATGATAGGCTAAGAGAATATATTTGCAATATATGTATCTAACAAAGGACTCATAAGCAGAATAAAAAATATCTGCATGTCAATAGGAAAAAGACCAACAGCCGAATGTTTTCTAGAAATGGGAAAAAGCTGGAACAGACACTTGATAAAATAGGATATCCAAATAGCCAATAAGCATATTTTTTAAAAAGTATTCAGCACTGTCAGTCATCAGGGAAATATAGATTAAAACCACAATTTGATACCATGATACTTGATCAAAATGGCTAAAATTAAAGAGACTGACAATAATAAGTATAGGCAAGGATGTAGAGCAACTGTAAGTCTCATATATTGTCAATAAATGTATAATCACTTAGGAAGACTATTTGGCAATATCTATTAAAGTTTTGTACTTTCTTCTATGACCCAGAAGTCCTACTCCTGCTATATACACAAAGAAATGAGTGCTTATATCCAAGATACACACAATCATGTACATAGCAGGATTATTTAATACCCCCAAGCGAGAAACAACCCAAATGTCTATTAACGCTAGAATGGATATACAAATGTGTGGTATAAGTCCTATAATGGGTTATCATACAAGTGTGGAAAAGAGTGAATTAATGCTATATAACACAACATGGGTGAATCTCACAAACATAATGTTGAGCAAAAACAGCCAGATAGCAAATATTGCATATTATATTATACCATTTATATAGAGTTCAAAAATGGGTAAAACTTCTATCTATGGTAATAAAAGTCAGAATAATGATTGTCTTTGGGTAGAGTATCACAGAGGACTGCAAGGGAGATTGCTGGGCTGCAGGAAATGTTCTATATCTCAATCTTGATGGTGATTCCACAGGGTATACAACAAATTTCATATAAAATTCATTGAGCTATATGCTTAAGATTTATGCACTTTACTATATATAAATTATAGTTCAATAAAATAAGGTGGGGGTGAAGTCCCAGCCATCTTAGGTCACATGCTCAGCCCTGCAGCCAAGGCAATACAGTGTACTGATTGGCTTGGGCCTGGGTCATATGGCCCACCCTAGGGCTGAGGATGAAGCCCACCCAGACCAAGAATAGACAGAGGAGGGGCCCTCAAAGGGAATTGAGAGGCGTTTCTGGAAGATGAGGAAACAGATGTTCTAAGGGAGACAAACTGATTTCCAACAGTCAGGACAGAGATGGCTCTTACCTTTAGCAAGTGGGGCCAGAAAATGCAGAAGGGGCAAGACAGAGACAGAGAGACATGGGGTAGCCAGTAACCCATTGCTGGCTTTCCAGTTCTTGGTTCTCACTCCTATGAGTGAAGCTACACTTCCCATTTGGGACTTTGTAAGTTTCTCCTGTATCTGTGGGGGAAATTGTCATTCTTTTTGGCCATCTGGCATTTTAAACCTCCTTTTAATTGTTTGGGGAAGTTCCCCACCTGATGAATCTTGGCGGGAGGCAGAGTCACCTCCCACTCTCAATGCTGAAAATGCCAGTGCTCACTTTCCCAGCCTTCTTTGTAGCATGGATGCACATGGATGATCTAGGCTCTGCTGAGGAGACAGCACCACTCCAGAACTGCAGGGACCACAGGGCACATTAGAGGAGAATTCGGTGCTGCAGTGCTGTTGCAGTCCCGTGCTCACAGTGTCAGGGGAGCAAGCAGCAGCAGCCAGCGCCCAGCAGAACGACTCTGCAGACTTCATGCATTCTATGGTGCGGTATTTGGCCCTTTTGCCCAGCTATGAGGCTGCCCCCAAACCTGGTTCTTTGTCCTTTCTGACAGTCCTATGCCCTATTCTGTATCCTTTCAAAGTTTTCTTTTGACCTAAATCAGCCAGAGTTCATTTATGCTGCTTGAAACCAGGAACTCTAACCGAAAATAGCATACTTGCAAAAAATTCCCTCTTTTCCTTTATACTAATTTGCAAAGTTTCTGTTACTTGCAACACGGAGAAACAAAGCCTGAAGCCAAAGGAATGATTCTACTCTGTGAATTTTTCACACTATCATGTGGTCACAAGGAAGACGTCTGGTGGCAAAAGGCCCTTATCACCCCACAAATCACATGAATGGAGGAGAGGGGAATACGCTAACCAACCTGTGTGAACTGCTGGTAGGTCCACAGCTTACATTACGTTTAGTTCTCACAGTAACCCACAAAATAGCTGTTGAATCAGTGTGTTCAGGCTGCCATGACAAAGTACCACAGACTGGAGGGCCTGAACAACAGAAATTTATTTTCTCACAGTTCTGGAGATAAGAAGTCCAAGATCAATGTGCCAGAAAATTCAGTTGCTGGTGAAGCCTCCCTTCCTGGTTTGCAGGTATCTACCATGTCACTGGGTCTCACATGGCCTTTCCTCTGTGTGCACACACAGAGAAAGATCTCTGGTATCTCTTCCCTCTTCTCACAGAGACACCAGTCCTATCAGATTAGGTGTCACCTTTATGACCTCACTTAGCCTTAACTGCCTCCTTAGAGGTCCTGTCTCCAAACACAGTCACACTGGAGGTTAGGTCACTAAATGAATTCTTGGGGAACACAATTCAGTCCATAATGGGTATTGTCCCAATATTGCAGAAGAGAAACATGAGGATAAAATCCTTATCCAAGGTCTAAATAAAGCCTTTGTACTTTTCAGTCTTGTGGTAGAACGTATCAAATCCTAGAAATTCAAGATTCAAAGTACTAGAAGAAAAGTATGTGGATGTCACAGAGTAGTGAGAAATGAATGAACATGAGGTGACTCTCCAAAGGTCAGTCCTGGAGCCAGCAGCTGGAATAGCCCAGACATGCCCCCGGGTTCCTCTCTGAGCTCCAACCATGTCTGTGATGGCATATCACTCCTATCACCACTCTGGGTCCTGTGCCTGTGTTTGGGTCCTGACTCTCACACACACACTCCCTCCTTCATTAAACTTTAGTCAGGCTCTTTTAAGCCTTCTTTTTGACTAGGCTATACCCTTAGCCTGCCAAACCCAGTTCTAGCAACAAATTCTGCTAAGCCAGTTTATTGAGAATCCTCCAACCCTTGATATCCAGTCAAGCCCCTCTTTCTCTACCCTTGATACCTAACCAAGTTCCTCTTAACACTTTTTCATCCCCACCCATTGGCTATGAGTCCCCACTTATCCCGGATGTATCTGGAGTTGAATTTCCCCTTCTCACCTATCGCAATCATCTTGACCCCACTGCAATGGTATTGAACAAAGTCTTCCTTGCCATTTTTAACAAGTATCAGAATAATTTTCCTTTAACAGTTTATTAGAGACAAGACCACATCTCACATGTCTCTTTATATATTTCCATAACATGTAGCCTATGGTTCAACTTGTGCTTGGTCAAGAGGCAAGTGAGTGGGTGGGTGGGTGGATGATACCAAAAAGCACCATAGATGAGCTACAGAGAAAAGCCAAAAAGCATTCATGAGGCTCATGAAGAGTGAACAGTGGGAGCAGCCTTAGGAACAGAATGAAGGAGGGTAAAGGGAAGAAAATAGGGAGGGCCAGCATGCATGTCACACTCAGTCAGAACCACCCTTATGCTGTCACTTTGGGATAGTCCAGGAGCAAAGAGCCCCAACCTTGATGGCCTCGAGGGCCGGGGGTCCCAGGGGCAGCATTTGGCAAGGGGACAAACACTGGATAATTACTCTGGCCCTGGCTTTGCTGCTCTTAATTGTGTGAGGTAGGCAAATCAGCTAACCTCTGTGATGCTAGGTCTTTCCATGTGTGAAATGAAAGTAAAAATAGCTCCTTTGCAGGTGAAAGGTGAGAACATATGTGAAAGAATTTGTTTCCTTAGTAGTTCCTATTTACTGAAAACAATGCAAATGCTTTTCCAGGTGGTAATAAGCAGTTGGGTTGAGTGCCTGTTTTTGTCCATTTGTTTATAGTATGCTTTATCCTAACATACACATCTGTGGAACTGCTAACATTTTGAGAGAAAAATGACAGCTGAGCAAAGCTGGTGCATAGAAGAAAAGCAATTTCATGATTTGACCACCAGGTCTACCAGGCCACTGCAGCAAACTGGTGGGGCAGGGGAGGATCCTGGCAGTAGGTTGGGAGCCAACCAGCCTGAAAGACTGACCGCATGAGGGGCTGGTGGGCTGGTGGGCTGATGAGCTGTCTACAACAGCGTCCAAGGAGGTACATCCAGCTCAGGCATCTTCTAGGTGGGTCCTCGTCTCCAAAGGCAAAGAAGTGGTGGGTTGTGGTGAAGTGGAAGTGCAGGTCTCTGGGCAGATGTTGGCTGGGTGGCAGCAGCCAGGCTGTGGGTAGTCTGCCCAATATGCAGCAGTAGCCTGGCCCACCGCTGGGGCTTAGGACACAGTCCAAATTTGCATAGGAGGGGTACAGGGCTGGCCTGAGTAGGCAGCAGTGTTCTTCTGAGCAAAGCCCTGGCCCAGCTGCAGGCAACTGGAGAACCATTCCTAGAACAAAGTCAAGCATCACAGGGGGATAAGGGAGAAAACCAGAGGGCAAGGGAGGGAGGAAACCAAAAGGCACCTCGCAGGCAGCATGTAGGGCCCTCCCCACAGGGCCCAAGGGTCTCCCAGCCTAGTAACCACCATCTTCATTGCCATACTGGCCAAAACACTGCTTCATTTCATTGAGGACATTACGAATGTTACTTTTAATATATACACACATTCCTAGTGGAAGGTAAGGAAGTATCCTCTGCAACCATTTTCTCAAACATCTTTTAATCATCACAACACAGAGACTGTATTATTATCTCTATTTTACAGACAGGGCAAGGTATACTCCTGGGGCAGCATTTCCCAAATTGTGTTCCATGAAATGCTGATCTTAGTACTGAGAAATAATCTTAGTGCTCAATTTAAAAAAATTGTTTCTGTAGCCAAATATGTTTCAGAATTAATGCAAGGAGTATGTTCATTAGCACAGACCTAGGAGCTAGAAAGACCCAGGCTGGAGGCCGGGCTCTGCCAACTGTTAGCTATGTGGCTTGAGCAAGTAATAACCCTAGTCTTCTCATCTGTCAAATGGGAATAATGAAATACCTTCTTCATAAGGTTGCTGTGAGGGTTGATATTATGAGATAACAAATATAAAGTTATTAGCACAAACCTGGTGCAAAGAAAATCCTAAATAAACAAGAGCTCTTATTCACACTGTAGCAGGTTAAATATTGTTAACATCTTATAGCTGGACCTGTAGTTCTTTGTAGGGAGAGCTCAATTTTGTTTAGGAAAACACGTGGATAAACCACCTAGAAACATGGGCAGAGATGAGACTGAAGTTATGAGGCATTAATAACCAAGACCAAACCCTGGAAAACCAAGTTGGAAAAAGCTGGAGTCCCACAGAGGGTGGGTGCTGATTTCTCATCTTGGCTGGCGTTATCACAAAGAGGTCTGGCCACAGAGATAAGGTCTCACCTCACAGTCTTCACCTCCCTTTTTGTTTTTGGCACTACTCCACCTCTTTGTACAGTCACACACTCACACTTACAAATGCACACACACAACTCCCTCTTCAGGAAGAAGCTACAAGCTCCAATTGATTAAGAATCCTACTAATCAAGTTTTCTTATTTTCTCTTCACCTCCTGAACTTTAAAGGAATGTATTTCTGTAAAATTTAAACTATTTGCAATGAAGTGTGTTACCTTTTTAACTAAGCCGGGGGGAAAGCACTTTTTAGAAAAACATTGAAGCCTCTGCTCAGTCCTTCAGAGCTCCAGGAAGTCTTCCCCGCACACCCCTAAGTCAGGAGCCCCTCTTCTGAGTCCCAGAGCACCCACTTCACACCTATGCTACAGAACACACTGCCAAGGATGGAAATTCCCCAAGGGGGTTGTATCCATTGCCTTACCAGGCATCCAGCTCAGCCCAGGCGTGCAGAGGGCCTGGCTTCCTCACCTAGGTATCCCAACATCTCCATCAGTAGCTGGCAGGTGGCAGAGCTATTATTACTGAGCTGCCTCTGGCACCAATGGATCTGTGACTGAATCTGGACATCTTCCCAGGAGAAAAGCACTTGCTTGTCAAGGGATGGGCGGGGATCCACAATGCTACCCCCTGCTCTACAGGATGGGCGCTTATACTGTGTACCTTCCAAGGCCCAGAGTGGCATTCTTAATACATCCTGGAAATCCCCTGGTCTGGGGCTTTTGGGGGTGACATCCAGTATGTAAATGCCAGTATTGGGCCCTGCTGAGCCGCAGCAACAGTGACATGTGTGAAAGTTCCACTGGCAGCAGAGGGCTCTCTCATTAGTCATTTCAACATACACGGCTGTAAGGAATCTGGTGAAGTTTGCTTTGGCTATGGGGAGTGCATTTTCCACTAGTAGGCATCTTGAAAACTTACATGCTAAAAAAAAAAAAAAAAAATTAACATCAAGAAAATCATCATAGTCCAAAACGGGAAGCCAGAAATTGAAGGCAGAGAGCAAGGGCAGCAAATGTAATGGAGGGTGTCCAAGACCCAGGCTGCCCCCACCCCCAGAGCCCTGCCACTGACTTACAGGTATGTGACAGGCTTGGCAAGTCTCACATGCAAACTGACATCCTAATGCCTCCCAGAGGTAGTGGGTATGAAAGGCTGGGCAGATGCCAGGCAGTATTCCAAGATGAGGCACTGCTATGGTTTGAATGTGTCCCTCAAACTTCATGTGCTGGAAATTTTAATCCCCAAATTCATATATTGATGGCATTTGAAGGTAGGACCTTTGGGAGGTAATTTGGATTAGATAAGGTCATCAGGGTGGAGCCTCCATGGTGGGACTGCTGGCTTTATATGAAGAGGAAGAGAGACTTGAGCTGACAGGTAGACTCTTGCCCTCTCACCAGATGATGCCCTTTGTCATGTTATGATGTAGCAAAAAAGCTTTCACCAGATGCCAGTGCTATGCTCTTGGACTTCCCAACCCCACCAACCCCAGGACTGTATGAAATAAATTTCTTTTTTCATTTTTTAGAGACAGGGTCTCACTCTGTTACCCAGGATGGAGTGCAGTGGCATAATCATAACTCACTGTAACCTCGAACTCCTGGGCTTAAGCAATTCTCCTGCCTTAGCCTCCTGAGTAGCTGAGATTACAGGCATGTGCCACCATACCCAGCTAATTTTTTTTAGTTTTTGTAGAGACAAGGTCTTGCTATGTTGTCCAGGCTGGTCTCAAACTCCTGGCCTCAAGTGATCATCCTGCCTTGGCCTCCCAAAGTGCTGGGATTACAGGTGTGAGCCACTGTGCTCAGCCTATGTCTTTTCTTTATAATTCATCCAGCCTCTGGTATTCTGTTATAACAACAGAAAAATGAACAAAGATAGGCATGATTTGGGTTACACAGAAGGAAAACTGAGAGGTCACAGAAGAAAGAGAAGGGGTAGAAGTTGGGGGAGAAGCACTGATGGAACCAGCTTCCACCCCTCCCTGCAGGACTTGGAAAGACCCGTGGGGACAGAAAGGAGAACAAAGGAAGCAGCCCTTCTTGTCATGGTTGGGTCAGGTCAGAAGGCCAGGACTAGACTCTGCTAATGTCCCTGCTATAATGGACTTGTGGGTTTTTAAGATTTTTTTTTTAACGTAGATTTACTATGAATCCTAGAGCTGACTCTACTGGTAACTTTACCCTGGACTCAGCCTTTCCCTGACTTTGACCTCAGTTTGTTCATGTGTGAGATGAGAAGCTTTGACCCAATGCAACTGTTTGTCTGTTCTTTGTTAGTGTCATTGTACTCCCTTTCCCCCTGATTTTTACCTCATGGTACATTTATGCACTTAAAACAGGTTTTTTGAATGAGCTTCACATGACAGGATGGAAGTAAAAAGCACATTTTTTGTTTCTTTTTTTCCTTGTCCTTTCAACCCCATTCTCTGGACTTGCCCTGTCCCTGCCCTTTGGAGGAAAGCTAAGACATACCATGAATTTTCTAGCCAGTCTTAGCCATGAAACAGAAAGGCCCTTTGTTTTTACCTTTAAAAAAAAAAAAAAAGGCAGCCCAACGTAATACTCAGTATTCCACTCGATCTCAAGCTTGTCCCCTCTCAGGCTTATTCACTTCAGGCTTGGAAACCCACGGCACAGAGCGGGAGGACATGGATTTCACCATTTGCCCTGCTCCACCTCCCTTAGCCAGCTGCTGATTCGCAAGCCTCAAGCTTTGGGAGGGAGGGAATTGGGGGAAAGGACACAGTTGTTCATGGCTCTTACTGTCCTGACACAGCCTCGGTGTCCGCTGGATTTGGCAGAGTTCAAACGCTGACTTTCCTCTAAAGCTCTTCTTAGCACATTGCAGTAGAGTACATGGCCACGAGGTGGCAGGCAAGGCCTTTTTCCTCGCCAGAAGCGCCTACGATCACATTTCACTTGGCTACGCAATCTTTGAATATGCTTTCCCTACGCTTCAAAACAAAGCAAGGAAAATAAATGCCTAAAACCACAAAACGGTCAATGTAGATAACATAAACTAAATAGAATTTAAAGATGATAACCTAGGGGACAAACGCTTTTTAAAAACTTCCTAAGTGAAAGGGTGTAAAATTTGAATATGGGCAGAGAAAGATTTCTCACACAGAGATTAGGATATATAGAAGTAAAAGTTTATTTATTTTGCTGAGAAAGAGAGAGAGAGACACAGAGAGATAAAGAGAGAAAGAAGGAGGGATTGACCATGGCACACAGAGGAAGGAAGGAAGGAAGTGCCAGGCAACTGAGGAAAAGCTGTTTGGAGTTTTTAAAGGGTAAAAATGGGGGGGTTTCTCCTCTGCTTCAGCAGATTGATAACAGAAGAGGCTGCAAAGTTGCTGCAGGTACTCTTTGTCCGCACCCCTTTTTCTCTGTGAGGCCAGCTTATCTGAGTCCTTGAAAGTGCTTCTGGCAGGAACTGAGGCAGAGAGCTGGCATGGGGAGCTTATACCCCTGTTTTCTTTTCAAGGGAGCAATTATGTGCTGTGAGTTTATTTTCCTTACTTTCTGATTAATAGTTTATTTTCCTCTGTTAAGTAGCTTATTAGTAAGGCCACCTTTCACTAAGCAGTTAATTAATTATATAATTATATGATTAATTTACTAATTCTCTCCCTTCCCCAAATTATCACTGTGTGATTCTAAATCTTATTTCCAGACCTTAATTATAATTTACCTTCTCCTAGTTTAGAGTCAGAAACTTTGCCCCAAGGGCTCCCTGTATGGCAAATTGCCATTTAAAGACCTTTATTACTGTTTTTTTATACTAATAACATCCATTTGTTTTTTCTATACACCAGTTATACTCATGTTATAGTTACCAGTTATAGTTACATACACAGACTATACATTGTGATAAGACTCAAGTCCTCACCAGACCCCTTACAAGCTAATTACTCATATCGCCCCCTCATTTAGGGTTGCCAAATAAAATATAGAATGCACAGATAAATTTGAATTTCAGATAAACAATAAATAATATTTTAATATATGTCCTGTGCAACATTGGGGACATAATTACTGCATGGGGCATAATATTTCATAAGGCATATTTATACTAAAAATTTAGTATTTATCTGGAATTCAACTTTAACTGAGCATCCTATATTTTTATTTGATAAATTTGGCAAACTCATCCCCATTTTTTGGGTGAGAAACTGAGCCTCTAGGAAGTGAGTAACTTGACCAAAGCTAACAGCTGATAAGCAGTATTGCTGAGCTCTGAACCCCAGACCCTCTGGACCCTGTTCCCTCCATTCCTTATTGTCCCGTCCTTGCTGTCCAGAAGTCTTGTCTGCCAGCTGCTACCTTCCTCAGGTAAAATAATCCCTATCACTGTTCCCAGATAAATAAAAGAACAGCTTTTCTTCTCAGCCAAAAAGGATTCACTAAAAGGTGAATTCCCACAACTAATTTTCCCAAATCTGTCTTCCTTGCCAATTTACCTTTTTTTTTTTTTTTTTTTTGGAAAAACAATGAAAACCTCTGTCATTTTTTCACACGGATATGCATGTTTCTATAACTCTTTCAAAGCTATGTCTAGTAAACTGAAATTTAAATACAACACTCCATCTCAACTTGTTCTTCTGGCTTAAATTACGTGAAATACAATATAGTAATTTAAATCTAAACATAAAGAAAAAACAAAATAAAATGGTAATGTCACTGCACTACAAGGATATCAAGTGTTTAGTACTTGTTTTTGTTGTTGGGTTTTTCTAGCCATATCTTCCAATATTTGAATGATAGCAGACCTAATCACCTGGCTTTCCACTGCAAGATCTATTGTCCTATGGTAGGACTGCAACAGGACAGCACTCCCCACAAAGTCTGCTAGGGTTAGTCCCTAGCAGAAAACAATTGGCAACAAAGGAATGTTTAAAGGAGTTTATGCATGTAGAATGCTTAGAACAATGCTAGGTAAATAGTAAGTGCTCAGAAGATATGAGCTAGTGTTATTATTAACACCTGGGGACATTATTGATGGTCAGATGAGGAAGTAGCTTTGTAAATAACAAGTCATAAACAATGCAGAACGAGATAGAAGGAATGGTGGTGCCCAGAGGAACAAAAGATAGTTCTGGGAGAGAATGGAGAAAGTCCACTCATTTGTTTAACAACCATGTAGCCTGCTATGTGCCAATCTTGAAGGGCTGGGGAGCCCAGTGAGAGAGGAAGGTCTTTATCATACAATGTGATAATCGTGCAATAAGAGAGTGAGGCCCACAGCAGCGTGGGAGCACAGACAATGGGAACCAGTCTAGGAGGTCAAAAAGGGGTCAGGGGACACCTCAGAGGACTTGTATAGGGCCAGTAATTGCTGCCAAGGCTAAGGCTGAGAAGATGGAACATTCCAGATAGAAAAGGCAACAACAAGCAAACGCACAGACTTAAAACAACAAGGTATGTGCAAAGGAGGTGGAAACAAACCAGCTAATTACTGAGCTATCTATAGTTACTAGAATGACAGAAGACCCATCTGTGGTTCTCTGCAGAAGGAAGACCAAATGGAAGACTTCTCCCCATCTTCAGCTGATGTGAGCAAGACGGTGGACACCATGAGCAGACAGAGGTAGTGACATGGAGAAAGTTTTGTCAGCTTCATACACTGACCACTGAAGAGCTGTTACATGTTGTATCTTAATTAACTTTAGTAATATCACTAAGTTCTCACCGAACTAAGAGTTCTCACCGATACGTGAGGCTTTCACATTAATCCTTATAAGCACTCTGCAACATAGATTTTATTATTCCCATCTTACATATGAGGAAACTGATTTCCAAAGCAATTAAGTAATTTTCTCAAGATCATATAGCCAGTAACAAGAAGAATAGGAACTGAACTTCAATGCCATGCATTATTTTATTCTTCCTTTCTTTCCACATCTTTAATTAAAGCACAGTCTTCAAGAACCTGCTCGAATCCCACCTCCTCTGAAAAGCTTTCCCTGGCCTACCCCATGGCACATGACACGGAGTCTTTCATATACCAAGCAGTCAATAATAGTTGATGACTGGCAATAATGATAAGGTAGCAATTGTCACTGTGTGAGTGTCTTGTGACCACTGGGTAAAGGTGTGACCACAGGGATCTTGATTCAGGAAAGAAGACTAGGAAGAGCAAGGCTTTGAGCCAGGTCCTGAGGAAATTGGCAGTATGAGTTGATAGAAGCATATGGGGTGGGAAATAGAACATCCCGCAGATGATGGAGAAGTAACAATTTGCACAAAGACACAGAAGCAAAGTAAAAGAGAACTACACCTACTTTCCAGGTCTCTGACTTTAATATTATGTTTTGGCAAATCCTTTATAACTAGAGATTGTCTTAGTTCATTTGTGCTGCTATAACAAAATACCTGAGACTGGGTAATTTATAAACAATGAAGATTTATTTCTCACAGTTCTGGAGTCTGGGAAGTCCAAGATCAAGGTGCTGGCAGGTTTGGTGGGCGGTGAGGGCCCTGTCTCTGCTTCTAAGAAGGCACCTTGACTGCTGCGTCCTCACATGGCAAAAGAGCAGAAGAGAACAAACCCACTCCCCCTAGTTCTTTTATAAGGGTCCTAATCCCATCCTTGAGGGCTCTACTCTCATCAAGTCTCCTCCTCTTAACATTAACACATTGGTGATTAAGTTTCAACATCTGAATTTGGGGGAACATGTTCAGACAACAGCAGAAAGAAATAGGAATTCTAGTCAAAGCATGTCTTCCTGTACTTGCTTCCTTATTCCATTCATATTTGGGGTGCCTTTTATGGGCAAAGCTGAGCCAGACATAGACCTTCCCTCACAGACATGTTCACTAGGAGAGGAAGACCTGCACAGGAATATCTGTGATGAAAGTTACCAGAAACAAGGTATGGGCTGTGACCAGTGGGAATCTCTGTGATGTCTTCCTGGAAGCAGTGGTGTTGCTGCTGGGCTTTCAAGGGTAAGATTTTCGAGGACTGAGATGGGTTCCAGGCCATTCCAGGCAGAGGGAACCACGAACGAACAGACATAAAGGTGGGGAAGTTCAAGGTCCAGCAAAGAAGAGTGATGAGTTTGGTTTTACTGCAACATTTACATATAAAAAGAGTGAGAAGCCAGGTCTGATGGCTAATCCCAGCTACTCAGGAGGCAGAGGCAGGAGGATCAACTGGGTCCAGGAGTTCAAGTCCAGCCTGGGCAACATAGTGAGACTCTGTCTCTTAAAAAAAAAAAAAAAAATTAAAAAAAGAAAAGTGAGAAATTAAGTTTTAAACATGAATGAAGCCAGGTCATAGAGTGGAAAGAATAGGGAAATCTGAATTCCTAAAATACATTTTCAATTCTGCCACTACTGCCCTTGTGAACTTGGGCAAATTACTTAAATCCCCTGAGCCTCAGTTGCTTCCTAAGTGAAGTGGGATCAGACAGACGGGTCTTCAGGCATACAATAATGTGGTGCCCATTCAGTCAGAGATTCTTTAAATATTTATTCAATTTTTCACAGGAGAGGTTGAGCACTGAGTCAGGCAATGCCCCCAGCCTTTCCTGTGCTTTCCCAAGCAGTTTCAATATTCCACCCAGCCAAACATGACCCTATAGTTAATCTGAGCCCTCTCCTTTCTTTTGAACTGGGGGCACAACCCTTCAACAGGAGTTCCTGGCAAATTGGATTTTTAATGATGTCTTGGTGTCCCTCGTAGGTGGTGACTTTGAACCTCTGTCCTTCTGGCCTGCCACTGAGCTTGGCTCAGTGTCATGTGAGGATTAAGGGTATTCCTTACAGAGCGCTCCGTAAGAACAGCTGTTACTGTCTGACCACAGCTGAAGGAAGAAGAGCTGGGACCATGGAGACTGCCTAGAGGGTAATTTAGTAAGATTATTTCGTAATCCAGGAAAAGCATCTAAAGGCCTGAAATAAGAGAAAGGCACTGGGAAGAGGGAAGAAAGGATAGATTTAAAAGCTCTCATGGAAATGGAATCCCTAGGACTTAGAAAATAATTGGTGTGTGAGATGAGATAAAGGATGAGGTTCAAATCTGGCTCTAGGAGGGTGGGAAAGCCACAGACACTAGTGAAGAGGGGAAGAGGAGCAGGTTTGGAAGTCAACGAATCCACTTGGGACACATCCAGTTTGAGAGGCCAGCAACAGGACAACCAGGCGGAAAAGAGCACCAAGCAGTTAAAAATTCAGTCCTGTTAAACAGAGAAATGAGATGAAGTAAATGGCTGATGCACACACACCCACGTGTGGCCCGGGTGGTTCTATGAACTAACTAGACACAAGCAGTCCGAGCCTGGACACCGTGACCAAATCACGGACTGTTCCACATTCCAAACATTTTTGTTCTCTTCTCTGTTGAAGCCACTCTTTGTAAATCTCTTGAAGAATTTTTCACACTTTCTGACTCTCAGTTATATGGGAATGGCAGGCAGAATAATGGCCCCCAGAAGATGTCCCTGTTTTTGGAGCAAGAGAACCCTCTCTCTCCCCTATTGAAGTTTGATATTTGAGTCTGAGAAATGAACTTTAAGGTTTGATATTTGAGTCTGAGAAATGAACTGACAAGAGACCAATTAACAGAAGAAAAGCCATATAAATTTATTACGTTCATGGGGGTATCACAGGAAAGTGAATACCCAACAACCCAATGAAATGTAGAAGCTTATATACTCTTCTTCATAGGGGAGACAGAAGTGAGGGCCATAGGCATTTTAGAGGAAGAGTGAATGTTTTCTAGGGGAGATAAATGAACCTGAAAAACAGACAGTAACCTAGGACAAAGTTCCTCTGGGTTCTGGGTATGATGTCAAATCTACTCTTCCTTCCTAGGAGTTAATCATCCCCATTTGATGAGGTTATAGGGAGGGGGCTCAAGATAATTGCTTCCTTCTGGAGGAGCTTCCCTTAGATACTGGAATTCCAGGGAAAGCCCCTCCCTGTGCTTTGCGACAGGAAGGGGGCCAGAGACAGGGGCAGGAGAAGGTCAGAGAGACCTAGGTTCTGAGGCTGCTCCTTTAGTTCAAAATAGCATGTGAAAGGGCCACTTTGGGGTATTGTTTTCTGAGCCCCAATATCCTAATCCCCAGAACCTGTGAATGTGCTACTTTGCATGGCAAAAGGGACTTTCCAATATGGTTAGATTAGAAATTTTTAAATAGGGAGATTATTCCAGTGGGCCCATGAGTTCTTACAATAAGAATGCAAGGGAGTCAGAGAGAGAGATTGGAAGATGCTATACTGCTGGCTTTAAAGATTAAGAAAGAGGCCATAAGCCAAGGATGCTGGCAGCTTCTAGAAGCTGGAAAGGGCAAGTGAACAGGCTCCCCTAGGGCCTACAAAAGTAACACAGCCCTCCTGACAGCTTCATTTTAGCCCAGTGAAACCCATTTTTGGACTTCTGGCCTTCAGAACTATATGATAATAAATTTGTACTGTTTAAGCCTCTACATTTGTAGCAATTTTTTATAGTAGCAGCAATAGAAAATGAATACAACAGCTGTAGTGGATGGCCTGTTTCAGTCAATTGATTAGCACTTGAAAAATTAAAGGTTGCAGACAGATAACGTTTGAGAAGAACTGATGGTTGGCACAGCTGTGATTCTAAACCAAGTGTGATTTTGCCCTACCCTTTCTAGGGGATATTTGATAATGTCTGGAGATATTTTTGATTGTCACACTGGGGGTGGATGCTACTGGTATCTAGTGGGTAGAGGCCAGGATGCTGCTAAACATCCCACAATGCACAGAAGAGCCCTCTACAACAAAGAATTATCTGGTCCAAGTCTTCAATAGTGTAAAGCTGAAAAACACTGTCTTACTGGTTCCAACCAAGTTTGGAAACCCCAGTGACACTGTAAATAATGTCATGGGGAAAGAAGAGACAGGAGACTATTCTACCCCTTGTGAAGTCATTTTGACAGAAAAATGGAACCTGAATCTGATCAAGCCCCTAGATCCAATGAGACAGAGAGACAGAGCAGGGACCCCTCTTGGGAGCCTGCTGGGTCCCCCAAGCATGGAAATAAAGGAAAAATCTTGAGTCCCTTCAAGAGAAATTCCAGTCACCTAGCCAGCCTTGGAAACCTAAATGAGCAACCTGATCAGCAAAAAGATAATAATAATAGTCTCCCAAGCAAGCCAGAGTCATGAGGTGTTTTTGTTCTTTATCGAACTAAAAGATAACATCTTAACATATATTCTTGAGTTGTTTTTCAGAAACTCCTACCAGATGGAAAATGCCAACCACTATCATGTAGGCTTCAGATTAGGGGGAACTAAGGACTGAACTCTGACCATTATTATTTGTTCTAAATTTCCTCTTGAGGGGCCTGGAAAGAGTCACACCCACAGGCCAAACCTCAACCTTCCTTTCCATTGACCCCAAGTTTACAGACAAGGCCTTACTTCCTTAACCAATGCTAACCAAAGAATCTCTGAATCTACCTCTGACCTATAAGCCCCCATTTCAAAAATGTCCTTTTTGGGCCAAACTAATATACAACCTCCATGTATTGATTTACGATTTTGCCTGCAACTTCTGCTTTACTGAAATGAACCCCTGCCTTTAAAAATCCTTACTTGTAAGCCATTGGAGAGTTCAACTCTTAAGTGTTCTCTCTTCATTCTCCTTGCTATGCACCATTCAATGAAAGCTTTTTTCTTATGCCGCAAATCTCAGCATCAGTGTCTGGCTTTACTGCACTGGGCAAATGGACCCCAGTTTGGTTCAGTTACACCAACTGCAGTCATGCATCAGGGAATACCCTTCTGATAAATGCATTGTTAGGTGATTTCATTGTTGTGGGAACATCATAGAATGTAATTACACAAACCTAGATGGTATAGCCTACTACACAGCTAGGCTATATGGTATATAGCCTATTGCTTGCTCCTTGGCTACAAACCTGTCCAGCATGTTACTGTACTGAATACTGTAGGTGAGTGTAACACAAGGCTGTTTGTGTATCTAAACATAGAAAAGGTCATGTGTTGTGCTACAACAATATAATGGCTACATCACTAGTCAATACATATTTTTCAGCTCCATTATAATCTTATGGGACCACTGTCCTACATGTCTGCAGCCCCCAATCCCCGGGCCATGGACCAGGCCACAGAGCTCCACCGCTCCCTCTTCCCCACCCCCCTACACTCCCCACCCAGCTGGTGGAAAAGCTGTCTTCCATGAAACTTAGGAACCTGGGGGGGGTGCACAACAGGAAGAGAGCAGCAACAGGTAAGCGAAACTTCGTCTGTATTTACAGCCACTCCCCATCACTTGCATCACCACCTGAGCTCCACCTTCCCCACCCCTTTCGTGGAAAAAGTTGTCTTCTATGAAACTGGTTCCTGGTGCCAAAATGGTTGGGGACTGCTGCTATATGTGGGTCCACCAGGTGGTCCAACTTTGACCAAAACATCTTTATGCGGCACATGACTATACTAATTTATAGGAAACAAATGATAAAGGGCACTGGTATATAGCACCACAGGAATCCAGTGGCAATATCTACAGGACAAAGTACAGTTTTTCAGCAGATTGCAAGGGTAACAAAAGAGAGGGATATGGAGGGAGAATTTATGGAATAAAAAAGATTAAGATACAAAGTAACCAGTTATAATATGCATAGCTAATTTGTATCTTACCTTTTCCTTTTTTCTTATTTTAATAGATTTTGGGAGTACAAGTTGAATTCCATTACATGTATACATTGTATAGTGGTGAAGTCTGGGTTATCTGTATCTTAATTCAAACAAAAAGCTACAAAAAATGCACATACCCATTTATGAGACAATTGAAAATTTACTGACTAGATAGTTTATAATATTAAAGAATTATTGCCAATGTTAGGTGAATTTATTGTCTTGTGGTTACTTTTTTAAAGGAGTCCTTGTCTATTAGAAGTACATATTGAACTATTTACAGATAAAACAATATATAAAATTTTCTTCAAAATAATACAGGAGAAGGGATGCATGTGAAACAAGATCAGGCCATGAGCTGATAATTGCTAAAACTGGACAAAGGGCACATAGGAATTTATTAGACTATTCTCTTGACTTTTATGCATGCTTAAATTTTTCTATATTAAAATATTTTTTAAAAGATCATTATGAAAATATCTAGTTTCTATAAAAAATGCCTGTTTTTCAGAAAGAGGGGGAAGAATGGTCTTCTCCTTCTTTCCTATATTTTCTCATCTCTCCAAATGATCTGTTTACATTTGTCATGCTTAGAAATGTGCTCCCAACCAAAACAGACAAGAAAAAGTATGCAGAATTCTCTTACCATCTGTTAGGTGCTAAATAAATAGAGTTCTAGTATAAGATGCGCGGCATTCGCTTGTGAAGAGAGAGAAGCTGAGAGGGGCCTGTCCTTTGTTAGACTCTGCTCACGCTCCATGGCTCTTGGAAACAAGAGTCCAAGAAGGAATTGGTCATCAAAAGACTGAGACCCAGGACTGAGCACAGGCTATGCCACAGCCTCCACCAGCTGTGAGGGAAAAGATCATGTGGCTCCTTCACCTTGGAATCGCCAGCACCCAGCATTGTGCCTGTCACTTGGTGGGCATTCTATAGATGTTTGAGAAAAAAGGCAGGAAGTTGACTTAGTGGGTTTAGCTTTTAAGTGGGCATGAATAAAATGTTTTATGTAACTTTTGCAATATCCTCTAATCCTCATATATCCTTGTTGCAGAAGGAAATCTTTTTAAGTGAGAATGTAACCACCACAACCCCTTAAAGCAGTGGTCCCCAACCTCTTTGGCACCAGGAACCAGTTTCATGGAAGACAATTTTTCCATAGGATGGGGCGGGGGTGGGGGGTGGGGGAGAATGGTTTCAGGATGATTTAAGCACATTACATTTACTGTGCAGTCAAACCTCTCTGCTAATGATAATCTGTATTTGCAGCAGCTCCCCAGTGCTAGCATCACTGCCTCAGCTCCACCTCGGATCATCAGACATTGGATTCTCATGAGGAGCTGCAACCTAGATTCCTCACAGGGGCATTTACAGTAGGGTTCACACTCCTATGAGAATCGAATGCCGCCACTGATCTGACAGGATGCGGAGCTTATGAGCGGCTATAAATACAGATGAAGCTTGGCTTGCCTGCCACTCACCTCCTGCTGTGCAGCCAGTCCCTAACAGGCCAAGGACTGGTACTGGTCCGCAGCCAGGGTCATGGACGGCAGCCTTAAAGTGATACAGTAGGGGTTCTCTGTCTTAGCAAGAACTTTTGGGACGTGCTGCGCTGCAGCTGTCAGCTGTTGCTTTGTAAAATAAGCCTTATAATAGCTACTCCTCATGAAGCCCACTCAAGTGTTACACTTTATTTTTAACCCTTATCAGTCCTTGAGATAGAACATGAAGGACCTTGCCCACAGCCGCTGAGTCAAACCCTGGCCACCTCCGCCCTTCCTGCTCCCCGCTGCTTTCAGCGTTAAAAGGGCAGCCGAGCAACCTCTGTAAAGGAAGGAAGACAGGGTCAAGGGGTTCGCAGACACAGACAGTTGCCTGGGAATCTATTATAATTCCCACGCAACCCTGAGAAAAGGCAGCCATGCGGTTTTGAATGGTCTTTATTTACCCAGCCAGGCATCTAACGTACATTTTGTTTCATTTTGAGTGCACAGAATTCACAACAGCTATCTTAGCTCACTCCTGTGGCTCAACAATGTTTCTTTCATATTTGCATGTTTAATGTGAACAACTTTTATAACATAAAATCTTCCATTTTCTCTATATCAAAAGATATTATGAACCTGTTCATATAGCTGAGACAACATTAAATAGCCCTGTGGGTTAGGAGAGGGAATGCCAGAGGGAACTCTTTTAGCAAAGTAAAAAGAAAAAGTATTATGGGGGAAGGGATGTAACGGATTTCATTGAATTTAGTTGCTTTCTTTTTTGTTGCTTGTTAAGAATTAACTTGGTATTCAAATTCCCTAACAGAATCTTTGAAAAAGTATGTGCATAGCAAGTAGGGTTCCATTTAAATGGACACATTAGTATGAAGAGACTATAGAGTTCTTCACTGCAAGAATTAATGTTATACTTTGTATGTACAAATAATTGTATTAAGTGACAGGCAATCCCACCATTTATATAATTTGTTATGTATGTCAGATGTAACTCAGAGGCTGTGTACTTAATCCTAGAGAAATCTCAACATAATACATTCATCCCTAGTGCCCATAGATCCCACAAACCCCTTCCATTCCCCAGTTCTCAAAGCTCTGCTAAGGTTAGAATAACTGGTAGTCAAGCCTAGGTCTGTGAGGAAGCCTTTTGTAAAACAAAGCATCCATTTGTAGTGTGAATAAGCATTACCTCCAAAGGCATAAATTAGAACTTTGAATCTCCACCTTTTATCTTAACATTTCTTAGAATGTAGTTCAGCCAGTAATTGCTAGATCATTATTTTTCAGGTTTCCTCATTGCCATCCTTCAGAGAGCTAAAGAGCATGTTATTTGTATTATTAAATTAATATTTTATCCTTATGGGTCTTAAAGTGAATGAATCGCTGTAAATATGTCTCCAGTTTTCTTTGGAGCATTCTAAATATCTTCCAATATAATCATTTATTTAAGAAAATACGTCGGTTTCCTGAAACAATAACCTTCAGGTTGGGTTTGAAATCCAAAGTACGTGGTCCTGTCCGGGTTAACGCCTTTACCCTCCATTCTTGAGGAAGCTGCTGGGCAGTAGGGGGCGCTCTCAGCCCACCGGGACGAGATTGGCAGCGTTCCGTGGAGGCGGAGGAGGAGCCAGACGCTGCGAAGCCTTAGTGCTGGGCTTTGGTTCTTGCTGGGGCCTCGCTGGGGCCTCCTGCCTGCAGCGAGAAACTGCTGCCTCCCATGACTTCATGGGCCCTCAGCTGCAAAGTGTCAATTAATCTGCCTTTAGTGAACCAAGTGAACCAGCTACTAAGATTTCTCCTCAGGGGGAAGGTTGGCTGCAAAAATTATTCTTTTTGCCATTACTCCTGCTTTCTAAATAAAGTATTTCACGGTGCACAAATGTTTTCACGTGCACTGCTGTTACTGCCCAACCAGATTATACTGCCCCTGCACGGAGAGAAGCCGATAGGCTGAGACAACCAGAGTTGCAGCAGAGAAAGAGTTCAGTATCACAGGGCACTGGGCGAGGAGACAGAAGAAATTTCTCAAATCCATGTCGCGGAGAAATTTTGGGCCAGGGTTTTTAAAGATAGTTTGGCAGACAAAGGGCTAGGAAATGGGATCTGTTGATCGGCTGGGGAGGAACTCACAGGGTTGGGAAGCAGAAATTGTCTTGTGCTGAGTCAGTCCCAGGTGGAGAGTCACAGGACCTGCTGAGACAGTTCCTAAGTATGGCCACTGGTCCAGTTGGTGTCAGTTGGTCCACCCAAATGCAGAGTCTGGAAATATCTCAAAGACCAGTCTTGGGTTTTACAATGGTGATGTTCTCTATAGAAGCAATTAAGAAAGCTACCAAGCTTATACCCATCAGTTACATGACTCCTGAGTAGTAAGCAATTACAGGAAGGCAAGCTAGGGAACAATGGCTGATTATTTTTTAACTATGTCTATACCTTTGCAGGGTTCAGATCCCTGCCAAAGTTCCCACCTTGCAGCCCTTTATTAATTTTATAAAGGGTGGTTTCATTACCTTGCACACTATCCTCCAGTGACAATATCCCATGATCTTAGGAAGTATGAAATAAAAAGTATGTCCAGGACTGTAACCTGATTTTGATCTTTGATGAAGTTTGGAGTTGGGTTTAGATCTTGCCCAAGTACTCCCTGGTGACCTGAGGATGTTACCTAACTTTTGAGCACCTCTGAACCTCACCATAAAATGGTACACGAGAATTAAGTAACGTAATGTACAAAAACCATGTGGTGGGTGCTCCAAAAATGTTAGCTTCCTTTCATTGTGTACAAAGGCCTCATGATGAGGAAATACAGTACCAAGAGCTAGAAAAATTGGAAAAACCCTTCTGTGTGAAGGCAAATTTGAAAAGGAAAGCCAGATAAAGAGAAAAGGCATCTCTCCCCAGCCCTAGCCTTCTGCAGCCTTCAGTACAGGTTATGGAGACATTGAAAGGGAACCAGAAAGAACCCAGACCCCCCCCCCCAACCCATGCTGGCCATGGGAAGTCCCTCCTGGAGGGAGTGGGTGTCTAGGTGAGTGTCATCAAGTCATGTGCCTATTTCTTCAGCAGATGTGTTCTCCTTCAGCCTCACTTGTGCCCAAAGATGACTTGTGAACACAGGGCTGGTGTTAAAGCTCAGCATAGCTGGGCATGGTGGTACGTACCTGTAGTCCCAGCTACTCAGGAGGCTGAGGCAGGAGGATCCTTTGAGCACAGGAGTTTGAGTCCAGCCTGGTCAACACAGTGAGAACTTGTCTTAAAAAAGCAAAACAAACAAACACCAAAAAAACTCCAAAAACTCAGTATAGAGCACTCCCGCCTCAGTCAGAATATGTATTTGATGAGAGCAGCAAAGAGCATAGCAATGCCCTGGGAGGACCTGTAGGAAGTGGGTGAAGGAAGCCATGAGGATTGATAACTGATACCTAATAGCTAAGACCTAACAGCGTGGAGGAATGAGATGTCCTCCACGATCAGCACTTGGTGCATAACAAAGTGAAGCAAGGAACATTGCTTTCTAGGAACATGCTGTAAAGAGGTGATAAAGGATGAAGGGTTGTTTCCCAGTGAAGAACCCAATTCAAACCCAGAGACCAGCTCACTCTCAGACACGCTTCTGAGCCCAAGGCAGCTAGATCTTTGTTAGAAAATTGCAGTTAGAACCAGAATGTTATGGACTGAGTTGCATTCCCCCCCAATTCATATGTTGAAGCCCTATTCCCCAATGTATCTGTATTTAAACATAGGGCCTTTAAGGAGAAAATTAAGAATAAATGATATTATAAGGGTGGGGCCCTAATCAAACAGGACTGGTGGCCTTATAAGAAGAGAAAGAGACACCAAAGACCTTGCTCCACACATGCACACAGAGGAAAGGCCACATGCATGTGAGCACAAAGTGAGAAGGTGACCATCTGCAAGCCAGGAAGCGAGGCCTTCCCAGAAACTGATCTGCTGGCACCTTGATGTTGGACATCCAGCCTTTAGAACTGTAAGAAAATAACATCTATTATTTAAGCCACCCAGTCTGGGGTATATTGTTATGGCAGCCCAAGCAGACTAATACATACAGGTTGTAGCAACATTGGTGATATTATTTTTGAGGAATCTTTGAGGAATATAGAACTCTCCTGGAAAAAAAAAAAAACTGAAGGAGCACTAAAACTCAGTTCTAGATGTTTTACCTGTAAACGATGCTGTTCATGTAGAAAGTGTAGCAATTTATTAGGTAAATTTTGTGCAAATATCTCATTCCATCAAATCTAAGAACCTACTGGTTGTAAGACACGCCATTACTATATTTGCTATTAAGAGAAGGAAACACTAACAATTAAATGATGTATACTATTGTGAGACATATTTCAAATAAATAAATAGATAAATCTTAGCATTGGTTGGTAATTCAATTCAATGTTTATTGAACATTGAAGTCTGCCAGGCAGAGACTTTATGCCTATGCTAGACACTGGGAAGATAAAAATAAGCAAACAAGATATCAAGTGTTTCAGGTGACTAACTTACTAACCTGTTGAAGGCATGGAAATATACATGTATTGCTGCAATCCCCAAGACTCCTGGAATTCACACTGCCCTTCTGCAGTCATAATAAGGAATGTTGCCTCAAGTGCACCACACACAGTGCTCTTGGTTTAAAATGTACTCATATCCAGCCTTGCACTATCATCTTAAGGGTGGTGGTTGCATCTGATGAGTCTATTCCCAAACAAGGAATAAATAAACATCTCCTAAGAAACTGACTCTTATTCAACTTTTGACCCACCACAAAGAATTCCAAGTTGTTATGGGTTGAATTGTGTCCCCTAAAAATTCACATGTTGAAATCCAAACTCTCCAGTACCTCAGAATGTGGCCTTATTTGGAAATAACTTATTTGCAGATATAGTTAGTTAAGATGAATCATACCAGAGTAAGATGTAAGGTGGTCCTTAATTCAATTAAAAGGAGGAATTTTCTTTTCTTTTCTTTTTTTTTTTTTTTTTTTTAGGATGTTGCCAAGGCTAGTCTCAAATTCCTGGGCTCAAGCCATCCTCCTGCCTCAGCCTCTCAGGTACGTGGGACTACAGGTACGCACATATGCTTGGGTGTGTATGTGGTCACTCTACTCTGTTCCATCTATATATTTCAACTTATAGCACCCTTATCTTTAAACTCTTTACAATACAAATTAATACCCCATTGTGCACATCTTTCCTACATATCGTTCCTATTGAAAATCTTCTTGGCTTTCTTTCCTATTTATTCTTCTATTATATAATTTTCTGCACCCCAAGAAAATGTTTTACTAAGAACATAAAGGAAAAATTAAAAATCACACTGTCAATTCCTATCAGCCCCCCACTCCCAAATAAAACTCTACTAGAGTTTTGTATTAGAATCGCATTAAATTTAAAAATTAATTTTGAGAAAATTTATATATTTACAAAATTGAATCTTTCCATGCAGGAACATGGTATGTCCCACAGTAAACATAAATGCATAAAAAATTTTTTCAGTTGGCATTCTTCATACAGGTCCAGCAAGTTTCCTGTTAAACTTTGTTAAACTCAAACATTTTTATGACTCTTAATGCACATTGCTACATTAAAAAAAAATTTTAAGTTGGCATTCTTCATACCGGTCCAGCAAGTTTCTTGTTAAACTCAAGCGTTTTTATGATTCTTAATGCACACTGCTACATCATCTCCAGAAAATTTTCATTTCTACCAGCATCATACAAGACTCAATATGTTCCCCTGCCAATTTTAGCAGGTAAAATGTATCATACTGTGGGCTTAAAGTGCACTTCTTTGACTTTTTGTGAGGTTGAATACTTCCACTTATATTCATCAGCTAGTTGTAACTCTTTGTGAACTGTGTCTTTTGCCTATTTACTATATTGAGAATAATCGCATTTTGACTTACCAGGTAGAACTATTTTTCCCAGTATGCCACTTAATTTTGTTCATTATATTTCCTGATATACAGAGTTAAACATTTTTCCGTGCTTGTAAATATATTCTTTGTGGTTTCTTCAATGGCATTTATACTTAGGAAGTCTTCCAATTCAAAGATCATACAATATTTGTGTATATTTTCTTCTATTCATATATATGTTCTTCTATTTGTTTCAGATCTCATGTTTAAGGTATGAAGACTGGGTTTTGTTTTGAATTTTAAGGGTTGGTTGATTTGGCTATCAAGTGAACCTCAGCCATAATCTTTTTGGAGCTTATTCTATGCCAAAGCCATTTGGTTTACTTAGCAATTTTTAGGACAATTTCTTGGCACACACTCTTCAGTGCAGTAACAAAATGTTCTCATTATGAATGGAATTTAAGCAATTACAGTTGAAGCCCTCTTACTAGCAAATCTGACAAGATACATTTTAGTTTGAAGAATGAAGAATATCTCAGCCATCTAATGTCCTCTGAAAGGCTGCAAAGAGAGAAACAGGTTATTTTACCCAGCACCAGCTGTAAAAATGGGTTACTACAATTCCCTTGGATCACTCCCTTAAGGGTACACATGACTAATTTATAGTCACACGTTTGGCTGTCTTATAAGAAAGCTCCTCAACCAAAGGAATATGTGACCCTTTGAGAATTGCAGTGTGTTTGGCAGACCAGAGCCAAGATTTCTGTCAATATACTATCTACACAGCAAAGCTAAGGAGCTAAGGAGCAGGAAAAACATCTCCCAAGATTAGACATGGTAGCATATAACACCAAATTTGCTATCTGAAAAGCTGGACTGTAATCCTTGCACCATCACAGACACTTTGACCTTGGGTAAATCACTTACATGAGTTTGAGTTTCCTCTCCGATAAAATGGGTGACCTCATAGGGTTGTTGCAAAAACTAAATGAGAAAATCTGTTTGAATGTGCAGTGTAAATTGTGAAGCACTGTTCAAATATTAATGGTTATTAATTAGCCTATGATTTAACTTATAATATTCTACTTCTCTTGCTGAAGAGGAGAAGAACACCTCCTTCCAGTATCTGGACACCCACCATCTCCTCTAAAGTCATGTCCTGCTTCTGAACCAACATTCAGCATAGCCCAGGAGGGTGTGTGTGAGCATTAACTACATTTCCACCCTTGGGTAGTGTCAGGACTGGGAGAGGGAACAAATGTTACATGCAGATTGGGTGGAGTCAATGCAATACTTGTAGAATGATTAAAAGATTTACTGGCTCAAAGATTTGTTTGTGCAATCTGTAAGACTTCGGCATTCTTTATATGAAACAATGTATTCCATCCCTTTTCATTCTCCTTCGGGTGCCCACTTTCACCAATCTAGCTCCTTCCCTTTTATCAAGAGGTTTTCTCCTTCTAGCCTTTAGATCCCAACTCCTTCAGAGGTTATTCTGTAAATTAATTTTGCTTCTCATTGAAAAAGTAATCAGACAAGATTTTAAAAATTCGGACAGCATAAAAGATCATATGACAAAAAATAACTCTTCCTTCTGCCCAGCAGTAACCACTGTCCTTTTTTCTTTCCAAAAGTTTCCCCTGCATCTGGAGGGATAATAACTGAGTTTTTAAAGCCAGAGAGACACTCTTGCACATTGAAAGGAACACCGGTAGTTTCCTGTCTTTTAAGTGATTTTAGCTAATTAAAGTTGTAAATTTTAAAACCCAATTTTTAGGCTGGGCGAGGTGGCTCATGCCTGTAATCCTAGCACTCTGGGAGGCTGAGGTGGGAGGATCACTTGAGGTCAGGAGTTCGAGACCAGCCTGAGCAAGAGCGATACCCTGTCTCTACTAAAAATAGAAAGAAATTATCTGTCCAACTAAAAATATATATAGAAAAAATTAGCCAAGCATGTTGGCACATGCCTGTAGTCCCAGCTACTCGGGAGGCTGAGGCAGTAGGACTGCTTGAGCCCAGGAGTTTGAGGTTGCTGTGAGCTAGGCTGACGCCACAGCACTCTAGCTCGGGCAACAGAGTGAGACCCTGTCTCAAAAAAAAAAAATAAATAAAAATTAAACCCAGTTTTTAAAAGCCTTTAAGTTAGATCCTGATTAAAAAATTTAAAACTTAGTTTTTAAAAGCATTTAGGTTTAAATTAAGATTATTGTTATTCTACTCATAGATTCAATAATGCTGGTATAAAAATAAGAATTCTTTTTATTTGTTCTTTGATTAGTCTTTAAACATTTAAAATTGTATCTATAAATTTAATGTATCTAATCATCTCCACTCCTTCTACCTCCAGACAGGGCAGTCTAAGAAACAGAAAACTATCAAAGCATTTCAGCAACTCCTGCGAATCTAAAAAAATTGAACATAAATGGGACCGATCAGGTTACTTTAAACATGCAATCGTTGATTATAAATTTGATACTTTTTATATATTTCAAATTAAAATCTTAAGTCTAATATGAAACACTCAGAAACATTTTAAAGTAAAATTATAAATTAATATATTTGATCATAATAAAAAACTTTTCAAACATCTTAATTAACAAAGCATACATTACCACAAAGATTACCAACTTATTCCTAATTTAGGAAATTAGGAAATATAAAAAATTAGGAAATATAAAAATATGAATAGCGTGGTGTTGTTTCCCTTCTTGATTCCTATGCTTACTAATGCACCTTCCCAGGGTTCAAAGTCCTCTATCAAACTAAAGGAGCTAATCTACCATCTCAGATGTTGCTGAGGTCACTCGGTTGAAGACTCAGGACTGAGATTTAGGTATGGATTCAAGTTCTGGCCTAAAATTCTTGACAAGAACCCAGGACAGGGCTGGGCTCTCCTTTTAAGATGGCTCTCCCCAGGTCATGATAAAGTCAAACCCCAGGAGGGTAGGGGCATGATCAGAGTTGAGAATGTAAGAGATTACTCTGGGAGTGCTGCAAGAAGGCAGCAGGAACACCTAAGCAGTGGTGTGCTCTTGTGCACATGTCTTCCTAATGCCATGTTCAGCAGTGTCATGTGTGTGGGCTGAGATAGGCCACGGTGTGAGTATTTATACCAAGGAAAATCGAGAATGCTGCGAGGCCGATCTTCCTCCACCTTACCAGCACACTGCTTGCTGCCTGGGAGGCTTCTACAGTAGCCAGGCAGCAAGGGCCAGGTCCTGACCTAGGATGGTGGCAGTGGAAGTGAAGGGAAGTGAATGGATTTGAAAAGATATTTAGAGATGGAAGTAGGATTTGCTGACACATTGGATGTGAGAAGGGGGTGGTTAGGAAGAGGGGAGAGACCAGGGTATCTCCCAGGTTTTGGTGTGAGCATCAGAGGAAATATTTTGAGTTTGACTTTGAGACGGAGAGTGTCCTGGACTCAGGCAATGATGCGATTTTAAAACTACACATGCCACAGTTTCAGTCACTCATGAGCCCACCCCTCTTGACTCACCTGGGCCATTCTCTGCCTCTCTTCCTAGACTCCAGCCCCACCTGCCACCTTGCAGTTCTTCACCAGAAGACTCCTTTGGCCTCAGGGCTGTCCCACATCCTGTTCTCTCTGCCCAGAATGTTCTCACAGCTCTCTGCGAGGCTGGCTTGTTTTCTCCTCCACCTGCTCCCAGTATGTTCCCCTCCAACCTTCTCCTCCCCCACAGCACCCAGTCTGTCTCTTCTTAGCACTTATCACAATTTACATTCATGTATTTTTCTGTCTACTTGTTTGTGTTCTGTCTCCCTCACTGGACTGTAAGCCTTTTTTTTTAAATTTTTCTTCATCAGTGATTCCCCAACATCTAACATAATTTTCTGAATATATAAATGAGAGAAGTAGCCTGCCCAAAGCCTATAGACAACAGAGATCAATAGTGTACCATCTCTGCAGTGTGGACTTCTAAATGCCCATAATAAAAATCCATATTTAGGAAAACAGTCAAGTCTCTGTAAGGAGCTCATCTGCAGAACAGGGTAATGACAAGCAGGGGCAGGACCAGGCTCGGGGCGAGTCACACTGCCTGGGCTCTCTCACCTCCCCAAGTCTAGATCCAGCTGAAGACTGGGGAAGTTCTCACTGTGCAGGTGACAAGTGAATAAAGACCTAAGGGAAGTGTGTGTTACCTTTCTATAGTAGTTACAGCTCACAAAAAAAGATTCACCTTTTCATGAATTGTTACGTTAACCTGACGAAGTAGGCAGAGCAGAGATCACTATTCTCTGTGTAGAAATGAGAAAGCTGAAAGGTCAGTGTCTTGTCCCAGCTCATGTGTAACAAGTGTAAAACCAAATCAAAGTCCAGATCATCTGCCTCCAAGTTTAGAGCTCTTTGCACTATCTATTTTCATTTAGCATATATTTTCATGCACCTACTATGTGATAAATAAATGAGAGTTCGAGAGAAATAGCACAATCCCTGACCTAAATTGCACCTATAAAACAATCTGAGACTGTCCCACCCCATCAGGACAAGCTGAGTGTATTACGAGCTCCACACTCACACACGTAGAGACAGAGGGGGCTCTGCAGGCTGACAGCCAGGAGCTGTCAGTGGAGGTGGCGCTGAGTTCTGCAGATCCAGTACTGACTCAATGCGGAGATGCAGACAGTTCACTGTGTCCCCACCAAGCTCATCTCCTTGACTTTCACTGATGAAGACATTTCAGAACAAAGAGCCTCTTTGCTAATCAACAACATGATGTACATGCAAATGTCTTATATCGTTACAGCCAGCAAAACCTCTTCTCACTCCAGTTTTTCCATGATCAGTCTTGCATCCTCTTGTTTCTTCTGTTCTGCCATTTTCTACCCACAATGTTCAATTCCTAATGACTCAGCAGCACACAACACTGCTCTTCTCCAGAACCCCCTAACATCCTAAGATTAGACTCTGCCACTGCTGAGCACAGCTACTTTCCTTGTGATACCACACTGGCAGCCTCGCCTTGACTGCCTGCAGCAGGTGCTAAGGGGGGGCCAGTGCCTCCATTATACTGACTCTTCCATACCCTGTGTCCTCAGGGCATGGATGCTGCCTTGGGGATGCATCACTCTTAAATGCACTGAGAGACAGCCTGTGGCCACAATCCTACCATCCCTCAGAGAAGTCAGGAAGGAAGGAACAATAGAAAGAAAGAAGAAAAGAAGAAAGTTATTTGTGATGAGAAGTTAAATACCACCAAGCACTGCTGTAGGTGCTAGTTCATGATACCAGGGACACAGGCTGTCTGAGTCAACTAGAAAAGCTGCTGAATGACTCCGCAGGTTTCCTTGTGACCACAACCCTTCCTCTGTTGCCACCACCAAACGCATAGCCTGCAAACAATCAATCAAACCTTCCCTCCTCCTCCAAGAAACACAGCTCTGTCCATTCGAATGCCACCTTGCTTGAAGGTGATGCTGTTCTTCCGCACCATAGGAGACTACATTGTCTGACAGCAGAAACCTCAAACCACAATATAATGTCCATCCTAGTGGACAACAGGGCCTCATTCTCTTTCTTATTCAACTGAGAACTAAGCACGTTGTTCAAGGCAGTTAAACAAATAAACTAGTGAAGCCTCCAGTTGAAGTACCTTTTCTTACTTTATTTGCTTGCATTGTGTGCTCCTCATACTAGCTCCTAAATAGACTAAAAATAGATTTATTTTTAAATAAACATTGTTTTCAGATGCAATCTCTAGACATTGTGAAATGAGGCATTCTAATTCTCTCCTAAAAATAATGCCATCTGTCAGGTTCAAAATCCATCAAAGCAAAATATAAGGTGTATGTATTTATATAATCTAATATTAATTACAAAATCACTAATATGATCTAATTACTAAATCTTTAATTCTAAGTAATTTCATCACAAGGTGAAGATGTTCAAAATCGTGTGAGAAAATATCCTGTCAAAATTAAACAATAAAGATGGAAAATAAAAATAAAAGCTTCTCTCAGAATGCGATTGTTGCTAAATCCCTAGAGCGCTAGTCAGAACAGGCGTAACCTCCTCTGTGCCCTTTGCCCAAGAGAAACCGGAGCAGTTTAACCCCAACCACCGCCCTCACTGTGAAGCCTGGCGGGCTCCTCACCTTTCATTCCACGGTCCACCTTTTTTTCCTACCCACCCTCTCCAGATTTTTCCTCCCCACCTGCTTCCTTCACCTCAGGCTCATTTTCTCCCCCCTTCCTTATACTCCCCTTCCTTGCCATTAAAAGGCTATAAAATTAAGTCCAAAGATAAATTGTTATTACTTGTTTGAAGAACTCTTAGTTTTCATTTTCACTCTAAAATAAAATTTAGTTTTAATGCATGGGTGTACAAGGATGTCTGTTTGTATCTATGTGTGTTCATGATGTTCCCCCGGGTGCAGATAAGCGTGGTTACTTTTTACCTCTACCTGTGGAATGTATGATTAACTGTCCCGGGTAAAGGGCAAGGCAAAAACCAAAACTCCATCCTCAGGAGGGGACTGGTGAGTTGGCACCAGGTTCGCTGAAACGGACCCGACCCATCTGCCACATGAAGCAGCTCTGAGAAGGTAGATCCAATGGCTGAAGTTCTCAGTTGCTCCAAAGTAGGACTGGAGTGAATTTTGTGCAGGAGCCTGGTAAACAGAAATGAGACGCCAGTGCCGTGCCGACAGTGTTTAACAGCTGGGTCTGGAGTGGCAGGGAGGGGTAAAACCTCTGATTCATAGTATTTGCTGATTTCTATGAGTCAGGAGTAGATGCACAGTAAGTCCACTGTTATGTAATAAAGCAGGCATTTCCACCACACAGACCAAGAGCGTCAGGATCAGTCTTTCATTCAGGAAAAGTAAGCCATGTCCTGAAGGGTATATAAGTGTCCCCACTCCCCAAATCCTCCCGACCCCCCAAAACAAAACAAAACAGCTTTCCCACATACCTAAGAATTTCAGTCATTTGGTTCTAAAACTTCTTTGTTGCCTTTAAAATGAGAATGTCCCTGGGAAATCCAATCCACTCAGTTTATAACGTTTAGAGTACAGAAGTCTATCAGACCCTTTCCAGACAGTGGCCTTGAGAGGGGCGGGGAAGAAGGCGAGCAATGTGTGGGCACTAGTAGGGTCCGTTCTGCCTTTTCCCTTTGGGGCAGCACCAGCGGCCATGGACATCAAGTTGAGAACACATTTAACACGATATACAGAAGAGATGAGCAGATATACTTTAAAAATTTTTAAATGGCACCAAACAGGATGATTATAAGGCTGAAAGCATGAGGAGTCAGAACAGCATTGCTTTTTTTTTTTAAGAGAAAAATGCATTATTATTTTAATAAGATGAGCTGCTAATAATAAATGAATTAATAATAACTTGAAAACAACCTCAAGATAGATTAATGGCTAAACAAATCATAGTGCTTGTATACATGTCTACAGTGATTACAATGGAATACTCATGCATATAATGAAATACAATGCAGCCATTAAAATAAAATATTTGTATATTTGATATAAGATGTTCAAGATGTATTATTAAGGGAAAAGAAGATTATAGAATAGTACATGTAGAAGTATCCCATTTTTGAAGATAGATACGCGTAGGTATAGATATAGATACACATGTACACATGTACATAAATATACACACACACACCCTCAGACTCTTGGCCCCAGGAACTCCCCCCTATAAAATCACTACTAGTTCTTTTTTGGAGTCTCCACAGGTTACTTCTAATAACTTGTTCATCATTAATGTTGTTATGTTACTTCACTTTGGCCCTCTTCCCTCTTGTCCCAGCCCATCGCAGTTACTGGTTGGATACTGGTTCCCAGCACAAGGCATTGTCTCCTAGGACTTCCCGAAGCTACTAAACGGCTGCACTGCAAAATGCACTGAGAAACCTCAGCGCTGACTGCACTGCAGCCCTGCTGCATCCTGACTGACATGTGAAGAAAGCGTCTTCCCAGCTCTTGTTTCCTTTGTCATCTAAGCCTCTTGCCCACAGGGCCTGTCTCCATAGGCCTGAGATTTAGTCGACAGAACAGGGTGAGCTCTTTGGGAAAGCAGAAGAAAAAGCGACAAGAAGGCACATAACACAACAGTACAAAATTCTTTCCATTCCCTAAATTTTGTACACTAGGAGTTCCCATCTCAAGCCTGTCCAAATACCAAACTCAAACCCTTTATGTAAATCAGCCTTTGCATATCAACACCCGTTCCCCTCAGCCCTGCCTCCAACATAGAAAGGCTGTGATCCCGACTCAGGCTCAAGTGTTCCCACCCTAATCAACCACGCAGCGTGCGTGGTCACACGTGTGGGGCATCCTCCGAATTAAACCAAGTATTCACTTCTGGGTGGTATTATTATGGGTGATTTTTTTTTCTTTTTGGTTATTTACATTTTCTGTTTTCTCCTACAAAGAGTTTGGATAATGTATAAAATTTTCTAACTTAAATTTTAAAATTTCACTCAAGGTCACATACATAACATTGAGTATTTATCTTTGGATAGTCAGGCTGTTGGGAAATTTTTTTTCTTTTTCTTTTTCTTTTTTTTTTTTGAGACAGAGTCTCACTCTGTTGCCCGGGCTAGAGTGCCGCAGCATCAGCCTAGCTCACAGCAACCTCAAACTCCTGAGCTCAAGCAATCCTTCTGCCTCAGCCTCCCCAGTAGCTGGGACTACAGGCATGCACCACCATGCCCAGCTAATTTTTTCTTTCCATTTTCAGTAGAGACGGGGTCTCGCTCTTGCTCAGGCTGGTCTCAAACTCCTGACCTCAAATAATCCTCCAACCTTGGCCTCCCAGAGTGCTAAGATTATAGGTGTGAGCCATCATGCCTGGCCAGGAAATTCTTTTTGTTTTTAATTTTTGAAAACTTTCAGATTTTCTATAATGACTATAATCCCTTTTTAAGTGAAAATATATACCTTCATTATTCTAAGAGATGCAACTGTGGCTCTTTTGGAGAAAAGGAAATTAAAAAGAGGATAGAAATGGGAGCTAAAGATGGGCTTAGTTCTTAGAGGTAGTAGTTGAACTCCTGGCAAAGGATAAGATCCTTCCAGACAGAGTAAGCATATGGGTAGGTTGGTTGGAAAAAGGGAGTGGGCTAGGGGTAGAGAAGAGGAAGAATGAATTAGAGGCATAGTAAATAAATTGGGAAGGAAGAGGAAGATTGCTGACCATGGAGGTTAAAACAACTCCATCTTGGATGCTAATCCACCATGTGGACTTCTTATTAACCTCTGTTCCATGAATGCCCCTAAGATTTCTACTTTAACTACTGTTATTCTGCCTTTAGGTCAAAACAACCCTGAACATAAGTCCTGCAGATTCACATAGCATTCTTGCCTTTCTCTGAGAGGTCCACTTCAGTTGTCCTGCCTACTCCTCCTTCCCTGTGGTGGATAAGCCCTGGATCTGAGGGGTAATGGTGTGGGATCCACCATATCGTATCATCCCTCTGCCATCAGAGACATGGCTTCTGTTTGTTAAGTCCTTTTCTGAGAAACTGGGCTTGTTGGCCTGTTTCTTGGGCCTCTCAGCTTCCTCAGCTTTTGGGGATAGGTCTGCATAGACCTGCTGACCACAGAACACTGATGAAAAGCATACAAAAGACAGATGACAGGTGTGGTTGCATATTGCATTCTAGTGCTAGTGCTAAACTACGTTTACAATGGTCAGCTTCAAAGTGAATTAAATTTTATTACTCCTGGCTGGTCCGAAGGTAGTGAGTTATTTCACTTGATTATTCACCGTCAGGTACAGATTGAACTACTTGTTCTGCTACTTTCCCCCCTTCTCATTACTGCACTTGACTAGTCTTAAAAAAAAAAAATTATTATTCCTAAAAAAGCTTTACTGCTCAGCCAGCATATGAAAACCACAAGTAAAACATCAAAAGTGGCAGGTGCAGTTTTAAAAGGATAGCCATAGTTTTTAGTTCATAGAATAAAAGTCTAGGAGAGGCAGCAGTCATTGTATCTTGGGAGAGTCAGTAGAGATGGAATTGAAAAAAGAATGCCAAAGAAAGCACAGTCAAGAGTGAGTTCACTAAAGCCTATCTCCTCTGCTGATTACAACTAAAAACTCTGGGCAATATACAAACAGCAGCTACTTACGGACTCTGAAAAGTAAAGAAATGCAGTCAGATTAGGAAGAGGAGTCAAAAACTGAAACAGCAATTTGTACAGAGGTGAATTTCTAATTTTATATCCTCTTGTTTCTCATAGCCTTGAACCAAGGGCAGTCACACAATGGAGCACAATGGTGGTGCTACAGACAGCTAACACTTCAAGATAAATTCCTTCTTTCTAGAAACAAATCTGGGAAAAGGGGCCCTTTAAATTGGAGAACATGGGAAGAAATCCCCTCCCCTTTTCCCCCATTCACCTTGCCAAAGGTGGGAACCCAGAAGAGCCAGGGTGGCAAGTGGCATGGTCAACTAAAATCCCAGTAGAGGCCAGGTGTGGTGGCTCATGCCTATAGTCCTAGCACTCTGGGAGGCCAAGGTGGGAGGATTGCTTGAGGTCAGGAGTTCGAGACCAGCCTGAACAAGAGTGAGACCACGTCTCTGCTAAAAATAGAAAAATTAACCAGGCGTTGTGGTGCCTGCCTATAGTCCCACTTACTTGGGAGGCTGAAACAGGAGGATCATTTGAGTCCAGGAGTTTGAGGTTGCTGTGTGCTAGGCTAACGCCACAGCACTCTAGCCCAGGTGACAGAGCGAGACTCAGTCTCAAAAAAAAAAAAAAAATTAAGAATTAAAAATTTTTTAAAAAATGAAATAAAATCCCAATAGAAACCTTGCCTTTCAGGCTAAACAAACAGAAAAGGGCTTCTGTGGTCCAAAGAGTATTGGAGTAAATCACTAGGTAAATTTTCTCTCTTTTTTCTCTCTCCACATATAATTAAAAGTAGTCCTGGTCACAGGACCTGGTAGTAGCACAGGCAGCTAAAACTCCAAAAAAATCTCAATCTATCTGGACAAAAGATAAGGAATAGGGGACCATACAGGTGGGTGACTGTAGGGGAATCCTGGAGAGAAGAGAATTAAAGAAAGGCCCAGGCTCAACCCTGAACATACTCAAAGCAGCCTAAGATAGGTTCCAAAAAACTGGGAATGACACTGGAACTATCACCCACAGAATACAGAGAGTCTGAACAAAACCAAGATGATTACCTGCTAAAATAATCAATTAAAGATTCCCTAGAAGATTTTAATGGGACCAATTTTAATTAAATATTCAAGATGTGCAGGATGCAATCTAAAATTTCTCAACACATATCTTTAAGAACCAAGAAAAGCTGAAAATGTGCATAGGAAAGACAATCAATAAATGCCACCACTGAGATGATCAAGATGTTAGAATAATCAGACACATTTTAAAACTGCTATTATAACTATGCTACACAAAGTAAAGATAACTGCTCTTGAACAAAGGGAAAAAACAGAAATTATGGGCAGAGAAATAGAAACTATAAAAAAAGAACCATCTTACAAAAGTAAGCATGTCCTTAACATACAATCCAGCAACCACATTTCTTGGTATTTCCTCAAGTGAGTTATAATAAAAATGTATGTCCACACAAACCTGCACATGGATGTTTACGGCAGCTTTATTCATAATTGCCAAAATTTGGAAGCAATCAACATGTCCTTCAGTAGAGGAATGGATAAATAAACTGTGGTACACCCAGACAACAATTCAGTGCTAAAAGGAAATGAGTTAACAAGCCATGAAAATACATGGAGCAAACTTAGACACATATTACTAAGTGAAAGAAGCCAATCTGAAAAGGTTAGATACTGTATGATTCTTACTATATGATATTCTGGAAAAGGTAAAACTATGGAAATAGTAAAAAGATCAGTGGTTTCCTGGGCTTAGCAAGAAGGGAGGGATGAATAGGAGGAATACAGAGGATTTTTAGAGCAGTGAAACTATTCTGTACAATACTATTAACATAAAGGTTGATGCATGTCATTATATATTTGTCTAAACACATAGAATGTCCAACACCAAAAGTGAACTCTAATGTAAATTATGGACTTGGGGTGATAATGATGTGTCAACATGGGTTTATTGATTGTAACAAAAGTACCACTCTTGTGCCAGACATCGATAGTGGGGAAGGTTGTGTGTGTGTAGGGGGAGGGGGTATATGGAAACTCTCTGTACTTTCCACTCAATTTTGCTGTGAACCTAAAACTTCTGTAAAAAATAAAGTCTATCTTAAGTTTGTTTTAAAGGACCAAATGGAAATCTTAGAAGTGAAAAAATTACACTGTCTGAAATTAAATACTCAGTTGATGGCCTCAACAGCAAAATAAAGAAGAAAAGCAAGAAAAGAGTCAGAGAACATAGTGAGAGACCAATGGAAAGTTAGAACAGAGAGGACAACTAGAAAATAAATAATAAAATAAATCCAAGCATATCAATAATTATATTAAATGTCAAGGCTGGGCGTGGTGGCTCACGCCTGTAATCCTAGCACTCTGGGAGGCTGAGACGGGCAGATCGCTGGAGCTCAGGAGTTCGAGACCAGCCTGAGCAAGAGCAAGACCCCGTCTCTACTAAAAATAGAAAGAAATTATCTGGACAACTAAAAATATATATAGAAAAAATTAGCCGGGCATGGTGGTGTATGCCTGTAGTCCCAGCTACTCGGGAGGCTGAGGCAGGAGGATTGCTTGAGCCCAGGAGTTTGAGGTTGCTGTGAGCTAAGCTGATGCCACGGCACTCACTCTAGCCAGGCAACAGAGAGAGACTCTGTCTCAAAAAAAAAAAAAATGTCAATAGTCTAGGCACACCAATTAAAACACAGATTGTGAGATTGGATTAAAAACAAATAAGACAACTTTCTACAAAAAATCTACCTTAAAAATAAACATATAGATGAGTCAGAAGTAATAAGATGGAAGAGATAGCATACAAACACTAAATAAAAGAAAAAGGAAGTAGCTGTATGAATATCAGAAAAAGTAGACTTCAAAACAAGGAATTTTACCAGGGATAAAGAAAGATATTACATAATGAGAAAAGGGTCAATTCATCAAGAAAAACATAACAATCTTAAATGTATGCACCTAATAAGAGAAGTCCAAAAACTTAAGACAGAAACAGAACTGAAATGAGAACTAAATAAATCCACAATCATAGTTGAAGAATTCAACAATCCTCTCACAGTAATTGATAGAAGTAGGTGGAAAATCAGTACCAATATATGAGACCTGAACATTATAACCAGCTGACATAATTTACCTTTATAGGATTCTCTATCCAACAAGAGCAGAAAACAATTTTTTTCAAGTATACATGGAATATTCACCATGATAGACCATAGTCTGGGTCATAAAACAAACCTTCACAAGTTTAGAACAATTGAAATCATACAAAGTAGTATTAGACCATAATGGAATTAAATTAAAAATTAATAAAAGAAAGATATCTAGTAAATCTCAAAATATTTGGAAACCAACAGACTTCTAAATTCCCCATGGGTCAAAGGGAGTCACAAAGGAAATTAGAAAAAAATAAATAAAAATGAAAATACAACATACCGAAATTTGTGGACGGCATTTAAAGCAGCGATTCAGGGAAATTTATAGCACTAAATGCTTATATTGAAAAATAAGAACATGTCAAATCAATGATGTAAGTTTGCACCTTAAAAAACTAGAAAAAGAAAAGCAAAATAAACTCAAAGCAAGCAGAAGGAAGGCAATGACTAAGAACAGAAATCAATGAAATTAAAAATAGAAAAACAATAGATAAAATTAATGAAACCAAAAGCTAGTTCTTTGAAAACTCCAGGACAATTGGTAAACCTCTAGACAGTATGATTAAATAACAGGACACAAATCACCAACATCAGGAATGAAAGAAGGCACATAACTACTGACCCCACATTAATTAAAAAGATAACAAGGGGCCGGGCTGGCACGGTGGCTCATGCCTGTAATCCTAGCACTCTGGGAAGCCGAGACGGGAGGATTGCTCAAGGTCAACAGTTTGAGACCAGCCTGAACAAGAGCGAGACCCTGTTTCTACTAAAAAATAGAAAGAAATTATGTGGACAACTAAAATTATATAGAAAAAATTAGCTGGGTATGGTGGTGGATGCCTGTAGTCCCAGCTACTTGGGAGGCTGAGGCAGAAGG
The DNA here is from genome assembly GCF_020740605.2 of Lemur catta. Lineage (NCBI taxonomy): Eukaryota > Metazoa > Chordata > Mammalia > Primates > Lemuridae > Lemur > Lemur catta. The sequence continues at coordinate 41,730,350 of NC_059130.1, read as the reverse complement.
ATTGCTTGAACCCAGGAGTTTGAGGTTACTGTGAGCTAGGGTGATGCCACGGCACTCTAGCCAGGGCAAAAGAGAGAGACTCTGTCTCCAAAAGAAAAAAGAAAGAAGGTAAAAAGATAACAAAGGAATAGTACTATGAAAAACTCTGTGTTTATCAATTTGACAATGTAGATTAAATGGGCCAATTTTTCAAAAACAAGCTACCAAATTCATTCACAAAAAACAGATAAATGTATATTAAGGAAATCTATTTATTTCCTATATATATTTTTTAAAAGCAGAATTTGTAGTTTAATGTCTTCCAAAAAGAATACACAAGACCTAGATGATTTCAATGGTCTACCAAACAATGATGGAAGAAATAACAATTCTACGGCACTCTCTTCCAGACAAAGAAAAGGAAGGAACTTCTCAACTCATTTTATGAGGTAAGCATTATCCAATAAAACAAAAACATCACAATTAAGAAAATTTCTAACCAATATCTCTCATAAACATAAATACAAAAATCTTATGAAATATTAGCAAATTGAATCCAACAATATATTAAAAGGATAATATGTCATGACCAAGTGGGGTCCACCCTAAGAATGGCAAGCTCATTCAACATTTGAAAAGCAATCAATGCAATTCACCATATCAACAGTTTAAAGAATAACCACATGAGTATCTGATAGGATGGAGAAAAAGCATGAAAACAAATTCAATATCCATTCATAATTAAAAAAAAAAACCCTCAGCAAACAAGGAACTGAAGATAACTTTCTTAACCTAATAAAAGGCATCTCTGAAAAACTGATGGCTAACTTCATACTTAATGATGAAAGATTAAATTCTTTCCCCCTAAGACTGGGAACAAGAGAAGGTTCCCCTCTCTCAGTATAATAAGGCAATTAAAAACAAGTAAAGGGCATGTGTTTTGAAAGGGAAAAAACAAAAATATCTTTATCCATAGATAACATGATTTGCTATGTAGAAAATTTTAAAGAATCTGCAAAAAGCTCCTAAAACTAATAAGTGAGTTAGCAAGGTGGTATGATACATATAAGTCAATATACAAAAGTCAATCATATTCCCCCAGCAATGGATAATTGAAATTTGAAATTTAAAAAAAATATGTATGTGCATGTGTGTGTGTGTGTGTGTGTGTGTATCATTCGTAATAGCACCAAAAATAAGGGAGGCATTTACGTATAAACTTAATAAAATATATGCATAATCTGTTTGCTTAAGATTGATGAAAGAAATCAAAGAAGAGCTAAATACATGTAGAAACATACAGCATTCATGGATTTGAAGATTCTGTATTGTTAAAATGTCAGTTCTCCCCAAATGAATCTATAGAGTCAATGCAATCAAAATTCCAGCAGGATTTTTTGTAGATCAGACAAGCTGACTTAAAATATTATATGGAGTGCCAAAGGAACCAGAATAACTGGAAGAAAAGAAAAAAAAAAACCAACAATAGAAGTCTGACACTACTTAATTTCAAGACTTTATAGTAGTCAAGACAGTGTGGTATTGGCAAACAGAAATATACACCAATGAAATAGAATTGAGAATCCAGAAAATAAACTCTTCTATTTATGGTCAATTGATTTTCTACAAAGGTGCAAAAGGAATTCAATGGAAAAATTATGGTATTTTTAACAAATGGTGCTGGCACATTTGGACATTCAGATGCAAATAAATGCACGCATATTTACACAGATAGATAGATAGATACAAAAGATAAACCTGACCTATACTTCACACCTTATACAAAAATTCACTCAAATGAATTACAGACTTAAACAAAAAAATCTAAAGCTAGTAAACTTCTAGAAAAAAAAGTATCTTGTGTCTGAGAAGTCTTCTTTTCCTCCCCCTCAAAAACCCTATAACTACCTCACCTGAAGCAAACACCTCACAAAAGAGAAGATGCCCACTCTCCTCAAAAACTACCCCAAATACTTGTTATTGCCACTAGACTCATACCTAGGGTCAAATTTCAGCATGTGCCAGTGCCCTAGAAGTGGCAGCAGGGCTCTGAGTGTAACACTGGCACTGAGCCCAGGTTCCCTCTCCTAGGGAGTCACTGCTCACTCTGCAAAGAGTGAATATGGGCCCCCACTACCTAAGTTATGTCTGCACTAAACACTTATTATGAAAGAGCTTGAGCTGTGCAGAGCTCTCATCTCTGATCTTGTTTTCAGTGGTTGTTTCCAATTTTGATCCATGGTTTCTGGCTCCAGTTTAGGAATCAAGGCTGAAATATAAAAACAAACCCCAGCTTAGAAAGGCAGGTGGAAGTCACTCTCATTTGGTTTTTATTACAGAATTTGTCCACCAACCACTGAAATACCAGCGTAGCTTCATAGTTTTTATTCACTGCTATCAGTAAATGTTTATTAAGTAAGCACAACAGATTTATTGGGCAAGTAAAAGAGATCATGTGGTAGGCAGCCACAAGAAAACATAAAACCAGAGTCCCCAACCCTCAAGAGTCCATTCTAGGCCCGGTGCAGTGGTTCACGCTATAATCCTAAAACACTCTGGGAGGCTGAGGCAGGTGGATCGTTTGAGCTCAGGAGTTCGAGACCAGCCTGAGCAAGAGCGAGACCCCGTCTCTACTAAAAATAGAAAGAAATTATATGGACAGCTAAAAATATATAGAAAAACAATTAGCCGGGCATGGTGACACATGGCTATAGTCCCAGCTACTCGGGAGGCTGAGGCAGAAGGATCCCTTGAGCCCAGGAGTGTGAGGTTGCTGTGAGCTAAGCTGACGCTACAGCACTCTAGCCCAGGGAAGAGAGTGAGAGTGAGACTCTGTCTCAAAAAAAAAAAAAAAAAAGAGTCCATTCTAGACTAATTGTAAACACATGCCTTACTGGAGCCATTCCAAACTGTTTTCTTTTGGGTGACACACCTCTGTATAACTAAATTTTCCAGACTCCAAATGGGCAAGTTAGGTGGGCAGAGAGAATCCCCTAAAACTAAAATTGTTTCAGAAGGAATAGGGGCTGTACTTATGCTGGAGGTGGACAAAGGGAGACTTTGAAAGGGCAGATGGTTAGAGCTTAAAGTCCAACATTTTGTACCTGACCTCAGCAGGGCACCCGGCATTGTCTGTACCACTCCAATGTCTCCAGTTGTCCCACAAGCAGGTGTTGTCAGTGGCAAAAGTAAAATGCAGGAGCGCAGCCCACCATTGCTATAAACCACTAAAACCCCATCCATATCTTCCCAACTTGAGTCATCTGAATCATAATTATTTTTATTACATACTTAAATAATGTAAGTAAGAGAAAGGGGGGATGGAAGAGAAGAAATGTTTGGAGAAAATGCAATGACAAAGGAATGGGAAAACAGAAGAAACAAGGTAAGGGAAAAGAGCATCACACTATAAGCTCACTGAAGCTTTATACCAGCACCTTGCACGCAGGGAGGAGAAATGCTTGTTGAATCAATGAATAAATGGGTGAGTGGGGGAAAAATAAGGTATATAAATAATTTCACTTTGTAAGTAGTTTTAAATATTTGCTAAATCCGATAGTCTGTTTAAATGTTAAGTAAGTCTACTTTTATACTAAAAAGGCGACACCAATGACATTTCTCAGCTCTTCCAAAAAGAATTATGTACTTTCAATTGCTTAGCCTCTACCAGAAATGCTTCTCTCTGAATCAGCCACATATCTTACCCACGTCCCCTTATGAGCAGGTCCCAGAGCTGGGACCATGGAACAGAGCAAAATGAATAGGTGCCCACCAGGCCTGAACCCACAGTTGGGCTTTCAATGGAATTGTGCTCTCAGAATATAAGCTGGATATGAAGGCTGAGTGTTTACTGACAAGAACTGACTACATACCTAAGTGGGTACACAAAAAAATAAGCCAAAGGTATAAGATTAAATTCTGGGCTTCCAATCTACCAATCAAAATTTCACAAAGAGTTTTGATTGTTAATTGTAAAATAAACGTATATGCCTATGGGGACTCTTGGGAAAGACTGTCACTGACTGTATGTCACATGCAAATACTCTGTTTACATAGCTTAAGTGTCTAGGCCCCTGTAAAGTGAAAGAATTTAGTTTAGAGACAATTGTGCTCAGTATCAAAGGACTAGGACAAGCCTACATTCTTTCCCCTTGGAATACTGAGACCTTCTTCTCTTTCAACAGCTAAATCCAAGCCATTTGCCAAAAACAACTCAGCGTTCATAAAGTTCAGGAGAACAAATCTCAGACAAAAAGAGACAGTCTCTGTCAGATGCCCCATTTCTACCAACCCAAGATTTCTATGCCACCTACGTATCAACAACACAGTCAGAAAGCTAGAAGTATATTTATTTTGCAAATGAAAAAGCAAGAAGGCAATGCTGACAGGTGCAGAATTGAACAACAGCCACCATAGATATGTTTCTTTGGAGAGAATTCTTCTTTGTAAGAGTCTTAAAATTGCCTCTCAAATTTAGTTTTTGAAACCATGGTGTTGAAAGAGACTTCTTGAGAGTCTGGAGCCTGGTATTTGGTGAGGTTATCTTGGCCCATACTCTCTCTGCAAAGCAAATAGTGACTCTTTGGAAGAAGGAGCAAATTTGGGAATCTGGGCTCAGCACCAGAGATATACTCAGAGACCTGCTGCCACTTCCAGGCCACTAGAACATGCTGAAAATTGACACTACTTATAGGTCTAGTGGCAATAGGAGTGTTTGGGGTAGGTTTTGAGGAGAGTGAGCATCCTCTCTTTTGTGAGGTATCTGTCCCAGGTCAGGCAATTGCAGGGTTTTTTGTTTTTGTTTTTGTTTTTGTTTTTGGAGTGGGGAAGACTCCTCAGGTACAGAAGGGCAAGCTACTTCCACTAGCAAGGGAGACTTAGAGTGATTCAGGGGCTCAAGATTCTCAGTTTCATTTCAGTCCAACCAGAGTCCCCATGTCGAGTTTTGGGGTCTCCTTCCTTCCTGATCAATGACCTAAAGTTCACATGGGACACTTGGCAAGGCTGTGAATTCAACTTATGTTGTAATTCTGCAACCTGTACAATTAATTCTTGCGATTAATTTTTAACAACATCAACACTATGGCTACAAAAAATAAAAAATTCTTTTAGGGCAGCCATGGAAGTTCTCTGGTTCTCAGACCAAGAACTGAACCAAGAGTTTAAGGACCTGAGTGTTTCATTTTCTGTCTGTAAGCACTCCACTATGCTCGAAAATATCCATTCTATACTATGGTTCTGAAAGTCATCATTACTGCCATAAGAGTCAAGTGCAACAGCCACTTGGGCCCCCAAAGCATATGCTGCAGTTGGCATTTCATCACAATTGACCATGTGTGATAATTTTATTGTGATGCCACTGAATGTCATGGATTACTAGCATTGCATTACCACTGGCAAGGGGCTCAGACCAAAACAACCCCAAAATCAGTATTTGAAAGTCTTTTTCCTGGACTCCTAGTACCAATTTCCACGACAGTTAGTGGCTGGTCAAGAGACAGAAACCCACAGTAATGAAGAAAGTGTAATTATAAAGAACTGTTAACGTGGTAGAAAGGTAGTTAGGTACTAAAAAGGGTAAGGAGAATTTCATGGTGGCACATGACATTTCACGAATCACAGATTATGGCTGTCACTCCTACAACTGAGGAAAAGGTAAACACAGAGGAAACTTAGAAATGCAGAAAGGGCCCCACCAGGCTAAGACTCAGGCCTCTAAGGAGATGGCTCAGCTGCTGCAGAAACGTCACCCACCGCTGTGGTGAAGAAGAAACCTCTGGAGGGCACTCACTCACTGGACTCACAGGAGCAATCCACCAGCACAAGTAATAATGCCAGGGCCAGCTGGGTGCTGATGCAGCCACTGCCATATGGAGGGGGGAATAACAGGAAGAAGATAAGTCCCTTCTTCCTTCTCCAGCCTTGAGGATCCCGTCAGCACACCCGCTGCCCCCAATTGGCTGAACCTAACAGAAAGCCGTCTATCAGAGAAAAAATGTATTATAGTTTGCAGGGTACAGCTCTGGTATCATGAAGTAGGACAAAGAAAGTGGGTTTGAAGCTAAGGGGAATAAATAACTAGCACACCTGAATACAGAGGCTAGGAGTAAAGATGGAGGAAGCTGAACATTACAAGATATGCTTTAGAGGCAGAATCACTTCGACTTGGTGTCAAGACTCCTGGGCGAGGTGAGTAAAAGCAGGAGTTAGAATGACCCTTTTTCCAAAGAGAAAGGGAAAATGGGACATTCAGTTGTGGATCGAATGAATTTGTTGTGGTGGGGGAGGGAGGAAATTAAGAATTATATTTTGGACATATTTCAAATGCCTATGAAACATCCAGGTAGGTTTAAATGGGCAGATAGATGGCTATACAAATTTTGAACTTGTCTGAAGACAAAAATGAGCATTATCAGCATATAGAAGTTATTTAAGGCCACAGAACTAGATATAACGTACAGAGAAACTGCAGGTAAAGGGCCAAGGAATGTGCCCTGGGAAGCACCAACATTCAGAAGTAAGAGGAGGGATGAGACAGAGAAAGTAGCCAGAAAAAGTCAGGAGAGTTTGGTATAATGGAAGCAGAAAAAGAAGCATTTCTAAAAAAAAAAAAAACTGTGTCAAATGCATTGAAAGTGAAGAAAAGCTTCCATTGGATTTAACAAGATGAGTTTCAATGTATGGAGGAAGACAAAAAGAGAAAGACAGACACAGAAGTGAGTGGTAGCAGGAGGAAATATTGGGTCAAGACTGAACTTTTAGGGTCGGGCGTGGTGGCTCACGCCTGTAATCCTAGCATTCTGGGAGGCCAAGGCGGGCAGATTGTTTGAGCTCAGGAGTTCAAGACCACCCTGAGCAAGAGCGAGACCCCATCTCTACTAAAAATAGAAAGAAATTATATGGACAGCTAAAAATATATAGAGAAAAAATTAGCTGGGCATGGTGGCACATGCCTGTAGTCCCAGCTACGGAAGCTGAGGCAGGAGGATTGCTTGAGCCCAGGAGTTTGAGGTTGCTGTGAGCTAGGTTGATGCCATGGCACTCTAGCCTGGGCAACAGAGTGAGACTCTGTCTCAAAAAAAAAAAAAAAAAAAAAAGGTTGAACTTTTAAATGTGAAAAAATATTAAAACTGAGCTGTTCAATATGATAGCCAGTAGCCACAAGTGGCTACTGAGCACTTGAAATGTAGCTAGTGCAAATTTAGATATGCTGTAAGTATAAATTACATACCAGATTTCAAAGGCTCAGTATGAAAAAATATATACATCTCATTAATAAATTTTATATTGATAACATGCTGAAATAATATTTCATATATATTGGGTTTAAGAAAATATATTACAATTAAGTTTACCTGTATTTTTAGTTTTTTAATGTGGCTCCTTAAAATTTTAACTTACATACGTGGTTCACATTATATTTACACTGGTGAGAGAGTTTACTAGAGCATGTTTGTATGCTAATAGAATGATCCAGTGGAGAATCAGTGATTGATGACATAGCAGGAGAAACAGTGGAGAAAGAGGGAAGACCTTAATAAGCTTAAGTAGATGGGGGGAGGGGTGAATATCATAGATAGATCAACAGAAAGGCAGAGAAACAGATGTACACAGGTAATATTTGCTGTGCCCTTTACTTGGCAAGAACTCACTTTTTAAATGGCCACGAGGCACTAATAAACATTTATCAAGGATTAGGTCATATATAAAATCTCAAATACCCAAAAGTACAGATCACATTGTAATAAAATAAAAAACTGACATTATAAAAGAGGTTTCTAAATAACTCTTGGATTAAAAGGGAAATCAATACTATCACACAAACTGTTTAGAAATTAACAATGAAAAAATACTACATTTTATGGGATACCATCAAAGCCTTAACTCAAAGGAAAATTCAGAGCTTTTAGTGATCTTATTCATATATGCAGAAAACTGAAAGTAAATGACCTAAGCATTCAATTCAAGTAACTAAAAAAAGAACATCAAATAAGCCAGCAGAGAATAAGTGAAAGAAAATAATAAAAGTAAAAGTAGAAATTAAGGAACTAGAAAACACGACAAAACAAAATTCCATAGACCTGGTAAATAAAACAATTATTTTGGAATAATAATTAATTAGTTTGGGAATAATAAACCATTAGTAAGTCTGAACAAGAAAATGGAGAGAAAATGCAAATATCTACAAAGAGAAAAGAAATATAATCAAAGTTGAAGAAATTTTTAAAATTCTAAAATTTCCAACATTTGCCAAAAAATTGGAAAATCTACATGACATAAAAAAATTTTTAGGAACATACAAATTACAACATAGGCTCATGAAGAGAGAAAACTAGCCCAATAATCAAAGAAGAACTTGAAAATGTAGCAAAGGCCCTAACTTCAAAGAAAGCACCAGTTCCAGATTGTTTTACCATAAATTTCTAATATTTCTTAAAGAACAGATAATTCCTGGGTTATTTAAACAATTCAGATAATAAAAACCATGACAGGCTTCCCAATTGACTTTATTAAGAAATTTAATCCTGATACTAAAATCTAACAATAATAAAAATAAAATAAATCTTGGGTCAATCTCACTAATGAATATGAATTAAAAATATAAAGTAGGGCAGGCGTCGTGGCTCACACCTGCAATCCTACCACTCTGGGAGGCCGAGGCAGAAGGATCACTTGAGGTCAGGAGTTCGAGACCAGCCTGAGCAAGAGCAAGACCCTGTCTCTACTAAAAATAGAAAAAAAATTAGCTGGGTGTGGTTGCATGTGCTTGTAGTTCCAGCTACTCAAAGGTTAAGCTAGGAGGATCACTTGAGCCCAGGAGTTTGAGGTTGCTGTGAGCTAGGCTGACGCCACAGCACTATAGCCCTGGCAACAGAGTGAGACTCTGTCTTCAAAAAAAAAAAAAATTATATATATATATATATATATAAAGTAAAATATTAGTAAATCTAGTTAAGAATGATTTTGACAGCAAGTAACAGAAACCCTGACTCCAATTATATTTAAAAATAAGTATAGTTCTGGATTCAACAGGAACTCTAGGGGTAGGCTGTGGTTCAACAGTATTAAGAATCCTGATCCTTTCCGTCTTCCTGTTCTTCCATTCCTGGTGTTGCGTCATTCCCGGTTTGACAGCAACATGACTGCAATATTTCCAAGCATTCAGGCACCATTTCCAGAGGAAGATGAAAAACTGATTCCTAGATTTCCATTTAGGAGCAAGGATACTTTTTCTCAGAAGTCCCCCCAGCAGTTGTCATGTCTCATTAGCAAGAGTTGAATTACACACCCATAACTGAACAGATCCTAATCAACAGAATGGAATTATTTTAGACCAGAGCATTAGCACTTCCTGAAGGATTCCTGGGCTCCATCCCCAGAGTTCCTGATTCAGTAGGCCTAGCATGGGTTCTGATAATCTGCATTTCTGACAAATTCCCTGGTGATGTTACTACTGTTAGCTTGGATCAGTCATGACTATATCTGAAGCTAGCAGTGAGGTCAACTTCCCTAAGGCACCTGGCTGCACTAAGAATGGATAGATAACTGAAAAAAAAAATGTGACTCTATAAGAAATGAAGAAAAGATAAATGGTTGAGTGTGTCCTCTGTGCTAATATAGGCATATATTAATAAAACAGTATTACCAAACAGGGTTTATCCTAAGAATACAAGGTGATTGAGCATTAGGAAATACATTCATGTATTATACTAACAGATTAAGGAGAAAAGCTTTATGCTTTGCATTACTGAATGCCAAAAGCCATTCAATAAAATTAAAAACTCCATTTCTGATTTTAACTCAGTTTCTTCAACTTTGAAATGGTGAATGTTACAGTAAAAATATGGTATATTCTAAAAAAACAAAAACAAAAAAGCAAAATGGTGAAGGTGAGAGGGTTGGAAATGGGGTTTGGATTATATGACCGCAAAGTTCCCCTCTAACTCTAAGTAAAGATTTATGACTCACACTATGTAGTGACCATCGGATAAGTTCTGCATAAAGGACATTTTGATGAGCCAAAATGTAAAAACTCTATATTATTTTTATCACTAGGTAATGCCCCATTAACCTTCTCAGACCTTCCCTATTCTTTTCTTCCTCCCTGATCCTGGGTGTGGTTCATACATGAATAACGAAGAAGTGAGGCTGAGCCTCACAAATATGGAGGAGATGTATATTCAAAACATCACGGATCCTTTCTTAGACTGAAGACTACTTACTAAAAGGCAGATATCCTGGGGAAATGATTTTCAAGGAAAGCACTAACACTTACTGAGAGACCACCAGATACCAAACTAATCAAACGCACCACCTGTTGCCAGATTGTTGATTAGATCAACGAATGAGCAAGTATAGAATTTTATAGAGTAAAGGCTTGCAAAGGTGTCCACTACCTTTGGGCTATCTACTTAATCACAGCCAGGGCTGGAAGCTGAGGCGAAGCTCACTATTCCTGCTTCCTGGCCCTGGGCTATCAACCATTCAATAAGACTCTACACTCAGGATGCACCTAAACAAAGGTTTTATGGAGAAAGAAAGATCTCAAGAATGTTTTTCATGTGGGCAGAACCTTCCTTGTAGTCATACTGTTGATTGTAACAATTTAGCAACATTGACCAATTTGGATGAGTGATGTTTGTTTTGAAATACTCAGAGTAAGCTTTTTTGAGCAATTCAGGGAAATAATAGCTCATGTATAATACAACTACTCTAATCTACATACAGCGGTGGTTTCTTTTCCTTTCTTTCCTTTTTGTTTTTTTAAGCCTTCTTGAAGTACTATATAATATACACACAGAAAAGGGCAATTATCTTAAGCACAAAGCTTGATGAATTTTCACAAAGTAAACACATGTAACCAGCATCCAGTTCAAGACAACTGGTCCTATACAATCACCGTGTGGCCAGCTTTCCTTAGGAAGGAGCCTGGGCAAGACAGGCATTCTAATAGGTACCACTGAAGACACCTTCTTTTCCCCACTGTTCTTTCTCTCTTCTTCCCTTTCCCAGCTTTTGTGATTTCTTTGCTAACTTCTTTCTCTTTCCCTTTCCCCTCTTTCCTCTCTATGACAGCCTCTGTAGATATACATATACGAAGCTTTACAAATTTTATTCACTGCCCACTCTGTAAAAATAATACATTCTTTCCTTTACAAAATGCTTATGCTTCTCTGGGAAAAGAAGTGTCAGCATTTACTACTCCAAAGCCCCTCTGAGACTTATTCTTTATTCTAGCATTTTAAAAGCTGTTGTCTTTTATTTTTACCCCCACATTTCCTACTTTGACTTCTCCAGATTGTAGAAGTCCTGTAATAGATATTAATATAATAGGAAAGAGTGGCTACATTAAACGTGATAAAGAAGAGCAGTGAAGAGATTATCAGCCCCATTCACACAGCAGGTTGATAGCGCTGCCATTATTAATGGGATGTTTGGGTATGTACGTTTCCTGTGCTCCAGTCTTTTTTTTTTTTTTTTTCTGAAAAGACAATCAAATCTAACAAGAAAGCGTATGAGATTTTTTTAAAAAACACAATCCCACCATCCTAACATTAATTTCAAGTTTTATATGTCTCCTCTTGCATGCATAAGGATTTTTACCTAGTTACAATTACAGTCATGGTCACTTAACAGGGATACGTTCTGAGAAATGCATCCTTATGCAATTTCATGATTGTGTGAACACCATAGAGTGTCCTTACACAAACCTAGATGATGTACCCTCCTACACACCTAGGCTATGTGGTATAACCTATTGCTTCTAGGCTACAAACCTACCTGTCTACTACATTACTATACTCAATATTGTAGGCAACTGTAACAAAATGGTATTTGTGTGTTTAAACATAGAAAAGACACAGTAAAAACACCATATAAAAGATAAAAAATGGTACACCTCTATAGGTTCCTTGCCATAAATGGAGCTTGCAGGATTGGAAGTTGCTATGGGTAAGTCAGTGAGTAGTGAGTGAATGTGAAAGCCTAGGACATTATAGTACACTTAGGCTATACTAAATTTATTTTTAAAGATTTCATTGTTCAATAATAAATTAACCTTAGCTTACTATAACTTTTTTACTTTATAAACTTTTAAAGTTTTTTAACTTTTTGACTCTTGTAGTAACACAGCTTAAAACACAAAGACATTGTACAGCTATACAAAAATACTGTATTTTCTTTCTTTGTATCCTTATTCTATAAGCTTTTTTCTATTTTTAAATTTTTTTTTTTTTACTTTTTAAACTTTTTTGTTAAAAACTAAGATACAAACACACACACTAGCCTAGACCTACACAGTGTCAGGATCATCTATATGTCATGAGGCAACAGGAATTTTTCAACTCCATTATAATTTTATGGGACCATTGTAGAATATGCAGTCAGACTTGACATAAATGTCATTATGTATCACATGACTGTATGACGAGGGACATACTGCTCTTTTACTCCCAGCTGTCTGCAAACAAGAAACTTTGCTATTGTGGCTGCAGGAAGGTAGCCAAATGTTTCTCTAATATTTTATGCAACCTAGTCCTCATGCCCACTATGTCTAACAGGTCTCCAATATCAATAAAATATGGTCAAACCTTTAGGAGTTCAACATCTAGTAAGAGAGACAGGCATCATAATACACTGTAGTTCTTCCAAATGGCCATTGCCAATTCCTTCACCTTTTCTTTCAATCTGTTCCAAGCAGGAGAGACAATGTGAATCAGCCCAAAGTCACTGGCCTCTGCAAATCCCAGCAATCCCTTCCCTCCTGTCCCTCGGGAGGTAACTATAAGGACTTCAAGGTTCTCTCCAAACCCTACAGCTGTGCAAAAACAACTATATCTGGTATCAGAAATTTCACCAGTAATCTTACCACAAGTCCTTGTTCAGTGAAGAACTGGGTAAGTATGACTAACATGCACACACACACAACACATCACTATGATGAAAACTCAAATCACAGCATGTGAGTCACTACTCAACACTGCCATGCACCTTCCATAAGCCTGCCAACCCCATCCAGAGGATTTTCCCCAGAGCTGAACTCAAACCATTTGCACTTTCCCCCAGCAACCTTTACCCTAGAGTTTACCATAATTACATGTAAATCTGCCTTTCTGGTAAGAGGAGGGACTGTATCTCTCCATTGTATGACCAGGCCTGGGTAGTAGGCAAAGTACACGTTATTGCATGAGCCATTACCATCATCCAAATAGTAGCTACCATTTCCAGAGCACCTATCATGTGCTCAATAGCTTATCTACATTACCCTGGAGGCTTTCCCAGACCAGACCACCCAATCCAAAAGATCGCTCCAGCTCCAGCCCTCTAGTACTGTGGTTCCTAACCCGTCAGCAGCCTATTAGGGACTGGGCCGCAGAGCTCCGATGCACCATCCCCTCCAATCCATGGAAAAATTGTCTTCCATGAAACCATGACACTTAGGAAAGCGGGGGGGGGGGGGGGGGGGGGGGGGGGGGGGGGGCACCGCACAGCAGGAGGTGAGCGGCCGGCGAGAAAGCGAAGCTTCATCTTCTGTATTTACACCCGGTCCCCCTCCCCATCGCTCACACCCACCAGTCTGCAAGAAAATTATCTTCCATGAAACCGGTCCCTGGTGCCAAAAAGGCTGGGGACCGCTACTCTAGCACATAAACTTATTTTAGTTCTCTGAATATGACTTAATGCTCTTTAATATATTCTTGTTTAATTATGTGCTTGCTGCCATTTGTCGTTTCTCACTACAAGGAAAGCTCCAAGAAAACAGACATCTTATCTCGTGCTTGGCACTTAGAAAGGAAAGACATGAATGTAAACCTCCCACCTCCCTGGGTGACAGAGTTGACTTGCACACACAGAAGGTCCAAATAAGTATGTTCTAAAATTTACATTTAGAATTCAGGATAACTGTGTTGACTATTTTATGGTTCATAAAAAACGGGGGGTAGGGAGCAGAATAAAAATTAAAGTTTGGTTATATTACCCTAGCACTGACATTGGTACGGGAATTTTTGCTGCAATAAGAAAGCCACTTCCTCTGACATAAGTTCACCCACGCTACTGGGTCTTGCCACATCCTCATCATGGCTAGACTGGCTAGAGCGGCCGGGTCTTCAGACGCTCACACTAAAAGAGGGGTGGCCGTCGAGAGGTCGCCCTCAGCCGGGAGCTGGCCGAGAGGAAGAGCTACTGCATGAACCGTTAGCACGTTCCCGAGGGTCTGCGCGGACTCGTGCGGCGCGCGTCGCAGCCTGGAGGGCCTGGCGACTCCCCACTTTGAGGCTCTCCTTAACAGTCTTCCGCTTCCTCTCACCCCTAAAGCCTACACGCCCTGCAAGATCGACCTTGCGCACCCCCAAGCCTCCAGGGGGCGACGTATCGAGCCCCGCGTCCCGTGCGGAGAGACCGGCGTTAGGGCCCGAGAATCCCACCAGGTCCGAGGCCCGGCGGCGCCCTGGGCAGCGGCCGCGATCGTCCAGCTCGCGCCCCGCCCCGGGCTCTGCCCCGCTCCCTGCACCCCCGCCCCTCGCTCCCGCCAGCGCCGCCCGCGACCCCGCCTCCCGGGCCCCGCCCCCTCGGCCCGGGCCCCGCCCCCGCCCCCTCGCCTCCACTTATTCCTGCGCGCGGGAGCGGCACTTCTATCGCCAGAACGCGGCTGGTTGCTGTCGCAACTGCGCCTCCTCATCCTCACGCGTCACCGCTGCCGCCATGCCCGGAGGTCTGCTTCTCGGGGACAAGGCTCCCAACTTCGAGGCCGATACCACCATAGGCCGCATTCGCTTCCACGACTATCTGGGAGACTCGTAAGTGCCCACCGCGTAGCCCTGCCCTAGCCTCGGTTACGCCCGGACTCGGAGGTGCCTTCCCCATTTCTTCTCCTTTCCGTCCTCCCCACCGCGCAGCCCCCTGAGTGCCGCCTGCCTCCTCCGGCACCAGTTCCCGCTCGTGCCTCTCGCCTTGTGGCTCCAGCCCCGCGTCTACGGAGCGCCGCTGGGGGCCGGCAGCTCTTCGGCCCGCCCTGCGCGGGTCACTCGATCCCTTCTCGTCTCTCTGCCCATGGCGTGGCCGTGCTGGCTTGGGGAGTGCGGGGGACAACATTGGGTTCCGCGGGCCCTGGGAACTCAAGGCCTGTGCGGAGGAGGGTTTTTTGTCTATTTAACTTGCCTTACTAAACTGTGCAAGTAGCGTGGTCAGGCCGAGGGGGCACGGGCAGGGTGGCATTTGCGGTCACTTTCCAGGACTCGTGCCAGAGGTCGCACCACCCTCCCTCCCTCCGTTCTGGAGTTTGCTCCCTAGGGAAGAGGAGTGACTAAGGCCGAAGTCAGGACACTGCTGCCGGCCACAGGTGAGAGGAGGCCCAGAGTGTTATCTGAGGGGGCTGCTAGCTGCAGTGGTATTTGCAGGATTCTGGGTACAAAATGTAAAATTTAAAACCACCAGCTGCCAAGTAAGTAGCCAAAAGACTTTTTGTCTAGAGCTTCCTCCAAGATAGGATGTGATAACGGCTTTGGGAGAAACCAGGAACACTGTGTGTAGGTGCGTCCTTCATTCCAGAACTTGTAACACTTTGAGGAAGGGCTTTCTGAGGTTGTTCAGCTGCAGTGATCTATTCTTGCCAGTGTTGGTCTCGTTCCAGCCTCCAGGATGTGCACTTACCCACTCTGAGACCCTTTTGTTTTCCAGTGGTGTGTCCCTCACTATCCTCTCCCCTTTTTGCCTTGCTGCGGACACGTGGCCTTGCTGGTGATAGCCAAATTGATAACCCATGATTTGGCCTCACAGTCACGCTGCTACAACTAGGAGTAAATTGATGCTCTTTTTTTTTTTTTTTTTTTTTACAACTCCTGAATCAGCAAACTGTTAAGTTACTTAGTTTTCCTTAGAAACATTCCAGGCATGTCAAGTTATATTGTGGTTCTGGAGTTCCAGTGGCCCCACTACACTGTTGTGCACCAAGGCTTGACAATTCCTGACACCTCCTCCCAGGTTTGTATACAATATACAGGGGTGTGTATATATAGGCAGAGAGAGAGAAGCTTATGAAATTAATGAATGATTGGACAGGGCTATGCAGAGAACCTAGGAGAGATTCTTAGATATCAAGCCTGTTCCCTTACAACCCCTTAAGGCCATTTTCCAGCCACTGATTAGGGAAAAATTAAGCTTTGTGAAAGAGAGGACTCTGTTAGCAAAAAGTAAGAAATGGAACATTCAGACTTTGAAAGCACAAAAAGACTTTAGGAGTACAGATTATGGCCAGCCTCATACTGAGAATCTAGGTATTAATATTTCTCTAAAACTACGTGGGATTTTCAGAGTGGATTACCTCCCATTTCTGTATACCTCACCCCTATGAAACATAAAATCTTATCAGAACTCTTAGCTTGGGTGGATTAAATACTGACATAAAGTATATTTACTGTAGCAACAATTATAAATGCTGTCAGTATTTAAGCTGTTAATACCATGCTTTTGTTGCTGTTGTTTATTGGCCTCTGGATCTATCTAGAGTTGATTAGAAGTGGTACATTCTCAGGGAGCCACAAGTAGAAAGATAAGAAAAATATCTGCATTTATAAAACAAGTCTGCCTAGGGTTAGGTATCCTATTCCTTGCCCTACTTGGAAAAGAAATTTGAGCACTTTATATCATTATAATACGTGGATTTTTGCCTAATTTTTCCAAATTCCATATGATCTGAAGTCAGACTGTCAATTTTTTTTTCGAACAGAGCCCAAGAGTTTACACTTTATTATTATTTTTTTTAATTCAGGGTATTATGGGGGTACAAACATTTTGGTTACATGTAATGCGTTTGCCTCACCCAAGCAAGGCTACAAGTGTGCCTTTCCCCCATACAGTGCGCTCCGCATCCATTAGTTGTGGGTTTACTGCCACCTGACAGCCACCCAATGAGTATTACTACCATGCGAGCACCCTAGTGTTGATCAGTTAGTACCAATTTGATGGCGAGTACACGTGGTGCATGTTTTTCCATCCTTGTGATACCTTACGTCAAAGGATGGGCTCAAGCTCTATCCAGGATAATATAAGAGGTGCTAGTTCACCATTGTTTTTTGTAGTTGAGTAGTATTCATGGTATACATATGCCACATTTTATTAATCCACTGATTTATTGATGGGCACTTGGGTTGTTTCCACATCTTTGCAATTGTGAATTGTGCTGCTATAAACATTCCAGTGCATATGTCTTTATTGTCATCTAATCTTTGGCAAAGCAGACAAAAATATACATTGGGGAAAAGAATCTCTATTCAATAAGTGGTGCTGGGAAAACTGGATATCCACATGCAGAAGATTGAAACTGCATCCCCACCTCTCACAAGAATCAGCTCACGGTGGATAGCAGACTTAGGTTTACTAAGGCATGAAATTTGGGAATACTCTTTTAGACATCAGCCTAGGCAAAGAATTTATGAAGAAGACTCCAAAGGCAATCACAGTAGCAACAAAAATAAACAAATGGGACCTGATCAAATTAAAAAGCTTCTGCACAGCCAAGGAAACTATCATTAGAGC
This sequence comes from Lemur catta, assembly GCF_020740605.2. Classification (NCBI taxonomy): domain Eukaryota; kingdom Metazoa; phylum Chordata; class Mammalia; order Primates; family Lemuridae; genus Lemur; species Lemur catta. The sequence continues at coordinate 41,712,836 of NC_059130.1, read as the reverse complement.
CAATAGACAATCTACAGAATGGGAGAAAATATTTGCTTTCTACACATCTGATAAAGGACTGATAACAAGAATCTATATAGAACTTAAAAAAATCAATAAGAAAAAATGAAACAGCCCCATCAATAGATGGGCAATTTTTGATCCAGGTATTTTCTGGAGAAAAAAACAAAATAATTTTAAACATTACAGTCATCTACCCTACCCCTGACAATTAGAAACAACTAACAGGGTTTGGGTGCTGCTTTTGGTGGCTTTGTTGAGCCTTATCACTGTTCTGTGTGTGGCAGAAGCAGCTTTTTTATAGTACATTGTCACTAAATGAAACGTGTTTTTCAGCGGTTTTCTGGGGCTTAGTAAGTGTGGACCATTCTCTTAATGGAGGAAACCTTTTGTCTTTTGAAAATGAGAAAGGCAGGAAATGGGAGAAAGAATTGAATTACTCTGATCAACAGCAGTAGGAAGACTTAGAGGGGAAGAAAGGCCAAGGTAAGACATTCTTGGAGTTTATCCTATTTCTAGCCATTAGTTTGGCTTCTGAGAGAGGGAAGGGTATGAAGTGGCTTAAAACCAGTTCCTTAGCATGATTCAGCAAAACAGTCTCTATTGACTCACAATGGAAAAAGAACTAACTTTTCTAATTCAGTACCCCTTTAACAATACAAGAAGAAATGCCCTGTTCCATTTCTTCTCAACTTCTGAAGACCTTCCCCTGAGTCTCATCTGACCATTAAATAGGTCTTTTTCCATAGAATAGAAGGCCTAGATTTTTACTCATATTACTTATTTGAAAAGGTATACTGTATGTCCCTCTTATTGCCCTTGACAAGAAGGTAAACATATTGCACACCTCCACAATCTTAAAAACTTATGTGTTTCTTCCCGGTCTTGCCATAGGGCCCTCCATCCTTTTTGGAAGAAGATCTTTTTCTTTCCTGAAACCTTGGGAGCTGAGTGGCAAATGTGGGTGGGAAGGAAGTGCCCTTGTCTTTGCTTTGCTCTTTGTGCTCAGGGAAACTTGCCAAACTTTGGAAAGGTCACCTTAGTATCTGGGCTAGATTTAGTTATCTACTAGTTTTGGATGGTTTAAGTCGATGGAAATGTGGAGAACCGAGTGTTAGATTTTCCTTTTCAGTTGAAAGAGTACTTTCTGTCACCAAGGAGAAGGAAATGGCACCCCAAATTTCTTGATGACTCAGCTTGAAACGTGCTCAAAATCTATACAAGTTTAACCTTAGACAGTGATGATTTAGATATTAGTATTTTCCTAAGAATCTGTAGTTGTAGAAATCTACATTGTAGGTTGTCAGTTTTCTACCTCCTTAGTCTGAAGCATGAAGGAAAAGAAACTGCAAATGAAGAGAGATAGGTTAAACTGTTAAGATGCTATTGTTTTGTCAGGGTGCAAGTGTCAGGTGTCTTGTTTGGCAGGTTAGATCAGTAAAGTAGTTTTATAAAAGATTTTATGTCCACTTGCTTCAAAGAAGCCAAGTGTCAACTGTGATTTTACATATAAATAGAGGATAAAAACCTGTTTATTTAGGATTACATAATCTGTTTATTATTGCAACCAGACATTTGTTTGGATTCAGGGCATATTGGGACATCCATTATTGGAGCTGAATGTCAGGGTCTATGCTAGAAAAAAATGTGGAAAAGAATAAGAAGAAATAAAAAGTTATTTCAGCTTGGCTTAAGTAGCACAGATTTAATTAGCTAAAAAGGAGTCAGGGTGGCTCCATAGTTATTAAAGGAGGCAACACCCTAAAATTAGACTTTTTGAATATTTACCATCTTGAATTTCCCATTTTTGATTGAATTGTACTATAAGCCTAGGCTTTTCTGGAAGTAAAATCATTGAAAAGCATTCCTCAACAGAAAAGGTTAAGAGTAAATGTCATCATAAGCTTTCATTTAAAAAAGCAAACCTGGTTTTGGTCCAGAAATTGTGGCTTTTCATTCTACATGACATTGATAATGACTTTATTCATTTGTGACCTCCTTTTTCCTTCTTCCAGATGGGGCATTCTCTTTTCCCACCCTCGGGACTTTACCCCTGTGTGCACCACGGAGCTTGGCAGAGCTGCGAAGCTGGCACCAGAATTTGCCAAGAGGAATGTTAAGTTGATTGCCCTTTCAATAGACAGCGTTGAGGACCATCTTGCCTGGAGCAAGGTATAGTAGTACCAGTGGGCATGTGTTTGGAGCTTGAGGTTATAGATCAAGTTAAAAATGACAGAGAACAGCTTGGTTTTGAGATGAAAGTACAAGTAAGCCTCAGGTTCAGAGTTCACTGATTATTTGAAAATTTGACTTGGACTACACAGTGAAAGTGGTCAATTCCCAGTCCTCATCTTGACCTACCAGCAACATTCAACCCAACTCATCACTCTCTCTCCTGAAACATTTTCCTTTCTTGGCTTCCAGGACACCACATTCTAGCTGTTTCTGCTCAGGCTTAGACTGATTATTCATCATCTCCCAACTCCTAATTTATGCTAAAGTTGCCCCGAATTCATTTCTTAGACCTCTTCTCTTTTCTGTCTACAGCCTTTCCCTGAGTGAATTCATCCACTCATGTCTTTAAATGCCATCGATATACCATGATTCCTCAAATTTCCATCTCTAGGCTAGACCCTCCTGACTTCCAGGTTGTTCTAATCACTGCCTACTTGGCTTCTCCCCTAGAAGAGCCAGTCATCTCAAACCTAGCATGTCTGAAACTGGGCCCCATTCTTAAAGCCGGGGTTTAACGCATCTCAGCTAATGGCATCTACATTTTTGTAGTTGCTCAGCCCTGGCCCAAAATCTAGGAGCCATTCTTAATTCCTCTTGTTTTTTCACATCACATGTCTGATTTATCCTCAAACTTGTCAGCTCTACCTTCAAAATTTATCCAGAATCGTACTTGGAAAAAGCACTCCCCAGGTATTTCTCTGGCTTTTCCTCACCTTTCCTGGGTCAGAAGTCAAATGACACCTCATTAAAGCTCTTCTTGTCCTCTTTATCTAAAATTATAACTCCTTTCCACACTCACTGTCCCCCTCAGCTCAGCACTTGTCACCATCTAAAATACTCTGCATATTGCTTATTTTGTTTGTTTCTCTCCAGTAGAGTGTAGGCTCAGCAGGGGCAGAGAATCCTGTTTGTGTGCTTCTAGAACAATACTCAGTACATCGTAGGGGGCCAGTCAATATTTGTTGCATGAATAAATTGAAGGAATTGTCTATTTTTAGCAAAAGGGTTTACTTGGACAATAAATTTGTTAGTTTAAACTAACCTTGAAAACATTTTATAGCGTGCTACTAAGTAATAATGATAACTGCCTTCTAAGGGACACTTACTATGTACTAGGCACTATGTGAAGCCCATGTGACTGAATAAAAGATGTACTGTTTTGTGAGATGGTGACCCAGGGCTGCATCCCATGGCCATTTATTAATGATGCCAGTTAGTCCTAAGTGTCTGAGACTAAAAGAGTCACGTGTAGGAGAAAAAGAAAGGGCAATTATCTTTCTTGAGGTGGGTTTTTTTTTTCATTGCTTACACTTATCAGTGAATGGTAACTGACATTTCTACAACATTCGCCTAGGCAGTTTCTCATTAGATTTTAACAGAGCCCTGTAAGGTAGGTATATGGTTTTTGCTCTCATTTTTCATTTTCTCATTTTTGTATATAAGAACAGTTTTTTCACTCAGAAAGTTGGAGGGACTTGCTCAAATTTGCCCAGCTAGAAAATGGTGGCAATGTGATTTGAACCTGAAACCAATGTTCTTTTTGGCACTATCTAGATAACAGTAGGATTTAACCTGATTTAAGGTAAAGCCAAAGCATGTGATTCTTTGGTGTTCATGGGTATAATGTAATGCCTGTCATGCAAGAGGCAGGGTAGAGAATTACTACATAGCAATAATTGAAACAACAAATTGCTGAAGGAAGAGTTTATAGCCCATTATATAATGTCTTTTAAGGTATAGAAGCATACCCAGGTTCATTTTACCTGGTGAGCTTCTGCCTTAGAGGTTTTCAGAGCTTTGATCTCATTAAATATTTCCCAACTATCAGAAGCAGCACCCAAACTATATTCAACTGGTTATTCCGGAAACCTCAAGTACAAAATCATCTTGATTATTATTTAGTTGTGATCACTTGATAGGCAGCCAGTGACAACAGGAGGAAAGTGAAGATAATAAAATTAGGGAACATGTTAGAATTTGTTTTACCCATTTCAAAGCTTGTTAATGCCACATTAACAAATTTACCCTGTCACATCTCTGTTGAGAAATCCACAAAGTTTTTGTACTGAAAAGCCCCAGTTTTACTTTCAAGGCTCCACATAATAAATAGACTGACCTTGTTCCAACTTTATTTTTTTTATTTATTGTTTTAGAGACATGGTTTTGCTGTGTCACCTCAGCTGGAGTGCAGTGGTGCCATTATAGCTCACTGCAGCCTCAAACTCCTGGACTCAAGTGATCCTCCCACCTCAGCCTCCTGAGTAGCTGGGACTATAGCTGTACACCACCGCAGCCGGCTAATTTTTTAAAAAAATTTTTTTGTAGAGACAAGGTCTTGCTATGTCACTTAGGCTGGTCTTAAACTCCTGGCCTTAAGTGATCCTCACACCTCAGCCTCCCAAAACACCAGGATGACACACATGAGCCACCACAGCCAGCCTGTTATTTCAACTTTAAATCTTCTTTTCCATTATTTCCTAAACTCTGCCCAGCTAAGTTCCTCACTCCTATCAATAATTCATGCACAGGCTTGCTACAGGTCTCATTAATGATGCTTCTCCTCCCTAGAATGCCTTCCTTTTCCCTGGAAAAATCTTATCCATCCTTCAATGGCCCAGGTAGAAGTCCTACCTCTTTCTTGAAGCAATGGGGATGTTCGTATACTTCATTTGCAATCTGCCACTGAAACATTACAGTCTTGTTTTTGTTGCCATTTCATATGGGAATCCTGTAACCAAGTTAGAAGTTCCTTTAAGGGCAGGAGCCATGGCTTACTCATTTGTGATCCACATTCTTAGTCCACATTAAGTGCTAAATCAATGCTTGATGAAATAATGAAACAGTTTTTTCCCCAAAAGCTTTCAGAGACAGGAATAGAAGAAATGAACGAATGAATAAAATTTTACTAGTGGAGGAGGGCACTACACCATTTTCCTTTAGTTAAGACTTGAAATGCTTTGTTTTCTATTTGAATTTCACCCTGGTGTAAGTTTACTTCTGCCTTTTTACCCATTTACCTTAGACTTGTCCTTGAAGTGTATTTTTAATTCTCCATTCTTGTGTATTTGCTTTAAGTTTTGTGACTTTTTTTTTTCCATTTCTCAGGCTCTGTCTTATAACTTAATGTGTAAGTCAGGGTGCTTTTAAGGCAGAGACCAGATCTATAGAATGTTCTTTGCTCATATCATTATTTCTAAATGTGATAGACTTAATGAACCCACTGTTCCTGATGGTTTTTACAGTATTTGAATACCCAGAGGTACCTTGTATTAGGATCTAACTATATTCTTCAACTTTTAAAGGGTTTACTGCTAAACCCTTTAAAGCAGTAAAAACATGCTAAATTTAAGAGAATTGGGCATGAAAAGGGCTTTTGTCTATGGTTATAAACTAAATACTGCACCCTACCACTATTCCTGTTAATAATTATGATGAGGGGTGTTCATTTATTCGTTGTCTTATTAAAATTGCTTAGAGAAAATTATTACAATTATAGTCTTCTTCCCTATCTTGCAAGGTGATGGCTAACTGATGACACTCAGAGGATGTGTTGGGTTTAGATTTCTCTTTCCTCTTTCACCTGCATTTCAGGATATCAACGCTTACAATGGTGATGAACCCACAGAAAAGTTACCTTTTCCCATCATCGACGATAAGGATCGGGACCTTGCTATCCTGTTGGGCATGCTGGACCCTGCAGAGAAGGATGAAAAGGGCATGCCTGTGACAGCTCGTGTGGTAAGTTGTAGAAATCCACTTTTCCACTTTGTAGTCAGCATGACTGATCAGGCTGTATGTCCAAATGCTTGGACCAGCTAGAGGAAATAGGAGAATATCTGCAATTATGAAGTAACTGTATATTGATGACAACATCATTGGTTATCTGTAATACTGATTGATACAAAGTGTCTGAAATTTCCAGCTAAATTTTTAAACTGCTTAATTCATAGTTCTTGGAAATCTACAAAATAATAAGCAGTTGATCCTAAGATGTCATCTAGAATTGAGAAACCTTTTCTATAGGCTGTCTCCTGAGAGCCCTCCCTCTCTTTATAGTGATGGGCCATATCCTTCTCCTTCAGTCAGCTCTGTTTTTAAGAACTTATTTGTTTTGTTCTCCACCGACTAGAGAATGATCCCAGTCCCTCATCTGCATAAATATACAACTCTTCAAGGACCAATATCAACTTCCATTAGTATTTTTTTTTTTTTTCCTGAGACAGAATCTCACTCTTGTCCGGGCTAGAGTGCCGTGGCGTCAGCCTAGCTCACAGCAACCTCAAACTCCTGGGCTCAAGCGATCCTCCTGCCTCAGCCTCCCGAGTAGCTGGGACTACAGGCATGCGCCACCATGCCCAGCTAATTTTTTCTATATATATGTTTTTAGCTGTCCATATAATTTCTTTCTCTTTTTAGGAGAGATGGGGTCTCGCTCTTGCTCAGGGTGGTCTCGAACTCCTGAGCTCAAATGATCCTCCCACCTAGGCCTCCCAGAGTGCTAGGATTACAGGCGTGAGCCACGACACCCAGTCCATTAGTATTATTTTTATGCTAATCACCCCCAGTTGACATAGTAACTTCCTGGGACCTTTCCTGTATTAAATTTGCATATCAGTTTTTCTTACTGGGACAGCCAGAACCAAATATGATTCCCTTTTAATTTTAGAAAAATAACATGGAGAAGTAAATGATTTATATTCTAGCCACCCAGTTTGGTGTATCCTTCTAGATGCTTTGTTTTTGTTTAGTTTTTACACTCTTGAACATTTGTAATGATTGCAGAACTTTCTAAGTGGCTTTAATACCAAAAGCACTCAAAGAACTCTTCCTACGTATGCCTTTTTGTGCTTTGCAGGTGTTTATTTTTGGTCCTGATAAGACACTGAAGCTGTCTATCCTCTACCCAGCTACCACTGGCAGGAACTTTGATGAGATTCTCAGAGTAGTTATCTCTCTCCAGCTGACAGCGGAAAAGCGCGTTGCCACACCAGTTGATTGGAAGGTAAAGATGTTAAAAAAGCAGATATTCAACTTGCCTGGAAGGCCTGAAGGGCCAGTCTCTAAATAGCTACCTCCAGAGTCTGTGTTACCTAGGGCTCTGTTTCTGGCAAACTGGGAGGATTTTTCCTCATGGCTAAGTTTAAGATGTGTTGAGAGCCCTTTTCAAGGTCTTTAACACCTTTTATATAAGACGCAAACCCCCTATATTGCTTTCTAACTTTCAGAAAATTTGGATAAATTAATTGGTCAGAATGATTCCTTTTTCTAATATAGGTTTAAAAAAAAAACTTTTATCTAACCCTTCCCTAATGGTAAAATATTTATCACAAAACCTTGACTGACCATTTTTCTTAAATCACAGCTATAAAACTATTGGTGTGTTAATGTCATGAAGCATTTCATTTCTCTTATGCTTCAGTCTTTTAAACCTATGTAAAATTCTTTGAAACTTGTTCATAAACTTCTAATCTCCAGGATTTCTGCAAGTATGTAGGACATGGATAATATCACAAGAGTATATTAACATTGCTACATTTTTTTAAATATGCTAACCTGAATACCAGCTTTTGTTGTTTTGTTTTGTGGTTTTTTCTGTCGGACAAATCATTTAAATTCTGTATCCATTAATTGAACATACATTTACTGAGCCCAGGCAGTGGGCACCAGGCACGCGTAAACAATGTAAAGTCCCTGTCATCATAGAACTTCCAGTGGGGAGAGACAAACAGTAAACAAGTTTATGTAGTCTATTAAGTGGTAACAACAGGTGCTACAAAGAATAGTCAGGCAGAGGTGGGGAGAATGGAGCACAGGGGTGGGCGAGTTGGTTTCATATTTGATTGCCCAGGAATGCCTTCCTCTGACGGGACCTTTAGGAAGGACGTGAAGAAAGCATGTGACCAAGTCCTGCCTGTCTGTGAGGAAGGAGCACTGCAGGCAGAAGGAGCAGTTAGTGCAAGGAGCTTGATCTGCAAGTGAGTTTGGCATGTTGGATGAATAGAAGGAAAGCCAAAGCCAGATGCAGTGGCTCACAACTATAATCCTAGCACTTTGGGAGGCAGAGGCTGGAGGGTCACGTGAGGCCAGGAGTTTGAGACCAACCTGAGCAAAAGCAAGATGCTGTCTCTAAAAAAATAGAAAAATTAGCTGGGCGTGATGGTGCACACCTGTCAAAACAAAGAAAAAGCAAGTAAGCATGCGTGGAAAAGAGCCTCAGGAGGGAGGGGTGGGAGAGGGGGGTTCATCACACAGGGCCTGAGGCCACGATCCACACTGGGAGTTGAAAGGTAGAGTGTTTGGCAACCCATTGCTGGGTTTAAAGCAGGACTATTTCTTGTTAAGATGGTGAAATGCTTACCTCTCAAAAGTGTCAAAGATCAACTTGTGAAACCAAATTCTTAAGAGGGGAGAGAGTAAAGGATACTTGATTAGTCTTATTAGGACCTGTAGGTACTTTTCTGAAGTTAACTCTTGAAGCTTTAAGCTCCACTGTAAGATTGAATCTCACCACTTTCCATGTCTTTCAACAGGAAGGAGGTAGCGTGATGGTCCTTCCAACCATTCCTGAAGAGGAAGCCAAAAAACTTTTCCCTAAAGGAGTCTTCACCAAAGAACTCCCATCTGGCAAGAAATACCTCCGCTACACACCCCAGCCTTAAGTCTCTCCGAGAAGTTGGTGCCAGAGCTGCTCACAAAGAGCAGTGAGCCAGAGGATGTCAGCTGCCAATCATGTTTTCTTGCAGCAGTTCCCTAAAAACATCCTCATGTGATCGTAACCAAGGTCTTTAGGTTGCTATACTACTGGCTTATTAAATGAAAATGGCACTAAAAATTTCTTCGGGTTCTTTACTATCTACCAACACCAGCACTCTGTTCTGTTCATATATCAGCACTCTGCTGGCTGTCTCTGAAATATGTTCTACAGTTGAGACTCACATCATGTTGGATCTCCATGGGATTTGTGATCAATGACATCATGTTGGATCTCTAGGGGGTTTGTGATCAATGAGGTAGTATCGGTTGATGGTTGAGACAGCTTGCTTCACACCGTAGTAGAATGACTATCAATTCTTTCAGCTGTTCTAATCAAATCCTCTCTTCTGTTACCCATTTTGGAAGCAACAGAACTTGAGGTTCAACTTCCTCTGTAAATACCCACGTATATAACCCAGGAACTTAAAGTAACCCAGATGTTCTTTAACATTCATTGTTTTGATCACAGTGCTTTTCAATTCTGTACTTTTCTAGTAGATATCTGAAGTGGGAAGAGCAAAGGGTGGGACCTTTAAATATTTTGCTGTAAGAAAATTTGCAGTAAACTTCTATCAAAAGGGGCAGACTGCAGAAAAGGCTCCCCTTGCCTGCCAGGGAGGTGTCCCAGAAGTGTGAGCCATCTGACAAATGCACGTACCTTTCACAGTGTTTCCATGTGTCAGGCTGCTCCTGATGATGTGTACAGCAAAGGGCACACCTTGTGCAGAGAGAAGGTGGTCAAAAATGTTTTATTACAGAACTGTTCTTGCAGTCAGTTGCTATTTTCTGGATTTTGCTTTTTAGGGATCAACAAATAAAATCCTTTGTTAAAACTGGATCAGAGAATTGTGTTGTAACATTTTGAAGTACCAGTTTAGACTCATGTCCTGAGGAGCAGAAGCTTCCTTCTTGCTAGGATGGTCATGAGTACTTTTCTCTAAAGACAGATATTATAAGATTTCCTATAATGAAAATGGAAGAGCAGCTGAAGAACACGTGATTTCACCACCTATCTTGGCCCACTTTGCTCCTTTACATTATTATAAGCCTGACTCCTAGAATCCTTCCTAAAATGGTTTTGTGATCCCCAGTATAGAGAGCCCTCCTAACCTAATGCCTTAATGGGATTGCTACGCTCAAGAATATGAACCTTGAGGATAATGGTACATCTGTGCTTTTTACTACTGTGAACTGATGGTCTCTCAGACTCCTCTGTCTTCTGTCACTTCCCTGGCTATCAGTTCGCTCACCACTCTCTTTGATATTTGCCTTCTTTAGTCCTTGTCTCTCATGGAGAATCTGGCTTCAACTTTTTAATGGTGACAGTTCGAAGTTTAAATCTCCAACATTACTCAAACTTTGAGTCTTATGTTTGTAGACCAATGGAACATTTATTGTTGAATCTGCAAATTCATCGATTTTCTTCCCCAACCTCAATAAATCCATTGCCCCTGTCACCACTCATTCAGCCTTGGTATTTTGTTCGGCTGTGTCTATTCTAGCTGCATAGATGATGTCAGTATAAAACTATGGAAAGAGCTTAAGGAAAAGGGGTCACAACCTCAAATTGAATTCAGGTCTGTCACTAAGCAGCCATGAAGCTGTGAGAATCTTGTGAAAGTATTCTTTTCCAAATATAAAATATTACATAATGAATATGCACTTCCAGGATAGAAGTGATCCTAAGTACATTTTTAAATATATTCACATGTTGCTTAATGAAGAGGATATGATTTCCTTCTATTCTTACCTCTATTGTGGTTTTCCCTAAAGTATCATATATTCTTTCAAAGTCTTGTTGAGATGAAAAGGAATAATGGATTCCAAATAATAAACAGCCATAAAATTCAACTTTATTTGACTTTTAAAAATGAAATGAAAAATGACATCAAATAGTGCTATGCAGTATAAGAATGTTAATTTCTCCTAAACTTTGCTTTCAGTAACTAAGATTTGTGGAATATAGTTCCATTTTTCAATATTGACTACAATGGAGAGGGGAGAATAACTATACTCTAGAAAGTATCAGGGAGGCACTAATTATAGCAGTTTCACAAACAAAAATTATAGGCTTAATGCTTTAGACAGTAATATATTAGTTGTACAACACTTTTGATCATGTATTCTGTTATAATTTGCTCTCCCTGGAAAAGAGTTTCATTTGGTAGGCTATAAGTTTTAGGATATATTATCCTGAAAAATTTTTTAACATCTCAAGTATAATGCAACTACTTAAAATCAAACGTTTTTACAGCAGTCCATCAATTGCTTGCAAGATAAATGCAGCAGTAAACTTCTTTCAGCAGCTTCTAAGTAAACTCCTTGTCAGATAATCCTTCAGCATTTGAGCCAGGCTATTAGCTTGGTCTTTAACCTGACTCCACATCATATTTGCATCATAAATATTATTTTCTAAAATGGTATCCAGTTTCCAACTATAAAAGAAAGTCAAAAGTAAAATATTAGACTATGAACATTTCAAGGAAAAAGCTTCTTAGAACCAGAAAACTCATTAAAAAGTTTCCATTTTATTATCTGAAATATTCCTCCTAAAAGATCACTTATTAAGGGTTTTGAGTGACCCTAGAAGGGTTGCCTAAAGAACTATAATAAGTTGCTTTGTTTAAAGAAACTGCTGTCCTGCATGGTGGCTCATGCCTGTAATCCCAGCACTTTGGGAGGCCGAGGCAGGAGAATTGCTTGAGGCCAGGAGTTCAAGACCAGCCTGAGCAACATAGCAAGACCCCCCCCACCCCCATCTCTACAAAAACTACAAAAAAAATTAGCCAGGCATGGTGGTACGTGCCTGTAGTGCCAGCTACTCGAGAGGCTGAGGTGGGAGGGTAGACCTAAGCCCAGGAATTTGAGGCTGCAGTGAGTTACGACTCCAGCCTATAAGGCAGAGCTAAACCCTGTCTCTAAAAAACAAACAAAAAAGGAACTATTGACCATAAGCTTGGCCAGTGCAACTTTCCTTCCCCAGACAAATACACTGCAAACCATGATTATCATAAATGACAGTGACAGGATGAAAATTTCTGTTACAAGGGTCTTAGGGTGGCTGTCTGGTTGGGGATGAGGTGGGCCAAGAGACTTCTCTTAAAGCAGCATTTATATAGCATGTCATTTTTCCTTAACGGTCATGTTTACTTGGGGTGACTTGGCATCCAGCTGTTAGGAGACTGGAAGAAGGGAGAATGCCGAAGGTCTCCGAAGCCCGTCCTTAACATCATTACTGCTTCCTGGCACTATTTGCCTAGTACCCTGTTGCCCTGTCAGAGCTATTTGCTCCTTCACTCCACCCAGCAGGGGGCTCTGGCCCAAATGAGCTCTGTGAGGAGCCCTAACAGAGCCCCCCAGAGACACGAGCCCTGTAGGCTGCTCCCCCACCAGACTCCCCTCTACTCTGTCCTAGCCCCTTTCCCTCCTCAACTCCAGGCATGACTTCCAGCACTTCTCAAACTTCTCTAAATTAGTCTTGATCATTGAGGAAAGTAGGAAACAATTGGGGGGAGGGGGCAAAAATCTATGCAACTCTCCATAACAAAATATTTTGAAGCCTCTTATTTTATCTTACACTTTCATGTAAATCTGTCACCCTGTTTCATAATATGTTTATTTTAATATAAGATGTTTTAGATAACATGACAGTTAAAAGAGTTAAGTTTTCCCTTTATAAAATGCCCAAGTAAAATCAATACTCTGGGAAGATGCTGTGATCAGCGTGTGGCTCCAGGTACACCCAGCATCGCACCCACACCCGCCCGGGAACACCCACTCCCAAGGGAGCAGCACAGACAGACACCCGGCCGAGACATATGCGTGATGCCTGTCCCTCCCCAGCCCCAATCCTGCAGATCTCGACTCTGAACTAAATATCAGGAGAAGGGAGTGAGGAGGGAAGAAGATGGGTGGGGCAAAATTACATCTTTCAAAACTATTCTGTCATTTTAATTTTTAAGTAACATAGGTAAGCCTGATCCCAATTTGTCCAAATTAATGAGTTGTAGCTAGGAGTCTCTTCCCACCACCCACATTTTGCTACTTGGCCTCATAGTTTACTTCAGCTGTGTAGTTTAATATTCACAATAAGAAAAATCTGAAGTGCTGAGTTTACTATGTCATCTTTTCTCTTCCACTTATATTCTCTCTTGGTCGCTGAAGACTAGAGTCGACCGATGCTAACCAAATGCATGTATTCAACAGAAAAAGTGAATTAGGAATTAAGAGTAAAGGCCACAGGAGAATATTTTGAAATATCAGTTTGCTTTCTTCCTCCTTTCATATAGGCACTTTACTTTCTTCCCTCAGAGGTCTGCAATAAGCTCCCAAAAGTACAATACAAGGGCTGACAAACTCAGAGAACAGGCAGATCACGCAAACAGTTGAAGTGGGCTGGATGAAAACGAGGGCGTGGGACAGACCATGGCAAACTGGAGAGCAGAGTATCTGCTCCCTCTATAGAAGCCAGCTGACACTCAGCTCTGTCTAATTGTCACCACATACAGGAATGAGGGCTGAGTGTTGGTAGACCTCATTTTTTCATGAAAATCTCAAAATCTGCTTTTTTAAAATGTGAAACTTCTGTGTATTTCAAACTTGGCAACTAATTTAAAAATTTTAAAAGAAATGTGTGGAGGCCAAACCCAGTCTACTACCTAGATCAAGGCCATGGTTGTACCATCTGTGACCTGTGTTTCAAACCCACTGGGGAATACAGAGTGAAGTGTTTCCTTCAGTCTAAAAATGATTCCAGAGGTCCCAAGGAAGGAGAAAGACCTATAAACCCAAGAACAGTAGGGACCTGTGCCCTGCTCCTAGCAGTGCTTACGATCTCTGACTCAGTAGCCCTCGGGGTGCCCCACATGAGAAGACAGCAGGCCCTGAGCTCCCAGCCTTGCCGTAGACTCCTGTGCCCCAAGAGTGGTTTGGAAGCAGCAGAGTGGCAGACCTAAGGAGACTTTGTGAGCTGGGGAGATGGTCATCTCAGTGCTAGCCAACTTGGACAGGTGACCTAGTAGCAGAGGAGGCTCCATAACTCATGGTGCCACATATGATCCCAGAACAGGGGATGGAAAGGAGACATAAGAATGTCTGAGATTCAAATTGCTGCTAAAGGAAAAGCATAATTACTTATTTAATGTCTATTTCTCCTCCCCAGGAGGACGGAAACCTCGTCTGGCTTATTCACCAGCTAGCACTTGGCACAGTGCCCAGCACACAGTGGAGCTGCATTTTATTAAAATTATACAAATGAGAAATAGTGAGATAGAAAATATTAATAAAATCTCACTTTTTGCACCAAATTTGAAATCATGTAAATCCTCCCCCCAAATTACCATTAAGAATTGCAAAATATCTAAGCTGGTGGATCATATGAATTGTAAACAACTGGGATGGTGCAGATTAGAATAACAAATCAAATGACTGTATATTCAGACTGGGGCAGCTGGGAGAATGTTGATATCAGGCTGACCATGAAATAAAAGATCTTGAGTGTGTTTTCTGTAGAGCAAGGCCTTCTTATCAAGTCTTCTTTGTATCATGCTTAGCACCGTGATGCATGCAACTGGGGGCTAATAAACATTTATCAGAGTGTACCTAAGGCAAGTCGTTTGACTCATAGCTGTGACCATGATTTGGAGCCTGGGTCAGGTTCCATATTCCCTTGGGTTGCAGGGAGCAAACCAGTTCCCCACACCTGGGCCCACTGTGAGAGTCTATCCCCTCCCACTTCCTGCACCACCCCCAACAGCACTGTGTGGCTGCAGCCTACCAGGGCAGGAACAGACTGCAACATAGCAGCTGCTCTCTCCCCTGTCACATGTATGGAGGGAGGCACATGGGAGAGGAAGGAGCCACCTGGATTTCAGTGTCTGGAAGTCTCTGATAAGTCTCCCAGCAGCAATGTGGCAGCCACGGTGGGCCCAAGGATGAGGACTAATGATAAGCCCACACAGCGCCCTTGCAAATCACTTTCTAAGAATTAAATGAATTTTTCATGTGTAGAAGTTCCTTCTTGATGGTTTTCCTATTATTAAAGGGCAATCCCTTACCCATGACGTTGGTGGCATTATTATTTTTGGAAGGCTCAGATGCTTGAATTATCAGCAGCTTGGTTAAATCAGAAGTTCCCTGAACCTAAAAGAAAAAAGTCAAAACTAGTCAAAAGAGCATTCTTTGATCTCTAACATAGCTGCTTCTCAACCTTTCCAAAGAATTTAAGAAATAAGCCAAAGCATAGAACTGAATCTTCAACCTCAGCTCTATCTTTTTTATTTCAAATCCTCTTTGATGTTGTTTCAAAAAGTCTTCGATCAGCATACTTGTTTTGATGTTGCATAGTTACAGACACCAGAGAGGAAATTTCTACACCTTACCTGTAACTAGACAGGAAATCCCAGTTTGGAAAGCAAGGAATCCCCAGCACACAATGAGTTGTTTTTATTCCCACATTGATGCCCAAAGACTCAAGGCCCAGCCTTCCCAGGAGGGCAGGACTGTCTTCCTTTCCTAGAGCTTTTGTCCCACATGCACAAAATCTGGCTCTCAGAAGGCCCAGGAGCAGACAAGTAGTAATTATAACTCTCATTTCTAGATGCTGCATATTATCTCATTTAATCCTCATAACAACCCCATGCAATGGCTGCTGTCATTACCCCATCTTACTGAGGAGGAAAGTGAGGGTCTGACATGTTGGGCAGCTTGCCTATGCTCATGCACCACATAGGAATGGGGATCTGGTTTTAAATCTAAGCGTGCCTGACTCCAAACCTGGTCTCCTAACAAACTGAACTGTGGGTGTTGCTCTGTTCCCCCCTTGCCTCTCCCCTCCACCCTTCACTTCAAACCTGAAGAGATTTTCATCTTCCATTAAAAATATGTAAATTACTCTCATCCTCTGAATTGTTGAAAGGGACAAAATAAGAATTTTATGAAACAGGCAAATTCACTTTTTAGGTTTACCAACTTTTCCAGGACATAAAGCTTCATTTAATGAATGCGCTTTCACAGTCTGAATGGCAGAAAGGGGAGAAACCTACTATCAGATTAGAGAAATGTCAGTTTTTCTCCTGGCCTCTTGATCCTGCCCATTCCTGGGTCCCACCCGCCTGTCACGCCTGTGGGCCAATAGCAGGTGGGTTGGCCCATTAGGGACCTTGCTCTTACCCTCCCCGAGCCCTGGTATGTCCTAGGTTCACACTTCCCCCTCCTTACAGAAGTGTGGAGTGATGAAGTCAGGGCCCAGGGCATACTATCAAACTGTACCCACAGCCCCTAACATGGCAAAAAAGTTATGTAGCCCCCACTCAAATCCCTTCCTATCAGCAAGCGCAGATACTTCCAGAGCCACCTAGAATACAGCATCATTGCCTTGGTGTGAACTAGGAAAAACGCATTGCAACCCGTCCTTCCTCTGGGAAGGCACAGCTCCACGCCAGAGCAAATGGCTTGGCAAGCAGCAAGCAGGCAGATTCCAGCCCCCTTGCCCCTTGGGCACACCCTTGGGCAGGGCACCTGTACTACAGTACACAGAATCCCTGAGTACATTTTTACTGTCTTATTAAAGGCAGCTAAGAACTGCGGGGTCTTTACAGGTTTAATTTCTTTTTAAGGTGGTCAGTTGAGTTTTAAAGTCACTTATATCGCACCCTGAAAAGCAAAGAACTCTTCAGAAATTATACTCCTTACCTGCTCGCAGGTTTTAGGTATAATGCAAGGTGCAAGATACGTTTCCTCCGTCTTAGTATCAATTACACTGCCATACACAATGATAACAAATTTCATGGTCATGTTATCAATAGTCATTTCATTATAGCTTGATAATGTCTCCACATATGCGTGGTTGAATAACACACACTTCTGAAACTTTAAGTCCTATAATAAAATTACATTTTTTCTATAAATCATACAGACTGACACATGATATCAAGAAGAACGCAGATTGACTGATCTATCTGAAATATTTGAAGATATCAGGAGGCACATGGACCCTGGTACCAACAGACAGAATTTATTTAGAGTTTAGAATGGCCTCTGTCATGTTTCTGAATTCAAAGCTTTTATGTTGTTATTGTGTCATGACCCTCATTCGTGAACTCTCAGTCAGCCACAGCAGGGTGGTCAGCTATGCCTCAGTAGATTTCTATTTGCACAAGAACCAGAGTCTTAAAGCTTCAGAGGTTTTATCCAGCAGTAAGCAAACATCCCACTTGACAAGTGCACAAACAATAACAAAAAGCCAACGCAAAACAAAGCAAGGCACCAAGTCTGAGCTACACTTCAAGGCTCAGAATCATGGACTGGAACTGGAAGGGAGTTGTTATGGATTGAATTGTGTTCCCCCTTCCCCAAATTCTTATGTTGTAGTCCTAACTCACACTACCTCAGACTGTGACCTCACATGGAAACAGGATCATTGCAGATGCAATTAGTTAAGATGAAGTTATACCAGAGTAGGGTGGGCCCCTATCTCAAAGGACTAGTGTCCTTATAAAAAGGAGAAATGTGGACACAGACTTGCACATAGGGTGAACACCATGTGAAGGTGAAGGCAGCCATTTTGCAAGCCAAGGAGGGCGGCCTGGACCCAATTCTCCCTCACAGCCGCTTGGTAGAAACTAACACTGCCAACATTGTGGTTTCAGATGTCTAGCCTCCAGAACTGTGAGACAATAAACTTCTGTTGTTTTAAGCTACCCAGTGTGTGGTACTTTGTTACAGCAGTGCTAGCACAGCAACAGAGGAGCTTAGAGGTCAGTCCAATGGTAGGAATTTCCTGGCCAGTGCCCTGACAGGGGCCGTCGGCTCAGTCTGAACATTTCCAGCCCCTAAAAGTGCACAACTACACAAGCCCGTTTTTGAATCTCAGTCACTGACAGGCAAATCAAACACCTACTTGCTGAGAGTGTACCAAACATAAGAAAATTAGCAACTGGAAAATCTAAAAATAAGCTATTTTAGTTTGGTTTTTAAGTGCATGTATGTTTTGAGTTCTGTGGTGTTAGAATGGGAAGAAATAACATAATCTTATCAGTGCCTGGGTGTTGTTCTAAAAAGTCTTAATTGGCTAGTTCTTTAATGGAAAAAGACTGGAGTGAAATAAACCAAAGTATTAAATAGAGATTCTCTGGGGAGTAAAATTGGGGGTAGAAGGTTATTATTCTTTTTTAATGTTTTATATCTGTATTTTCTCATTTACATAATGAATGTGTTGCTTGTGAATTAAAAAAAATCACAAAGGACATTCACCTTATTATTGAGTCAAATCTGACTCCATATAGTTTCAACCCGTTGGTCCTAATTCTCTCCTCTCTGTTTCATACAACCCTGAATTTGTCCTACTTCTCATGAAGAGGCAAGGTAAAAGGAAGAGTTTCAATCTTCTTACCCCTCCAATAAAATTTTTCTGAAAGTCATTATTGCCACATAGTAAAAAAAAAAAACCTGACTGGCTTGTATAACACACTCATTTTTGAATTTCAGCATTTATATCCAGCCTCTTATTTCAGTGAATATTGTTGAACTTCAGGTCTGTCACTTTCCCACTTCCTGACTCATAGTAGGGGTCTGAATAATTATTAATATTAAATAGGATACAAATGTGGGATTGTAAACTGTGCCAGTCCAGGGACAGAACTGAACCACTATTTTTTGGAAGGAAGGTTCATGGAAGAGACTCAGTCACCTCAGCAAAGATTTTGAAAAGGCCAGAAATTTATATTAAAGAAGGTAGAGTGGACTACAATACATACCACATTGAGTGGTCAGTAACATATTCGGATTAACACTATGCTTAGCTCTGGGAGAATTTATCTATTTAATACTTGCTGAATCTACTTTTTATTGTTTTAGGGGAGGATTGCAAATAGTCTGGGAAAATTAGCTGTGACAAGAAGATCAAAAATCTGTAGGAAGTCGGGAGAAGCGAGTGGTCAAATTCCAGTAATCTCCTTTTAGAAAATCAGACACAATCTTCCTTTCTATCCTTGTCTCAAAAACATGAAATGCATTTTGTAAAAAAAAATATATATATATATGTATACAGTAAATAAAAACTCAATTCATTCATATTTTAATTATATAACTTACCTCATCAATGAGACTTGATTCAAAATACTGATAGGCAGTACTGAGAGCAAGCTTTAGCCATATTTTATATTCCAGGGATGGCCAGAAGACATCAAAGCCTTCATATAAATCCTCCAGGGAGATAAAGCAGGCCTGAAACAAGACACCAGGCCACAGCAGCTCAATTTGGAACTAAATTATAAGACCATCGAAAAACAACATGCCTGCAGATCTAATCTTCATCTTACCTCTCAGAAAAACTGTCAATGCTAGCATAATTGTGATACTCTGCCATTTTAAAGCATCTGTATTGTGGAAAAGGTTGTTTGCTATGTATAAGATGGTCCAATTAAAGCTATAAACTTAATAATAGACCGGTTTCACTTAACAACAGGGATACAAAAAAAAAAAAAATAGACCAGGAAAATTTATATCAGTCGATGGGTACAATGAAGGATACGGCTCCTGAGCCTAGGTTTCAGGAACTGAGACACAGAAACTTGTCTATGCTTTTACAGTAGGTACAGTGGGCGTAGTATTTGTTTCCAGAGGCAAACTGTTTACCTGAATGAAAAAGAAGACTACTTGTTCAGAATTCAAGTTAAATGAACTTTAATTAATTCAATTCAGCCTTGTGACTAGATTCATGCCTTCTATACTCTTCTGGAAATGAAATGGTATGAAACTGCTAACATTCTCTTCTACTCCACGCATCCCTAAGACTCTGGATCCTGCTCTGTTGCATGGAATAGTCCCAAAAGATTGAGAATTCTTTGCAGCAGGAACTTTGGCTCATATCTATTTGAATTCCCCACACCTAGTGGAAAGTCAGGCCACTTATGTGCTGAATAAATAACTTCTTATTTAGCAAGGGAAAAAAATAGAAGAAAGGAACTTTAAAAACAAAGAAATACTCTTTAAAAACACTCCTCCCATGATGGTGGCCATTTTTTGAGCACCTATATGTGTCAGGCATTTTACAAGGGTATTTTCCTAATACTCATAACATCAAAAGGTAGGTATTCTCTCTACCTAATAAATAAGGACATTAAGACTTAAGGAGGTTAAATAACTCATTCCAGGTCCCATGGGCAGGATGTAGCAGAGCTTGGCATGTGAGACCCTAAATCTGCTTTCTCTCAGATAGTCTATGCTGCCTCCCAATAGCTGGCTGAGTGACTAAATAAGATATCAGAACCCAGAAGAAGAAAAGATGCTGACACTTTTTATTTGCTTGAGGAATAAATAATTACCCGTGACAGAACCATTTTCTTACCTCTAATATCGTTTCACAGATCGCAGTATATTCAATTTCACACTTAAGCAGGCAGCTCAACTCTCCGATTATGTCCCCGCTAGTACAGTACTCTGTAAACATGGTTTTAGTCTCTGCAGCAGGCCTTAGGCTACTCTCTATTCCAAAGGTAGGAGGGGAACAATGCAACTGCAAAAGGGGAAAAATGTGCAAAGGGAAATAAAAAATGTAAAACACTTTGATCAAACTGTAGGAGCTCCCATTATTTCTTACATTTATTCTAATGGAAGGCAAAGATTCTTCATGAATCCTATCAGGTGTGAAGGAAGAATTAGGCTGTCACAAAAATCACAGTTTCTTTCACATTTCAATTCCTCAGGGCAAGGATTTGTTTCCAATCTCTAGTTATAAATTTCCAATTTAGTTGTCAATGACCCCTATTTACAACTTTGTACTTATACCTGTCTCATATAAAAATCCCACCAAGACTAGTAATTCCAGTCTGCAACCAATGCAGACCCACTCTGAGTCCACCTGGGCTCATGCCTCAGGCAGAAAATAACTTTTGACTGCATGGGCACATAAATCAGACATTGTAAATTAATATGCTTCCAAAACCAAGCCATGATTTCAGTAAAAACCTAGTCTCTCTTTTAAAGGCTTAAGAATAATTACCATGAAATATCAACAGGAAAAGGTTTTAGGATAAACATAGGATGCTCAAGGTACTACAGGAAGAGAACTGGTAGGCATCGATGGAGAAAGAGGAGAGATGTCAGATTTCAAGGGGAAGCTGCAAGAATCAAGAGGAGAATTATAGAATTTTCTAGAAAGTTTAGCTGTAAACGTCAAAGAGGAAGGCTATTGTTAAGGACACAGGAAACAGGGATCAGAATGTCACCCTCTCCTAGTGATTACCATTCAGACTTTTAGAAGCATTCATGCTTCCAAAGGACTTTGAATTTTTTTAAATGGCCCTAATTTTCAATGTAGTTCAAATGACCTTTAAGCAATGAAGAATGTATCTGTTTATTACAAACCAAGAAAAGAAGATGACATCTGTGGTAGGCAGCATTCTAATGAAGTCCCCTCAAGATTCCTGCCCGCTATTCAATCAAATACTAATCTAAGTAAATACTGCTATGAAGGGACTTTGCAGATGGAATTAAAGTTACTAATCAGCTGGCCTTAAAGAGATGATCTTGGATTATTCTGGTGGACCGACAGTAATTACATGAGCCCTCAAAAGTAAAAGAGGAAGGCAGAAGAGCCCGTCAGAGAGATGGGGCAGCTTGAGAAGGATTCCACATGCCTTTGCTTGTTCTGAGATGTGGGGGTTGCATGCAAGCACCAAAGAGGAGCTCTAGGAGCTCAAGGTGGTCCCCAGCTGACAGCCTGCAAAGAAGCAAAGACTTCTGTCCTATGGCCATAAGGAACTACTGGATTTTTCCCAACAACCCCCATGAGCCTGGAAACAGATTCTGATCCCAGAACTTCCAGAAGGGGATGCAGCCCTACTGGCACCTTAATTTCAACGTTGTGAGCACCCAAGCAGATAAGCTAGCAGAGCCCACCAGACTTCTGACCTGTGGAACCATAAGATAATGAATCTAAGCTGTTAAATTTGTGATAATTTGTTATAGCATCAATAAAGTACTAACATAACCTCTTCAAACCAAATATCATTGAATTTATGCTTTAAGCAGGCTTAGCTAGTCCAGCCATTGCAAGAAAATTCCCCAAAGGAACATGTACAGTATGTTGCATCTTTTAGGTATTTGATCATATTTTTGTTAGGATTCTAATGGGAGTACTGCATAGTGACTAAGCGTATGGATACTGGAGGCAGAGTACATGGGTTCTAAAATGTTCCATGAGCTGATAAGAAGAACTTATATTCAGTAGTTTTGGGGTAGAATGTTCTGTAAATGTCTGCTAGGCCCATGTGTTCTGGAATCACATTTAAGTCCATTGTTTCTTTGTTTATTTTCTGCTTGGAGGATCTGTCCCGTTCTGTCAGTGGAGTGTTAAAATCCCCAGCTATTACAATCCTGCTGTTTATCATTTTGTTTAGATCAAGTAGGATTTGCTTTATAAATATGGGCACACCTGTGTTAGGTGCATAAGTAATTAAAATTGTTAAGTCTTCTTGTTGAATTGTTCCCTTCACCACATTTGTCTTTCTTTACTTTTGTTGATTTGAAGGCTATGTTATCTGATATGAGAATGGCCACACCAGCTTTCTGTTGGTTTCTATTTGCATGCAATATTGTTTTCCATTCCTTCAGCCTGAATCTGAATAAGTCCTGTGGGGTAGATGTGTTTCCTGGAGACAGCAGATATTTGGCTTGTATTTTTTTATCCATTCAGCCAGACTATGTCTCTTCAGTGGGGAGTTGAAGCCATTCACATTTATTGAAAGAATTGATAAGTGGAGTAGATTTCTGTTCATCCTGTTGAGTAGAACTTTATTGCTTTGTTTTACCTCTTGAGCCACTGTGATAGCTGGGCTCTGAACTTTAGCTTTTGGGTGATTTGACACTGGTGAGTGTCTATTGTATTGATCCATGTATAATGCAGTTCTGAGAACTTCCTGCAGGACAGGTGTAGTCTTGAAAAATTCCCTCAGTGTTTGCTTATCTGAGAAAGTCTTTATTTCTCTCTCATATAAGAAACTTAGTTTTGCAGGATACAAAATTCTAGGCTGGTCATTATTCTGTTTGAGAAGACTGAGAATGGGGCCCCAATCCCTTCTGGCCTGTAAAGTCTCAGTTGAGAAGTCTGCAGTTAGGCTGATGGGTTTTCCTTTGTAAGTTACCTGATGCTTTCACCTTACAGCTGCAAGGAGTGACTCCTTTGTGTTTACATTGGCCAGTCTGATGCCTATATGTTGGTGGTGATTGCTTCTTCACGATGAATCTCCCAGGAGTCCTTTAAGCTTCTTGTACCTGGATATCTAGATTTCTAGCAAGGTCAGGGAAATTTTCCTCAATTATCCCCCCAAATGAGTTTTCTAACTCTTAAATATTTTCTTCTTCACCTTCAGGGATGCCTATGATTCTTATGTTAGGCCTCTTTACATAATCCGAAATTTCTTGTAGGTTTTGTTTGCTCCTCTTATTCTCTATTCTTTCTTTTTGACTGACTTGTTTAACTCAAAGGTGTTTTTGTCAAGCTCTGAGATTCTTTCTTCTGCCTGACCTAGCCTATTCTTAAGACTTTCTACCATGTTTTCTATTTCCTTGGGTGAACTTTTCATTTTTAGAAGTTCTGCTTGATTTTTTTAAATAATTCAATTTCTTTAGTGAATTTTTCATTCATTCCCTGCTTTGTTTTTGTGGTTTGTGTTGGGTTTTTATTTTCTCTTGTGTTTCATTCAGCTTCCTTACAATTCATATTCAAAATTCTTCATATGTCATTTCAATCTTTGCCTTTTGGTTGGTAACCATTGATAAGGAGTTATTCATTTCTTTTGCTCTGATTTATCATGTTTTCAGAGTTCTTTCTCTGATTCCTTCTCATCTGGCCTCTTGGTCAATATCTGGGGGTGCTAGGCCTGGCTTACAGGCCTGTTTCTGGGTCCCCAAAGATTGATCCCTGAGCATGCCAGGGAGAGGAGTGCTGGTCCTGAGTTGACTATAGGGTATTCTAGCAGGTTTGATGAACCTCTCAGTTTACCTCTGACTTGTTGTCTTCACCTCTTCCCGACAGTGTGTAGTGAGTTAGGTCCCCCAGCTTAATCTCTGAGATGGTGGGTGGTCTTTGTGAGTACAAACCAGCCACTCCCTGTTTGCTTGAGTCAGGAGGTGCTGTACTTAGCTATGAGGTTGTTCCCCCATCACTGATTGAAGTTTGTGTGGAACAGCCAGATGCTGAGATGGTCTTTTGTGCTCGTGGTAAGCTCTGGTCCCCCAGGTGGGGCATATGACTGCCCCAAGCTTTAGGAGGGACCCTCTAGTTCCCAGAGGGTTGCTTGATTCCTACTCCCCCTGAGGTGAGGGGAAGAGAAAGACAAATCATGGCTGAATTGCGAGAGCCTGAGAGGCTTTGCAAAGCCTCAGGGGGGGCTCAGAGGTTGCTTATCTGGCCACTAGAGGAAGCTGCTTGCTTGAAGTTCAGGGTAATGTCTCCAAGCTGAGAAGACTGTTCCCAAGGGAGAGGCCTAATCACTTGAGTGCTAAGGCCCGAGCCTTGTCTACTAGCATAGTTTCTCTGCCAGGTGGAGTGAATGCCCTCTCTATTTTCTTCCTGGAACTCCACAGCACTCTCCCATCAGATCAGTCTGTGTGAGTTCCCTCACCACCTGAGACCTGCTCTCAAATTATCCCTCAGTCCATGTGTCTGACCCACTAGCATGGGTGTCTGGCAGGTAGGGGGATCCCCAATTATGCATGCCTGTTCCACCACAAGACCCCAAGTGGAGAGAGGTAGGCCTCTCTGTCCACAGGGGCCTTTGCCAGGGGCATGCTTCCTACCTGGGAGAAGTGGCTGCTCAAGAGTTTCTTGGCTCAAGCTGCACTCCTTATTGTAATGAGTCGAGGGAGGGGTCCCCAAGGCATTCAGTTGTCATGGGAACTGAATTCATTCCAAGTGCCATTGCCCCTATCCAATATGGAGGTTCTCCAGTAGGAGTAGGGCATGGGCGTGCTCATAGATCCCCGTTCCTCAGGGCCCCTCCACACTCTTCTGTTGGAAATGTCCATGAGGGCTTCCTTGCCACCCAAGTCCAAGACCCAGACCTCTCCTCTACATCTCCCTGTATCACCCTCTTGTCTTGGGGTGGGGGCACCAAGTCCAGCTCACCTGTCTAAGCTGCCAGTGCGCAATCCCACAAAATGCCAGGGGGAAGGAAGTTTGCAAATTGTGGTGGCCCCACTCTCTGGTGGGCTCAGCCAGGAATGCACACCCACCTTAGAGAAGCAGCTGTCCATGTGCTTCTCAGTTCAGAGTGTTCTCACAGTTGCAATGGCGGGGAGGGGCCGTGGCTACTAGCAGCCTGAGCTAAAATTACTTTCTCTGATGCTGTGATTGGAAGAGGTGCAGAGCAGGAAGTGTCTAGGTGTAAGAAAACTGGCACTCCAGTCTCTCATGGCACTCTCCCCTGGGGTGTCCCTTTGGAACACCCTCACTCCTGGGGTTCACTGGTTCACCCTGCTATTCCTATTTAGCCACCATACCTCCATTTGCAGAGGCTGAAAGCACCTCCAATATGTTTTGTGTCCCGCTGTTCCCTGAAGGTAGCCAGGTAGGGCAGGGGAACCCCCCTTACCCTTTCACTGGGCTCCGAGCCTCTCTGGGTTTGGTCCAAGCCACTGTCTTCTCCTCTCTATCTTCTTCTTTCTCAGCTTAGCAGTTTTTCTCAGTTGAGTCCCCAGATATCTCTGTTGCTTCTGTCTGTGATCCACACCTTAGCTGCAACTGCAGTCTGCTCTCCTCAGTCCAATATTCTACCTTCCAGCTGAGACCATACGACAAGCAATGTTTCTACTCCGCCATTTTGGTTGATCTCTCTGGGTCTTGTGTTTTTATCCATTCAGCCATTCCATGTCTTTTGATCAGAGACTTTAGTCCATTTACATTCGATGTTATTGTTGATAGATAAGGACTTACTACTGCCATGTTGTTATTTGATAAAAGTTACATTTTTGATCTTCATCCTACTTACTTATGAAGAATCTGACTTTTCAGCCCACTTCCTCATTCTTGGACTCTCATTGCCTTTAGGTGAGTTAAACCACTCCAAGTATTGGTTTCCTTGTGTGAACATAGTGAGAAATAATGCTTCCTCCCATGATTGTTGGAGGAATAGGAATAAGTAATGGCTAGGCCAGCATTTTGTAAAATGGGAAGCATATTTCAGGTATTATTATTACTATTATTATATCTCAGCTGTAGTGCTCACTTCGAGCAGAAATGTTTTCATGTGGAAAAGAGATTGTTAAAAATTTAAACTTTTTTGGTTTCCAAATTTCTCCTTATCTTACAATTACATATTTCAAAATACATTATAAGTAAAAAAATTAATGCCCCCTTACAATTGCCATTCCTGAAATAATTAAGTAGATTCCTTGTGACATTTCTCCTTCTTTACAAATGACATCTCCATAGTCAAAATAAGTAAGTTTGGCTCTTTCCTGAATGAAAAAAAGGAAAAGGAGAGTCAACGTCTACTTTTTTAAATATAAATAAGATTTTAAACCTAAAAGTGGTTTTCAAGTAGCATGCATAAAAATACAAACTATCTTCTTGGTTTACTAATTAATTGTGACATTCTCACATACTACATCAACTTTTAGTAAAAAAGGGACAAGCAAACTGTCGACTTTGTGACAGGATGGTCTCTGGTTCATAGAAGATATGCAATAGATGTTTGTTGAAAAAGAGTCAAAATTCCTGTAGCAACACTCAGCTGACTTTGGAGAGAGCATGAACTTAAATACACCACAGTTCTCACTGTTCCCTATTATACTTAACCCCATTGGTTTTAATTTTATCTGCCTGGCCTGTGCAATAATTTAAATTTGAGGCCTTTGTTAAAAAAAAAAAAAAGTCTCTTCCAGAGTGTGCATCTAGATATCCAGAACTCCACAACATAAAACAGAATGGGATTAGTAATAATCAGGAAACATAGAAAGCTCATCCTAAGCAGATAAGCCACCATGGAAAAAACTATCTTGCCCTTTAGGCTCACAAAGAAATTGACTCTTCCTCTGGGCTCTGCTGGGCCTCCATTTTGGCTTACCCTGAATTGGCCAGTATAGGATTCATGCTTTCTTTTTTTTTTTTTTTTTTTATTTTATTATTTTTTTTTTTTTATTTCAGCTCATCATGGGGGTACATAAGTTCAGGTCACATACATTGTCCCTGTCCCGCCCATCCCCCCGAGTCAGAGTCCCAAGCGCGTCCGCTTTTCTGTTAAGCTTGCATTTGGAAGTGGAAAAATGGAAAACAATTATACTAAAATCTGAGCCAGAATAGAAGGCAGAAACTTTACCTTGAAGAATTCAATGAGAACATCTTTATTTTCCAGCCAAATGATGTTATGAAGGTATTTGTCAGGAGTAAGGGGTGGGATTGCCATTGGAAAGTTATTCAGTGCTTTTATTTTTGTAAGAAGTACCTAAAAACAAACAAAATAATGATTATCAGGTCCTGTAACAGAAAACTGACATGAGACAAAAACTGAGAAAATCTAAATAAACTACTGTTAGGCAAATATAACCTTGATTTTTGACTACAGCTTCTCTCACTCTATTTAAATTCCTGTAACCCTTTTTTGTCCCTATTCTCCTCCTTATTACTATTCTCACTGATTTATTAACTCAGATTGAATCTATCATCTTTATAATCTGGTTAACACTTATCCTACCTCAATATCAAATTTTCTAAACTTCACAGCTGATTGCTGTATGATTTAATGCCATGTTCTCTCAGTTTTTTTTTTTCATGTGTATGATTTGCTTCTCTAAGTCCTAATTTTGGAGGATACAGTTCCAACCTTGTGGCCTCTGAGAAGAAGCCTTCTCTGGCTTCCCCCACAAGGTGAGAGAAAATCGTTTTATCTCCTTTATTCCTATAGTATTGCCTATATATCTCCATCATGGAAGTCATCACACATACTACTATTATTTTTACTTATATGTCTCACCCTTCATATTATATAACTTTTGTTGGATGGATGAACAAATGATTAAATGGTAGAATAAAGAAGAGCCCATGGACTTTAGGGTCAGTGTTGTATTAAATATCCCAATTTCCTCAAGAGTCCAGAGCACTTAGTAGGTCTCCAACATACATTTACTCAATTGAATAGATGTTCCTATTTCCTTATGACCTGGCATAGATAATTATATCCCTTTTGCTGACAATTAGTCAATGAATTAGTAGGTATTCAATAAGTTACCTCTCTGAGTAAACCTATAGGGAAAAATTAGTTCCTCTCCTCATACGGGCTATTATTTATTTACCTTAATTAATGGGCATCAAGCATTTGTCTTACACAGCTTCCAAAGTGATAAATGAAAACAATGGAAGGCAATACACAGTACGTATGGAGGCGTAACTTGAAGAACACTCTAAAGTAGCCCTTTTCTTCCCTCAGACAGACATTAAGTCATATTACCCTTTTAGTCCTTTGCTATGATGTTACCGAAACAAAAGAAATAAAGCCTTAAAGGGGAAAGCTGGCCTAGCCCACATTCATTTCCCTTCTGGAGTCATGGAGAGGGACTATGTTCAGGGAATGACTAGACGCACAGTGCATGACGGTCCATGGCTAGGAGCTGCCTGTGACAAGGAAGAACATGCAACTTCCAGTAACAGTGTATCCGTGGGCAACACAGACAGAACACAGGACCAGAACTCCCACCTTTCTGCTGTATGCTGAGAAGCAGACCCTTACATGGGAGTAGAAACAACACTCTTATTTTGCACAAATACAGTCTTGAATAGAATTGTAGGACTGAACATGGCTTTCCACTCCCCTCCATCTCAAGTTCCTAATTTATTCGCAAATAGATTTATAATATTTCAGAAGTCCATTTGTTAACTAATTAGAGTACCTTCTCTGCTCTTCTCTCAGAACTTCCCCTTCCCTGGCCTCCACCAACACACACACACACACAAACACACACACACACACACAAACACACACACACACACACACACAGACACCTGGTTGGTCCCCTCCCCACCATGTAAATATAATGTGACATCCGCCTCCTTTGGCACAGTCAGTGGGATTGGGCAGTACATATTCCAGCAGTGGATGGAAAGGCAGAAAAATCTAGTGAGCTTATAGAGGGAGCCAAAGGAAGATGCCACAGAGGGCAATGCTGAGAGGAAATGAAGAATCTGGAAACCTTTCTAGGTCCTCATTTTAAGTCTCTTCCTGTGGCCTGGCCACACGGCCTAGCTATCGTGGGCTCTGTAAGACACTCTGTGTCCTTTTAACAAATCCCCTAACCCCATTTATTTACTAAACTTAGCTCAAGTTCATTTTTGTTACTTGCAACCAAGTAATTTTGACTACTGGAATGCACCAGGTAGCACTGACGTCGGTTGCCACTGGCATTATCAGTGTCTGCAGGCAATCACAGAGTTAACACCTGTGGCTAAACACTTTTTCCCAGTCTCCTTTCTCATTACACTCTGCTAAAGTAACAGTGCAGGCTGGGCTGTTGAGCTGATGGAATTAAGCAAAATGGGAAATTTTTTTGTTACCTTATTCATCTCGATGCCCTCATATTTATCAATAATGCCTCTTGAGCAAAGGAAAGTGAGATTTTTCAGAGCTTTAGAAATCACATTACGGATTGCCTGCTTAGTCTTCAAAGCAATGACAACATCACGACACTCATGCTCTATGAGTCCTAAAGCAGATAAAATTCAGTAGGTAACCTATGTAATAACCACAATAACTAATATTTATATAATAGTTTATAATTTCAAAAGTATTTACACAATAGCCTTTTATTCTAGTTTCACACAGAACTCATGAGGCCAGTAGGACTAGAGATATTTTCATCTCCATTTTATGGATGAGAAAGTTGAAAACTGACTTCCCCCACCAGCTATGAGAAAGTCTCTCTCTCTGCCTTATTCCCATGACATCTCCTCCAAATCTCTATTATGGAACTCATTACATTGCAGTATTACTATTTTTTACTTATCATTTTCACCGCTCCATATTATGTAATTTTTGTTGGTTGGATGAATAAATTACTGAATGAAAGAGCCTCTGGACTTTGGCTGATGGGTCTTTCTGAGATCAAGTCACATATTCTTTCCACTTTAATGGACATGAGAAATCATGGACTGGACTGTGAGTCAAGGTTAAAATTGTATCTGTTGCATCTTTGCAATCCTAACATTGAGCACAGTGGCCAACCTATGGAAGGTACTTACTCATTTTTTAACTGAAATAACTGACCAGTAAAGTGAAAGGTAGCAATGATCCAGAGGTTTTAGTGTCAGACATACCTGGGCTAGAGATCTGGCCCACCACTTTCTAGCCATATGGCCTCAGGCAAGTCAACCTCTCTAATAATGGTATTTGAGTCATAGAGTAATTATAAGGATTAAATGAGATAACGCATATGAAGTAGTTAACAGTTCGTTCCTGACATAATAAGCACTCAATAATCAGTTGCAGAACCATATGGAAACAGACACTCCCTTTTACAAGACTGAATCCAGAAAACTTTATAACATTCCATACTGATCTAAAACATAATATAAAGCAACAGTTCCTAGGCCCCTAATCTTTAAAAGCACAGAAATAAAAATCTGCCAACATGTAAATGAAACAGTGGTCCTGGGTTTTCTGAGACAGTGCCAAAATATTCTGACCTACTGTCTCCAAATTGACTTTCATTCATTAGACCATGTTCTTTCCATTTTGATTGGAAAGCATGATCCTCATAAATCCATATGGCATCTTACAATGTGGTCATGAGTACAAAGTGGTTTTACTTCGCTTCTTTTCTGATAGCCTCCATTTATTAAGGGCCTACCATATGCCAGGCCCTCTACCAAATGCTTTTGGACACACCAAGAGCCTGGCCCACAGCCCCCATCCCCTGTATGAGGAAAGCAGACCCAAAAAGCTTGACATAAAATCTTTGGGCTCCTGCTGTGTGCTTCAAGTAAAGGGGAGTGACTGTGGATTCTCAAGGAATGATGTCCTTTGCAACCTACATTCCAGAGTATCCTTGCAAAAAGGGAAAACAAAACAAAAAAAACCTTTTCTCAAAGGTAATCTTCAAGTGTCTTTTTCTTTCAACCTTAAGGACTCTAACCTTACTACCTTAATACACTTTCCACACTGCTCCCATTGTTTTCTCTATTTTCCCATAGCAACTAACAGGACTCCTCTAACTTCCTGCAATTATCTGTTGATATGCTCATGCACTCCACCAGACTGCACTTTTTAAAGTCTACTCATCTTTGCTTTCCCATACCTGGCCCATTACCTGTGTTCAATAAATGCTTATTGAATGCACAAATGAATAAGTGAATGACAGCACAAACTTGTCTTCCTTTGGTTAAATTATAGGATAATAAGGTGTGACTTCAGAAAATCAGATATTCTACCTACCTACCTAGTTCTTTGATAGCATCTCGTTTGTTGGTTTCCAAAATTTGATACAGTTTCTGTAAGAAATTAAGAAAAACATGCATTTCTTATTACACCAAGTACACTTTTGGCTTTAAATTCTGAGAAAAAGAAGTATGGTAGAGGAAATCACAGTTAGATTTAGGACTGTTTGGCTCAATTCTTCCCTCTGGGTCAATTCTATTGCTTTCCCCAAGCTCAGACATGAATTGCAATGAACATTATGCAGTCAGTAGCTTACATAACTACTGTGCCTGATAGTTCTTGGAAAATATTAGTATGCATTCCACTGTGCTCCAAGAAGAAATCTCATAGACAGAGCCTGATTTTGGGATGAGCCAACTGAGCAGCTATTTGGGGAGCCAGTCTATTTGGAGCACAAAAATAAGTGGAATAATGAGAAAATGTGGTATTGATTAGTTCATGTTTCCTGCAGATAACTCCTTACATAACTGAAGAAATAACTCCATTCTCTGTCCAATCAATCATACAACAGATATTTGTTGGATGCCCACTATAGCCCAGGCACTGTTCCTCATGAAGCTTACTCTCTAGCTCTGAGTCTTTGGGCAGCTTGCACTTGACCACACCAACAGTTCTGAGACCAAGCATCTGACAGTTCTCCGGGGTTGTCAACTACAGATGTCTGAAATGCTGCACCCAAATAATACATGGCAGAGTGTTATCTAAAGTCTAAGCAAAGTTAAGTTTTTGCTGGATTTTGTGGTTTTTTGTTGTAGTTTAGAAAAAAATCACATGTAATAAACCTCTCACTGTGAATATAAGAATGAGGTGTATAATTTTTATTAAATTGTTTCTTCTCGCTTAATAACATTGAATCAATATTGGGAAGGTGCCAAATTACTAGCCTGTCTATGGCACCAACATACCATGGTCCAGCCCTGTTTGCATAAGTGCATAGACAGCAGCTAAATCCCCTTCATACCAAACTAGACTTACAATGACACTGTAAGACTGCTCTAGAATGACATTGCACAAGAGGGCATAGGAACTGGCTCCTGCCTACAAAGAGAGTATAATCATGAAAGCATGGACATATATTTACTTCTCTACAGGTGAGCTGCCACGGGCCAGTTTCCAGAACCAAGTCACTTTCAGAATAAATACTAGTTTGATAACTGAACACATCTCAAAAAGGCATTCAAATCTTTACTGAAGTCTCTTTTAAAAATGCCAGTGGAAATTTATTTCATCTCTTACATGTCAAGCCAATTTCCCCTAAATCTCCACATCTTCTCCCAAACCCCTCAAAACACATTCTTAACTAACCCCCCACCTTGTTTCTCTTTTCTCTTCTTCCTGCTTCTGAAATCTCTTCTCCTGTGAATAGCTCTATGATCTTTCTAATGTAGATTAATCTAGCCTTTTAGTAGTTCTTTTAATTTTCTTCTGCATTCTTCAATGTAAATCAACAGGATAGAATTCTGTTATACATTGTTTGATCCAATAAAGGTAGGTATCTTTACAGCCTCCTTCCCTCTTCTGACTTCAGTAAGGAAAGAGCCCCTCTTTCTTGACTAAAAAAACAGCCATCACAAAAAATAGGCACCACAACCAGAAGACATAACCTCCAGCCCATCTGTGGTTTTATGTACTCACACACAATCATTGTATCTAGGGCTTTAGTAATTAGGATTTAAATTCATCATTGAGTTAGAAATCAGGGCTAGGCGTGGTGGCTCACACCTGTAATACAAGCACTTTGGGAGGCCAAGGGGAGCGGATCATTTGAGCTCAGGAGTTCGAGACCACCCTGAGCAAGAGCGAGACCCCCTGTCTCTACTAAAAATAGAAAGAAATTAGCTGGACAACTAAAAGTATATAGAAAAAAATCAGCCAGGCATGGTGGCGCATGACTGTAGTCCCAGCTACTCAGGAGGCTGAGGCAGGGGGATCGCTTGAGCCCAGGAGTTTGAGGTTGCTGTGAGCTGGGCTGACGCCACGGCACTCACTCACTCTAGCCCAGGCAACAGAGCGAGACTCTGTCTCAAAAAAAAAAAAAGGAAAGAAAAGAAAAGAAATCAGGAGTCTCACTTGGGCTGAAAGAATTTCTTTCAACTATCAATACTGTTCAGTTTAGACCCTCCTCTACACATAAGAAAATATAACCAAAATCACCAAACATTGGGGAGTCAGGGAACAAAATGAAACACAGGAACCAAACACTGCAAATAGGTGAATAAACTCCAAGAAACAGAATTAACACACAAAGTAAAGAAACTTAAAGAAATTCAAGAGAACATCATATGAATTTTTTAAAAAAGGAAACAGTTGCTATAAAAAAGAAGCAATCCTAGTTTTGAGAGATCAAAAGTGATTATCAAAAAAAAATACGGTTTAATATATGGGCTGAACAGCAGAATGAACACAACTAAAGAGTGAATTAGTAACCTGGAAAATCAAGTTAAGGGATTCTCACTGCAAAAATCAAAGAGTTGAAAGTTATAAGAAAAGTTGAAACAGGGACTAACTCTAAAAATTCAAAAATCTGTTTAAAAGGCTGCTAGAAGTAGAAAACACAAACGGGGAAAAAATAAAGAAATAATGGAAGAAGATGGGAACCTTTAGATTGTAGGCCCCACCAAGTACTTTGTGGGAAATAATGTTTTTAAATCACACCTAGACATATCCTGGTGAAATTTCAGAACTCCAAGGATAAAGAGAAAATTTTAAAAGCCTCCAAAGAGAGAAAAAAAGTCATCTACAAAAGCACAGGTAAAATCAGACATATCAGCAATGTTGAAGAGGGGTAACATCTTCAAGTTTTGTAGAAAGAAAATGGTTTTTGAGAGTCAAACTATTAATTATGAGAGCAAAATAAAATAATTTTAGACATTTAATTCCATATGTCCTATGACAAAAATTATAGGCATAATTCAACATAATAAATCAAATGGAAAATAAGAAGAGTTCACAGGGTTCACAAAAGAGTGACTAAGGAATATCACCAAAAGGAAAAAAAAGAAAAAAATTTCTTAATCCATTTGAATGTTTTAAATGAAAAACAGTCTCCTTCAAGTAGCAAATTTTTTATAACATCAGATCATATTTCCTTTATTATGAACTGAATCAAATGATAGGTTCTATAGTGAATAATGTTTATGCAATCATAACAAATTAACAGTTGTTTTTTATTTTCCATTTATAAAGTCACCTATTAAAAATAATGAAGACTTAATTATACTCACAAAATAGAATGTAAATGTTGTAAACCTTTACCCTGTAAGAATAGTAGCCCTGAAAATTTAAGACAGCCAAGAAAAGAAAAGGCTAAAGGAGAGGAATGTTCTAATCTCCTTAAGTACATGTGCAGGCCAGGCATGGTGCCTCACACCTATAATCCCAGAACTTTGGGAGGCCAAGGTTGGGAAGATTGCTTAAGGCCAGGTGTTCAAGATCAGCCTGGGCAATATAGCAAGACACTGTCTCCAAAAAAAAAAAAAAAAAAGACAAAGTTCATACTATTAAAATTATGGTAAGCAGCAGAAGAATTTAACACAGGAATGGTTATTAGGTGCTCTCTCTGGGTAGTGGTAGAAAGCTGGGAGAGATACTTTTACTTCTTTTGTGATATTATTTTCAAGTGGTAAAATTATGGGTGATTATTTTTTGCTGTTTTATTCTGTGTTCTCTCCTATATTTACATTCAAAGACCTTACTCTTTAGGCAATGCAGAGCCACTGAATATTCTTAAGCAGATAGTACATATGAAATGTAAAATAGCCCTTTTAGGAACAT
The DNA here is from genome assembly GCF_020740605.2 of Lemur catta. Classification (NCBI taxonomy): domain Eukaryota; kingdom Metazoa; phylum Chordata; class Mammalia; order Primates; family Lemuridae; genus Lemur; species Lemur catta. The sequence continues at coordinate 41,677,647 of NC_059130.1, read as the reverse complement.
TACTAAGTTGCAGAGAGTGGCCTGGAGTGGACAGACTGATATGAGGGAGCCTGGGTAGGAGGTGATTCACTCCATCTGCATGCTCCCATTTGATACCTACTGCATACTGCCTGGAAATGAGGAGGGTCTTGAATGTTAAAAAAATAAATACCACTATTTGCCCACTCCACAATAGCAAGATTTAAGTTTTCACTGTCAAATCTTTGTTCTCTTTTTCTCTCTTCCTCACTGCTCAAGCCCTATACTTTCTTTAAAGCCTTGTTCAAGTTTCTACTCCTGCATAAAGCCTTTTCCAAGTGCCCTGTCTTTTAGAATGTTACAAAGCCAGAGGGAATCTCTTCTTTACTCTGCACTCAGAAAAAAAATCATATATTTGCTCCTATGAAGATAGTAAGTAAGTTTGATATTAGTTGACATGTAAAGATCAGAGACTATTCTCCTCTGAAGCACCTCATATAACGTCATAAATAATTGAATCCCCTTCAACTGTTGGAATTTGTCAGTTTGGCCAAATACATGTAGAAATGGTCTTAAATTAATACACCTAAGTGTTGTGTTTTTTTCCCCAAATGACCAGTGCTTGTTTCTCACCTGATACATTGATTCACAGCTAGAAATTTGTTTTACTAAAAGTTTGGCATCTTCTTGACTTTTGACATAGCCTTTTGTAATACTATACATCAAGCTGAGGCGTTTCTTGATCTGCACATCTGCAATATCTTTCAGTATTGGTATTAATATCTGGAATAATGGAGAGGTAAAAAAGAAAAACCCTGTAAATTTGATGACACAAAGCACCCTCTAAAGCAGAAGCTCTCAGAGTGTTATCTCTAGACCAGCAACAGCAGCACCCAGAAGCTTGTTAGTAATGCACATTCTTGGGCCCCAGCACAGACCGGCTGAGTCAGGTGCTCTGGAGTGGGGCCCAGCAATCAGTGTTTCAACACATCCTCCAGGTGAGTTTACGCATACTCAGATGTGAGATCCACTCCCAAAGAAATTAAAGCCTAATGAACAACTGCCTTTGTTAGCCTTAGGGGGAAGTTTCTAGCATTGCCTTTTCCCTCAGGCTCTGTATTCCCAGATTTCAGGAGATAAGACTGGTGGCACTATAACCTAGATGACAGCTACTAACTGAATAAATCATCTCTCTGCACCGTAGTTTCTTCACATGTAAGATACGGCACTTAAAGTATCTAAGGTCCTTCTTAGCGCTAGATTTCTCTAATCATAGGCTGAGGCAGGCCAGTCTAGTGACATAAGAGAATGAGATTGTAAATATAAACCTCCCTGGGTTCAAATACCAGCTCTCCTAGTCACCAGCTCTGTGACCTTGAGCAAGTGACTTAGTGTCTTTGAGGACTTGGTTTCCTCACATGTATTATGAGGAAAATAGTATCTAAATACTGGAATTCCAGCAAAGCTCCTTCTTAAAAGCAATGCGGTCAGTCACACAGGCAGGGGCTCCCACAGAGGTGAAGTTGTGTCAGAGCACAGGGGCAGATGGGGAGGGACAGGGGAACACGGGAGGAAAAAGTGAACAGGAAAATAACACCATAGTGAACGAATTACAGGAGCAGAGAGAGATTGTTTTAGCTGCTACGTTTACTTGTGAAACTTTAGGCAAAGGGAGAGATGTTTAAAGAGGATTCTTTCAAAGCTTTACCCCATGATGCACTGACATCCCCTGAGCTTCCCCTGAGCTACCCCTTAGATCACCTAAAGATATCCAATATTCTTTCAAATTTTCCAATGCAGATTTGTTTCTTTTGAAAGCTGCATGGTGCTGAGACTGGCTATTAAGGCACCTCACTTTACAGAGTGGTGAAACCTACCTCACAGGGCTGTTATAATAATTTACTAGATAATGTATGTAAAGTGTTTAACATGGTTCCTGGAAAATAGTAAGTGCTCAGTAAAAAAGCTAATCATAATAATACTAATTCTTTAAATATAGTTCATTGAGATTTGTCAGAGCGTGCTAGACCAAAGCGGCAGCTGGTGCAAAACATTGCTGGCCACAATCTAGATAGACTTGGCTCCCACAATAATACATTCTTTAAATCTTTGTTTCATTTTAAGTATTTTTCACAAAATATTACTTCTAAAATAATTATTTTACATTTCTTAGTATAAGATAGATAGCGATTACCTAAAGAAATTTCTACCTTCCATTTTTCCATTTTAAGTCTTAGCCTCACATGACACATTCTGATTTCTAGAGAAGTCTGTGTTATGGTAGAGTTATATCTTACATGAGCACTTTGCTCTAAACTCAGCTCATCAGGCAAAAATCACATAGAATCAAAATTATCCTTGGAAGCAGGTTTTGCGTATACAACTCTGCATGGTAATTCTTATGAACTCTAAAGTTTGATTACACCAATATAGAGTAAAGGAAGGAACAAAAAAAGAAAGTCTGTACACACAAGCTAGAGATGCAAACAATTCTGCTTTAAAGATAACTATTAAAATTTAAAAAGGAATGAATCAATGTCTTTTGCAGCAATTTGGATGGAACTTGAGACCATTATCCTAAGTGGAGTATCTCAAGAATGGAAAAACAAACATCATATGTGCTTTCACATAATTTGGAACTAATTGATAGGTACACATGGGCACAGAAAAAAGTAAAAATCATTGGAAATCGAGAAGAGGGGAGGGGAGAGAAGAGGAGGCATAAAAACCTACCTAACAGGTACAATAAACACTATTCGGGTTATGGGCACACTAATAGCCCTGACTAAAACATTATAAAAGCTATCCATGTAACAAAAACATTTGTATCTCTCAATATTTTGAAATTAAAAATAAATAAATAAATAAATAAATAAATTGTATGGAGAATGAGGACTAGGTGGAGGATTCTAATGTGTGCGTTTTGCCATTAAGGTTTAAAGAAATTTTTTTAAAATATTAATGCTCTATAACTTCAATACATACTAATAGGCTTGTTTGATGTAATAAGAATTAAACAACAACAAAAAGAATAGAGTGGCAAGTGAAACCATATAAAGCTCCCAAGTTAAAAACTTATATAATGCAACTCCATTGGAAAGAGAGAAAGTAGGTGTAAGAGTTGAGACTGAAAATTTAAAAATCTCTCTTCAGAATCAAAACCAGAGCCATGGAAAGAAGGGATAGTAATTGCTAAGGAGATTGAAGGTCATGGTAAAGTTAAATTCCATAGGCAGCCTGCTATGTGGCAGTGTGGTTATGGAGAAAATATGTTTGTCTCTGCACAGTTCAGGTGATATGAACAAGTTGAAACTCCAAGAACTTGTTTTTGGATGACCCTGCTTCTAGTGGCACCAAGATTTTCATTCTTTCGTTCAACAAATATTTACAAAGTACTTACTATATGCCAGACACTCTTCTAGAGCCATAGGTTGCATCAATGACCAAAACAAAGAACCCTACCTCATGGAGAGTACATACAACATACAGTAAACAGGTGATAAGTGCTTTGGGAAGAAAAAAGTTAAGCAGGTGGAGGGGGATAAAGAGGATGGGGTAGAAATCTGGGGGTGTGGAGGGCATGTTGCCATTTTACATAGGGTGGTCAGGGAAGGCTTCTGTGACAGTGTGAGATTTGAGCCATGACATGAAGAAGGTGATGGAATGTACCAAGCAGACACGTATTGGGAGAGTTCTATCCTATTTGTAGTCCAGAAAAAGAGACAACTCCTTCCCTCATTTCTTTCAAAACAATGAGGTTTCTTAACTCATTTAACAAACAATGTAGGGAAAAAAACCTTAATATTTAAAAATGTGAAGTCTTACCTTTAACATAGGAATAAACCTAATTATTCTGAAATATCCTATTATTACTGTAAACTGAATAAGAACCAAGTTGTTTGGTCTCAATCTGACAAAGTATACACAAAAGACATCAACAATTCCAATAACCACAATTAAAAATTCCAAAGTATTCCAAGGTTGTTGAAAATATATCCTTTTCCAAATTATTATCTGTTTAGAAAACAAATAGATTACATGTCATTTCATAGCATGTATACAGTGATGGGGGGGTGGGGATCTACAAATTTAACAGTTAAGTCCTCAACTACAAATGAGTTATATTCCCAAGGTTGAGCTTTAAGTTATTCATTTGGAAGCCTCCCAAAATTCTTTTTAATCTCCAACATCAAAAATTATCATTTGATTCAAAATACATAATCTATAATGAAGCTGGAATGCTGAACACAAGCATTAAAAAAGGGCAATAAACAGATTCATTGCAATACTATTAATAATAAAGCATGGAAACAGTAATGCTGATAAATCATCTTTGAAGAATTTATCCTAAGAAGTTGTTCTCATATTATGACAAGGACCTAGCAAACCAATTTGTTTTTATTCACTTATTTATTTCTTGCAGCATTATAGAAAGTATTTGAGGGAAACATCCATGTCTGGATTTTCAATTCTATTTTACCTGATCCTTGAGATTCTCTCTACTTTTATGATACTTATCTGATGTCCAAGGCTGTGACTGTTTTGTTATTAAACTCAGAAAACTCAAAAAGGTTACTAAAATTCCAGGCTCTCATCAACTATTATAGCAAATGGCTCCTGGTATCAAGCTATTTCAATAATATGACAAAAATGGATTAAAAATATGTTCTTTCTATAGAATACATTTCTACTTTAAACAGTACCTTCAATGCTGATTGTAATACATATAAAAACATAAAATAGTAGTTTATTGATATCAATGCTGACACATTTAACTCTCTTGCCATTGGCCACATATGTATTATCATGGGATAAATATACATAAATGTTATAATATGTCCTGCATATTCAAATTCTTCAGAAAATACAATGTGATATACAAAAATCAGAAATTTATTGGTCCTGAAAAAAATGAGATAAATTAAATGTCAGATTGCTTAAAAGTATGACAATTAAGAGCTGAAGTTCAACATTAGTTTAAACAAATCATTAAAATTAATTGGAAGAAGACTATAAATAATATAGAAAAATAGCAAGCAAAAATCAAAAGCATACTTTCTATACATAAAAATTGTAATGGAGAAAGATAAAAATATGACTCATTAATCTACATCAGGGATGGGAAGCATTTTTTAAAACCAAGGCTATAGTACTTAGGAAACAATGCAAAGATTCATAAATCAAAGCAAGAAAAAAATTTAGGGAAAAGTGGATTGCACATTTAGGGAAAAGTGGATTGCACATTGGCATTGTTTAAAATTAAGGACAGGAAAAACTATTCTATTCAATAATAACTATGACATATATTTCTTAAAACTTTTCAATCAATCTAAAGTAGAGCATAACAAAAAGAGGTCACTGGGAAATATGTCAAGATTCTGGAGCTTTAATTTTTTTATTTTTCTGTTTGAATTTATTAAATAGAAGAGAATAAAAATCATCAGAATTTGTTATAAAAGATTTTGTTAACATGCACTTAAAATCTAGCAGCATTAACACTCCTGGTATGCTCTTGTTTTGACATCTTTTATTGGTAGAAAAGCCTTGTCTCTTTGCTATGAAAAGTATGTGAGGTCGCAATTTATGTAATAAAATAGAGTCTACCCACATTAAGTAAAATCTGTATTTGGTGATATTTTGGAAAATTTGTTATAGGTATCATTAAGAACATGTTGTGTTTTTTTCTAATTAGAGGCATTAACAGAACCACCCATGGTTCTTTTCCATCAGGCACAGATGAAATTAAACAGAGTTGGCTCTAGTCCACCAGTTAGATTTTTCTTACCCTTATTTCATGTTATACCCAGAATATGTAAGCAGCCCAGTACACAATATGACCCTAAGACATAGCAATTAAAACTTGAAGAATCCAAATATGACCATCCTTTTCTTTTTCTACCCTACTCTCTAATAGAGATGTTAATGAAGTTGCTAAAGCAGAAAGGAGGAAGAGAAGCAAGCTCTCTGGTCATTCCCACTCAATCAATAATGGTCAACCATAACCTTAGTTTTTTTAAATAAGAAAAATCAAGGTAATCTATTCTGGCAATGTAGAAATGGTCATATTTTCAAGTATATTGCTATTAAAGGTTCACAGTACTTACCCAGGTAGAAGAAAAGGTATCTTTTCTTTACGATATTCCAAGAAAGTTAAAAGTTTTTTAAACTTAACAAGCCAATTTCTGGCTTTTACATAAGTTGAAACATCATATATACTCATGAATCTAACAGAGAAAAGTATACATGTTTGTTATAATAAAAAGCAAGTGCTATACTTAGGATAATAGAAAAGGAGAAGTTATACCCAATATAAATTTTATATGAACCTCTTAAATATGCTCAGTCCCAAGCCTCTGCACCCATCCACCTAGCCTTCCATGGTCATAGCACAGGAACATTTTCAGCATGAGACTCCTGCTTCCCCTGTTCCTGCAACCATTCCTGACCTGAGGTAGAACATAAGTACACCTTCGCTAGACCAATTCTTTGGGGTTAAGAATCAAGCCTCTCTTTGTCATGGGTTGCCTAGACCAAGCCTCTCCAAAACTCTGAAGGCCCTACCCTTCCCAAACTTTATCCCAGGGACTGATCATAGGGTCCCCAAATAGGTTATCAGTATGCTGAAATATTAACTGTCACCCAGCTAGGATCTGCTATCATTGTTGCCTCAGAGCTTTGTCTTAGACCATCCATTATCTAATGTTTGCCAGGACTGTGACCAGAAATCAATAAATCTCTGACACTGAGCTTTTCCCACCAGACTTAATTGCATCTATCAACAGGCAGTTGGGTCAGTTCCTCCAGAGCCTGGTCTACCCCAGTGATCAGTCTAATAGTAGCCTCCAGGCTTCTGTACATCTCCTATCCAGAAATTTAATCCATACAGTATAAAGACAAAATAATTATAATAGTAATTGAAGCTATATAGATTCCATTTTATGGACCCCCTAATCTCTTACCTAATTACACTGTAGTCAGATCTTCCTCCAGAATTCCCTAATGTCACCAAGGTTATAAAACCTCAGGGGGGAAAAATATAAACAAGCAATATGGAAAATACATGGATAGAAGGACAGAAGGATGGACAGATGGACAGACAGAAGATAGATGGATACAGATAGATGAGATAATAGATTGATCAGTTTGGACATTTAATTCTCATTTTGTTCATTCGTTATCATCTACCCATTCAATTTTGGAAATATCAATTAAATAAGTATTACACTCACTTTCCTTGGATGAGGTAATAGCTTTTGGTTGCACCAATTAATATGTGAGCTGCCTCTGCTTCAAGGATTCCATCGTTACACTGTTTTTCAAAGCTACTCTAAATATATAATTTTAAACAAAAATTACAAAAAATCAACACATAAATGTAATGTACTATTCTTAATCCTTACATAACCCTCACCATTATTACTAAATCCAATATATGAAAATATACTATTACAAGGAAATGTTACATTCAATATTCCCTCTTGGAGAATCTCCAAAAAGTGCCCTAGTAGGAAATAAATTTCATTTCTTTCATTATTCAATATTTAATGAATACTCATTTTTAACAAAGTATAGTCCTGAATGTTACAAGAGATACAAAGGTTCCTAGCTTCAAGAAAATGAAAATCTATGCAACTCATAGAGTTTGCTTTAGTAATATAAATAGCATCAGTAGCATCATCTTTCTACAGCAGAATAGAGCGTGGAAAATATTGATTCTAAGTGTAACTAATCATTTCAACCCCATAAAGAACTATCTAAAGGGAAAGATAGACTGTATTCTTGTGTCAATCCTCCCCCCAAAATAGGAGAAAAATTACACCTTTTACATGCCACTGGCATTAAACTCAGAAGTTAGAGTTACCTCCTGGGAATACTGTCTAAACTTTCTTCACATACTGACCATGTACTCTTGCCTGTCCTTTGTTCAGAAATGTTACCTCCAACCTCCACTACATTTAGCATACTTGCTCAAGTTTTACAATTTTAGGGATGATAGTCACAGCAAGAAAGGAGGGAATTCACTCCGCTTATATCTCAAGACAATGGCCATCCATTCATCAGCTCCTTTTCCAGGAGACAGAAAAATGATCCACCAGTAATAGCTTTGATAAAACATATGCAAACTCTGAAGCTGCCTTCCAAAGGGTATGGTGGCAGCAGCCAGACTACCCCTAATCTGAGGGCTACATGGGCAGCTGATGGATTTCTCCATTGTGTAAGGCTCCATGATGGCCCTGGCAAGATGCCCACTATAAGAAAGTTGTGTCCCAGAAGTTCAGCCCTGAGGCATATATGCAATTATCACACTTGTAGTGTTCCAGCCCTGCCCATCCAGAAGTAAGCCTAGCTCAAGAAAATTATAATTGATTAATATGATGGAATGTTCATTTATTCATCCTTTAAGCAAATATTTTTTAAATGCCTACTCTGTTCCAAGCCCTGTGTTAGGGCAATGAAAGTATAATCCAAGGCTTTAAGGAGCTCACAGTCTAGTGGGGGAGGAGAAAAAGTTAGAAGTATATAATTATGAAACAATGTCAGAAATGTAAAACGATAAAATTAATCACAAGGCATTAATCATTGATGTGGACATGCAGTCTGAGAGAAATTCTTGGAGGAGATACTTCAGTTGAGTTTTAAGGGTGACCATGATTATCCAGATGAAAACTGTATCTTAATCTTGAGACTTAATCTCAATAGGTAAGCTTTTCTTGGAGTGTGATACACTCATCCTGTGAGATATTCCTGAAAACCCCAATCCCTGGAAAACTATGCAGGGTAAGGAAAAGGGAGGAAGAAGGTGCTGCATTCAATATTGCCTCTTGGAGAATCTCAGTGTACATCAGCATATGAAAAACTCTGAGACTTTCTACAAGAAGGTCCAAAAAAAAATCTGTTTACCTTTGTTTAAACCAGCATTTTCCAAACTAATTTGAGTATGGAAACTTTTTCTTCATGTAGTCCCTATTAACATCCATGGAGCAAGTGTACTTTGGAACTCACATTCAAAAATGTAGGCACTGAGGAGTTATGTAGGCTTTTAAGCAGGAATGTGGTGTTGTCACACCTGTCTTTTTGTATGTCTCTGTGAATTGAGAATGGAAATATTGGAGGGAGGGAGACCAGTTGAAGGTTACTATCCAGACAAGAGTTTATGGTGGCCTAAATTAAGATACACAAGGAAGAAATGGGGTATATTTGACAAATATTTAAAAGGTAAGATTGATAGAGCTTGGAGGGAGAGGGATGGAGAGGACTGGCCCTGGCAACCACATGGTAATGGTCCCATCACTGAGACCAGGAATACAACAGTAGGCTTGGGATAGTTCAATATGGATTTGAGGTACAGAAAAATGTCCAGAAGAAGATGTCTACTCACAGTTGGATTCAGGAGTCTAAAGAGCTGGTGGTGCGAGGTTTGGAAGGAACATTATAGATTTCAAGAGCGTCCACAGATAGAATTAAAACAATAAGTGTAGCTGAGAATAAAGAAGGAGAGACTGTAGAGTAAAAACAGTAGACAGAGTTAAGAGTCCTGAGGTGCACCAACATTAAAGGGATAAAAAGAAAAAGAGGAGCTCATGAAGGAGAATGCAAAGAAAAGGGGTCACAAAAGCACAAAGAATGCCAGAGCAGAAGGTACTCTTGGGAAAGCCATGCAAAGATAACATAGAGCCAGTCACTCCAAGGAGTTTTTGGGCAAAAAAAGTAAACATGGCCAGGTGCGGTGGCTCACACCTATAATCCCAGCACTCTGGGAGGCCGAGGCAGGAGGATCGCTTGAGCTCAGGAGTTAGAGACCAGCTTGAGCAAGAGTGAGACCCCATCTCTACTAAAAATAGAAGAAATGAGCGAGGTGTGGTGGCACACACTTGTAGTCCCAGGTACTCAGGAGGCTGAAGCAGGAGGATCACTTGAGCTCAGGAGTTTGAGGTTGCTGTGAGCTAGGCTGACTCCAGGGCACTCTAGCCCAGGCAACAGAGCAAGACTCTGTCTCAAAAAAATAAAATAAAATAAATAAATAAGTAAAAATAAAGAAGTAAACACAGTAGGTCCTTTTCACAGTGGCCCCAGTGTATCATGCCTCCCTGTGTCCATGCCCCTTTGCAACTAGTATATTTGCTCCTCCCATCAAGAGGTGGAATCTACTTCTACACGCATGGAATCTGGGCTGGCTCTGTGATTTGCTTTAACTAATAGAATGGAGTTAAAAGTGACATTGTTCAGGTTCCAGAGCCTGGGACTTAAGAGGCCTTGCAGTTTCCCTTCTTGTCCTGTTGGAATCCAGAGACCACTGTGCTGTCAAGAAGCCCAGTCCAGCCTGCTGGAAGAGAATAGGCCATATAGAGGAAAACCATAGTGCCCTGAAAGATAACCAGCATCAACTGCCAAACCTGTGAGTGAAGACATACTGGACCCTCCAACCCTAGTTGATCTATGAGATGCCTGCAGACACATGAGTCATCCCAAGCAAGACCAACAATAGAATCACCCAGGTTGCCAACACACAGAACCATTACAACCAATAAACCATTGTTGTTTCAAGCCTCCAAGTTTTGGGGTGGCTTGTTACATAGCAAAATATAGCTAACTAAAACAGAAATCAATACCAACTGTGGAAAGCCTTCATAAGTTAAAATATATGGATGGCATTAACTTTGGGACCAGGTCATGGGCAGAGATTAGAAGGGCAATGAGAAGACTGTTAGTAGAAGCTGGAAGAACAGTGAGGAAACTGCTGTAGGAAGCTGGAGGGAGGCAGCTGTGCTATGAAAAGGTGGAACATACATTGAGGGTTTTAGCATATAGAGTGAGCTCCAAGATGGCAGACCAGAGACACCACCACCCAGAGCATCTGAGTGAGAAGAAAAAATTTTAGAAGAAAGAGAAAAAACAAACAAACAGATTGGATGAAGGTCTAAAGGAAGGGTGCCAGAACCTTCAGGAGACTCCAAGGGAAGAGGTTGCAGAGCAGAACTGCAAGGACAGAGGTATCAGTAGAGATCAACCACCAAGAGGCTCAGAGACCAGCAAGAAGGGTAGCTTGAGAAGTTACTTTCTCCCTCCCTCACATATGAAACAGTTAGTGGGCTTTCCAAGCTGCTAGAGAGAGCTTCTGCCCACATGAGCCCAGAAACTTCTGCCACCAGTGAGCTGGGAGCTTCTTGCAGACAGGGCACCAGGCTCCCAGCCCTGCCAGGGTGCCTCCTGCCCTATAGACCTGAGCCTGGACAACAGGCACCATATTGCTTCTCTACCTATTATGTGACTTTGTCCTCCACAGGGGGCTTCAACTCTTCAGGTTTTGTCTTGCTCATCTCCACACAGGCGTTTCCCAACTCCAGCCCAGACTACAGGAACCACAAGGGTCCACTGGGTCCTGGGTGATCTGCATGACTCCAGAGCCTGGTCATTCTGGGTGAACTGCCTCTCAGAGAGAGGGTTGGAGATGACCATAGTGCTGGCTTTCCTCCACCCAGACTCTTTTTCTCCCCTTCTCCCACCCCCCACAGCTGCTGAGAGAGACGATCGAGCTGCCACACAGAGACTTCCACAGAGAGCAGGCTCAGAGCTTTCCTTTTGGGGGTCCTGCAATGGACTGAGGGGTGCTCAGACTGTGAGCTCCCTGACTGCTGGCCTTCCCTAGTGCCACTTGCCTGATTGCCTCACGAAAGCACGGCATGCCCCAAGGTAGAGGGACATTGAACCAGCTTGGGTACCCTGTGGGTGACTCTGGACCAGCATGCTTCTCCCTGGCATGGTCAAGGATTGATCTCTATGGCCCTGGGAATGGGCCCAGAGATCAGATCCCATGATCCCAGGTCTTGACTACATTGTGCAGGTGCACACAAGGGATATTTGAGAATATCTGCCCCAAAGGGGCAGATCAGTGGGGAGAGTGCAGTGTGAGTTCTACCTGTGGTGTGCTCAGGGTCATCCCTCCTCCCTGAGAGGGGCTGTGCTCCCAACTTAGGCCAGGATCATGGGCAGGGAACCTCCTGGCCTGCATTACAGTTGTAGGGGAGCTCAGCTGGCTTAAGCTTCTCTCTGCTGACAGAGACCCAGAGGAAACCACAGAATAAAGGAGGGTGGAAAGGAGCAAGGCCTGCTCCAGACTGTCAGATTATGAGTCTCAGAGAGGCCTACCTCCACATGCAGACTTTCTGGTTGACTGGGCCCACATCAGCCACTCCCCAGCAGCTTTCCCCAGAGGCAAGGAGCAGACCTTTGACCCCTGCTGAAGCAGATCCCTTGCCAGAATTTGTGGAGCTTGAGGGCAGGCTCACCAAACCCAGGCACTCCCAGGCTCACTCCCCTACCTACACCTGCTTAGGTGGAGAATAAGGACTCATCTGAAAGTTCCAGGGCCCTACCCACCACCTGGGACATTAGAGTGCTTCTTCTGAGAAACTATAGCTGGCCACAGAACACCAAAACAACATTGCAGCTTCTTCCTTTTGCCAAGCACCACTTACTAACAGGGAGGTCAATTTGCACACCCTTTACATTATTTACTGACTCAACCATACAGGGTGTGGGTTATTCTCACCCACAAGCAACACCTACCTACTGGCACAGAGATTAAACTGGTCATGTAATTATCTAAACAAAAGATAATCCAAAAGTAAGAAGCAACAGCTGCCCTAGATGAGAAGGAATCAGTGAAAGAACTCCAGAAGTATGAAAAATCAGAGCAAAAGGACACCCACAAAAGGGAACACCAGCTCTCTAGCAAAGGATACCAACCAATACCAGAATATTGAAATGACAGAGGAAGAATTTCAAACATGAATTGTAAGGAAGCTCAACAAAACACAAGAGAAAATAGAAACCCAACACAAAGAAACCACAAAAATGATGCAGGAAATGAATGAAAAATTCACTAAAGAAACCGAATTTATTAAAGAAAAATCAAACAAACTTCTGGAATTGAAAGACTCATTCAAGGAAATACAAAACACAGTGCAAAGCCTTAAGAATAGGTTAGATCAGGCAGAAGAAAAAAATCTCAGAGCTTGAAGGCAACACCTTTGAATTAAACAAGTCAGTCACAGAGATAGAACAGAGGAACAAGCAAAGCCTACAAAGAAATACGGGATTATGTAAAGAGGCCTAACATAAGAATCATAGGCATCTCTGAGAGTGAATAAGAAAATACACAGGGTTGGAAAACCTATTTGAGGGAAGAATTGAGAAGAATTTCCCTGGCCTTGTTAGAAATCTAGATACCCAGGTACAAGAAACTCAAATGACTCCTGGGAGATTCATCAGAAAGAAGCAAACACCATGACACATAGTCACCAAACTGGTCAAAATAAACATGAAAGAGGTGTTCCTACAAGGTGTAAGGTGAAAGTATCAGGTAACTTAAAAAAGAAAACCCATCAGCCTAACTGCAGACTTCTCAACTGAGACCTTACAAGCCAGAAGGGATTGGGGCCCCATTCTCAATCTTCTCAAACAGAATACTGGCCAGCATACAACTTTGTATTCTGCAAAACTAAGTTTTGTATAGGGGGAAAAAAGACATTATTAGAAAATCAAACACTGAGGGAATTTTTCAAGACCAGACCTGTCCTTCAAGAAGTTCCTAGACTGCATTATACACGGATCACCACAATAGACACACATTAGTGTCAAATGACCCAGAAGCTAAAGCCCAGATATGACAATGGGTCAAGAGATAAAGCAACAAAGTTCTACTAACCACTAAACAGGATGAACAGAAATCCACCCCACTTATCAATTCTTTCAATAAATGTGAATGGTTTCAACTCCCCACTGAAGAGACACAGGCTGGCTGAATGGATTTTAAAAAAGAATACAAGCCAATTATCTGCTGTCTCCAGGAAACATATCTAACCCACAGGGCTCATTCATACTCAAGGTAAAGGGATGGAAAACAATATTCCGTGCAAATGGAAACCAATAGAAAGCTGGTGTAGCAGTTCACATATCAGATAACATAGACTTCAAATCAACAAAAGTAAAGAAAGACCAAGATGGTAATTACATAATGGTAAAGGGAATAATTCAACAAGAACACATAACAATTCTAAATATTTATACACCTAACACAGGTGTGCCCAGATTCATAAAGCAAATCCTACTTGATCTAAACAAAATGATAAAAATCAGCACTTTAATAGCCAGGCAATTCAACACCCTTCTAACAGAATAGGAAAAATCATCCAAACAGAAAACAAACAAAAAAAATGGAATTAAGCAGAACTCTAGAACAAATGGACAAAACAGACATTTACAGAACATTCTACCCAAAACCATTGAATATACGTTCTGTTCATTAGCTCATGGAACATTCGCTAAGACTGATCACATCCTAGACCACAAAACATGTCTCAACAAATTTTAAAAAACTAAAATTATACCATGCATCTTCTCAGGGTATGGTGGAATAAAATTCAAAATCAATTCCAACAAAAACATTCACCTTTACACAAAGTCATGGAAGTGAAACAACCTACCGCTGAATGATAGTCGAGTCAAGGAGGAAATTAAGATGAAAATCAAAAGATTCTTTGAACTAAATGATAAAGAGGACAGAAGTTATCAAAATCTGTGGTATACAGCTAAAGCAGACCTGAGAAGAAAATTCATAGCCATAAATGCCTACATCCAAAAGACAGAAAAATCACAAATCCACAATCTAATGAATCATCACAAGGAACTGGAAAAGAATGAGCAAACTAATCCAAAACCCAGCAGCAGAAAAAAAATAACCAAAATCAGAGCAGAACTAAATGAAATTCATAATAAAAAAGTATACTGAAATTAATGAAATAAAGAGTTGGTTCTTTGAAAAGATATACAAAATTGACAGGCCTCTTGCTAGCCTAACCAGAAGCAGAAAAGAAAAGGCTCTAATAAGCTCAATCAGGAATGAAAAAGGAGAAATTACAACTGATACTACAGAAATACAAAATATCACCTATGAATACTACAAAAATCTCTATGCACATAAACTTGAAAATTTGGAAGAAATGGACAAATCCTTAGAAACCCACAGCCTCCCTAGGCTCAATCAGGAAGAAATAAAATTCCTAAGCAGACCAACATTAAGTAACAAATTGAAGCAGCAATAAAAAAATCTTCCAACAAAAAAAAGTCCCGGACCAGATGGTTTCACACCCAAATTTTACTGGACCTTCAAAGAACTGATACCTATCCTGTAGAAATTATTCCATAACATCAAGAAGGAAGAAATCCTTCCCAACATGTTTTATGAAGCTAACATCACTTTGATACCAAACCCAAGAAAGGATTCAACAAAAAAAGAAAATTGTGTGGCCGGGCGCGGTGGCTCATGGCTGTAATCCTAGCACTCTGGGAGGCCAAGACAGATGGATCGCTCGAGGTCAGGAGTTTGAGACCAACCTGAGCAACAGCGAGACCCCGTCTCTACTAAAAAAAAATAGAAAGAAATTCTCTGACCAACTAAAATATATATACAGAAAAAAAATTAGCCAGGCATGGTGGCGCATGCCTGTAGTCCCAGCTACCTGGGAGGCTGAGGCAGGAGGATCGCTTAAGCCCAGGAGTTTGAGGTTGCTGTGAGCTAGGCTGATGCCACGGCACTCACTCTAGCCCGGGCAACAAAGCAAGACTCTGTATCAAAAAAAAAAAAAAAGAAAAGAAAAGAAAATTGCAGACCAATATCCCTTATGAATATAGATGTAAAAATTCTCAATAAAATCCTAGCAAACCAAATTCAGCAGCTCCTTAAAAATATAATCCATCATGACCAAGTGGGCTTCATCCAAGAGATGCAGGGATGGTTCAACATACACAAATCTATAAGTGTAATTTATCACATAAATAGAAGCAAAAACAAAAACCACATGATCCTCTCAATAGATGCAGAAAAAGCATTTCACAAAATTCAGCACCATTTTATGATAACAATGCTTAAGAAAATAGGCACAGACTGGACTTACCTCAAAATTATTAAATCCGTATATAACAAACACACAGCCAACATCATACTGAGCAGGGAAAAATAGCAAGCATTCCCACTTAGAACTGGAACCAGACAAAGTTGCCCTCTATCACCACTTCTATTTAACATAGTGCTGGAAATTCTAGCCACAGCAATCAGACAAGAAGGCAATCAAGGGTATCCAAATGGGGAAAGAAGAGGTGAAACTATCATTCTTTGCTGAAGATATGGTCTTATATCTAGAAAACCCAAAAGATTCTGCCAAGAGGCTACTGGAAATGATAAATAAATTCAGCAAAGTCTGAGGTTGCAAAATCAATGTACACAAATCAGTAGCATTAATATACACCAAGCACAGTCAAACTGAGAACCAAATTAAAGACTCAATACCTTTCATAATATAAACAAAGAAAATAAATTACCTAGGAATATATTTAGCTAAGGAGGTGAAAGACCTCTACAGGGAGAACTATGAAACACTGAGGAAGGAAATAGCAGAGGACGTAAGCATATAGAAAACCATACCATGCTCATAGGTCAGCAGAATCAACATTGTTAAAATGTCTGTACTACCCAAAGTAATCTACATATTCAATGCAATCCCTATTAAAATACCAACATCATTTTTCACAGATCTAGAAAAAATAATTCTACTCTTCCTATGGAACCAGAGGAAACCCCATATAGCCAAAGCAACCTGAAACAAAAAGAACAAATTGGGAGGCATCAATTTACCAGACTATAAGCTATATCACAAGGCTACAGTAAAAAATAGCCTGGTACTGGCACAAAAACAAAGATCTAGACCAGTGGATCAGAACAAAGAACCCAGACATAAAACTATCCTCATATAGCCATCTGATCTTTGACAAAGTAAACAAAAACATACGTTGGAGAAGAGAATCCTCATTCAATAAATGGTGCTGGAAAATTGGATAGCTACATGTAGAAGACTTAAACAGGATCTGCACCTCTCATCACTCACAAAGATCAACTCATAATGATAACAGACTTAAACTTAAGGCATGAAACCATAAGAATTCTAGAAGAAAATGTTGGAAAACTCTTATAGACAACAGCCTAAGCAAAGAATTTATGAAGAAGACCCCAAAAGAAATCACAGCAGCAACAAAAATAAATAAATGGCACCTGATCAAATTAAAAAGCTTCTGCACAGCCAAAGAAACTATCACAAGAGCAAATAAACAACCTACAGAATGAGAGGAAATATTTGCAACCTGTACATCCAACAAATGACTGATAACTAGAATCTATTAAGAATTCAAGCAAATCAGCAAGAAAACATCAAGTAAACCCATTAAAAAGTGAGCAAAAGACATGAACAGAAACTTTTCAAAAGAAGACAGACTAATGGCCAATAAACAAGTGAAAAAATCCTCAACATCTCTAGTCATCAGGGATATGAAAATCAAAACCACCATGAGATAGCATTTAACTCCAGTGAAAATGGCTTTTATCAAAAAGTCCCACAACAATAAATGTTGGCATGGATGCAAAGAGATAGGAACACTCATACACTGCTGGTGGAACTGCAAACTAGTACAACCTCTGTGAAAAGCAATATGGAGATACCTCAAAGAGCTAAAAGTAGAACTACCTTTTGATCCTGCAATCCCATTACCCAGCATCTACCCAAAGGAAAAAAAGATATTCTATAAAAAGACACGTGCACTAGAATATTTATAGCAGCACAATTCATAATTGCAAAGATGTGGAATCAACCCAAGTGTCCATAATTCCTGAGTGTATTAATCATATATGGTATATGTATACAGTGGAGTACTACTCAGCCATAAAAAGATGAATTAATACCTTTTGCCAAGATCTGGATGGAACTGCAGACCATTCTCCTAAGTGAAGAATGGAAAAACAAACACCACATGTACTCACTATTAAATTGGAACTAACTGATGAGCATACAAGTTCACAGAAGGAAGTAAAACTCAATGGAAAGCAACTGGGGGGTGAAAGCAGAGGGGAACAAACCAACCTAATGGGTACTATGAACACTATTTGGGTGATGGGCATACCTATAACCAGGACTCAAGCATTACAAAAATGATCCACGTAACCTAAAACATTTGTACCCCCCTTAATATTTTGAAATTTTAAAGAAAAGGATGCAACCAAAGAGCTTCTCACCTGGACCAAATGCAAATCATGAGATACTGGACTTGAGTCTGAAAGCATAATTGGATGAAGCTTTTGGAGGTCTTGGAAAAGAGTGAGTGTATTTTGCATGTAGGAAGGGTATAAGTAATTATGGCCAGTGGCCAAATGTGATACGTTAAAGTGGCTATAAATTCTTTGCCACTCTTACCATCCAGAGATTGAGTCTATTGTCCCACCGCTTGGATTGACATAGCCTTGTTCACAAGTCTGGCAGTTATGTACTGGCTTTTGGCTGTGTGCCTCAGTTTTCCTCTATGTGGCCTCTCATTCTTCAGAGGCTAGGCCGGCTTCCTTGCCTGACAATATCAGGGTGGCATTCAATGTAGAAGAAAGTGGAAGCTACAAATCTTCTCAAGGCCTAGGCTCCAGAATATTTACAAAATTACTTTTGCCACATTTTATTGCATCAAAACAAGTCACAAGAACAGCCCAAATTCAAGAGGTGGGGATAAAATCACTGCTTCTTAATAGGAGGCTCTGAAAAGAATTTGTGGCCATACTTAATCTTTTACTATGGGTGAGAGCCTTTCAAACTCTAAGAATTATTGTATTTTATTTCACTATTTTATTTATTTTATTATTTTTGAGACAGAGTCTTGCTCTGTCACCTGTGACATCAGCCTAGCTCACAGCAACCTCAAACTCCTGGGCTCAAGCGATCCTCCTGCCTCAGCCTCCCGAGTAGCTGGGATTACAGGCATGTGCCACCATGTCAGGCTAATTTTTTCTATTTTTAGTGGAGATGGGGTCTCACTCTTGTTCAGGCTGGTCTCAAACTCCTGAGCTCAAGTGATCCTCCTGCCTCAGCCTCCCAGAGTGCTAGGATTATAGGCATGAGCCACTGCACCTGGATGAGAATATTTTAAATTAAGTGTAGAAATGTTTAAAAAAATGAAAATAATTTTTCTATTAAGAAGAAATATGTTCTTCAAAAAGAAAAAGTGAAACAAAAAAAGAAGGAATTTATAGGTTAACAGAGATTTAAAGGACATCAATTAATTGCAAAGTGCGGACTTTATTGGAGTTCAATTAGAAAATATAGACTATAAAAATAAACATCACATTTATGAGACAATTGAAAATTTTATTATTGACTCAATATTTAATGTTACTAATGATTATTCCTTTTTAGATATAATAGTATTTTACTGTATCTTTTAAAAGACTTTAAAATTTAGAGATACGTACTGAAATATTTACAAATGATATGATATCTAGGATTTGTTTCAAAATAGTATGGAAGGTAGAGGGCTGAATGAGGATTGGGATAGGGCAGGACTGGTCATGTGTGGATGATTTTTAAGGCTGGGTGATAGGTACATGGGGGTTCTTTATACTATTCTGCCTACTTTTGTATATGTTAGGAATTCTCCATAATGAATAAGTTTTTAAAAGAAACTGAAAAGGAAGAAACTCTGGACATAATGAGTATTTTATACACTTGTCATATTAAATAAAATTTGTTCTACTAGAATAAAGCCCCAATTTAAAATGTGCAATTTGATAACTTGATTCAAATTTAATTTTATCAAGTAATTTTCTTATGTTTACGGTAGAACATTTAAATATTGGTATTACAGCACTTTAAGAGAATTTTTGATTTACCAGATTTATTTTAACTTATTACATTTCTTTTTTTTTTTGGTATTTTTTTTAATTTACATAGATTTAGGGGATACAAGCGATTTTTGGTTACATGGCTGAATTGCATAGTGGAGAAGTCTAGGCTTTTAATATACCCATCACCTGAATAGTGTACATAGTACCCAATAGGTAATTTTTCATCCTGCACCTCCCTCCAACCTTCTCGCCTTCTGAATCTCCAATGTCCATTAAGTCACTCTGTATGAGTATGTGTACCTATTGCTCAGCCCCCACTTATAAGTGTGAACATGCTTCCCACATTTGGGGAAATTGCAGGGGTCAGCACTTCTGGAGTGCAATGGATAAGCCTTGTCCTGGGGAAACCACCTTTGTGATCATGGTGTCTCCTCTGCCAGATAAATATTAATTTATTACATTTCTAAGAGTTAAATAAGCACGTGAGAGAATTTTCTGCAAAAGGAACTCAAATGTGTTAAATTTATAAAAGCAGTTTCAAATATTTGAAGCTGTTTAATTATCTAAGCATGTAAATGGCACCAGACATTATTCTAAGGACTTTCAAAAGTGACTGCTAAAACTTGCTAAATTTAGAATAAGTTTAGGTGTGTAACTTGAACTTAAGGCCTAAAGAAGTTTTTTTAAAATTATTTTTTAACTTTAGTAAATCACACAATAATTTTAACAACCAATAGACTATCAAAAGATGAAAAAAATTCTAGTCACCTGAAAACTATATGTAAGGATTAAAAGCATTGCAAGAAAAGAAATTTAAAAGTGGTTGATGTGAATAGTACCAACCATTTGTATTACAGCCATGTGCAATTTGGCTTCTTCTGTTAAAACTTCATCTGTTGGGGACGCCTCTTTGTCATTACTTGAAGTGCAGGAAAACTGAAAAGCATCAGACTAAGTTATAAAACATGAAGAGATGAAGTTTAAAAATAAGTAAAAATAATTAGAAACTGTCAAATTCTGCACTCAAAAAGATTTCAATAACTCCTATGATAACTTCTGAAATTGCTAAAATAACTCCTATAAATTGCTATGTATAACTTGGATAATGTTTTTCCACATAAGAAGTGTTGCTTTCAATTGTGGTGAAGTAAATATTCATTTGGGAAGATTTAGAAGCCCAATTCTCCAAACCCGTCTATATTTGACTGCTTTCTAAATCAGCCTATGTTGTCTGCTTTTTATAACACTTCTACAAGGAGAGATCTCTCATTTCCTCCACCTTTCGGAAATGTCTTGGCAGAGGCCATTGACTGATACTCAAACAGCCAGTTTGTAAAATCATCCACTCTCCTGGTACCTGGCAAATAAGGCTGAAACACCAAGACCTTCTCTTTAAAGACAGAACTCAAAGAAGTCATTTCACCAAAATAGCAAAGCTAGTAATATCTCTGCTCAGTTTTCTGACACCTGAATCAGGTTTTTTTACAATAGAATAAAGCAAGAGAGTCAGACAAAGGAAAGGAAAGGAAGACTATTTTTTGCCAGGTATCAACTCACAGGAATGATATATTCAATCTTTGTTTTTTCTTCTACGAAGGTCCAATTAACATTTGTCAACACTTTTTCTGTTTTAGATAAAGTTATTGTGTTTTGTATTATCTCCTGTATATGCTGACTGACATTTTTCATGGCCATTTGTCTTGGGAGAGAAATAGCACACAAACCTGTAACAAAGAAAAGCAAGGCCCTTAATAGTGAAGACTGCAAAGGAAAGCAAAAATTGTTGCATGATTATGCAGTGAAATCTTGAGATCACTTGCATGGAAAAACCAGAGTGGTTAGAATAAGGACAATTTTTGTCCAAAATTTTCTAGAAAATTACCCAACGACCTGTTTCCTTTTGGTTATATAGCTCAACTTTATCGAACTCAACTACTAAAGAATGTTTATTAGTTTCCTTTCCTTCCCTATAGCTAAAGACATGACTTACTACTTCAAGGCACCCCATCATTATTTCTCAAAGTGTAGAAAAATATTTGTGTCTTCTACAAGTAGAAGGGCTGCTTATTAAACTATGTAAATTCCTGGGCTCCACCTTATACCTACAGAATCAGATTCGCCTGGGAATTTGCATTAACAAGTTTTACAACTGTTTCCTATATACTATATACCACAATTTAAGGGCCACTGCAGTATAGATTGTCAAATTTAGCAACTCTGTTTCCTGACCAGAAAATCTATACGTTCAAAATTTGTAGCCCTTTGTATTTTCTTGAGGTATGAATTTGAAGATATAGCTATGACACTCACCTGTCAAAGAGAAGAATTTAACTAGCAAATGACTCAGCCTACTCATTCACAATTCCATCTCAACAAAGTAGTTCTCTTTTTGTAATTGCATGTGAAATATCTCTTAAAGGATTAAAATGGTTCCTGAATGTTTCAGTTTAACTTTATTTCATTCTCCATGGGATACTGTGTGCAATTGAAGTACTTGAAATTCGGGGGATTCAAAAAGGTGTGGAGGCATATCCCTTTCAAGTATCAGGATCAGTTCTCTATGACCCAGAGCAAAGATGCTGAAGAGTCAGCAGTTGTTAGCTTGTTGGCTTTAGAGTTAAAATTCTCATGGCTAAGACTACAAAAGAAGCAAATGTATTCAGTTGCCCAAGTAGATCCTACCCATATGATGAGGCAACAGCCACTTTCCAGGTGCTCTGGGGAAACATGAGTGTATGTGGGCCACTGGGTGGCACTGGTACATCTGAATGCGCTCCCAGTGTTTAAGACGATCCTGGAGTAACATGAGGAGGGGGTCTCTTAAAAGCATTAGACCAGATGGAGCTAGTTGGTTTGAAACTCTTACTGATAAAATTCAATTCTGTCAAGTTCCTGTTAAATGTGTGCCACACATAGTATGTCTAGAAAGGATGAGCATTGATTCAGAAAGGATAAAGTACTTGCTGTGTAATCTTTGTTCCATAATGAATAGAAAAAAAGAAATAGAGGAAGAAAATTCTGAAGTTTAGTTAGTACAACCAAAATGTCATAGAGTAGGAAAAGAAAAGGAAAAAAGCATTACCATGATAGTAAAACTCCTTGTTGATCTCACCTTTGAGTATCCGAGTAGGAGGAATTACAAGAAAGCAAGCATAGGAGAAACACAGACGTTGTATCTTAAGCAAAGAGAGCACAATGGGTCTGGATCCCCAGGAGCCAAAGGAATTTGGTGGGAAGGAAGGTGTGAGCAAGCCTCTGGGATCAGATTAACTGCACTCACACTCCAGTGTGGGCTTTTGCTGATTCAAGCACACCTTTTCGCTGCAAACAAGAGCAAACTCACAATTTGGGAAAAAGGAAAGCTGTCAAAAATCTGCCCTATTTACTAGCCCCATTCATACATTAGAGCCCTTGGCTTTGAGGTGGGCTGTCACAGGAAGTTCTGCAAGAATATCTATGCGACACAGCTGCAGGAATGGGCAGGACTGTCTGAAAAGACACAAGCAAAGCGATGATGTCTCTATGGGCAGGGCACAGTAAATTAATCAGGCTATTTCCCTACTTAGAAGAACTCTCCTTCAACACTGCCCTTCCTTTGCTCTCAGTTCCATGCTCTACAAGAAAGCTTCTGATTACCAATTTGGTTTATCAAGGAAAGTTATATTCAGAGATGAATACTCTGATAATACCACAAGTGTTCCAGACATAGAAAAAAATCCTCACTACAAATTAGTCAATTGATTTTATGGTTTATCCATGAACACAGTGAATGTGTTACAGGTATACCTTGATCTATTGTGTTTCATTTCATTTTTATTTATTTATTTATTTGTTTATTTATTTTAGTTTCAGAGTATTATGGGGGTACAAATGCCTTGGTTACATATGTCGCCTTTGCACTGCCTGAGTCAGAGCTACAGGCGTGCCCATCCCCCGGACAACACCCACCGCAACCATTAGGTATGAATTTACCCATCCCCTCCTCCCTGCTCCCACCTGCCCAACACCCTATGAATGTTACTTCCCATAGGTACACATTAGTGTTGATTGATTAGTACCAATTTAATGGTGAGTACATGTGGTGCTTGTTTTTCCATTCTTTTTTTTTAAATATTTTTTTATTTCAGCATATTATGGGGGTACAAATGTTTAGGTTACGTATATTGCTTTTGCCCCACCCGAGTCAGAGCTTCAAGCATGTCCATCCCCCAGACAGTGCGCACCACACCCATTAGGTGTGAATATACCCATCCACTCCTCCCTCCTCCCATCTGCCCGACACCCAATGAATGTTATTACTATAGGTGCAGTTTAAAAGTGTTGGTCAGTTAAGTCGGTTAATACCAATTTGATGGTAAGTACATATGGTGCTTGTTTTTCCATTCTTGTGTCTCACGTTATTGTGCTTTGCAGATATTGCATGTTTTTACAAATTAAAGATTTGTGGCCAGTCATCAGTGATTTTTTATGTTACTATTGCAATTGTTTTGGGGTGCCACAAACTGTGTCTGTATGAGACAGCAAACTTAATCAACAAATGTGTGTGTTCTGACTGCTCCACCAACTGGCCTTTCCCATCCCTCCCACCCTCCATACCCCTCCGCCTCTTCTCTCCCTCTGCTCAGGGCTCCCTATTCCCTGAAACAAAACAATATTGAAATTAGGCTATTTAATAAGCCTACAATGGCCTCTAAGTGTTCAAGTGAAAGGAAGAGTTGCATGTTTCTCACTTAAATCAAAAGCTAGAAATGATTAAACTTAGTGATGAAGGCATATCAAAAGCCAAGGTAGGCCATAAGCTAGTCATCTTGTGCCAAACAGCCAAGTTGTGAGTGCAAAGGAAAAGTTCTTGAAGGACATTTAAAAGTATTCTTCCAGTGAATACATGAATGATAAGAAAGCAAAACAGCCTTATTGCTGATACGGAGAAAGTTTCAGTGGTCCAGATAGAAGATCAAACCAACCACAACATTCCCTTAAGCTAAAGCCTAATCCAGAGCAAGACTCTAACTTTGTTTACTTCTATGAAGGCTGAGGAAGGAAGCTGCAGAAGAAAAGTTGGAAGCTAGCAGAGGTTGAGTTATGAAGTTAAAGGAAAGAAGCCATCTCCATGACATAAAAGTACAAGATAGGTAAAGCAGTAAGTGCTGATGTAGAAGCTACAGCAAGTTATCCAGAAGATCTAGATAAGATAATTGATGAAGGTGGCTACACTAAACAACAGATTTTCCATGTAAACAAAACAGCCCTCTATTGGAAGAAGACGCCATCTAGGACTTTCATAGCTGTAGAGGAGAAGTCAATGCCTGCCTTCAAAACTTCAAAGGACAGGCTGACTTTCTTGTTAGGGGCTAAAGTAGCTGGTGACTTTAAGTTGAAGCCAATGCTCATTTGCCATTCCAAAAACTCAAGGGCCCTTAGGAATTATGCTAAATCTACTCTGCCTATGCTCTATAAATGAAACAACAAAGCCTGGATGACAGCACATCTGTTTACAGCATGGTGTACTGAATATTTTAAGCCCACTGTGAAGACCTGCTATTCAGGAAAAAAGATTCCTTTCAAAGTACTACTGTTTACTGACAATGCACCTTGTCAACCAAGAGCTCTGATGGAGATGTACAAGGAGATGAATGTTGTTCTCATGCCTGCTAATACAACATCCATTCTGCAGCCCCTTGATCAGGGAGTTATTTCAACTTTCAAGTCTTATTATTTAAGAAATATATTTTATAAGGCCATAGCTGTTATAGACACTGATTCCTCTAATGGATCTGGGCAGTCAATTGAAAACCTTCTGGAAAGGATTCACCATTTTAGATGCCAGTAAGAATATTCATAACTCATGGGAGAAGGTAAAAATATCAACATTAACAGGAGTTTGTAAGAAGTTGATTCCAACCCTCATGGATGACTTTGAGGGGTTTGAGACTTCTTCAGAGGAGGTCACTGCAGATGTGGTGGAAATAGCAAGAGAACTAGAATTAGAAGTGGAGCCTGAAGATGTGACTGAATTGCTGCAATCTTATAAAATTTGAACAGATGAGTTGCTTCTTATGAATGAGCAAAGAAAAGGGTTTCTTGAGATGGAATATACTGCTGGTGAAGATACTGTGCACATTGTTAAAATGACAACAAAGGATTTAAAATATCTCATAAACTTAGCTGATAAAACAGTGGCAGCATTTGAGAGGACTGACTCCAATTAAATTCCACTGTGAGTAAAATGGAACCAAACAGCATCACGTGCTGCAGAAAAATCTTTCATGAAAGGAAGAGTCAATTGATGCCACAAACTTCACTGTTGTGTTGTTTTAAGAAATTGCCAAAGCCACTCCAACCTTCAGCACCCACCACCCTGATCAGTCAGCAGCCATCAACATAGAGGCAACACCCTCCACCAGCAAAAAGATTAGGACTTGCTGAAGGTTCAGATGATCATTAACAATAAAGTACTTTTAATTAAGGCATGTACATTTTTTAGACATAATGCTATCACATTATAATAGACTACAGTATAGTGTAAACATAACTTTTATGTACATTAGGAACCCAAATAGTTTGTACGACTATTTTTTCTGTACTGCAATACTCGCTTTAATGCGCAGACACTCACTTTACTGCCATACTTGCTTTACTGTGGTGGTCTAGAACCAAACCTGTAATAGCTCCAAAGTATGCCTATATCTGTAAATCTCCAGTAGTCTGATCAATTTTAGATACCTAACAAAATCAGGTCTCTGCACTAGCAAATTGAGGACCAAGTCATGGCACATCGGACTATACTAAACCCTACCATAAAATTTTGCCTAATCCTCCCCAACTAGCTTTTCCCCCAGATAATTTCTGGACCGTGCCCCTAAAAGAAAGCTGCTTACCCTCCATTGCCACACACCCCTCTTCCCACCATTTTCCCCTTCTCGTTAATTGGATTGTAGAGATGGTGGTAGTGAGCAGGCTTCTACCCTGTAGATAAGAGCAACACCTTAGGGAATGGAGGAGCAACAAAAGAAAAGGAATCTGAATCTTAGGACAACCTCGTGGAGCAGAACCATCTCACTTGTCTGGACTTTGTGGTGGAAGGGAAAGAAAACCCCTCTGTCTTGTTTAAGCCTCTGTTCCTTGGTTTCTGTTAAACCGGCTGAACCAATATCCCAATTCATACAGCATCTATACACAATGAGTGAATGAAAATGAATAATTTCTAAACCAATTCCTTGAGCTCCATGAGAAATGTCCCCATGATTCCCAACAATAACCTATTTGCATTATTCTCCCCAGTTAATTTGTGCATAATTCATATACTTTACCTAATGTCTTGGCTGACCAAATCATCAGGTATGAATTTATTCCCATGGTCAGTAATGATATTGCTTGCACATAGAATATAAACTAAAAATAAAACACATTAAATAGTTAGAACCAAAATATTAAATAAGATCTCCAAAGGAGATCAATTGTTCAATTAACCACCAACAAAACTCTATCTTAATCCACATTTTTGAATCCTGCCCCTGATAAGTAAGTTGAGGCCAAAGGAATATTTTGTGGACACTGCTTGAACATGATGTACTGGGGCAGAAATTAATTTTTGATCTGAATGAGGAAAAAAATACATCATATAGATCCTGGGTTAAGGACACTGAGGAAAGAGCTCTCTATAGTTTCCACTTTTGGCAGCAGTCATGCAAGGACAGCAAGGTGGTAGCATCACAGACATGACTATGGAACCTACAGGGTAGGGAGAAAGCCTAGCAACAACAGGCAAGGGTGACCGTGGACAGGGGAGGGAGGTGTGCCTGCCACCGGCATTTACTTTAGCTGTACAAGAAGCTCTGAAGGAGCAGGCAGGAGCCATGGCAGGGTCTGCAGGGGTGCCATGCAGCAGCAGAAAGACAACCACTTTTATAGGCTGTGGCTGTGCTATTTTTCAGCCATGTGATCTGGGGTCAGTTAACCACTGTAAGCCTCATGTCCTTCACTGAAAAATGAAGTTAGTAGCAGTGTCTTCTCCAGAGAATGTTTCCCAAACTTGACTGCTAACAACAATCACCTGAAGTGTTTGTTAAACATACTGACTCCCAAGCCCCTTCTCTGCAGGTTGTGATTCTAGAGGTTGTAGGGTGGAGCCAAGGGGATTCTTAACATCAGACAGAATTAGGACACACTGTAAAATGATAATCAAATGTTAGTTAACTTCTTACTGACTTGGTTTTAGGCCAATTCCTTGTATAAAAGAGAATTGAAGAAGCTCAAATGTTGGTTATTATACTTTTCCTTTGGAACAGGAAAGGACCCAAAGTCTTTGCAAAACTACAGGTTTACTAGAACTCCAACTTAATGCCCTGACATGGCCACAGATATAAATCCTTAGGAAATATGTGGTGAGGAATATGCTACTCCATCAAAAAAAGCACTTCCTCTTTTGGGAGTAGGGCACCTGAGTTCTCTTCCTATTGTGGTACATATGGAAGGCTACTCTCTTATTTTGATTTCTCCACTTACAAGATGGAGAGGTTGACAGTTGCTTCCAAAAAGAAAGTATTTGAAAAACACTGTACTGCTTGGGCCTTCTGGGACATGAGCAAAATAGTGAAGAACAGAAAGTGCACTGTAAATCAGACAATATTAGGAAACTCTGTACATCTACTTCTGGATTCCTTGGTAGAGGGACAGGTGATCTCAAGTTCATATTATTCAAGTGGTTTTCTCCCTCCTAGAAGGAGGTTTGCAGGCTATTTCACTGGGAGGTGGTGGGAGGCTGATCCTGGGGATTTCTAGCAAGTTCTCTAACTAGTTCACACAGTACTGTCACAAATGATGAGGTACCCTAACACACAAGGTGGCCAGCAGATGCACTGGACTCTCTGGATCTTGCCCAGAGTGTCAGGACCACAGATGCTGCCGCCACCAGACTGCCCAGAAATCTACCAGCTAACCCATGGGAAAAAGGCTTTGAGAAAGAGTAGAAAGGAAACACAAGTTTTGTGTTTCACTATAAGTAATGGAGTCTTCAGCAAGAATTTTCTAAGAAATTAATTTTTTTAATTAGCCCTAAAGACATAAATATAATGAGATGAAATATTTACAAAATCTTTCTTCTCTCAGTATATGTAACTTGTGTTTCAGGTTTTGTTCTAACAGCTACAGGATTCTCCATAAGGACGTTATTTTTTTCATGCTTTCTGACAGCTATGGAAAAATAGCATTTGTGTCAGGTATTTTACTATGCATCATCTCAATCCACAACTGGAAACTGAGGCTCAGCAAGGCTGGTGAACTTCCTCAAGGTCCCCAGCCTGTGAATGGTAGAGTCAGGATTGGCACCCGATTTCATCTAACACCAAGTCCGTAACCACTACATGACTATTGATCCCTTTCGTGCTGTCAACATAAATAATTTCCTACTTAAAAGAATGCATTTTAAAAATCTAATTCAAAACTGGTTAACTTTATTATTGAATACTTTGACAAGTGCTACAAAATAAGTAAAAATGAACAAAAAGAAAAAATCATGACACACAATTTTTCCTACCATTTGTGGTGCATCTACTTTTTCTTCAGACAAATTATAAATATCAGGAGCCAAGAGTAAACTAACAACTCCTCTAATTCCAGAGCATGTGATAACAACTCCGCATCGCCAATTATATTCATAACTCGAATACATCAAAATAGGGCTCACTAAGAAAATAGTAAACAATCTGTGTAGAGAAAAATGTTAAAAATAAATAAATCACACCTTATATATTAATGTTATTCACAGTTGAAACCATGTACTGAATACTAAATTTCACAGAAAAATTTTCAGGAAAGATAAAATAATGCAGTTTCTTGATAATTCATTCAAACTTCATGGAACTAATCAAATCTGCTATCTAAATTTTGCATGTAATACTCAAGTCCGGAAAAACAATGCTAGAAATTCTAAACAAATATAAGGAAGTATCATTAACACCAGTGTGTACTGCTTAGATAATAAACTTCTGCAGGGAAACTTCTTCAAAGAATGTTGACAAACTCTTCTATTCCCCAAAAAGCCATAAAATGACTGAATTCAGAATTTAGAATGGGGGGATAATATGTAGATCATAACCAAAAAGTAAAATTATTGTAGACACATTAATAAACTTAACCCAACAAATTTTTCTTGAGCTCCCATAAGAATCATACACTAAATGTCACATGAATAATTTCCATTTGTGCCTTCTTGCTCTCCAGATCATTTCCCTATAGGATCTTGTGCCAAAATTTAAAATCTGTCTTTAGGAGATCTACACTGAAAGAATATCAGTACTATTATTCAAATGATTTAGAACAAATGAAACTTCAGCAAAAGTAAAATCAGACATGTTCTTAGCCTCAAAAAGTATATTGCATATCAGTTGCTCAGCTAGGAATTATATGAGCCAATTTAGAGAATTCCTATCATTGAGAAACAGAAAATCTATAATCACTACCTATAACATATATAATTAATTTGGGCAAACTCCTCTGCCTTGTATTCAAGGCTTTTGCAAAGTGACTTTTAACCAACCTTTTTAGCCTTACTAAATAATCTTTCCCTAAAATATCAGAGTCCAGCAAAAATAGGACAACTTATGTCATTTCCTGATATCAAAAACAGGGAGGCCGTGTAGAAGAGCCTCTGAAGTCAGTCTACCTGTGTCAAATTTAGGCCTGCCATTTACCAACTACATAAACCTAAGCAAGTTATTTAACCTCTCTCAGCTTCATCTGTAAAATGAAGATGATGATAACAATTGTACTTGCCTCAAAGGATTATTGTGACAATTAAATTAAATGAGGCAACACTTATAGGGTTTAGAATCATGCTTTGTATGTGGTCAGCACTCAATACATGATCAATACATAATCATAATTACATATGGTATAATTATGTATCAATACATAATACTCAATCAGCAATGATTATTATGTCCATGACTTTCCATTTCCTTGTCATGTCTCATCCTCTCTGAAGTGTTTTTCTCAGTAAGTCTCTATGGAAAGCCCACCCATACATTTAGGGCCCACTTAATGATGATTCTGTCCATCAAAGCCTTTCCTCTAGTGAGATGGAGCCATTAGTTCAGCAAGATCTCTGGCACTTATTAGCCATTTGACCTTGGGGAAGGTACTTAGCTTTTCTTGGCCAGTTTCTTCATCTATAAAACTGAGGCAATAATTCTCATCTCCTAGTGTTGTTATGAAGATGAAATGAGATAATAGATGTATAGCTGAGTCAAGCAATGTGCAAAAAGCCATGTATCTTTCTTTATACTCTGTGACCAATCTCAGTTTGCACACAAGTTTCCATGGTAGAAAGAAATGTAAATTTTCAAATTACACAACTTAGTATCTTCTAGTTTAAAAGACTCTTTGGATTTGCCTTGGTCTTGCCTGTGCAAACAGTCAATTCAAAGTTCCCTACAAAAAGCAGTTTCTCCTATTTCCCAAGATGTTTCCTCCTGCCCTGCATTTCTAAGACAGGGTATAGGAGAAAATTAACACAGCTCATGGCATCAGGGAGAAGGTTGCAGAGAACTGTCTGTTGATTTAGGTGTCTTGTGTTTGTCCTGTGGCCCCTGTTCTCGACGCATTGACTGGGAAATATCCTTGGTCTATTTTTCTCAGCAAAGCCAGTGCATGGTATTATTATTGCTCAGATTGTCTCACTATCTCCCCCTGTCAACTAGACCTCCCACCCATAAGCACTGCAGATCCCTTGAGGTCTGCTGCCTTTTCCATTTGACCCTAGGTTTGGATGGTCTCCTTTGCAGCCTTCAAACTCAGGGTCACTTTGGTGGCCCCCTCTAGCAAACTCACCAAGTATCTCTTAATTCCCCACTGAGGAGAAAAGAACTTCTGGACCTCTCCCATGTCATGAAGGGATTAAGTAAGAATCAAAGGCCCTAATCTCAGGCTTCCTCTCTACTACCAAACTGACCATTTCTACTCAGTAGCATTAGCCATACACTGGCTCATGCCACCCTATGAGGCTGCATTTTCTCAGAGTTCCAAACAGGAGGGGAAGTGTGGGTGGGGTTGAGGTGAAATGGCATCCCCACCCTAGTCTCAACTCCCTCTAATCTCTCCCTTTCCAGCAATGGTTCTACATCCTTTCTTGTTTTCATATCCTCCATCATCTATACTATGGCATAAAATAAAAACATATAATCCTAAACTACCAAGCTTGTCTCTTGATATTTAAAAAAAGGCACTTTCAGAATTTAGCAAAGTATTCTCATCTTCAGCAAAGCCTGGCTTTCAGGACTGTTATCTCATTGTGGGGTTTCAGAAATATTTGGAAGTCAAAAGCTGAATACAAACTCTTTTCTTTATTTTGGCATTCCATTATAAAACCTTAATACTCCTTCTTTTGGCTATACAGAGGGAAGGTCATATATGAAGAAGTTAAAAAAACAGACACCAATATATTACAGAAAGCACACCCCCTTTTACAGAGGATATTGTGGCATTCCACCTAGGCACCCTCTTCAGAGCTGACATATACATTCCCCACCTGGTAGGAATCTAAGGCTTTAGTGGGCCCTCATGGCTCCGTCCCTCACTGCACGTTGCCCCAGCACTCAGGAACCTGCCCCACTCAAAGTTGTTTCTCTCTCAAGAGATGGCCCTTGGCCAACGACTGCATGAGGCAGGGATACCAGGGTCTAACCTCTTGTCTTGATATGGGACAACTCCAAAAGCCCTCCCAACTCACAGCTTCCCATAGCTCAGCGGAGCCTCAAGTGAAACTGTGCTGTAGGTCAGCTTCTCCCTCTGCCCCATGCTGCCTCCTCGCTCGCCCAATACCTTCTGCCACAGTCTCCCAACTCTCTCTCAGAATCTGTTCCCAGGAAACCCAATCTATGACTCCTTTGAATATGTAAATCTGGCACGGAGTGGGCATTCCATAGAACCCCACAACTAGCTATGAAGCCCCATAACACATTTCTTAAGCCTCCCTTATGAAGCTTATCTTTTCCCATTACTGGGCACCTACCCAGCACATTTAGGAATAACATTAATCGGGTGTCGGGCAGATGTGAGTTGGGGAGAGGATGGGTGTATACATACATAATGAATGCAATGCGCACTGTCTAGGGGATGGACACGTTTGAAGTTCTGAGTCAGGGAGGTGGGGGGGGCAAGGGCAATATAGGTAACCTAAACTTTTGTACCCCCACAATATACTGAAATAAGAATAAAAAAAAATTGTAAAAAAATAATAGTTGCTAGGAAACAGTGTCTCTATGCCACCCCCAGTCTGGGGCACCAGGGATGAGGAAGAGAAAGAGAAGATATGGAATGACACTCCCTAATTGTAAGCAGAGGTGACTGACATGCTGTTTTCCCACTAAAGAGAAAGCCTGAATAATTCCAATAGATCTAAAGTCAGGGACTCAAAGGGGAGAACTTCAAGGTGGGAGAAGCTGGTCAGAGAAATGTGGGGTCCTGCTGATGCCTGCAGTGTGAATGGGAAGTCTGCCAATCTCTCAGGAGTATCACCAACCTGAGGGAGCTGGACACAACACAGTCCTGACTAGAGCCCCTGTCCAGAGAACAGCCTTCAAGGACATCACCTACTGATGCCAGAACAGGACTGGCCAGATAAAAAGAAGATCACTAGTCCTTTCCCATTGCCACCATGACCGGCCAATCACACATGAACAAGATCAACTGCTTCCACCCGTTCCCAAAAGGACTGAAGGACTGACCAATCACATAAGGGATCCATACCCCCCCCCATCACTTTTAGTGCCAACCCAAGGGTTGAAAAGAACAATATTAGGCTGGGCGTAGTGGCTCCTGCCTGTGATCCTAGCATTCTGGGAGGCCAAGGCGGGAGGATCGCTTGAGGTCAGGAGTTCGACACTAGCCTGAGCAAGAGCAAGACCGTCTCTCTACTAAAAATAGAAAGAAATGATCTGGACAACTAAAAACATATAGCAAAAAAAATTAGCCAGGCATGGTGGTGCATGCCTGTAGTCCCAGCTACTTCGGAGGCTAAGACAGAAGTATCGCTTGAGCCCAGGAGTTTGAGGTTGTTGTGAGCTAGCCTGATGCCATGGCACTCTAGCCCAGGCAGCAGAATGACACTTTGTCTCAAAAAAAAAAAAGAAAAGAACAATATCAGAGGTGGCTTCATGTATGTATATAACATACTAGACCATAACTAACTGGCCTGAGAAGTCACTGGATTGGAATGAATTTACCTAAGTGTATGTAAACTAAATCCACCAGGGTCTACTTCATAGTCACATAGTAAAGCCAGGTCTAAAAATAGAAACTTATTTTTTGAATACTAAGATCTGGGCACTATTATAACAGGTATTAAGTTATATACCCCATATATATAGGACTTAAAGAAGTCCTATAAACTCTATATGGAAAAAATTCATTGAGGTCATACATGTCACTGCCCCAGTCAGAAACTGGCCCATGTCCCCAATGGCTACAGAAGAGAATTCAGAGCTCCCGGGAGGCGCTGACTTCAACATCAAAGAGGCCAGATTAAACTTTGTCAAGGTGGAAATCGATTGTACTTTCTTTCCTAAGTTTGTACCTTATCAAAGCCAAATCCTGAAGTCTGAATAATTTTAAGATACCTTTTAATGAGTTTCATAATTTTTATTTTTCTGATTATCAAAAATGCAAATAACCTCACAAATTCATAGCTTTCAGTCTACCTTCAAAGGCTGTTAATTTTAAATATGCTTCAAAGTTTTGCCACATAATAAAGTTTATTAACAGATTAGTAACAATTTTCTATTAGTCTTAAAAATATACACATCAAGGGTAAGTGATTTCATAAAAGGTAAGTACAAGATTCTCCACAATTCACACACCTCAGTAGTTGGGCATTTTGGTTGTTTCTAACTTTTCATCACTGTGACTGTAACTACAATGAAGACCATTTGAATAAATCATTGTCTACATTTTCTAAAATATTTTTAACAGCTTTATTAATATATAAAAATCTGCACATATGTACTTAATGTATATGATGTGATGAGTACATTGCTCATTTTTAATAATCGCATTCTTAGAATGGAATATGAACATTTATAAGATGCTTGATAAAATTTAGTTGTTCAACAGATACGTATAAAAATTCTATTCTAGAATATCTAAGGATGTTGTAGAGATCAAGACAGCTGATTCCTGCCCTCAAGGATTACATCACACTGGGGAGACAACCACTAAATCATCAACAGTACAAGTAAGCATCCTCTCATACTTGCATTAAGTGCTACCAAGGAGAATCACACAGTTCCAAAGAGCGTAGAAGAGCAGTGCCTGGCCTGTGGCGGCGGGTGGCAGGGGCAGGAAGCAGTGAGGCTTTCCCTGAGGAAGTATCATGTATTCTGACATCTGCAGGATGAAAAGGCATCCAGGCCAAGGGTGAAGGGCAGCAGGAGGACAGCTTGGAAGGGCTCTGAAGGGACAAGTGTCTGAGGGACTTGAAGAAGTCCTGCGTTGTCTGTACTGAAGACAGAAAGGGCCAGAGAGTCATTTGAGGTAGCTGGTGAGGGGGGCAGGGACACTGTCCAGCAGGGTCCTTTCCATCACACTCTCTCACAGGACCAAAGTTATGGTTTGCTGAAACCA
This sequence comes from Lemur catta, assembly GCF_020740605.2. NCBI lineage: Eukaryota > Metazoa > Chordata > Mammalia > Primates > Lemuridae > Lemur > Lemur catta. The sequence goes on along the minus strand of NC_059130.1, from coordinate 41,642,360 downwards.
CTGATTTTATGGCTGAAAAATGGGACCACTTTTCATTTTTTTATTTCTTTAATTTCTAGCAAGTTTGAAATTAAAAAATATTTTAGTTATTCATAATTCCTCTTTTATGAATGTATACCCTTTGTAAATAAATCTGTTGGAGACCTGGTTACTTTTCTTATAGATTTGTATGAATCAGGTTTTGATTATTTATTTTATCTTTGGTTTAAATTATAAAATCAATGTATCAAAATTGCAAAAATTTGAAATAGTAAAGAAGTATATAAAATTTTAAAAAGCCAAAATGCCCTGACTTTATTCCCCCTCCACAAATCCCATTCTCCAGAGGAAAGTAACCACTCTTAAGGGGTTGGTGTACATTCTTCCAGGAGTTTTTTTAGCTCAAAAAATCATTCAGTATGGTTCTCTCTCTCTCTCTCTTTCTCTCTCTATCTCTCTCTCTCTCTCTTTTAGTTTGAGGCAGAGTCTCACTCTGTCACCCAGGCTGAAGTGCAATGGCCCGATCATAGCTCCGTATAACCTTGAACTCCTGGCTTCAAGCAATCCTCCCACCTCAGCCTCTCAAATTGCTGAAATTGCAAGCATGAGCCACTGCACCCGGCCCCTCTCTCTTTTTTTTTTTTCATAATTAGTGCTCTAACCTCATCTTCCTCTGCTTTCCTTTCTCTCTTCTTCAGTGACCAAGGCCTCCTCGCTGTTTCCTGCACATGCCAGGCCGGCCCCTCCCCTGGGGCCTGCACAGCAATGAGTATCTTCCTAAAAGCTTTTTCCCCCTGCTGTCTGCCTGGCTCCCTTACCTCTTTCAGATCTTCACTCAAATGTCACCTTCTCTCCGTGAGGCCTACCCTGACTACCGATTTAAAATGCAGCCCTCTATGCAATACTGGCTCAACCAATTCCTTCACCCTGCTTTGTTTGTTTTCATAGTCTTTATCACTTTCTTTTCATTATTTCATATGCTTTTTGGTTTTGTTTGAAAACCCCTATCATGGTGTAAACTCTTTAATGGCAGAAATTTTTGTCTTTTAGAGCTATTTTGTCCACTGAAGTGTCCTAAGCACCTAGAACAATGCCTGACATGTAATAGACGCTTGATATATATCGGCTGATTGAAAAAACAAATACAGTGGTTTGTTGTCATATTTTAATTTTATTATTTAATAATAATGTTTTAGTTTTAAAATTAGATCATTTCTTTGGGGAATTCTTTCATTATGTTGAAGTTTCAATTCTAGCATCCTGAGGAAGTAAGGATAGCCAAAATAATAGTAAAAAATTAACTTTACTGAACATTTACTATGTGCCAAGCATGGTGCTAAACTCTTGTACTTGCATTACCTCATTTAATCTTCATTGCAACTCTCTGAGATAGTTCTATTATTATGCCCATTCTACAGATAAGTGAGTTGGAACTTATATTAAGTATTTGCCCAAAGTCACACAGACATAAAGCTCATAAGTGTGGGAGATGGGATTTGGACCCAGAAATATACTAGGGAGCAATGACTAATTTAAAAATGATTTTTTAAGAGGTCCAGACAGACAGACAGAGAAAAGATAAGATGGTCACTGATTTGACAGCTACATAGGTACGGCTGGCTGACACCAATGTTAGGCCCAACACTGTTGGGGTAGGGGATAGGGGTGGCACACAGGACTGTGTACATATTCTCCTGTGTGACATTGACTATCTGAGTTGCACACAATGCCTCTGAGTCAGCAGATGCAAGCTTCCATGAGAACATCTCATAAGGTAAGCTCCCTTGGCCACTACCCTGAGTTTTCAGAGACACTGCCATGAATTCTTAGGACAGACACAACTACCACTAGTGGGCAACGGCATTTTGGAAGAAGCATGCTCACAAAGTCAGGTTTAAATCCCAACTCTGCCCTTAAAAGTTGGTTGACTCTAGGCAAGTTTCTAAGCTCTCTGGCTTCATCTGTGAAATGATGCAATAACATTTATTTTGCAGGGCTGTATTCATGCTAATGGCATATAGTCCACAGTGAGTGCTTAATAAATGGCTCTATCATAGCTATTGATGATAGTTAATGATGATGAAAGTCAACAAAAATGTTAAGAGCCATGAATCTGGTGTAGTGGTGCTCAAACTTTAACCACCTAGAGAGCAGGTTAAAACTGTTTCCTGGATCTCGTCTTTAGAGATTCAATTCAGTAGGTTGGGATGGGCCCATGAATTTGCATTTCTATCAAGCTTACGAGTGATGCCAATGCTGCTGGTCTGCCCTTTCTCATTTTATGAATGAAATCTTGAAAAATAAACACTTACCCAAGTTGCACAGCAAGCTTATTGTCAAGGCCTTGACAACAATGCAGGTTTCCTGACTGCATGTCTGAGGCACTTTTTGCTACACTCGCCTGATTCCCAATTCTAATTCTGGGCTTGACAACCTAAGTTCAGTAAAACAAACTTTAAAATATAATTCTTACCTAGTCAAAGTCACTGTTGTAAATAAGATGAACGTGAAAACTATGGTGTAAAACGTATAATACTTGGTTTCTCCACATCCAATCACAATGCCAAAGAAAGTATATATTAAATGTTGGTATACAGATGAAAACATTGTTAAGAACCTAGGATGAATGAAAAGGAAATGACATTTTTAAGCAAAGTATTTTTAAAATATTTTCCTTTTCACATAAAATCATGTATCTTATAACTACCATGCTTGTCTTAGCAGAGGTTCCTGCCTTTGTCTCTGTTACAGTAACATTTAAAAGTATTTTGTGGGATCTGAAAACACCCAGTTCCATATTCTCCATTACTCTCATCATACCAATACCCATGGGCTGCTTTTCACAGCAAAATAATAAGAGCAAGGCAGAAAAATGAGGACCTCCCCAAGTTGATGACTTATCCGTTTCTCTGGGATTAGCTGGCAGCATATCAACTGTTGGGCCTGTTACAGCTAAGCCCAGAGCTGGGGTTGCTTCAGGGAGGTACTTGGTTAACCTTGACTTTGCCGTAACTGAAAGGATCATCTCAATGCCCTCTGCACAACTTCTCCTTCTGTGACTTGCATGTGCTCTTCCCCTTACTTTCAAAGCCTCTCCTGTCTTCTTTCCCATCTACTGAACTCCTAAAAGTCTTGTAAGGCTAACTCTAAATCCTATGTTGTCCATGAAACCATCTTAAGCACTCTTCTGAATCCCTACAGTGCCAAACGTCTGCATCACCATGGTTTTTACGCAGAAGGAAGCATTAGAATCATCCAGATTGCATTCTAAATATCTACACGCGTAGCCCCACCCCCCTACCCCAAGAGATTCTTACTCAGTGACCAACACAGCCCAGTGGTGGGGGCATTGGCCGAGGCCTCGGCAGAGTCCGTGTTCCGCTCTGTCTGGTTCCGTGTCAGGGCCAGGTGTGAGATCTACAGGCAGATCTCAAGGCCTCCTGTCTCTCGACTGTTCCTCTCAGGACTTTCCCTTTCAGCCTACTAGGTCAGTGTGTCTGCCCATAAACCAGTGTCTTTGCAGGTGGGTCTCAAGAGCTACACTCAGAAAGAAACATTAGGAAGCCTCATTTTTGCTGCAGATATAAACCAAGTTCTCTGATGCAGCATTACCCCAATCAAGGAGATCCTTGATTCTTTGGGTGATTCCTCTTCTCTTGATTCATCTGCCTCAGAACTCCTATAGGGCAAAGGCATGAGTGGGGGGACCCCAAACCCCAGTGCTTAGTTTACTGAAAATTCAGAAGTCATGGAATAACTGAGTGAGTTGAATACTTTTTAAAATCTCTCCACAGGACCTAAAAAATTCCTTACATATAGTAGGATCCCAATAAATACATAATTATTCACACATACCATTACTTTCTTATATAAATATGTCTGCCACTCAACAATGAGCACCTTCTGAGAAGGGTCTTATTTTCATAGCCCCAACCCTAAGATGCAATATCCAGATCACAGCAGACATTTAGAAAGGATTGGCTGAATAGGTAAAAGAGTAAACAATTGAGAGAATAAAATAAGTAATTTATAATCATGCTGACAGAAAGCATGACTGAGTTCAGGAAACTGTCTAAATTCAGACACAACACCAAGTGTATGTTCTGTGAACTAGTTATTTCCAAGCTTTTGGATTTGAAAAATCAGTAAAGTTTTATTCACAGACACACAAAAGTGGGATAGTTATAGGTGCCAATTTGATTTTTTTATTTTGCTAAGTAGAAAAAGAAAGTACTATCTTCTATCACTGGAATTTCATAAAAGAAAGGACATTTTGAACAACAGAAGAGTATGAAGGGCATAATTTCAAAAGAATGGATAGTCCTTTACATTAAATAAATTAATTTTCATGGGAAAACTCAAGATTATGCCTTATTTTTCTCATTTCGACATTTGCTTTCATCTGACTTGAGAATCTCCATACTAGAATATGATTTGGTGACCAATAATTCTGAACCAATTCTGTAATTCATCATAGTCCCTCAGAGAATGGCTAATTTATTGTCTGAGAAGATCGGCAAATGGTTTTCCCTCTGTGCAGAGATGTCCACGTGACAATTTGCATCAGCAGGGGTAAAGGGTGGGTAGAAGTTTTGGTGGTGCTGCATCTTTTTGCTACTTCTCTTTTCCAGCTTTCCCATAATAGTATACTGTCATTCAGGTACGTTATGAAGGAAACAAAGAGAAAAAGTCTTTATTTTTTTTAAATCTCCACAGTTGAAAGTAAAATTTTATCAGGGAGTTGTGTATATTTAAAAGCACTATGGTTTTTGAGCCACTTTATTGATAACGGGAATATCAATTAACGTCAATAATTGTTGGTACCTTAAATTCCTTAAAGATAACTGATAGCAAAATTTAAAATTTAAAGGTAGAAAAAAATTACATAAAGGGAGTTTTATTGATGTCCATGAAGGCGAGACTCCTTATGTACTAAACTTCTATGAGATCTCTACCAAGTACATAATAGGAAACTTACTTAGTAATTATGAACTTGATCTTCGGTTTAAAGGTTAAGGAATCTAAATTCAGTCCTACAGTGACTAAAGCAACAACACCTGACATTCCCAAAAATTCCACTGGGGAGAAAAAAAAATGAATAAAATTAAATGCATTTAAATCTATACACTGACATACTTTATCTTGAGTGAAGAATTGGTAGGAAACTTAAGAGTAGCAGTTCTTGTAAAGTTGCTTCAAGGGAGTGGCCTAATCCAGTAGATCAGGGGCTGGCAAACTTTCTCTGTAAAGGACCAGATAGTAAATATTTAGTCTTTGTGGGCCATATGGTGCCTGTTACAACAGCTCAACTCAACGGTTGTAGTGCAAAAGCAGCCACAGATAATATGTAAATGAACGAGTGTCCAATAAAACTTATTTATAGACACTGAAATTTGAATTTCACATAATTTTTACATGCCACAAAATATCTTCTTTTTTTTTTTTTTTCATTTCTAGGACATTTATTACTGTTTGAAATTACCTTATTCATTCGTTTATGTTCTTTTTTTTTTTTTTAATTTCAGCTTATCATGGGAGTACAAAAGTTTAGGTTATGTATATTGCCCTGGCCCTCCCCTCCCCGAGTCAGAGCTTCAAGTGTGTCCATTCCCCAGACAGTGTACATCGCACTCATCATGTAGGTGGTATAAACCCATCCCCTCCCCGACCCACATCTGCCCAACACCCGACTGGTGTTATTCCCAAATATGCACTTAGGTGATGATCAGGGAAACCAATTTGCTGATGAGTACATGTGGTGCTTATTTTTTCCATTCTTGGGATACTTTTAACCCATTTTGAAATGTAAAAACTGTTCTTAGCTAACAGGCGGCACAAAAACAGGCAGATTTGGCCCAGAGGCTGTAGTTTGCCAAGCTCTGCTGTAGGCGATCATTGAGAATAGGGATAAGGGAAAAATAAGTTTAATAGCCCTCAAGGTGCTCCTTAAGCACCTCAGAAACATTGCCCTACATGTGCTAGCAGTTATGGGCCAAACTCAGTACTTCCTTAGTGACTGCAGTTCCTGAAGCCTGCTTTTCTTTTACCTGATATAGCCCTCCCTAATTAAAGTTGTAATTCACTGGGCTGTAAACAAAGGTGTAAATGTAATCTGAGGCAGGAAAACCAAGCATGGAGAATGTCTGAATACCATAAACACCAACAGTCTTAGGCTGCAGAGTCATCGAATAGCACATTTTAAAAAGTCAGACAGAAAGGAAGGGAAAGAACGTGAGAGGGAGGAATGGAAGAGCTTTAGGGCAGGGCAGAGCTGGTTGCTCTTGGAATGCGACCCTCCCCTTTCTCCCTCAGTGCCCCTGCATTTAAGTGTAAAACAGTCATGCTTCATATAGTTGCTGTGAAGATTGAATTAGAGAACATAAAAAGTGCTTGGCACACTTAAAGCAATGAATAAATGATAATCAATATTATTATGCTATTAATTGTTTTTATCTTATCACTATTGCTTAGTAAATTAATATTGTTTATTAATTTAAAGAGGATTTTATCATTCGTTTCTCTAATCACCTGAGTTCACTTTAAGCTTCTTTTTATCTACTTATTTAACTGAATTTAACTTAAATAACCAATGACAGCTTGGCACGGTGGTGTGCGCCTTAGTCACAGCTACCCTGGAGGCTGAAGTAGAGGATCCCTTGAGCTCAGGAGTTCGAGGTTTATAGGGAGTTGTGATCACGGCTATGAATCACCACTGCACTCCGGCCTGGGCAACATAGCGAGATCCAATTTTTAGTCTCCAAAAAAGTGATTAATTAATAATCAATGATAGTAAAACCAATGGTGCTGCAAACTGTGATGACAGGGAAACTGCCTCTCAAAACCTTATTTCCAATTCTCTATAATTATTATCTTATAAAGAAGGAACAAAGGGAATAATCAGCCCAGTCACAGGCAAGAAAGGGTTGCATGGTTTGTAGACTTTTAAAATGGTAATAAAACTGACTAAAAGTCCTCCTGCTTTTTATTATCTCCGTTCCCCAGAAATTGTAAGTAATGTCACTCGATAAAATATCCCCCCTGCTAGGATAGACCCACCCCTCTCCCCATCTTGGAATGCCTCTAGCCTGGACTTTTATGTAACTCGCATTCTTTTTTGAATTATACATCAACGCTCCTAAAGTGCCTTTTGTACACTAAATTCAAACTTTTTCCATGCGCCAATATAGCAATATTCCTAGGTGCGTCACCTGTCAACCAACCATGCCCCAGAAGCATTGCCTCCTTTGTCATGTTGCAATGTCTGTACAATTTTGTGACTATATTATTTCATGAAAAAGAATGAATGTGTTGATACGAGTGGAGTGATTTGTAAAAGTCTGAGTTTCGTGAATTTAACACAATAGCAACAAAAATAGAAATTACTATACGTGCTTGGAGAGGTGACTCTCTAACCTCAATCAGATGTTCTCTGGACTGAAGCCAGCTGATGGTGTGTTTATTAGTGAAGGAAAAGAACAAAAATAGATAACCGTGACCAAAATGTTTACATCAGAGGATGTGAAGTGAGAATTTTACCTATGTTTTAGCTTTCTGGCAAGGGAACTTTTCCTAACAGTGCCTGTTTCTGACTTTGCTGTTGGGAACTTATTAAGTGTAAGAGTAAAAGACTTCCTGAGGTGGCTTTTTAATTCCTCATTAAACAACAGAAATGTGTTGTCTCACAGTCCTGGAACCTAGAAGTCCAAGATCAGGGCGTGCGCAGGTTTGGTTTCTTCTGAGGGCCATGATGGAGAACCTGCTCCAGGCCTCTCTCCGAGCATCTGGCAGCCTCAGGCATTCCTTACCTTGTAGCTGCCATTCTCCCCGCGTCTTTACATCATCTTCCCTCTACGTGTGTCTGTCCCTGTGTCCAAATTTCCCCTTTTATAAGGGACCCAGTCATACTGAATTAGGGACCATCCTAATGACCTCATCTTGATCATCTGCAAAGACCCTATTTCTAAATAAGGTCACTTTCACAGGTACTGGGGGTTAGGATTTGAGGGAACACAATTCAAACTGTACCAGGAGGCGACCTAGCAAGGTTTAATTCTGAGTAGGGGCACAGTGATGCCTTGAAGCTACAAAGAATCATTGGCCAAAATCAGTCCTGACACAAGAGTCCTGCCTTGGGGATATACAAAGGCAGTCCAGAATGGATCCAGCCATTTTTAATACTATTTTTCATATCATGGGGCTGGGTACTTTCCTATCAGCCCTTGTATGTAAGCCTGAGTGGTTAATGCTAAATTCCTACCTTCTCTCAGTGATTCACACCCTGCAGTAAGTCTTACCTAAACAAATGCAACCGAAATAAAGATATTCCCTTTATGCTGGTAGTAGCTACAATCTCAGAGGCATAAATTCTAGAGAAAATCATCAATCTCTGTAAGGCCAATACTTAGAGACCTTGTACCTGCTCAGGAAAGTCAGCTGTTACATTTTCGGTAATTGTGGCAGCCAGCTATTGACCAAAGCCATCCTTGATATCAGCCATGGTGGGTGAATTTATACCATAAAAACTGGCAAACACTACAAATCAGGGCTTTTCTTTATCCCCAGAGAGACAGTTTACCACCCCACCACTACCTAACTCAATTTCCTCATTTTACAGGTGAGGGAACTGAGGCCCAAAAGAATTAAAGTACTGTGTGAAGTAACATAGCTAGTTGGAGCTAAAGCTAAGACTAGAACCAAGATTCTGGCTCAGTTCTCTGCACTCTGTTAAGTCAAAAGTGGCTCATTTGTTTAAAGATCTTATACTCTACAGCTATGTGAATTAAACACTCATAGAAATCAGCTGCAAATATTTTATGATACTGTTTAGTTAGCAAAAAATAATTAGACCTCATAATGTTTAAATATATTTTTAGTAAACATTTGATTTGCATTGAATTGAGCTGAACAGATTAAGCTTTTTGGTTGCATACCCAAATAAGCATAAGGAATCCATACTGCTTAACTAGATGACAACCCTATCCCAACTTGAAAAGTTGGATACCAGGACTGGGAGTCTTCTAATGTGGAAATGATGTTAAAGACTCAGGAACCCCATCTTATCCCCATGCCCTCAATTCACGCCCCCATACATCTGATAGGAGGATGCCAAGCATTGACGGAAAGCACCTCCATTTTTCAGAAGTAAAGGAGAAGTGAATCCACATTTATTGACTGCCCTACCTTAAGCCCAGTGGTGTGCTGGTAAATGTTTAAAACCAGCTTTTGGGGGGCACGGGGGAAGAAGCCCTGATTTGTAGTGTTGTAGTGTCTTCCAATTTCTATAGTGTAAAGACTCCCACCATGGCCAATTTCAAACTACCAACGTGATGTCACTTGAACAGAGAGATGGAAAGAGATGTGCATGATGCAGCCAGCCAGTAAGAGCTATCTCCAGCACACCCGCTAAGTGAGTCACACAGCACACATTATCCCGTTAATGCCTGCAGCACCCTCCATATATGAGGTGGTATTATGCCACTTTTAAAGATGAAGAAACTGAAGCTTAGAGAGGTGAAGTAATTTTCCAAGTCTGCCCAACTCCAAAGCTCTTCAAAGACTAGTATTGGTTTATTCAACCAGTAGGTGTTAAATTACTATCAGGCATATGGCAAGCTCCGAACTTAGAAAAGAGAACAAATAAAAAGATGACTAAGAGACAGCCTCCACGTCAAGGAACTCACAGTCTAGCAGAGAGAAAGATTAAATCAAATGTTTTTCTTCAGACATTTAAGGCATCCATAAAATCTTCACAGGGGGAGAAAAGAAATGAAGAGAGTTGAAGGAAATGAGCCTTCAGTTTCTAAAATTATAGAATATTTTCTATAATTTTACTGATTCAGGGTAGTGAGCAACTCCCAGGTGGCAATTTATCTTTAGAAGAAGCAGTGCTTTGGGGTAACTGGATGAAAAACTCCATCTTGAAACATGAGTTCTTTCATGGATGGAAGTTGCTTCACTGTGTGGGATGAGAGCAAAGGCAGAATTTAACAGTTTGGCCACAGTTACTATGACCGTTGGAGACTGGTTACCGCAGGCCAGTAAACACTTTAATTCCCTGAATTTCACTGGACTATACTAGCTGAAGGTCCACCAGTGTTGGGCACTCTTAACTCTTGTAATTATTCCACTCTCTTGCTTCTCTTCCAGACGTAAATATACCTGATAGACATATTTATCCAGATAGAAATATACCCTCTCCTGCCTACTAGCCTCAGGTAAGAGCCGCCATTTCTACAGTCTTTTCAATTTGGTATCCATTGAATTAAAGGCTGTTGAGCTGGAAAAGACCTCAGGAGCATCTCTTCCAACTTTGTCGTTTTTACAAAGAGGTTGCTCAGGGTCAGAGCAGGAATGAGCTCAGTGTTGATTCTTCTTCCAGGAGACTGACTGCTGGTGACTATACATAAGGTCTAAGGTAGATCTCAAAAAGAATAAGAAAGTAACCATAGAGAAGAGTGCAAGGGGAAGGGACATGTAGTTGAAATAAAGAGGATATTAAGAGAGACCAGGAAAGAGAGAGAGGTGGCAGTAAGACAACATGACAAGACACACAGAGGGCCCACAAAAAGGAGGAGATGTTAGAAAGAAGTAACTGGATTCAAGATCAAGAAAAAATAAAGATATGTAAAGCTTACTTTAAGGACAGCATTTTTTGTATTTGTTTCTGCCTTACCAATGTAGAAAGTCATGTACACCATTGAAAAGCAGAGAATGATGTCAGTCAGCACATTGCTAAAAAGGTCAGTCAATATAAACTTAATGATTTTTGCACACCAATATCCAAATATTATGCTTCCAAAAATGGCCACAGTGAGTCCCATGATTACAGGTAACTCTAGAAAAAACAAAAGAAGGAAAGAGAAAATAAGAAACAAAAAGTTGAGCTATAACTTTGCTTTCTTTTCATTAATGGCATTTGGGACTGTGCACTTTGGTTTGCTCTTGAGATTTTGAGTGGGGGCCTCATTCTGCAGCAGATGGGAGTGTCTCTGGAAAATCTGGCAAAAGAGGTGTGCTGTGTTTTTTTTTTCCCCTTTCTTCTCTACTAATACCACCCTTGGAAACCTAGCAAGGCCATCTCCCAATGAGTTTTTGCCACAGGAATCTGGCTATTGTCATTTCTGGGACCAGACTCTCCAGGACTGCATGAACCATTCTGCTTTCACCCTCAGATTTAAATACAGGACCACACTATCTCTCATTGAGATTCAGATTGACCCAGAAAAGAAGTAAATCTGAAGGAGGTGACACAACTGTGTGCATATTGAGAGAGATGAAATCATTAACGTTCTTTCCCCCTTAATTTCCAAGAAAACACATACAGTCATACCTATGATATCCATGGGGGATTGGTTCCAGAAGCCCCTGAGGATACCAGAATTGAAGATGAAAGTCCCTGATACAAAATGACATAGTATTTGCATATAACCTACAGCACGTACTCCTGTGTATTTGATTTAAAAGTATGATGATTTAAATCTCTAGATTACTTATAATACCTAATACAATGTAAATGCTATGTAAATAATTGTTATACTGTATTGTTTTTTAATTTGTATTTTTCTGTTGTTGTATTGAGTTTTTGTTGTTTGTTTATTTGTTTTCTAAAAATTTTCCTTCTGTGGTTGGTTGAATCCCTGGATGTGGAAGGCTGACTATAAGTGTTTTCTTGGCACCTGATATATCATTTTAATTGGTCCAAAAGTAAGGTATAGGGAAAGCAGCAAAGTTAAGACATCTTGAATGTATTTTAATTTTAATGAGAATGATTTTAGAAAATATACAGACAAAAAAATGCTCTTACCTGTAAACCTAGAAATGGGTATTGAGTTGCTCCGAAAAATTCCAAAAAAAATGGATATGAAGCCGCAAATGATCAATGATTCTCCTTTAATGACATCAATATACATTTTAGAAATGCCTGGAAAAGGAAACATAAACTATAAATGATGTTCTTGCACAGGAAACAAAGAAGAGATGGGAGAGGATAGGAAAAAATAATTTAAAAAAAAAAGAAGAAGAAGGAAAATAAGGTAACATGACTGGGATGGGTCTGAAAGAAAATTACAATCACCATTTTTAAATTTCTCTATTTTGCCTCTGTATTTCCAACGGCAAAGGAACATGGCCCTAGCACTCCTTGTATTGTTCATTGAACTTCAGAAACAGGCAAATATGTCTCAAGGTACTACATGTAGCTTGACTCAGACTCCAAAACAATCTCATTTTAGAAGTACAAAATATGACCCAGCAGTTCTACTCCTAGGTATATACCCAAGAGAACTGAAAATGTATGTTCACACAATGATTTGTACATAAATGTTCATAACAGCATTATTCACAATAGTCAAAATGTAGAAACAACTCAACGTCCATCAGCTGATGAACAGATAAATATGTAGTATAGTCCTACAGTGGGGCATTATTCCTACACAGAAAGGAATGAAGTACTTATTGATACACGTTACAAAGTGAACGTTAAAAACATTATGCCAAGTGAAAGAAGCCAGACACAAAAGTCACATACTGAATGGTTTGATTTATATGAAATATCCAGAATAGGCAAATACATAGAGAATAAAATAGGTTAGCAGTTGCCAGAGGCTTGAGTAGATGCCACATCCAAATTTCCATCTGATGTCATTTTCTTTCTGCTTGAAGGACTTCCTTTAACATTTTTTGTAGTGCAGGTCTGCTGGTGATAAATTCTTTCAGCTTTTGTATGTTTAAGAAAGTCTTTATTTACTTTTGCTTTTGAAAGATATTTTCACAGAACATAGAATTCTCAGACGGCAGTATTTTTCTTCTAGTACTCTAAAAATGTTGCTACACCATCTTCTGGTTTGCATTGTTTCTGAAGAGAAGTCTGTTGTTATTATTTTTCTTCCTCCAAATATAACGTGTCCTTTTTTCTGGCTACTTTTAAAATTTTCTCTTTATCATTGGTTTTAAGGAATTTGATTTTTATGCACCTTGGTGTAGTTTTCTTTGTGTTTCTTGGGCTTGGTGTTTATTGAGCTTCTTGAATTTGTGGCTTTAATTTTTAATCAAATTTAGAAATTTTTTCATCTATATTTCTTCAAATATTTTTCGTTCGTCCCTCTCTCCCCTTTCTTTTGGGGATTCATATGTTAGGTCATTTGAAGTTGTCTACAGCTCAGTGATACTCAGTTCATTTTTTTTCAGTCTTTTTCTCTCTGTATTTTATTTTAGGTACTTTCTATTGCTATGTCTTCAAGTTCACTAATCCTTTCTTCTGCAGTACCTAATCTGCTGCTATTAAGATAAATTACAATCATCTCATCTTACTACTTGTTACCAACTTTGACTATGACAGAGGGCACAAAAATACTGGTTAAACACATTGGGAGATTATTAGCACATTTGATTTATCTGATGAAGAAATCCTTTAACTCTTCTCTTAGATTCAGTAAGGTAACTGTGGCAAGTAAAGTATAAGGTTTGGTGTATAAAGTTTTGGATTTGACTTACACTTATTTTTAATAGTAAAATACCACAAGAATTACTCTCTACCTTCTTTATTGGCTTAACATGGGACTATCTTATGTTGATTCATTGTAAAACCTGGAAAAGGAAAGAATAAACCAAAAAACCTCTATAATTTCATGACCCAGATATAACCATTTTCACATTGAAGGGGTTTTTTTGTTTTTTTTTTTGAGACAGAGTCTCACTCTGTTGCCCGGGCTAGAGTGCCATGGTGTCAGCCTAGCTCACAGCAACTTCAAACTCCCAGGTTTAAGCAATCCTTCTGCCTCAGCCTCCCGAGTAGCTGGGACTACAGGCATGCGGCACCATGCCCAGCTAATTTTTTTCTATATATATAATTTTAGCTGTCCAGATCATTCTTTCTATTTTTAGTAGAGATGGGGTCTCGCTCTTGCTCAGGCTGGTCTTGAACTCCTGACCTCTAGCCATCCACCCGCCTCGGCCTCCCAGAGTGCTAGGATTACAGGCGTGAGCCACCGCACCTGGCCTTGAAGTTTTTTTCTGAGCATATAATTCTTTTTATTCAACTGAGATAATACTAAAACTTTGTATTTTCTTCTTTTATAAGATCCTCTTCCAGATTTGCTTTAAAATAAAAATTATTTGAGTCCTATCTGATCTTTTAAAACAGGTAATGAATAGACAAGTTCCTTTTAACTTCCATATGAACATCCACTACATTTTTCAGGGAGCCAATGCATCTCAGATTTAGGTTGTACAAGTTTTACAATCCACAAGGGCACCTCATCTAAAGAAGCACCGTTAACATTGTAGAAGCTGTAGTTTTATATATTATGATAATTTAAGGCATAAGGCAAAAAATAGTTGTTCCTTTAAAAAATTAATATAACAACTTGATAGAAGTAAACTGCTTTGAAGGACCATTTATCTAATTTATACAAAAGAGCTATATGGTGGTCCAGCCAACATCAAAAATAAGTGACAGTGATTTTCTGCATAAAAACAAATCAAATTTGTCCTACCAGGAAAAAATGCTACTGGATCCAGAACTCATATACTAACTGAGTGTTAGTGACATAAAGAAAATATCAATTAAGAGCTGGCCAAATACCTTCATTAGTTTTTTCTTAAAGAAAATAGAAGACTTTCTACTGCTCTTTGGAAAAAAACTTTAAATTGAAACTGCAATAAATAACATTGATCATTTATTATAACAATTTACAGTTCAGAGATTGCAGAAAAGGGAGTGGGACAAGCGTGAGGTAATAAAACAAGGGCCCATAAAAATGGCTAAAAAGAGAAAGACAGAAAAAACATTGTTCAGGGAAATAATGAGAAAAAAGAGAAAGGGATCATACTCTTTGAGAAATATAATTACCTTGAAACAATTTCAAACATCACCACAAAAAGTGCCTGAAACCCTCCTATGTTTTCCCAACTGTAGGTATAAATGGGTATAAAAATAGGAATATCACATGCTGGAAAGGTTGGAGGTTTTTCACTCCAATAATAAGGTAATATATTTCTACTAAATACAACCAATACTTCTGATATTTCTGAATTAAAAACAGAAACCATAGCATCTAACCATTTCATGTTATACTGCTGTGTTAATAAAACATGACAATAGGAGGCTATTTCAGAGTGGAATCATCTTTTATCTTACCAAGTAAGATAGGAAGTAGTGCAGGACTCCAAACCCTCTTGGGAATCAGCTTTTATTGAGTAACATATTTGAGAGCCAGACTAAAACTTACCCCTTTTCTTTGCAATAAACTACTAACCCCCTCTGCCACCTGCCCAAACCTTAGCCATTCCAAAATGGAGGCAGTTCTAACAAGAGGTAGCAAGGCTTTGGAGAAGTCTCACTGGGGGTCTTTATTTTTTCTCTGAACTGGTAAACAAACTCATCAACTTAGAATCTCTATCTTGTGGCTTAGAATTCACTGGAATGGAATAAGAATGCCAATTTTTATCACCCCCTAGAAAGGTTACATTTCTTCTTAAAAATATCCTTTGAGATTATAATTGATTCTGTTTATCTCAGATCCTCAGTGGTTATCTTATTTGCACTGTCTCCTTCAAGTCAAGCAATGCTTCATCCCCAAGAAGAGCATAAATTCCTACTCTGCTTGGATGCACAATTCATGCAAAAAATAATAATCAAAAAAATGTATCCTTATATTTCAAAGATAAGAGAGAGAAATAAATTTGACATACCAATAGTTTTCATTGAAGCCACAGAATGAATAGGATCTATAATGCTGAGGGTGATGCTAAAGAGCAGGCAGGATTGCAAATCCCATGAACTTTTATTGAATACCAGAACGATATACCCAATTATGATGAATGCTATAAAAAAGCTAATTAATCCAGTAGACAAGACCTGTGAATGAATTCATAACATAGTATTAGATTTAAAGTCTAAAGATGGCATGACTGCATTTACTTGTGTCCCAAGAGTCAGATATTGGTTATAAATTATATGCAATTACTCTGGAAAATAATAACTTTAAAAAATATTCTAGTTTAACCACCTGCCTCTAAGAAACCAGCCCTTTCAAACAAACAAAATTCTACCTTCTTGTTAAAAAGACTGTTTAAACTCTCTTTCTTGTTGCTTTTCCAGTTTAATAGTTCTCAATATCAAAATGTTCTTAAAACAGAATGCAATTTCTCCTGCTTCTATATAGAACATATTCTGGTTTAACCTTTGTGGAAAGTAACATGGAGATACCTCAAAGAGCTAAAAGTAGAACTACCTTTTGATCCCATTACTGGGCACTTACCCAAAGGAAAAAAAGACAGTCTATAAAAAAGACATCTGCACTCGAATGTTTATAGCAGCACAATTCACAATTGCAAAGATGTGGAAACAAACCAAGTGCCCATCAATATATGAGTGGATTAATAAAATGTGGTATATGTATACCATGGAGTTCTACTCAGCCACAAAAAACAATGGTGATCTAGCACCTCTTGTATTATCCTGGATGGAGCTGGAGCCCATTCCACTAAGTGAAGTATCACATGTACTCACCATCAAATTGGTATTAACTGATCAACACTTATGTGCACCTATAGTAGTAACATTAATCAGGTGTTGGGCAGGTGGGAGGGGGGAGGAAGGGATGGGTATATACACACCTAATGGGAGCAGTGCGTACCGTGTGGGGGATGGACACACTTGAAACTCCGACTCAGGTGGGGCAAAGGCAATATATGGAACCTAAACATTTGTACCCCCATAATATGCTGAAATAAAAAAATAAATAAATAAAAATAAAACACACCCTGGCTTCTTCAGTGTTGAAAGTAAATCATTACTGACATATTATGTGTAGTACATAACACAAATTTATATACCAAGGCACTAAAATATTCAGAGAAGATTCTCCCTTAACCTTTTATTAATTATAAAACAAATATTTCTACAATAAGGAGGAGAGAGGCCATAAAATGCTTCAGATTAAGTGATTCCCACAGTTTGTAATTTCTCTGAACACATTGTTTATGCCCAAGTATAATAAAATATTTATTTTCCAAAATTATTCCTTAGGGAAAAATAGTTGTATTATTCAACATTCTTATTTTCCATCTCTGTCTTTTGTTCTACTTTCTGTAAGACTTCCACAACTTTCCCATTAAACCCTTTTATTGAATTAGTTCATTTCAGCTATCATATTTTCAATTTTCAAGATTTCTTTCTGGTTCTGTTTCTTTTTATAGTATTATGATCTTACTCCTTATTGTTTCTCTAAGGCTATTAATTATATATATTTGGAAGTTTTCTTCTATCCCTTATTTTTATCATGAGTGCATGTTGATTTTTTTAATCAGCCTACATCATGTTTTGATGAATGTTGGTGTTATCAAATGTTATCTCTGTATCTATTGTGATGTTATATGGCTTTTCTTCTTAAATCTTTTAAGAAGATTGAATTACAAAAGAGATTTTTTTAATGCTAACTTTGTAGTTCTGAAATAAACACAAGTTGATCACGTTTTTATTATTCATATGTCACTGAATATATTTGTGCCGAAAGTTTATATAGAATTTTTCCAACTATGTGAGTGAGATTGGCCCATAATTGTTCTTTCTCTTACTATTCCTGTCTAGTTTTGGTGTTAAGGTTAAACAAGCTTTATAAAATAAGTGTGGGAGGGTTTCATCTTTTACTTTATCTGTAAGACATATGATTGGAGTTATCATTTATACTGATTCACAGAACTTGTATTTAAAATAGCTTGGGTGTCATATTTTCCTTTTTGGAAGATTTTTATCTACCAATTCAATTTTTTAATGGCCATGAGACTATTTAGGTCTTTTTAAATTCTAGAGTAAGTTTTGGCAAATGACATATTTTTAGGAATTTTCCATTTTATTCAAGTATTAAAACATTTTTTGCTGAATCACAAAGAAAACAAGACATCAAAACTAGAGGGATGCAGTTAAAGCAGTGCTTAAAGTGCTTAAGGCAATGCTTATAATTGTAAATGCACATATTAGAAAAGAATAAAGGTTGAAAATTTCAATGATTCAATTAAACAGTAGATTAAACACTACTAAAGAAAAAGTAGTGAATGGGAAGCTGAATTTGAGGAAATTACATAGAATACAGCACAGAAAGATAAAAGAGAATTAAAAGCCATGGAGAATACGATGAGAAAATAACATACAACAAATGGGAATTCAAGAATGAAATAATGGGCCGGGCGCAGTGGCTCACACCTGTAATCCTAGCACTCTGGGAGGCCGAGGCAGGTGGATCGCTCAAGGTCAGGAGTTCGAGACCAACCAGCCTAAGCAAGAGCGAGACCTCGTCTCTACTAAAAATAGAAAGAAATTATCTGGCCAACTAAAATATATATAGAAAAAATTAGCCGGGCATGGTGGCGCATGCCTGTAGTTCCAGCTACCTGAGAGGCTGAGGCAGTAGGATCGCTTAAGCCCAGGAGTTTGAGTTTGCTGTGAGCTAGACTGATGCCACAGCACTCACTCTAGCCCGGGCAACAAAGCGAGACTCTGTCTCAAAAAAAAAAAAAAAAGAATGAAATAACAAAGTATAGAAAGTATTAGAGATAAGAGCTGAAATGTGTCTACAATTGGTGAAATATATTAATCCTCAGATGTGGGAAGCATAAGAAGTCACAGTATGGATAAATAAAAAGATACCAACACCCAGAACATCACAGTGAAGCCATAGTAGTACCCCCTTATCTCCAGGGGATGTGTTCCAAGACCCCAGTGGATGCCTGAAACCAAGGATAGTACCAAACCCTATATATACTATGTTTTTTCCTGTACATACATGCCTATGATAAAGTTTAATTTATAAATTAGGCACAGTAAGAGATTAACAACAACTAATAATAAAATAGAACAATTATAATAACATGCCAGCATCACTACTCTTGCACTTTGGGGCCATTATTAAGCAAAATAAGGGTTACTTGAACCCAAGCACTGCAACACCTCAACAGTCAATCTGGTAAGTGAGATGGCTACTAAATGACTAATGGACAGGTAATGTACACAGAGTGGATACACTGGACTGAACAAAGGATGTTTCACCTCCTGAGAAGGATGGAGTGGGATGGCTCAAGATTTGGTCACACTACTCAGAAAGACACACAATTTAAAACTTATGAATTGTTTATTTCTGGAATTTTCCATTTAGTATTTTCGAACTGCAGTTGACTGCAGGTAACTGAAACCCTGGAAAGCAAAACCATGGATAAGGAGGGACTACTGTACAGAACACCATAGAAAAAGAGACAATCTTAAAAGGGAGAAAAGACTGGTGCTTACAAAAGAATGACAATTAGACTGATAGCAGTTGTCTCAAAAGCAACAATTAAGCTCAGCTGTTATTCAAATTGAGGCAAAATAAACACATTTTCAGAGAAACAAAGACTACTAAACAAAGAGAGGTGAGTACTCACAGATCTTTAATGAAAAGGATACAAAATTACAGCTAGAAGGTATTAATAGATAGGACCAAGTTCTAGTGTTCTATACCACTGTAGGATGATTTAAGTTGACAATAATATATTACATAATTTCAAATAGCTAGAAGGAGGATATGGAATATTTCCAACACAATGAAATGATAAATGTTTGAAATGATGGATATGCTAATTACCCTGATGGGATCACTATACATTTTATGTATGGAAACATCACTGTGTACACCATAAATATATACAATTATTGTATGTCAATTTTAAAAACAAAATTTTTTATTTTTTAATTTACTTTAATTTTTTTTGTTTTTTGGAGACAGAGTCTCACTCTGTTGCCTGGGCTAGAGTGCCATGGCATCAGCCTAGCTCACAGCAACCTCAAACTCCTGGGCTCTAGCAATCCTCCTGCCTCAGCCTCCCGAGTAGCTGGGACTATAGGTGCACGCCACTACACCTGGCTAACTTTTTGTTTCTATTTTTAGTTACTTGGCTAATTTTTTTCTATTTTTAGTAGAGATGGGGTCTTGTTCTTGCTCAGACTGTCTTGAACTCCTGACCTCAAGCAATCCTCCTGCCTCGGCCTCCCAGCCTAAACAAAATTTTTTAAAAACTACTAAAGCAACAATTCAGGGAAAAGGAAGCTGAATCCAGAAAGATGGAGTAGGATGCAAGAAGGAACAGTGAGCAAAGAAATTAAAATTAGTAAGCATGTGGATGAGTGTAGAGAAGCATTAGTACTTAAAACATTTATAATAGTAATAATAATGATGACAACTAATTTCAGAAATGGTAGTTCTATGTTAATAATGTAATAAAATATAAGATGAGAAAGGATGATTGAAATTAAAGCATTCTGAAGTTCCTACATTATTTAGAGAAAGATAGATACATTGATTTAGGTTTAGACTTATTAAATCAAATGTGATTATTAAAAATTTTAGTTTAAAAACATATGAAACCATTAAGAAAATTGCATTGTTTAGAAATATAACAATTCTGGCTGCACTTAACAGAAAACAGCACTTACAGTGTCAATAAATGGAGATTTTGTTTTTCTCAAGTAACCTTAAGTCCAGAATAAGCAAACTTATGCTGGTATGGTGGCTCCCAATGCCCTCAAGGACCAAGGCTGTTTTTTTTCTTTTTGTTCAGCCATCCTTAGTACATGTTCTCATGTTCACCACCTCATAATCTCAAGATGGATACTGCTCCTCCAGCCCACTGGAGGGCTCCAGGCAGAAAGACAGATAAAACCAAGACCAAAAAGCACGTGCCAGCTGATTTGGCCCCTTTATTAAGGGCTTTCTAGAAACCTTATCTGGCAAACTTTTGTACACATTTCATTGGCCAGACAGACTTCTTAGGCTACCATAGGTGCAAGGGATGATGTGAAATGTGGTCTTTTACAATGGACCTTCTGTCATACCAAACAAAAAATATTAAGTTTTTGTTAGTGAGAAAGAAAGAGAGAATGCATATTGGGTAAGTAATCAGAAGTGTCTGCCACAAAATTAAAAGTAGATTATAAAATTTTTGAACAAGTAGGAAGAACAAAAGGGAAAAAGAAAACTGAATCAATTTGATTGAGAAAGGGAAGAATGAGAAAAACTAAAGAAAAAGCATGGTAAATACAAAGTACAACATAATATGTGAGAAAAAAATCCAAATACTTTTCTCTTTTGATTTTTTAAAATCTATTTTTAATTTACAAACAGTAAAATTCACTCTTTTGGTGTACAGTTATATGAGTTTTAATAAATGCATACAGTCATGTAACCACATCCACAATTAAGAAACAAAACATGGCTGGGTCTAGTGGCTCACACCTATAATCCCAGCACTGTGGGAGGCCGAGTCAGGAAGATTGCTTGAGGCCAGGAGTTTAAGACCAGCCTGGGCAACATAGGCGGAACCCATCTCTACAAAAAATTTAAAAATTAGCTGAGCATGGTGGCCTGTGCCTATAGTCCCAGGTGCTCAGGAGGCTAAGGCAGGAGGATTGCTTGAGCCCAGGAGTTCGAGGCTACAGTGAGCTATGTCCATGACACTGCACTCTACCCTGGGCAACAGAGCGGGACCCTGTCTCAATAAAAAAATAAACAGGTCCATCACCCCAAAAATTTTCCTTGTGCTACCCCTTTGTATTCAATTCCTTCCTCCACCTCCAGTCTTTGGCAACCAATGATCTATTCTCCAGATCTATGGTTCTGCCATTTCTAGAAGGTCTATGCATGGAATTATACAATATGTATGGACCCTATTGAGTCTGGCTTCTTTCTATTAGCATAATGCATTTTAAACTCTTCCATGTCGTGCCCATCAATCCTCCATTCCTTTTTTATTGCTGAGTAATATTCCATAGTAAGATGTTCCACAATTTGTTTATCCATTGACCAATGGAAGAACATTTTAGTTGTTTCCAGACTTTGAGATGATAAATAAAGCTGCTATAAAGATTAACATAGAAATTTTTACGTGAACATAAGTTTTCAATTCTCTTCAGTATATATATATATATATATACTACAGTATATATATATACTGAAGTATATATATATATCTTACTGGAGTAAGATTGCTGGGTCATATGGTAAATATATGTTTAACTTTATGAGAAACTCCCAAACTGTTTTCCAAAGTGGCCATACCATTTTTCATTCTCACCATCGATGTAAGAAAGTTCTGTTTTCTCCACATCTTCACCAGCACTTGGTGGTATTATCAGGTTTGTTGTTATTACTGTTGCCATCTAATAGGTATGCAGTGGTATCTCATTGTGGTTTTATTAGTATTTCCCCAATGACTTATTATGTTGAACGTCTTTCTAAGTGCTTATAGTCCATCCATATATCTTTCTTGGTGTCTCAAATCTGTCCAAATCTTTTGCCCTTCTAAATTTATTTTTAATCACAATAAATATTCATGGACTAAAACTAATTTAAAAAAAAAAACAGCAGAGATTCTTAACCTGGATAAGATAACAAAATGCAACTGTATACTATCAAAAGACATCTAAACATAAGAACACTAAAATCTTGAAAATAAAAGGATGGAAAAATCATAGCAGGCAAACACTAACCAAAATGAAGCTGGTATAACTATAGCAATACCAGACAAAATTGACTTAAAGCAAAAAGCATTATTTGGGATGAAAGGGTACCTAAATAATGAGAAAAAAAACAAGTATAAAAATAACAGTACTTGTAGATACTTAATAATTAGCCTCTATATAAAGTAAAAACTAGTAGAATTTCAAGGAAAAGTTGATAATTCCAGAGTCATAGTAGAAACTTAGATTGAGCAGAAAAACAATATTGGCAAAGATATATAGAAAAATGAACTTCATAGTTAAGAAAACAATCTGGTGAACAAATTTAGACTCCTATACTCAACAATTAGACAATATACATTTTTGTAAAGCAAAGGCAGAACATTTGGGAAAACTGATCATGTACAAGGCTACAAAGCAAATATTCACAAATTACAAGACCTAATATACAAAACACATTCTCTAATTGCAATGTGATAAGCGAAATAATAATAAAAGCCACATTTGGAAAATCTAAGACAACTTCTAAATAATTAATAGGTCAAAAAATTATATGAAAATCTAGAATTGGATGATAATGAAAACACTATAATCAAAACGTGGGATGCCACTAAAAAGAAAATTTAAAACCTTAAATGCACTAAATACAAACAAAAAAGCTAAAAGTCAATCAACTAATGTTAACTCAAGATGTTATAAAGAACCAAATAAAACCAAAGAAAGTAAAATACTTTCTGAAAAGACAAAATAGTTCAATACCATGATTAAGAAAAAAAGAGAGAAGGCACAAAGAACAATCTTTGCAGTGAAAACAGGAGCAAATCTACAGATACAGTGGGATGAAATTAAACATAGTACTAGAATCCAGGTTTTGCCACTTATCAACCTTGTTTGTGACAGCTGAGCTTCAGTTTGCTCAGACACAAATTGGAGTTCATATTTACTCTGATATTTACACTGAGACTGCCTAGTCACAGTGGTCACTCAGCAAATACTAATTCCTTCCCTCTCTCTTCCACTCTCTTTAATTATCGGTTTGGCAAAATGAAGAGGGCAAAACTAGAAATGTGCAATCTGAAAATTATTCATCTTCTATACAGACAGTCATATTCTCTGTCAACATGCATAAGCAAGAATTGACCATAATTTGTTTTAAAATGTGTTCTTACCTGCCAAAATATATTCTTGAGTACATAACAGTCCACATCCAAAGCAGCCATAAATATAATTAAAGGTAAAAAAAATGAATAAAGTGAAAAACTTGGTGTTCTTAGAAGAGGATAGACAGCTTGGTGCACCTAAAGTAACAAAGGCAAACAAGAAATTAGTTCACTGTCATTTTCAAGTATTAGAAATTAGGTTGATGCTATGTCAATCAATATAAATTTTAGAACATTCCAGTTTGCAACTAATGAGAGATTATCTGCAAGGTTGATCCTGGGGGTCTTGGGGTAGATTTATTGCTCTAACCATCCAGACAGGTTTTATATATATTTATATAGTCCTTTATATACAGAGAGAGAGAATTGTGTGGGTTTTGGCTACATGAACATTGCTTGTGGTAGGGAACCAGTATTTTCAAAAGTGGAAAACCTACCATTGGTGACACCAGAAAACATTTTAGGTGATTCACAGGTAAGTATTTTTTTATTTGACTGTTATATGTTTATTTTAATTTACAATAGGCAGGGGAAAGAATCTTAAACAAGTACTTGTGGTTTCACAGACAGTTGCTTAGGATTTAAAATCTTTTAGTGAGTCAGTAGAGAAAAAGCGTACATAGATAATAGTACAGATTGTATTTATAAGACATAAATCATGAAGGTTGTACATAGATTAGCGGTAAATATAACAACAATGATTAAAGTGCTATAAATATTCCCTTCTAAAAAGTTTATTTTGGCCCAATGAATAGTTTAACTTTCATTCCTTGACCTCCTTGTGCCTCAGTTTCCTCATCTGTAAAATGGGAATAGAGTACCTACTTCCACTGGGGTGCTGTGAGAGTAAATGATTTAACTGAAGAGTTAATAGGCTAATAACTTAATAAACACAAAACACTTAAAAGAGCCTAGCACATAGTAAACACGCAAAAGATGTTAGGTGGTAATAGTGGTGGTATTTCAGAAGATTAAGAAGAGGCTTTTATAATCCTAGAGGGGTATAAGCATTATCTCCATTTTTAAAAAATAAGGGAATGAGTGAAGGCAAATTGTTATTGATCTCATTGCTATACAGTTGAAATTAGGAGTTAATACTAAGTTGATAAATTAATGATTTTTTTTCTTGTATCTATAGTGTATATTATATGATGCATGTTTTGTTATTGATTGCATTGCTATGCAGTTGAAATCAGGAGTTAATACTAAGTGGATAAATCAATGATTTTTTTCCTTGTATCTGCAGTGTATATTACATGCTGCATGTTTTACATTGAATCTAGCAGTTAAAAAAGAATAACCATGCCTCATAATGAAAATGACTAGTGGTCTCTACAAGTATTAAAAACAACAGCAGGAAGAAGCCTATGTATGTCCAGGGGAAGAAAACCAGAGCAAGCCTTCAAAGGCAGATGCTAAGGAACCCAAGAATACAAACAAATTTTTCTCACTTTCAAATTACTGCTTTATTTTCAGCTTCCCTAGTTTATGTATGGTTTTCATTTTCAAAATTTTTGATATCAGGTGAAATTTTTTAGCTGTTCATATAAAAAAATTCCATGCTTTAGGGGATGAGGTGGGATTGAACCTTATTTTTGGTATTTGTCCTTTAATTTATTCTCTAATTTATTGTACATACAATACCTCAATAAAATCGTAGGCCAGTCGTCCTATCACAAATCCTGACAGAGAAAGAACTGTCAAAACAAGGACGTCAGAATTCTTTATATATGTCCTCAAAAGCCCTAAAGAAATAATGTGTGTGTTATTTAAACATAATTTATAGTTTCAAAATGATTTCATTAATATTCCTTCTCTCTACTTATTTAATCTTAAACTTCTGAGTGTCATATCATATGGATAAATAATTGACAACTGTTACAAATCTATCTCTTAAGAACAAGACACACATAATGAGGCATCTCTAACAAGTGAATCTGGAAAATATTGACGTTTCAACAGTGTCTGACTGGCCCACCCAGTGACATGTTAGGATCACTGTATGGGTATCTTAACAATAGATCTGATGGCAAGAAATTATAAAAAGCCAAACTTCATATCTACATAGTATATCTTATATTAATAATCACTCATCCTAAGCTACAGCAACATATGTTCTATAATTTTCCTAAAGCCAGAAATACATTTAACTAAGCTCTAACCATAAAGAAAACTGCCTTTATGAGACAAGTAACAAATGGCACTTATTATTCCCTATCTGCATTTTCTTGCTTTGAAACTCTCTACTCTTTCCAAAACCATTCATTTCGTTCACTCCAGAGGCAAGATATAGACTATAATCCAATTAATTTATGCCTGGGACAAGATTCATTGACACCCTAGATGCTGCATTTGCTGCCTTCCAGTTATGGGTTAAGCCAAATCAGCAAATATTTATTGAATACGGATGGTCCTGACTTAAATGATGCTTCGACTTGTGATTTTTCAAGTTTATGGTGATGGGAAAGTGATACACATTCAGTAGACACTGTACTTCAAGTATACATACAACCATTCTGTTTTTCAATTTTATACAATATTCAATAAAATCCATGATTATACGTTATTATAAAATAGACTTTGTGTTAGATGATTTTGCCCAAGAGTAGACTAATGTAAGTGTTCTAAGAGATTTTAAGGTAGGCTGTGCTAAGCTATGATGTTCAGTAGGTTAGGTGAATTAAATGCATTTCAACTTACAATATTCTCAACCTATGATGGGTTTATCAGGACATAACTGCATCATAAATTGAGGAGCATCTCTACTTCTTACAGGTAAGACCAGATAAAGAAATGTTTTTCACACTATTTCTGCAATGCCCTTTCCTCCTGGAGTATTTGTCTCTATAAAGGATCTAGAGCTAGTGAGGTTTTTGGTCGTCAGCATCTTGTGAGACCAAAAGGGACCAAAGTCATTAGTAAATATTTAAAGACCCCCAGAGAGAGCAATTTCACTCCTTGATACAGTGGATAAAATTGAAGAAGTTCATTAGGCTTTATTATTTGTTCCTTGATAGTCTTCCTAGTTCAAGAAAGGATTTTAAACCAGCTGACATCTTTCCCAAATAAATTTTCTTTTACAGAAATCTAGAAACTTTTCTCTAAAGTTGAATTGTGGAATAAAGCACCTGTATTGTTGAATATGTTACTTTAGCTACATGAATATTATTCCCTATTCCTGTTGAATTTTTAATCATTGTTTAAGAGGCCCTTATTTGTGAAGCCTTTCCTAATTTTCTTCTGGAGGGTGGGGTGGGTGGTTCCTCTTTCCTGAAGAAAAATCACATCAAAAGCCATAATGAAACGGATGAAATTAATGACATCAGTTATGTCAATGGTAAACTGTATGTCTGGGCTCTATTTGTCTATTTGCTCCAATTATCCTCCCCCCATCTCAGATACTTCAGTCAGGTCAGGCCTGGCCAGGCAGGCTGTATAAGGCTCTCCCTCCTCTGGTGACCAGAGAATCCTGACCATACCTTTAAAGTTATACCTACCACATTGCATTTTTTGTAATTATTTGTTCACCAATGTCCCCCATGAGAGGGCTGCTCAAGCTTAAGGACTGCCTCATTCTCCTTACATGCCTACCACACTGCCATGCTCAGCAAATGTTACTAAACGAAGAATTATAGCATAGATGCTACTTATAATTAAATGAAGCTAGACTGACAGCATTCACTCACATCTTATAGCTTCATTGAGCCCCTTCTTTTGATGTAGTTGTGATCACTTTCTGCACTGAGAAGAGGTTCAAAGGGCAGAGGAGAGATAAATTTCAAAAACAACCACCTACCTCCCCAAACAACAATGAAACAGACAAGCAGTGTGAAATATTCCTTTTGAACAAGGTAGTCAGCTGGCTTCCCGCAGAGTAAATCAGGTTTTTTATCATCTTTTTGTGACCAGAAAGAGTTCATTTTTGCCACTGCTTTTCCAGCCTTAACTTGATGGATTCGTATATGTTATTATTGGCACTTTCACTTTTGCAGACTAACCTGTAATAATATGCAAAAAGAACATGAGACCTGCCAGGACCCAATTCATCCACACTCTTTCTACCTAAGATTGCACCACAGTGAGATCTGAGCATGTCTCTTCTTGTCACAGAGCACATATTAATACCTCTTGTTCCAAAAACATTTTATAGGAACACTGAAAGTACTTTGGTGTTTCTTGCACTGCTACATGTATGGGAGAGGGGGTATATGGATTGTTGCACTTACCATTGTAATGATACAGGAATGTGCTTGCCTTCCCCATTGGACAGTGAGTTTCTCAAAGACCAGGGATGAATATTGACTGCATATTAATATTACTATTAAATTAATGTAATATTAACTGAATATTAGGCTGTGCACACATTTTGTGGCACAAGATAGGCTCTCCAAAAGTATTTGATGGGCTGAACTCTTTGAGGTGGAAGGAGCAATGGTAAATATTATGCTCCTCCTTCTCTGTCAGTACAAATCATTCAGGAATTCCACTTTACTACTCCAACCCCAATACCTCTTTTTCCTCTCTCAGCCCCCTCCAAATGAAGAATCGAAATGGGAAACAAGGTCAAAGTTGAGTCACCCCAGTTAAGGTTGAGTGTGAGGATGAGGGTGAATAACCTAAACAAAGGAAAAGACCAAGGTTAGTTTGATCATATGGTGCCTTTGAGTAAATTTTAAAGAGGCTCCCTTCCTCAGAGCAATGAAGCCTGAAACAGGGCATGTGGCTTGGCATGTGAATAACAGGCTAGATTTTGGCCCCAATAGCCCACCTCAGCTGGTGCCTTGTGCAGAATGTAGCCTGTGCAAATCTATGCAGTGGTCCTGAGAAGGACTTGTTCTACTTTTCCTTGCAGCTAGCCCTAACCTAAAAATCCTAGAGGTTCCTGAAGTATGCCCACATATATTTAAAGCTTATCTTTGGTCCCTTGTTTTGCACTTGTTTGGTCTACAGGTCGCAATGATTCTGATGTAAAGCAGAGGGTGGGCCAGAAAAGAGATTCAAAATACTACAAATTCAAATCACTTCACCTGTCCCTCCAGTCCTTCAGGTCCTTGGCATCTTCAAACCCTGCTATCCTTAATGACCCTCAAATAGAGCTCTTCCCCAAACTACCAAGACCAGAGATATGTTCCTCCAAGTCTAAGCTGGTTCAGAGTTGAAATCAAGATGAAGGCTCTCAAAATCCCAAAGATAAATGCTCAGTTCTGTGTCCGTTTGCCAGGGCCAGGATTACCAACTGATACCATGCCAAAAGCCATTTCCATGCCTACTTCCCATTGGTTTCTGACAACCTGCTTTCATTCTGATTGGCTACATACATTATCCTCACCCCCAATCAAGAAGAAGCCAGTGATCTAGTTCCAAGGAAGCTTGCATTTCTTAATGTTCAAGCTGCGTATACACCCACAACTGTTTCAACTGATTTTCTTTGCTTGACATAGTAGCTGAAATGGTCAAAGATATCTCCTTCTAAATATTTTGTAGTATATATACATGCTGTTTTTCTTATGCCAACCCTATGTGGTTCAGCCCTAACCCTCTTCAACACTGTCTTGTCTCCTCTCTCTTTCTCAGTCATGCTTTCCCATTTTCTTTTTCTATCTCTCCTTCCTTTTCAATGTTTCTCACTCCCATTTTCCTCCCTAACTCCTATTAGTCATTGGGTTTTGGTCCTTAATTGGAAGAAATAATGTTGCCTATTCTTCACAAAAGGACAAATACATCCCAAATTCTGTGATGCCTAATTTATATTTTTTGCCTCAAATCTAAACACTAAAAACAAATACAGTATAAATATTAAACAAATGAATAAGCATGAATTGGTAGATTACTTTCAAGGAAGAGAGATTTTGTGACACGCTCATCAAGGTATATCCTCTTCCCCGGGGCACCAAGGAGCACATCACAGCAGTAAGATTACTAAATCTATCATCAGTCTTCTTCCTCACTATGTACAAGGAACCTTTGACAAATGAAAGTCTCAATTCCTACTTGAGACCAAGTTGTGTTTCCGTCAATTGCTCTGTCTGCCCCAACTGTAATAACCACCATTGGCACCCACACACCACCCCCTAAAATATTCTTTATAACTTTTTGATTTTGTACAGACTGGTATGGCTCTTTTAAGCCACTAGGCCCAATCCTACCACAAATGCCAGGGACTATGTAAAGAAACAAAAGTTATCTTATTCAAAGGCTTTCTCCTGAGAGACAGACTCATACTCTTTCCCATCCTGCCTTCACTTAACTCATCTAATTACCAAGTTCACCATCCTTTCTCCCATTTTCATCTTCACCTTATCTACATTGGTGGTCACTTTTATTTCTCTTAACATTAACTTTGACCCTCTCCTCAGCTAGTCCCTCAGGTCATTTTGAGTAACACCCTTCCAGCTTCTCTCTAGCCCCTATCCTACTTCTGTCTCCTCAGGCTCACTTGGTTCACCTACGCCCTACAGATAAGACTCCTGTGGTTTGAATTTAAGTTTCAAAATTCAGATTCTCCATGACTTTTAGAAAAATCCTTATACTTCAGGAAAATGTGGACAAAATTCATAGAGGCAGCTCTAGCTTACATATACTTCAGAGAGCTAGAGATAGCACATAACTAAAATACATAGATGATCAAATTTGTCTACATTAAACCCTTTCCCATAGGGCTTTTACAAAAAGCAACAATGACTTTATATTTCACCATTTTTTGTAAATCAAGCTGAAGTACAATTTGGGAGATTTGGGGAATTGAGGGCTGAGGGGCTGCCCAGTGTGTTCCCCCACTATCCCATCTTCTGACAGTGGACGATACTACTTGACTGAGATAGGCACATAACATAGGTGGCATCCCCCTAACATTACAATTGGTTCAGGGGTGAGCATGGGACTCAGACAAGTCTAATCAGGTGGCTCTTTAGGTTAGTATATACCATTATTGGGAGACAGCTGCTCTCTTTCCATTTGGGCTTAGCTGTGATGATGACTTCCCGAAGCATCTAGCCATCTTCCCAGCTCCATGGAGAAAGCCAACCTAAAGTCTGAAAGGTTTTATGAGGCACCACCTTAGATATTTCCGAGGTCTTAACAATTGGCCTTCCAATCCCACCCTGGATTTTATCTTTTCCCAGAAGCTATTTCTTAGTTTGAGAACGTTTTGCCATCTAGAGAGGATAGGAATGAGATGCAGTTTTATTTTCAAAGCTAGTAAGTAGTAGCTTTTTTATTCTTATTTTAAATTTTATTTGAAAGCTGAAATACCCTTTTCAGCTTATCTCTTTCCTCTAACATTTTAGTAGAAGCCAGGTGGCACTTGCACACTGTCTGGAAATGTCCTTAGCAGTTTCACTGAGTTCATTACTTAGACAACAATGTGGCCAAACTTACCACCATCTTATAGCAAAGGCCCCTTTTTCCAGCTTCCAACAACATTTTCCTCTCTTTCCTATAAACTCCCACCAATAGTCTTTTAGAGTCCCTTAAGGTTTCTGCTAATACTCTACTTGAGTGCCTGTGGGTTTTCATTCACACTGTCCTCTAGGCCTCTCTGGCCTCTGACTACCATTCAGTCCCAAAAACAATGCCAAATATTTTAGGTTTTGTTATGTCAATTTCTCACTTCCAGGTTCCAAAATTTGTTTGTTATATACTGCTAGGTGACAAACAAACACAAAACTGAGTAGCTTAAAACAACAACAATCATTTATTTGGCTCACAAATCTGCAATTTTGGCAGGGCTCAGCAGAGAAGGCTTGTCTCCACTCCATACAGCATCAGCCAGGGTGACTTGAATGGAGGATCCACTTCCAGGATGGCTCACTCATACGGCTGGCAAGTTGGGGATGACTGCCGGCTGGAGCTCAGCAGGGCTGAGGATTGGGGCCTCAGTGCCCTTCCATGTGGCTTTCTCCACATGCTGGTTTTCAAGAAGCAAGCATCTCAAAAGAGAGCACCTTTCCTAATTAGGCAGAGGCCACATCACCTTTAGGATCTAGCCTTGGCAATCACAGGGAATCACTTCCACTATAGTGACAGGCCTGCCCAGATTCAAGAGGAGAGAGTAGAGACCCACCTCTCTATGTGAGGAATGTCATGACCACATTGAAAGAAGAGCATGTGGGATGGGAGATATGGCCGTCTTGGAAAATACAATCTATCACATGTAAGATAGAACAGTACGGTGACTGTCAGTCCTTTACGTCAACCTAAATAGCAGTCTACCTGCTTTAGCTTAAGAAGTTCTCAAAGGCTGGACCATAGGCCAATTCTGATTCATGACAAAAGTTCCATTATACATGGCAAAATGAGAAAAATAAATACAGCATAAAGATCTATAATAAAGGTTAATTTACTCAACTTAAAGGATAGAGCCTTATACTGAGAGCCTATCATCCCTTCTTTTCTGGTGTTAAAATATCTTCTATTAAATGATAGTGATAGCAGACAGTAGCTGTTTTCTTAATGATGTCATATTAATCTCCTCCCTTTATTTTTCTATATTTTTCTGATCAATGAAATACAAAAATCTATAGAACTACTGTCTAAAAATTATCCTAAGATTGAATTTAGCCTTTGATTGACTATTATTGATTCCCAAATAATGTGGAGGCCTTCTTGATTTACTAGCATGCACTTTGACATGGTAATTACTCTGTGGATGTTCAGACAAAGCCACACAGCTACCTGTGTAACAGCTTAAACTCAAAGCATAAGGGCATTTTAACTCTCCTATGAATATATATATAATTCAATCCAAAATAGGTAACAATGCACTCTGTCTCTCAAACCAGACTAAAGTTATAGATCTATAGATATAAATAAATGTTCAGATCCTCATATCAAATGGATCTTTGAAGTGAGCTCCAGGAATCCATTGGTAATCACTAGATTCACATGCCTGAAAAGTAACACGACATTCAAGATAAAGCCTTAGAAAATAGGTCAGAGGAGAAACTAGACACGGAGTCATAATGCTGGATGTGTATCTGGCTTGTCTGCTGGCGGAGTAGGAGTCAAAATGTGGTAAGATATGGAGATGAGGTTTGGGAGTCACTTTTATAAAAGTGAACAAGCTCTATAAATGAATGAAGAAGTAATGAGTTCTATGTATAAGATAGTATTAAAACAGAATTCATTCAACTATTATTTACTAAATTACTATTAATATCTAGGGATTCTTTAGGTATGAGGATGAACAAGACAAAGTCCCTACCCTCAAAAATCTCACAATTCACATGGAGAGACAAACATGTGGACAATTAAATAGAATACAGTATGAGCGTACTAGCACTATGGGAGCCTTAAGAAGAGAAGGATTAGTTCTTCATAATATTGGGGATAGGTAAGGTCATGGGGTGCTTCACCAAGGGTTAGGATTGCATTTTGAGAAGTTCCCACAGCTGGGGGCATGATGAAGAAAAGGAGTTGGTAAAGAAAAGCAGTTTAAGAAAGTATAGGAATCATGATTGGCATAAAGGTACCAATACAAGGAGTTTAAAAAACATAACATCAGCAAATGTATCAAAAGCTACAAAAAGTTTGAGGATAAGTATAGACAGAGGAATAGAGAGGAAAAGAGAGCTTTATGGTATACTAGAAGTCTCCAGAGAAGCCTTAATCTTATTTAGGAATCTTTGAAGTGAGATCCAGGAATCCCTCCTTACTCAGGAACACCTACCTGGAAAGTAATGTATTCAAGATCAAGGGTCAGATGCAGAGTTAGAGTAGAAACAAGAAAAATGGCACCTAGCATTTTTCTAAATTACTGCAGTGCTCTGAGGATACTGGAGTTCTCACAGTACACTGTATTAAGAGAATGGAGCAAACACAGATCTCCTTCTTTGTATATAAAGACCCTCCATGAACACCCACTTGGTATAACAGAGTGAGAGTTACTGCACTGTTCTTTGCTTAAGGAAACTGAAACTGAATTTTCACACATTAAAAAGATCTCCAAACCTAAAAATTTGAGAGACATTTAAAACAGGATTATCTCGAAACCTTGGCTGAGAACATGTTAACTGACAATACGGCTGAATCGCTCATTTCTCTTCCTTCCCCTCATAAGGAAAAACTAGTTTTCCAGGCAGGAAAAAGAAGAGAAAGTCATAAGAACAAAGAATAAATGCTTTTTAAAAAACATTTTCTTTTCCATAAAACTTTTCCATAAAGTCATGAAGTAATTGAAGCCTTAGGGGTTTGATTAATGAACTGGAAAAAAGGACTTTCCAAACCACCACCATGAAGACAACTATGACATTTAAAACTTAGGAAATATAAAAAAGAATAGGAGGAAAAATGGCATGGAATCCAGTCACAATATCTATATTTTCAAACCTATGGAACAGAAAATATCTTCTAAATATGAGTATAAAATGATACAGATCTATGTTTATTAATTTAAAGATAGAAAGAGGTTAAAAATAAATAGGCGGTTTTCTCAGAGAATATATCCCACCTTACAGGTGAATTTTAATCTGGACACAAAAAGTAACAGCTATAACCAGAAGCCCTGATCCAAACAATTCTTATTATTTCCTTGCTCCAGAATGTCATTCCCTAAGACTTCCTTTTCAGAGACGGACAATAAACTTTTCCTCTGGAAAAAGCCACATATGCCTTCTTTTATGGAAAGTCTCAGTTACACAAAAAATTACTAGATTCTCTAGGTAGTTTTTAAAACCTCCATATAGTCTCCGTGAGTGATTTATACCCAAGTGCTTTCCTGAAGGAATGCGTGCAACTCACACGGGGCTGTGCTTGGAGGAGGGGGCAAGGCCAGTCTGGACATAGGCATGCTGAACAGGGCAAACAAAACAAGGGTGATATGCTGCTGTACTTAAACATTTTTATAAAACCCCACATCTATTTTCTTGACTTTAATTGGCATGATAGGTTTGTCTTTTCAGATACTAGAAGAAAATGTGGCTTTTTACAAAATACATGTTCAGTAGAAGGTATAATCTTGACTTCTCTTCTGACCATGGCTTAGACTACAGATTTGGCACTTTTCACTTGACCTGAAAGGAAGCAGATTTTTAAATTACATTTAATTAGCTTGTGATAATAAACAAAGCCAGTTTTTAAAAACAATGGTCATGGAATAAATCAGTATATTGCCACCTGAACCAGCCATTAATTAAACCCTATGTTGTTGGTATATCAATTCAAATATTCTCCCCTCCTTTATTTTCAATATTTAAAGCCATAAGGTCACATTTCCCATGTAGTCAGCTTATTGTTACCAGTTCTGCCACTGACTAAAGGAACTTTAAATAAACTGCTGAAACTCTTGTCTTCACTTTCTTCATTGTAAAAGAAAGGGTCATTTTGGAGCTTCCATCAAAAGCTAATACTAATATTCTATTATATGAAGGTGCTTAGAAAGGATGTGATATAGAAGGCTTGAGGAGAGAGGCAATTCTTCTTCAGAGGTGAGAAGGGAGGGAGAGTTGTTGGGTGAGGCTAATGGTAGTGGTGAAGCAAGTAGGAATCAAGCAGGATAACCAATAATTCAGATCTTAATCATCTACCTCCTGGAGCACTGCTCTTGCTTTCTCTAGTCTCTTCTTCCAATCCATTTTACAAAGAAAGCCTGACTATTCTCCCCTACTTAATCCCTTTTCTCTCCTACCCTAAATACTGTTGATGGCAACCCACTGCCCATAAAATAAAGCCCAAACTCCTAAGCTTACTATTCAGTAGTTTTTATAAAATGATCACACCTTAACTTTGTAACCTTATTTTCTACTGTTTCTTAACACAGACTCAACTACAATCAGTCAGATGGGTATTGGCCACTTCCTTACTCCCATATTTAAACCTTTCATCATCATACTGTACTTTCATTCTGGAATTTTCTTCATATTCCACCCTGGCTACCCATCCTTTCATGCCAATCCTTCTTTCTTGATGATGCTTTTTCTTTACACTTAGGCTTCTAGGAATATATACAGCACTTAGGTTATCTTTTCAGGTATGTATGTCTTACTCATAAACTAGGTGGTAGGCTCCTTAAAAACAGGGACAGTCTAAAGCCTCTGTCTCCCTTTAGGGTACCCAGGAGAGTGTTACGTATATGCTCGATAAATATTAGTTATAGATGGCAAGGGATATTCTGTCACACTACCTAGATTAGATTATTTAACCTTTTAAAATCCACAACCCCTTTTGATAAACATAAAAATCTTAGGTACAGGATATCCACATGCAAAAGAATGAACTTGGACCCCTATCTCACACCATACACAAAAAATAACTCAAAATGGATCACAGAACTAAATGTTAGAGCTAAAATTACAAAACTCTTAGAAGAAAACAGAATTAAATCTTGATTATCTCGGACTAGGCAATGGTTTCTTAGATATGACACAGAAAGCACAAGCAACAAAGGAAAATTAGGTAAACTGGACTTCATCAAAATTAAATTATTTTGTATTTCAAAAGACATAATTAAGAAAATGAAAAGGCAATCCACATAATGGGAGGAAATATTAGAAACATATTTCTGATAAGGGACTTATATCCAGAATACATAAAGAACTCATATAACTAACAATAAAAAAGGCAACCCAATTTAAAAATGGCAAAGAATTCAAATAGACATTTCTCCAGAGAAAACATACAGATGGCCAATAAACACATGAAAATATGCTTAAAAGTATTAGTAATTAGGAAGACAAAACTCAGAACTACATTAAGATACCACTTCACACCCACTAAGATGGTTAAAATTTTTTTAAAAGACAGTGAAAAATATTGACAAAGATATAGAGAAACTGGAATCCTCATATACTGCTGGTAGGAATGGAAAATATCGCATAAATCTGTACAATTATTATGTGCCAATTAGAAACAAAATTAAAAAAACATAAAAAAAATGAAAAACAGTTTGGCAGTTCCTCAAAATGTTCTCCAGTTACCATATAACCCAGCGATATGCCAAAGAAAAATGAAAATATGGCACACAAAAATTTGTACACAACAGTTCACTGCAGCATTATTTATAACAGCCAAAAGAGTGGCATTCCAAATGTCCATTAACTGATGAAAGAATTAAATTTGTATCCATACAATGGAATATTATTCAGCCATAAAATGGAATGAAGTGCTGACATGGATGGATAAACCTTGAAAACATTATGCTAAATGAGAGAAGCCAACCACAAAAGGCAACACATATTGTATGATTTTATTTATGAAATGTTCAGAACAGGTAAATCCATAGAGACAGAAAATAGATTAGTGGTTGCCAGGGATTAGAGGAGGGATGAATGGGAAGTGATTGCTAGTAGGTAGAGTTTCTTTTGGGAGTAGTAAAATGTCCTAAAATTAGATAATGGTGATACCTACACAACTTTGTGAATACACTGCAAAATACTGAATTGTGCCTTTTAAAATGGTGAATTTTATGGTATGAGAATTATTTCTCAATAAATGTGTTATTTCAAAAAGCTTAGGTATGCCTGCCACAAAGATTCCGACACATGCACCTTCTCCCTTCTCAGGATGGTATTCCTATAGTGAGTCTTTTCCCCAAATATACAATTATAATACTGAAAGTGCTTTTTCAAATTCTGCCACCCTATTTCCCAGGAGGAGATGCCTTCCTAGATAACAATCCTTGGTCAAAATCAAAGGCAAAGGCCGGGCGCAGTGGCTCACGCCTGTAATCCTAGCAATCTGGGAGGCCGAGGCAGGTGGATTGTTTGAGCTCAGGAGTTCAAGACCAGCCTGAGCAAGAGCGAGACCCCGTCTCTACTAAAAATAGAAAGAAATTATATGGACAGCTAAAAATGTATATAGAAAAATTAGCCAGGCATGGTGGCGCATGCCTGTAGTCCCAGCTACTTGGGGTGCTGAGGCAGGAGGATTGCTCGAGCCCAGGAGTTTGAGGTTGCTGTGAGCCAGGCTGACACCACAGCACTCTAGCCTGGGCAACAGAGCAAGACTCTGTCTCAAAAAAAAAAAATCAAAGGCAAAGGCAAAGGCACAGTAATTACATAAAATTTAATGACTGATGGTGGTAATATTAAGATCAGTATTAGGCATCCCCTATAAAAAGAATTCAGTTATTATTATTAGTTAATACTAATATTGAAACTAATGATG
Source organism: Lemur catta (assembly GCF_020740605.2). Taxonomy (NCBI): domain Eukaryota; kingdom Metazoa; phylum Chordata; class Mammalia; order Primates; family Lemuridae; genus Lemur; species Lemur catta. The sequence goes on along the minus strand of NC_059130.1, from coordinate 41,604,635 downwards.
AGAATAGGGAACTATATCATGGATTAGTGCTTATAACAAGGCTAATGACTACTTAGTGAAGATTGTTAAAATCAGAATATTTCAGAAAAAACACTGAACCTAATTTTCATCTTTTCTGATCTCAAACCACCTTTTATCCAAAACTTACGTGGTGTAGTCATTTTTGTGAGAATAGGAGTCACAATATCTTCCAATTGTTGTTTCTGCTCAAAAATCTCATTAATGGAAGCTTCTGAATGGGATTCCAACCACTCATTTTTTGCACGGCATGCATTGAGAACAGTGTTCTAGGGACAGAAATAGAAAATTTACTTTCCACTTATTTACTGAAAAATAAAACTTACCAGCATTGCCCAACAGAACTTTCCATGATGATTAAAATGTTCTAAATCTGCATTGTCCAATACAGTAGTCATTAGATATAGAAAGCTATTGGGCACTAGAAAAGTAGCTAGTGTAAGTAACTGAATTTTAAATTTTATTTAATTTTAAATAATTCAAATTTAAATACCCATATGTGGCTAGTGGCTACTATATTGGACAGTGCCACTCTAACATTGGTGGAATGTGAGTATAATAAAACTCACCATCAGGAGTCATGAAGCCTTGTGCCAGTCTACATTTTCTCCCTAATTCTTTATTTTCATTGAATTCTGTGACAAAAATAAGTGCTTGCAAAGACTAGAAAAGAATAGGTGTATGCAACTCAAAAGACAATGCTGACAGCTGATTCCCTCTCAAATGGTTCACAGGAGGAGGAAGTTCAAGAAATGCAAGAAAATTTCCACCTTATTGAAAATTTCTCAGTTTGCATTGTAAAACCATCTCAGTGCACATGTGCAGGAAACTTCTGATGTCTGATTTAAGATATTTACTGTATTAACACTATGGTTTGTAATAACAAAGAGAAATAAATAAATTTGTGATATGTCCTGTCCATACTATTAAATAATAAGCAGCAGTATATGGAGAAGAATGTAGAAGGAAGTGGGTTTGGAAAGGTGTTCATAACATATTACCATGAGGGGCAAAAACTAAATTAAAGAATAATATGTACAGTATGACCCCATCTTTATAAAAACAAAATCTCTCATAAACTTCCAAATATATGTATGTATACGTATGCCCATATAAGTGAAGGAAAAAACATGGTACAGTTAACACAAAATTATTAACAGAACCATAGGGTAATAAGACTGGAGATGAAAAAGGGAAAAACTATTAAGTTAGTTTTAGAAATTTCAAATTTTTCCTAGTTATTACTATGTATACACAATATTTTCTAGTTCTAATAACTAAAATTTTAAAAATTGAAATTAAAAGACTTTTCTAGCAACTAGTTTGACAGAGCACTATTTCTCTGTGCCAGAAAAATTTTGTTTTATAGAACTAATAGCTCCAGTAGCTATTCTAATAGAATTTTGCCTCTATTTTGTTTGTTTCACAAGAGATTTTGTAGAGTATTTTATAAGACACACGTGCAATGTATAACCTATCAAGTTCTCAGACTTGGTGATGTCTTACAATTTTAGCAACACCCAATTCCTTTTCATTTAAATTATAAGTTACAGGACATTCACAGAGCATCCTACACAGAAATGTATGAAGTAATTTAAAACCAAAACACATTTCTAATACTTTAAGTATTTTTTAATGTACATTCAAAACAATAAACTTGTCCACAGGCAGTACTTAGATACGATGCTTGGTTACGTGGTGAGCTGGCTTTACAATTAGCTATCTTTACATCTGTGTATCTTTTTTCCCATTCTGGAAAATTTGATACATCAAAAAAATATGTAATATATACGTACTAAAATATATGATGTATATCTAAGTTTTGAAGCAAAATAATGAAATGGATATCAGTGGACCCCAGTACGCAACAGAAGAACCAGAACACTACCACTACTACTAACACAACTTCTACGTCCCTCCCCTTTCCCATCCCCCTGCTTGGCTCCAAGAGATAACTATGATGTGCTTATTCCTTTGCTTTGCTTTTTTAATAGTTTTACCCCCTATGTAGGCATCCCTAAATAATATAGTTTGATTTTGCTTGTTTTTGAGCTTTATAAAAATCTATGTAGTCTTTGATGATTTTTTCACTCAATACTTCATTTCTAAAGATTCATCCATGTTGTTGGATATGATATTTAGTACATCTCTATGATACTCTTAAATATTATGTCATTTAATTTTGATCAGTCTATCCTTTATCAATAGTTTATTAAGAAAGGAAGGAAGGGAGGGAGGAAGAAGAGGAGAAGTAAGGACCACACCTACCTGTAGAGCAACAGTATAGAAACTAAAATGTAAGATAAAATTCTCAGAAGACTTCAAAACAAGCAATAATCACAAATATACTACCTTGTCTTCCTTAAGGAGCTTCCCTGGTCCCTTTTCTGTGTCAGTAATGGCTAAAGAGACCTTTGTGATATATTTTTTCAGAGCCAGCCTTGCATCTGAAAGAATGGACAGTATATCACACAATGATAAGACAAAAACCAAAAAATATGCTCTCAACTGTTTGTAATGTACTATTATATATTCAGAGCTTTATAAAGACTGTGTGTAGGAGATTTGTTGTGGTTGCTTTCACTGAATTTCAGAAAGATAACACTGAACTAGCACATCATGTTGGGGCATTCAGTATGCTCCTAAAATTGTGCTAAAATTTTTGAAGAACAAATAAAATATTAAACATGACACCTGATCCCAAAGAGACTTTATTTTATTGAAATGTCTACTCTGGAGAAAGGAACAACAAAAAACATTTTCAACAGACAAACTATGACTTACTTTACTCTTCTTGATCCTTCAAAAACATTCAAAAATAGCTTTCCCTCTTAAAAAAAAACAGTGTTTAAAATAATTCCATTCATTATAGGATACATAGTAATATTATCATAAAATTAGCAAAACCTGTTTAAATAAAATTCTAACACTTTTCTGAGAGAAATATAATAAAAGAGTCAAATAAGTAGAAGGGCTTACCGTATTCCTAGATGGGACAATTGAACATTGTAAATTATAGATCAGTCCCAAATTAATTTAAAGGTCTATGTATTGACTGCTGTGTCACATTACCACAAATTTCATGGCTTAAAACAAATTATCACAAATTTATCCTCTTATAGTCCTAGAGGCCACATGTCTGAAGTTGGTTTCACTGAGCTAAAGTCAAGGTGTTGGCAGGACTGATTCCTTCTGGAGACTCTGAAGGTAGAATCTGTTCCTCGCCTTTTTCAATTTGTAAGGGCTTCAATTTCTAGTATCCTTTGGCATGTGGTCCCTTCCTCTATCTTCAAATACGTCACTCCAATCTCTGCTTCCATCATCAAACCACCTTCTCCTCTTCTGTGTCAAATCTCCCTCTGCCTTCCACTTACAAGGACATTTGTGATACATTTAGGTTCCACCTGGATAATCCAGGGTAATCTCCCCAACACAAGATCCTTAATTTAAGAATCTACAAAGTCCCTTTTGTCATATGAGGTAACATTCACAGGTTCCAAGGTTTAGGACCTAGATATCTTTAATAGCCATTATCTATCCTACTAAAGTCTGCCCTTTGCATCCCTCAAAAAATTTCACATCTATCCCACAAACAAAATATATTCACCCCATCACCAAATCCCCAAAAGTCTGGAACCTTTACAATATCAACTTATGTCCAAATTCTCATCTAAATATCATAACTCAAAAGTCTCAAATCTCATAATCTAAATCATCTATACAAGGTATGGGTGAGACTCTGGGTATGTCAATCCTGGGACAAAATTCCTCTCCATGTGCAGACCTGTGAAACTAGAAAACAAGTTATCTCCTTTCAAAATACAATGATGGGGCAGGCATAGAATAACTGTTACAGACACTGTCATTCAAATAAGAAAAAGAAAAGGAAGGAGTGAGGAAGGGAGGGAGAGAGGGAGGAAGGGAGGAAGGAAAGGAAGGAGTCACTAGTTCCAAGAAATTCTGAAATCCAGCAGAGCAAATTCCACTAGCTTTCAAGGCCTGAGAATAATCCTCTGTGGCTTGAGACTCTGTCCTCTAGTCCTGAGGCTTTGCCCTCTGGATCTGAGCTTCCACCCTCTAATTCATCCTTCCTTTCTCATGAAAGATATCATGTGTTATCAGTCTGTTTCCTGCCTGTAGAATTTTGGCAGTCCAGCATCCTTTTTCATTTTGTCCTCTCTCTGTCCCTTTGTCCAAGGTGGCATTTCTGCTGGTACACCATTCTCAAAACCTGTGAGTCTCCCTGCATGTCACAGAGATTGACTCCATTAGACAAGAGGCTTCTGCACAGGTCTTCTGCAGATAATCTCATTTCTATTCCTGATGTCTGCTGGGATGGCTGGGAGGGATCAATGAGTCACACACATAATCTCTTCAGCACTGGCAAAAAGCTATCCAGCCACATCCTTGGCTTTCTCTCCAGAACACACTTTTTTGCAAGTAAATCTCTTCATTGGAGCACCTTTTACAATCTGGATAGGCTGAGAAGGCCCCAAATCATAAAGTCCTGTTTCCCTTTTGCTGAACAGTTCTTCCCTCAACTTCTCTCTCTCTCTCTTGAATTTTACTATAGGCAGCAAAAGAAACCAGGTCATGCCTGCAACACTTTGCTTGGAAATCTCTTCAGCTAAATATCCAAGTTCATCCTTACAAGTTCTGCTTTCCACATAATGGTAGGACACAATTCAGCTAAGCTTTCTGCCATTACGTAACAAGAATGCCTTACCTCAGTTTCCAGTAACATGTTCCTCATTTCCTTTCGAGCAGCACCTTTGTCATTCATATTTCCACCAACATTTGTATGAAAACTTACATATTCTTTAACATATTACAGGCTTTCTTGACTGTGCTCTTCCTTTCCTTCTGAGTCCTTAACAGCAGCACGTTTTTAATGGCCCTATTTCCCCCAACGGAATGTTCAAAGAAATCTAAATTTTTTCTATCACGCACCTCAAAATTCTTCCAGCCATGTACCCTTCACCCAAGTCCAAAACCACTTCCACATTTTTAGGTATTTGTTACAGCTGCAACCCATTTCCAGCTACAAAAATCTGTATTAGTTTCCTACGTCTGTTGTAACAAATTACTGCAAACTTGGTAGCTTAAAATAACTTATTCTTTTATAGTTCTGGAGGCCAGAAGTCCTAAATCAGTTTCACTGGACTAAAGTCAAGGTGTTGTCAGGGATGATTCCTTCTGGAGGTTCTGAGGGGAAAATCTGTTCCTTGCCTTTTTCAGCTTCTAGTCAGTGTCTATATTCCTTGGTTTGTGGCCCCCTCCCTACATCTTCAAAGCATATACCCCAATCTCTGCTTCCATCATCATCACATCACCTTCTCCTTGTCTGTGTCAAATATCCCTCTACTTTTCTCTTATAAAAACAGGTGTTCTTATAAGAGAAAATTTACATTTAATGTAATATTACAAATGATTACATTTAGGGCCCACCTGGATAACCAAGGATAATCTCCCCATCTCAAGACCCTAAACTTAATATCTGCAAAGTCCCTTTTGCCATATAACATTCAAATGCTCCAGCGATTTTGACCCGGATATCTTTGGGGATACTGTGCAGTCTGCCACAGTTGGTGCACCACTCTCATGAAACTCCCAACAGGAAGAGTTGAGAGACTTGATGAAATCACTAAAACTCAACTGTATTATCTCCAGCACCTAACAATCTCTTTAAGCCTCATCTGCCTTTCTGTAAAGTAGACATAATAAAAGTAACTTACATAGTTGAATTCAGACCTGTATCTGGAATAGTATTAATGATTATGAACCAGCTAACTGGTCTTCTTGCTTCCAACTCTTCCACAGCTTTAAACCTATCATTCACGTTGCAAGCAGAATTAATTTCCTAAACTGGAATCCAAGGTTTAGATTTTGGCTCCAATAGTTGGGTTACCTGCAATCATAAGTGGTTCCAGAATTTCAATACACGATGGAGTTTAGGGGAGAAATTAGTTGGAAAAGGGGACTAACGGACTTGTCATGAAACTGCATTTACATAAAAAGCACACTGTTTTTACTGAGAGCACATATTTATTTTGGGTGACTTAGTGGAGAAAGGAGCTTATTGAAAGCATTTCCTTAATGCCACCATATCTTAACCACTCTAACCTTAATTTCTCATCTATAAAATTAAAGCATTATAGTACAGTCTTCATAGGAGTGTTGTGAGGATTATGGCATATAGTATACAGTTTAATGTATAATGTGATATAATGTAGTATATAGTATATAATATATAGAATAATACACATGGTATAATGCAAAGTATAGTATATCACATGCAAATATCTTGGCACAGTGTTTGGAACACAGTAAAGCACTGAATGAATTTATTTTATGTCACTCCTCAAAACTCTATAAATGACTTCCTATTCCCTACTGAATAAAATACAGGGCCCTCTGAGATCTATCTAGCTACAAACTATGTTTCCAACTTCACTCCCTCCAACATTCATTCGAAAGTCTATCTATTCTTCACCTCCTCTTCCCTCTGCCCCCAGATATCGACGTGGCCCCCTCCTTCAGTGCCTCCAGGGCTCTGCTCAAGCATCACCTTACCAGAGAGCCCTCCCCTAATTTCCCTCTGTAAAGTAACACACACACTCATTCACTTGCTGGCAACATCCTAAACCCCTTACCACTCTATTTTTCTCCATAGCACTCCACAGAAATAGATAGATATATTTAGACAGATACAATTATTTTCTGTGTCTCCCTACTAGAAAGTAAGCTCCATGAAGGTATTCTGTATTGTGCTGAGTTGTAAATGTTGTTTCAGCTCCTGCAACAGTATTTAGAACATAGTAGGCACTCAATATGTATCTGCTGTATGAATGTTTACACATAATTTCTTTGCTTATTATGTTTCCTCAATCTTAGATGCCCTCTCCACATTGCCACCTACCCAAATTCTACTTATTCTTCAAGGCCCAATCAAATATACTTCTTCTGTGAAATGTCCTAATTCCCCCAGGTAGAACTCATTGCTCTCTCAACTGTTTACTCTACCTTGTAATTTTTATTATGTTGGTTTTTGCTTTTACCTCTAGATTGTAAGCTCCTTAAAGGCAGGGCCTATGTTCTGTCTTTTTATCATGCAGCATGACACCTCACCATCTTATCTTTTTCATATACCATGCCAGCTTCCTCACCCCTCACCCACTATCTGATAGCACATATGTTAAAAGGGATAAGCACTCAAAATTTGCTGAACTATTTGAGGGGAAGAACATTCCAAAACAAGAAAAGAGCAGTCGATACTAGGTTCTGTGAAATGGTATAGCTGTCTATTAAGTAGATGTAAAACTGCCATACTTCAGAAGAAGTGTTGGTGAGGTTGTAAGTAAATTGATTCCATGCAATTCTATTAATATGATTACCATTTGAATTTATTAGCTAGAGAAATATTAGTAAAGTCTTCATTTTTAAGAAAATTGAACAAGCTCATGCCATTCTGGCAAAAAGCAATAAAAAGTATCTCTAAGAAACCCAAGGTGATTGGTCAAGTGGCACCTTTTAGTTCCAATGTGGTTCTTTATGATGTCACTGAACTTATTCCTGAATCACTATGACTGATGATGTTACAATAGTCATTAGTGTATATTTTGTTGGGTATATTTTGCTGACTGGCAAGATTATCTGAAATGCCTTGACTGAAGCACCATATTAACTAACAACTCAGGGCACTTTCTTCTCTGTCTCTGACTAATTTTTTAGCTAGAGATATTTTTTCCCAATTGAGAAAGATGTCTAATCAAGGACTATTCCTGATTTTTTCTCTGTTGTCTATCTGCTTCTTCAGGGAGAGCTTCTGCATTTGTGATGGAACTACCTGGACAAAGGTTGGATGGGAGATTTTTCCAGAAGAAGTACACTATCTGAAAGTTAAGCTTTCTCCATCTCACTGTCTACCTTACCCTCTGGACAAACTATGCTGCAACTTTGCTAACATGGATATATTTCAGGGGTTTTTACATCTCATTTATATTTTAGCAGAAGCTCTCTCTTTAATCCTATCTGTTTTATCTGTGCATTACCTGTGGATGAAATGGAAGAAACACCAAAAAAAGGTGAATTAGTGATGCAAATAACAGTCAATAAATCTCAAAGAGTTTAGAACATAAGATAATCAGTCTCTTTAAGGGAAAGTATCATGTTTTATTCCTCTTTGTAACCTTCCTCTGCCCCCCATTCATCCCCAGCATCTAGCACAGTGTCTTGTACATACTAGGTGCTCAACAAATGTGTATTGAATTAGAAGGTCTTTATAATTACCTGGTTCAACCTGTAAGATCTTATGGTATTTTTTTAAAAATCATCTAGTCCAACGCCTCTATTTCAAGTTACAAAACACTTTTAAAAAGTAGTGTGCTACCATCAGTAAAACGTATAGGGGAAATGAGGTTATCTGTCTGTGCCCTTAGTTAAGCCATTTGATCTTTCTCAGCTGCCTCATCGCTAAAATGAAGGATCTGAAACAAAAGATCTCTTAGAACCCTTCCAGAGCTATCTAAGAAAGCTAAGTACAAAAGTTGGCATGTATTTTTTAAGTTGACTGTAAACTAATTTCTAATGTTAGGATAACTTTCTGGGAAATGGAACTTTTAAACTAATTTCCCACTTTGCCAATAGAGACACCATAGTTTGAGGCAGTCTTAAAAGCTCATTGACCAAACAAAGAAAAAACCTCAATGACCTTCAGGACAACTAGGTATTTATAAATGTTTTCTTATTTTTAAAATGACTGTGGTTTTATGGTATTATACCTTGAGGTTGTTTAGTAAAGGAAAACATTTTGCTAATATTCATATTTCTCCCAGCAGGGTGCTCTAACCATAGAATGCACTAATTATTTGCTGATTGTGATAATGATCACTCATTTTATATGGGGCATATATAGAAGAACATTTCTTCTGCACTTAAGCCTTTCTTCTATAGTAATCCTTCTTTTGTATAAATAACTGATGTGTGCTGTTTTAATAGAGTTTAAGTTTATATATTTGGAATATAAATTTAATTTGAACTATCGTAAGATAAAATCTATATCATTTGGTTTTCTCCTTTTTAGCTGAAAAAACAAGTCTCCGTAGATAAGTTTAGTAATGATCTAGAAAGCCCATCCATCTATGACATTGACCAAATACTCTGCAGACTGGTGGCCACAACATCAATGATGACCAAGTACCTGAAACAGGTGTCCCATCATCCTTCTTCTAAGAAAATTAAGCACCGCAAATTAAAGAGGAAGAAGAGTGAAGAAGGAGCCAGAGGATACTAAACATATATATATGCAAATGTAGCTCAGTCAAATATAGAGATTACAAAAGAAATCTATTGAGAGGACTCATCTAAGGATAAAAATGGTTCATTGGAAGCCTTTGTAATATTTTTTTTTTTTTGCCACAATCTTTATTGAAATTTTCCAAAGAAGTCTGGGTTGAAATGTCATTTCCATTCAACTAAAAAAGAATTCATACTTACCAAAGTACTGAGGAAAAGGCTATACACTATCACTGCTACGTGTTTAAGTATTTTGTTCTTTTTAATGTGTTAGATTACTAATCATTAAGCAATCTGTAGAATAGAAAGTTTAGTGTTTCAATAAATCTCTGCTTTAAATAGTATCTGTGATTTTTATTTTCCTGAGCAAATTTTATAACCACAGGAAGACTTTTAATTTCTCATCCCAGATTGATAGAATAGCATGAAAATATTAATGAATGATTAGTTTTTAAAAGCATAATTTTTCCCATTTTTCAGTGTAATAAATGATAAATTACCAATTTTTTTAAACTTTCAGATTTTTTTGATAAGACACTTCAATTTTTTTAAAGTTTAGTTACCACATTTTCCAAAGAAAAACTAGGAGATAGGCCTGAGACTAGGACAGAAGATTTGATTAATGGACACACTTGAAGTTCTGACTGGGGGGGATGGGGGGAGGGGATGGGTGCATACCTACGTGATGAGTGGGATGAGCACTGTCTAGGGAATGGACACGCTTGAAGCTCAGACTCAGGGGATGGGGGGGCATGGGCAATATATATAACCTGAACTTTTGTACCCCCATAATGAGCTGAAAAAATATATATATCTTGAAAAATCCCAGAAAAACATGCCATTATCTATGATAAACCTGCCATCATTATAAAGGAGGAAAAAAACTTTTACAAAACAACCATTGAAACAGTAATAAATAACCACCATTCCCACATTACCATAAATGTTTGTTCCACACCTTCAGAGTTCTGAACTGTCAACTAATTCTAAGAGAACATTAATATATATTTCTTTTAATGGTGGACTATTGAAGACTTAAGTTCCCAAACCTCTAAAACCCAAAGAAATTAATCTCTAATAACAGAATTTTCAGTAGTATGAAGGAGACTATTGTGGTAAGGAGTCCTCAATCTCATAAATCTCTCTACATGACTCCTACTCTAATCACTAAAATGAGAAATGGAAGTGATGTTCAATCTTGGTAATTCTGAATTAAACAAATGTTAAAGTTAAATTTTATGTTGACTAATTTGTTTCTAACATTCCACAGCTATACTACCATGAAGCTCCAATACTAATAACATCATTGATTTGGAAACACAATTACTAGTTTACTTTTATAGTCTTATGTTTAATATCACTAAGATGTGTTAGGTATAATTTCTCCAAGAACCTAAGGAGAAACACATGAATATTTGAGGAAAAGAAACCACTGAAACCTCATACCTATAAGCCCCAAGCCATTTCTTTTCAGAAATGTTACAACAAAATTTGTCCCTGGATTCTGATTTTTTTTTTTCTTTATTACAGCGCATCATGGGGGTACATAAGTTCAGGTTATATACAATGTCCATGTCCTGCCCATCCCCCCGAGTCAGAGCCTCAAGCGTGTCCATTCACCAGACAGTGCGCCTGGCACTCATCATGTATAGTCATACCTCCATCCCCTCCCCCCACCCCCCACCTCCCCGAGTGGATTCTGATTTTTAAGTACCATGATTCATTCATTCTTCAAAATGGATTTTAAATTATGAAATGTGAATTTCACCTACAATTACTATTCATAGGGGATCAATTGAATTCTTTGCTATTTTTGTTTTCTTTTTATTTACAGATGTAATCATAAAATCAAAGAAATTGACATAAGAAAGATCGTTCCTAGAAAATATTTGGTACAAGTGGACAATTACCTGTAAAAATAATCTACAAAGTATAACTCATCTCTTTCTTCCCAAATATGCCTCCTTCCTTTAATTTTCTTATTTCTATCAGTTCTCCTAGTCCCCTTCTCATTTTACTGATAAGCAAGCATCTTATTGCTACTAGCTGAATCTTCCTAAAAATCACTTTCATCCTCTTCCTCTTCTGCATAAAAACTTTCAGTGGTTCCCAGAATAAAAGGAAAACACCTTAGCCTGGCATTTAAGAGTATAATCTGGCTATAATAAAAGCAGCAGCATTTTTCAAATGCTGACCACATGTGCTAAGTGCTTTACAACATCACATTTAATTCTCACAACAACCCTTGAAAGGCAGAAACTATTTTTTTTTGGCCCCCTTTTTCAGTGGGGTATAGAGGTATAGAGAAGTACCTTGCCAAGACCACATAGGTTTCAAGTGCAGATACTAGTATTTAAATTCAATCTCAAGAGCCCATGTACTTAACCCTTTTACTATTCCACCTATATGAAGCCTATCTGGAGAAACTATGACTTGTGGCTCAGTAAGTCAATCTTGTCAGTGTCCCACAATATGCTACTTTCATTCTCAGCTCTAAGATTTTGCTCAGGTCCTTTCCCCTTCTATTGTGTATCCAAATTTCATCCATATTCAAGGCCCAGGTCAAGCGCAACTGACTTCATGTTCTGACTTCATGTTTTCTGACTACCCTGTAGTATGGACTGCCTATTCTGCCAATTGTAGCCCTTAAATCATAGTCCTTCTAATACTGCTATATAACTGTTGAATGTGTCTATAGCTTACCATCCCCCACTTAACAAATGTCCAGAGGACAGGAATAACCCATTGTACCTACAGCAATAGCCATGCTCATATGGGAATTCAATAAATGCTCATATGGGTATTCAGTAAATGCTTGCTAAAAACATGAATGCAGACAACCATGCAAAATGAATGCTGTGACTTTCGTAAGTACTAATTTTTTAACCAATGTTTGTATACATACATAGTTATACAGGTATGTTGTCCTGAAATCTCTTTAAGCTGTATTCTACAGGACTGTGGGAATGATGTAAGCAAAGTATTAGCAAAAGTCAAAACAGCACAGTTTTTTGAATTTTGTATTGAAGTATAACATACACACAGAAAAGCACAAAAATTATGTGTACAGCTCTGAATTTTCATAAATGAACACACCCATGTAATCAGCAACCAGATCAAGAAAAAGAACATTACATCCCAGAAGGGCCCCCCCCATGCCATGAGAGTAACTACTATTCTGACTACTAACACCATAGATTAACTTTGCCTAAACAAATCATTTTTCAATTATTATTATAACCTTTTCTATCTGAGGAATCATATTTTTATTAATATTAATATTAAAATATATTACACAATATTAATATTTTAATAATATTCATAAACTTAATATTATCCAAATATGCTGTTTTTAAACATTCAAGGAATGGTCCATTTTGCCTAGGTTTCTCAAAAAATGGCTTTGAACATATATTGTACATATATTCTTATAGAAAATTATTGGTGAAATTGTTAGAAGTTGGTAAATCAACAATCTTCCAATTTGTACAGTTCCTATTAAGTACAATGTTTAAGGCCAATAGCAAAATAGAAAAAAATTGGTAGATTTCATATATTATTGCCAACTGTGACTGTGGTTGTATCTACAAATAAATCATCTCGATGGAAGGTAACATAGCCTACAACCCTCAGCAGAAAAATCCATCACATCAGTCAGTTTGCTAACACTTAGTGTACTTACCTGCCCAGTCCAGGAACTCAACACACTCTGTCTGGGAATACCGAGCAGCAACATCTCGAGCTCTTTCTTCCCGGAAGTTCAAAGCTTCTATGTCAACATCCAGTTCCACTAGTGCTTTCAAAGTTTCCAAACGACCCCAGGCTGCAGCACAGTGTAAGAGCGTATACCCTAATAAACAGAATGAAGATGATCAGATCAAATAGATTACATTGTTTTAGGCTATTTTATGTATGAGAAGATCATAATGGTAATCAAGTATTGAACAGTAACTATGAACCAGGCACTATTCTAAGTGCTTTACATATAGTAAACTCATTTAGTTTCATAAAACCACTATGATTTCAGAACTACCATAATCCTCATTTTACAAATTAGGAAACCAAAGTCCAGAGAGGTCAAGAAACTTGACCAAGGAACACAGCCAGTAAATGATGGAAGCAAGATAGCAACACAGACTGTCTGAAACCTGAGCTCTTCGACATCTTCTAAGGAAGATAGCAATCCTCCTAGCACTCATCTACTTTGGAACACAACTGGATCTATAACTTTAAGGAATTTTCATCAAACTCTAATTACTCTAGCATTATTGTTAACACAATCATACAAATTAGTACAACTGTTATATACATATATATTCATGTGTGTGTATTTATATATATACATACATATATACTTGTGTGTGTGTGTATATATTCTTTGGAAAGAAATTGTGACCTATCAAATTAGAAAGCTATTTCTTAGATTTTCGGAGGTGATTACCATGAGGTATAATTGTAAAGGTGAAAAATATGGAAGGCATCTTTAAAATTTATCCAGACTGATTTTTAAAACGTCAAGTCAAAGATCATTGTTTGAACTCACCCACAAGGATCACAAGAATATACAGGCATACCTCATTTGATTGCACTTTGCTTTATTGTGCTTCATGGATACCGTATTTTTTACAAACGGAAGGTTTGTGGCAACCCTGCATCGAGTACATCTATTAGCACTATTTTTACAACATCATGTGCTCACTTTGTGTCTCTGTGTCAGCATTTTTTAGCAATAAAGTATTTTTAAATTAAGGTATGTACTTTTTTTAGACAAAATGCTATTGTCCACATGACAGACTACAGTGGAGTATAAATGTAACTTTTATATGCACCGGGAAACCAAAAAATTTGTGTGACTTGCTTTAATGTCATGGTCTGGAACTGAACATGCAATATCTCCTGGTATCCTGTATTTAAGACTGCTTTAACTGGCCATACAGGTATGTACTATATTACCACAAAAAGAGTTGAGCAAGAGAAGGACCCAACATGTGTTGAATCTATTGAGTAGTAGGCATTTTGTGTGTACTTTAATCCTTCCAATACCCTATAAGGTGAATTTTATCATCCCCATTAAAGCATACGATGGGAAGTGAAAGTCAGAGAAGCTATACCTTTCCCAACGCCACACTGGTAGTAAGTAACCAAATCAAGATTCAAACCCAGGTCTGTTGCCAGATGGAGGATTTACAAGGAGCAGGAAACACCACCCAAATGTTTGCCTCTAGCTAGACTAGGGAAACAGAAGAGAGAATAATGATTCCACTTACCTTCCAGAAATCTTTCATCAGCTCCCTATTTGCCACATCCTACAATCCTGGGCCTATCTTAGACCAAGTTATGAACTATCATAACCAGAAGGGATAATAAAAGGCTAATAAAGAATCAAAAGCTCTAGTCTTGGCAATTGCAAGACATGGTCTTTACAAAAAAAAATAATAATGCAAAAATTAGCCAGGTATGGTGGTGTACACCACAGTCCCAGCTCAGGCAGGGGTGGGAAACCTGAGGCCTTGGGGCCACATGTGGCCTTCTGGATGCTTGAGTGTGGCCTTTTGACTGAATCCAAATCCAAGTTTGGATTCAGTTGAGGTGCTGTATTTGGGGATCTGGAGGGCCACATGTGGACTGAGGCCACAGGTTCCCCACCTCTAGAGGAGTTTGAGGCTGCAGTGAGCTATGATGATGCCACTGCACTCTAGCCCAGGCAACAGAGCAAGACCCTGTCTCAGAAAAAGAAAAAAAAAGAATCAAAGGGAACATAAAGTGAACTACTTTAGGATCAGCCAAAATTGGAATTGCCTCCCCTCTTTGGCCAAACTTTTTTTTTAATATCACAACAAGCAAGAAATTGTAAAACACTAAAAAACAGAGACTGGCCCAGGAATTTTATTATTCCTTTATTCCCTATTGTCTTGTTCATTTGTGCTGCTATAACAGAATACCACACACTGGGTAATTTATAAAGAACTAAAATTTATTTCTCACAGCTCTAGAGTCTGGGAAGTCCAAGACCAATCAAGGTGCTGGCATCTTGTGTGGGCCTTCTTGCTGCATCCTCACATGGCAGAAGGCAGAAGGGCAAGAGAGAGCAAACTCACTCCCAGAAGCCCTTTTTATAGTGCCATTAATCCATTTATGAAAGCAGAGCCCTCATGACCTGAACCTCCCCAAAGGGCCCCACCTACCAGCTGTTGCATTGGGGACTATGTTTTAAGCACATGAGTTTGGGGAAACACATTCAGACTTGGCACCTATAAAATGGGAGGCCAAGAAATACCCAAATACCACCCTCTTGTTCCTGTCTTCTGCTTGAAGATGGAATTCTTTAATCAGCTGAACAGTCCATGGCCCCTGATTTTCTGGGGGAGGAAGACATTATCTACAGATAAAACACTGCTAGCATGACCAGTAGGCAGATGTTCTGGATCCTCATATTGCTTTCCTCAAGGCTGAAGTTATAGGCCACTGGTAACCTCTAAACAAAATTTTCTTAAATTCATTTAAGACACTGAAAGGGAGAGATGGAGGGGGTCTATTTTTTAATATAATCAGTTAAAATTTTTTTAAAAAAAGATTTCTAAACAGTATTTTACCAAGGAATTTACAACATTCACATGGTTTCTCCCTTGTTGGAGACAGTCCATTTTCAAGTAAGAAATGCAGAGCTCCTTGTAGTACATTAACCCCACCACCTTTCCAAGAGAAGGAAAACATCTAAATGAGATGATGATTTCAGAAAGCAACCAGACAAGAAGGGGATTTTCCTAAAGTTCTCCCATAATACATGCAATGAGCATTGGGTCCCAGGAGAGGGATTCAGAAGGCTGCATGTTAGAAACCCCCACAGAAAGAAAGGGATCACAAATGGAACTGGGAACGATTGAGGTTGCTTCTAAAAGAGGGGAAAAAAAAATCTCTTCATGGAAGATTACTGGTTACTAAATACAGAGAGTCCATTGAGCAGGTAGTTCATAGCAAGCCCAAAGATCAGACAAGAAGCAAAGAAATCTTTTTCCCTGCACAGGCACTGTTCTGTGTACTTCACAAGTATCAATTCATTTAAACCTCATAGTGATCTTATGGCATAGGTGCTATTAAATAGTATTGTTCTCAATTATGTATAAGGAAATTGAAGCACAGAGAGGATAAGTACTTTTCTCAAGGTTGCTATTAATAAAAACTAATGAATGTGCCAATGATAAGGTCAAATGCAAGAACTGAAATGGTGATAGTCAGAAACAAGTAATAGGCCATGAAGAAAAACACGCACCTATCTACATTTCTTGACCTGCCTACCAACAGCGGTACCACACTCTTCAAATTCCCCAAATCATGTTGTTTCATGCCTCCATAACTTTGCATATGTTGTTTTTTTCTGCCTGGAATAGTAATTACAGTAGTGAAATAAAATAATACCAGTTCACATTTTATATTTACTTAGTCTTTATACTGGTATTTTATAAACCTGGGTTTGGAATTCTTTTTTTAATTAGTGAAATTATTTAATACAGTTCAAATAAAAATTAAGGATTAAAAAAGCAAACACTTTAAAATAAAGAGAACATAATTAATCATAAAAATTGCAAATGAAACATTATCTGATCTCTTTTTTTAATGTGTTAATGGTATCACCAGGATATTTTTATACAAATTTTTTCAGTTACTGAAGTTTTCCTGATTCAAAGTTAACTGGAGTTATAATGAAAAGAAAATATTTTCCTTCAAAGTATCCCATCTCTAATTTGAAAATAGAGATATCTCTTTGAACAGCTTTTTGTTTTTTAACTAGCACAACAGACTTTTTTTTTTTTGAGAGTAATCTATACTTTTTCTTCTCAAAGAAAACATTGTTCGTTCACATTTATCTTTTTTAGTTTCCTCATGTACAGAAGGAGATTCCATGACAGTTTCCTGACCAATTTCAAAACCATAGAGTTCACATTCTACTTGTTTTGGAGGTCTTTTAACTTCAGCATTTTTGTTACAACAGAAATTCTGCAATATCACAATACCCCAATAGATCAATAGTGTTCTAGTTGCTGGTTGAAAGTATTCCATTCTTATGCCTGAGTAACAGCAGTCTTTCCTTAATTCATAGAAAGTGTTATGATACACAATTTTCTTAATTTTAAGTTTTTTTTCTTGTAATATTTTTCTTAAAATCTTTAGGACCTGCTAGTAAATGACCTAAAACTTAAATTATAAACATAAAAGTTCAGAAATAGTTAATCATGCTTAAATTGTCAACTTAATTTTTTTGTGATGCTTATTGTTGTACTTTTTATTCAAAATAAAGTCATTTGATAGCATCAAAAATGTCAAATATCAAATTTTCTATTACATATTTGGGTTTTTTATTTTTTTGTTGATATATCATAGCTGTTCATATTTTGGAGGTACAATTGATATTCTGACACATGTATACAATGTATAATGATCAAATCAGGGTAATTGGAACATCCATCACCTCAAACATTTATCTTTTCTTTGTGTTGGGAACATCACAATTCTCTCTAGCTATTTTGAAATAGACAATAAACCTGCATTAACTATAATTTCCTTACTGTACTATCAAATACTAGAACTTATTCCTTCTAACTGTTTATATGATAGAAGAAAATATTATACATTGCTCCACAAAGCATAAAATATTCTTTAAAAAAATTATGTTTTCCAGATTTTTCAACACCCAGACAAGATTAAAAATCTCTGTTCTTGGCCGGGCATGGTGGCTCACGCCTGTAATCCCAGCACTCTGAGAGGCCGGGGCAGGAGGATTGCTCAAGGTCAGGAGCTTGAGACCAGCCTGAGCAAGAGCGAGACCCCGTCTCTACTAAAAATAAAAAGAAATTAGCCAGACAACTAAAAATATATAGAAAAAATTAGCCAGGCATCGTGGCACATGCCTGTAGTCCTAGCTACTGGGGAGGCTAGGCAGAAGGATTGCTTGAGCCCAGGAGTTTGAGGTTGCTGTGAGCTAGGCTGACGCCAGGGCACTCTAGCCCAGGCAATAGAGCAAGACTGGGGAATGGTCATGCTTGAAGGTGCTGACTTGGGGAGGTGGGGGGTGGGGGGAAGGGATGGAGGTATAACTACATGGTGAGTGCCAGGAGCAGTGTCTGGGGAATGGACAAGCTTGAAGCTCTGACTCTGGGGGATGGGCAGGACATGGGCAATATATATAACCTGAACTTTTGTACCCCCATAATAAGCTGAAATAAATAAAAAAAAAGAATGTCTGTTTTAGTTCAAGAGTTATATGTATTCAGAACTCAGAGAGTCACATGATCCTCTCATAGTTGTTTTTTAAGTACCAGGAGGTAATTATACAGGTAAGTGTGGTGCTATTTATAAGGTCTGGAGATGTCAAAGCCTCTTTATCTTGTATCTCTCAGAGTACCAATCTACATTTTAATAAAAACCTTAAGAGAGGATCTGGTTCTCAACTTTGCATTTTTAAGAACTTGATTTGATTCATTCTTCCAGGGGAACAAGCTCATGAGAACTGAATCATCCCAATCAAACAAGAAATTGACAGGTAGACCTTAATGTAATTCATTATTTTACAATGATTAAAAAAATCATTGCCAAGTTGACTGGCAGAATTCAATGACCAGTTCATACATACTTTCCACTGTAAAATCATCTTCATGGAATGTCAAATCTTTATTTTATATAATGCCCAGAATAATGCTTAATTCATTTCCTTCCCTGTAAGAAAGTCTACATGGGAAACAAACAGCATCAGAAGATTTAACTGAGGAGATTTCTGTATTGGTTTTCTTTCCTGCTGAAACAAATTACCACAAATTTAACAACTAAAAACAATACCCATGTACTATTTCATGCAGGAGTGGGGAACCTGCAGCCTTAGGGCCACATGCAGGCTTCTAGGTCCTTAAGCGCAGCCTTTTGACTGAATCCATATTTTACACAACAAATCCTTTTATTAAGAGGAGTGCAGCAGAGAAAGATGAAGCTTTTCTTGCCCCCTTTGGTGCTTAAAAAAGAACAATCTTAAGGCCGGGCGTGGTGGCTCATGCCTGTAATCCTAGCACTCTGGGAGGCCGAGGCGGGTGGATCGCTCAAGGTCGGGAGCTCGAGACCAGCCTGAGCAAGAGCGAGACCCCGTCTCTACTAAAAATAGAAAGAAATTATCTGGCCAACTAAAATATATATATAGAAAAAAAATTAGCTGGGCATGGTGGCGCTTGCCTGTAATCCCAGCTACTTGGGAGGCTGAGGCAGTAGGATCGCTTGAGCCCAGGAGTTTGAGGTTGCTATGAGCTAGGCTGATGCCACAGCACTCACTCTAGCCTGGGCAACAAAGCAAGACTCTGTCTCAAAAAAAAAAAAAAAATCTTAAAATCAGAAGGCCACAGGTTCCCCCCGCCCCTCCCCGGGAGACTCTGGGGGGAAATCTGCTTCTAAGACCATTCAGGTTGGAGGCAGAATTCAGTTTCTTCAGGTTGGAGGGCTAAGGTAGCTGATTCTTTGCTGGCTGTCAGCCAGGAAGCTTCCTTCAGCTCCTTAAGCCTACCTGCATTCCTAATCACATTGTTCCCTCTGGCTTCAAACCAGCAACTACATGTCAAGTACTTCTCACACTTCAAACCTCTCTAACGACTTCTGCCAAATCTCTTCTAACCCCAGCTAGACAAAGTCCTCTGCTTTTAAGGACTTACAGGATCAGTTTGGGACCCCCTAAAATAATCCAGGCTAATCTGTTTTAAAGTTCCTAATCTTAATTACATCTACAAAGTCCCTTTGCCATGTAATGTAACACATTTACAGGTACTAGGGATTAGGACATGGACATCTTTAGAGGGCTAGTCTTCCCACCAGAGTCCACCCATTAGCCTCGTACAAATGCAAAATACATTCACCCCAACCCAAGGTCCCAAGGTCTCATCACATACAGTGTCAACTCAAAGTCCAAAAATCTCATGTAAATGTCATCAACTCAAAAGTCCCAAATCTCATCATCAAAATCATCTAAATCATGTGATGAGACTCTGGGTATAATCCATTAAGTACAGTTACTACAGCATAATTCCTCTCTATCTTTGGATATATGAAATTAAGGAAACAAGTTATCTACTCGCAACATACAATGAGATAGGCATAAGATATAGGTATGGACACTCTGGCTCAAACGGGGAAAATGAAAGGTAAAATGCACTCACTGGACCAAAGCAGTTCTGAAATTGAGCCAGGTAAACTCCTTTAGGTTTCAAAGCCTGAGAATAAGGCTTTGAGACCTAAAGGTTTCACCTCTGCCCTCTAGGTTCTTGGCTTCACCCTCTGGGCTCTCAGGCCTCTGAGCTGTCCCTTCTTCATGTAAGGTAGCATGTGTTTGCAGCTGAATGGCTCACCAGCCTGCTTCCTGACAATAGAATTTTGGTGGTGCAACAGTCTTCCTTCATTTTTTACACTCTCTTTCCCTTTCAGTTCAAGCTGGCAGTGTTTTTGCTGTTATAAAATTCTCAATGACTTTGTAGGTCTCCTGTGGGTGTGTTAGGGATTTGATTCACTCACTTAGACAAAAGCCAGGTCCACAAATCCTTTTGAGATAATCCCTGCTTCATTTTTAACTTCTGTTGAGATGGCTAAGGGATAATGCTTTTAAGCTTTCCAGAGGCTCCCCAGCAGTTTGAATAAAGGGATACCCTCAGCCATATCCTTAATCTCTTGTATCTAAATACTCTGAACTTTTGATCTTTCCATCATGTCAACAAAAGGTTGTAGAGTCACACACTCAGGTTTTTTCTAGAGTACGCTTTTCTTTCAGTGAATATCTTGATTTTAATGTCTTTGCCATCAGGATAGGCTTAGAATTTCCCAAATTATCAAGTTCTTTTTTCAATTTATCCCTTTCCTCTGGCATTTTACTATACGCAGCAAGAATAAACCAGGATGCACCTTCAACATTTAGTCTGGGAATTTCTCTAAATGAGAAGATTTCATGGTGAGCATAAAATCAGAATGAAGAAATAGATTATCTCAGAGTATATCATCAAGTTCTGAAAAACTGTAAACCTATCCCCACATATTGGGAAATACCTACCAAAAGGATGGCAATATTCATGTCAACTAGTCAGAATACCACCTCCTCCCTTGAATAGTGCTAGGAGCATGCTGTCAAATATTGATTTGGGGCTTTCCTTTTCCTTTATATAGTATGGTTTTTAGATATTACTATTATCCCCATTTTTACATATGAATAAACCATAACACAGAAAGGTTATATAATTTGCCCAAGTCACACAGCCAAGTTAGTAGAAGAGCTAGGATTTTAAGCCAAGCAGTCTGGCTCTAAAATCTATGCTCTTAGCCAATCTATTATAGAATCCTTTTGTAATTTGCTTTTTATCTCAATGTTATATTTGTGAGTAGTATCCATTTTAATACCAAAAGAGCTAATTCATTCCTTTTAATTATTGTGTAATATTCCATCGTATGACAGCTCATGATGCATTTATTTACCACCTGTTGATTTATATTATTTCCAATTATTCACTATTATAAGCAATACTTAAATAATCATCAGCATGTGTGAGAGTTTACTAAAGATACATATCTAGAAATGGAATTCTGGATCATTGTGTATGTCCATTTGCAACTTTATATAAATGTTCTTAAACATCATGGCACCAATTTACACTCCCTATGGTAGAATAAAGGAATTTCTATTTCCCATATCTTCACCAATACTTAATGCTGCCTAGCATTTAAATTTTTGCCAATCTGATGAGTAGTGGTAGCTAATTGTTTAAATTTGCATTTTAATCATGAAGTTGAGCATATTTTCATACATTTATTGGCCATGAGAGTTCCTCTTCCATGAATTGCTTGTTCCTATCCTTTGCCTATTTTTCTATTGAGTTGAACTTTTCTCATTGATGAGTACACTGTCTTTACACAGATATATCCACTGTCGGTTGAGAAGATATTGCAAATGTCTTCTCCTACTCTGTGGCTTATTTTGTCACTAGTTTATGGTATATTTTGTGTGTAATTTTTAATCTTTATATATAATATATCAATCTTTTCCCTTTGTGTCCCTTATGTCTTAAGAAATCCTGTAATAGGTCAAGAATATAACTTCTATATTTATTTTTCAGAAAGTTTAAAATTTTTGCTATTCACATTCATATCTTACAAGCACCTGCAATTGATTTTTATGCATGGTATGAAGTAGGTATCTAATTTTAATTTTTTTAATTTATTTTTTGTAGAGACAGGGTCTTATTATGTTGCCTATGCTGGTCTTGAACTCCTGATCTCAAGCAATCCTTACACCTTGGCCTCCTGAAACAGGCAGTGAGCTACTGAGCCCAGCTTAATTTTACTTTTTTTCCAGGTGAATAATCAACATTCTCAGATATCACATATTAAATAGTTCATAATCTCCCCCACTGAAATGTAGAGTCAGCTTTTTAGTTTGCATTTTTTTAAAAAAATCTTCTGGGATATTAACTAGATTGATAAATTAATTTGTAAGAATTGATATATTTATGATATTTACTTTCACCACCTGAAATATATACATACTTTGGGTCTTCTTTGATGTAATTCAATAAAGTTTTATCTTTTTGCCATTAATGTCTTGAAATTCCTTTGTCAGATTTATTCCTAGATTCTTTATCATTTTGTTATGAATAAGATCTTTATTTTAATTACATTCTCTAATTGAATAGTGATGATATATAGAAAGCTACTGATTTGGAATATTGGTCTTTTGTTAATATTCTTGCTAAATTCTATTAGTACTAATAGTTAGTAGATTCCCTTAAATTTAAGTCTATGTGCCTGTGGATAACAGGAGTTTTCTTTCATCTACTCTAATCCTTATATTGAGTAGTGGGCTGGTAAATGTATAACAACCAGTTCACTTCAAAAGAAAGAGATAATCAATATTATTGAGCACTTACTACATACCAATTTACTATGTGCCAAGCACTGCAATATTTATATTTATTATCTTATTTAATTCTCATAACGCCCTAAAGAAAAATACAATTATCCCCATGTTGCAGATGAAAAAAGAGACAAAAAAAAAATCAAGTAACTTGCCAAGTCACATAGCTAATAAATAGTGAAGTCTGTGTTCTAAAACACTAAGCCATACAATATCAACACTGATATATTTACACGTACCCACATACATATGCTTATATGTACATATACATATACATATATAATATATGTAAAGTACGAAGCAGGCACATCAAATTTATCCAACCTAAAAGATTGTACATGGCATCTTTAGGTAGTGATAAGCAACACTAACGAGAGAAAAAAGAAAAATACCTCTGGTGGTTTTTTCATTCAGATTCACACCATATTTTGCCAAAGCTCTAATCACATCACTTTGCCCAGCCATGCAAGCTGCATACAACAAATTTCTCCCAATGATGTCTTCTTCCAAGAGTAGCTGCATGGCCTGCTCATGATGAGGATTCTCAGTGTCCTCGAAAATCTTCTGCAAACCTTCTACATCCCCTGTGAGAGCAGGTTGTAAGAGAGGGTTCATAGCAACTGTTTCCTCTGGTTCTTGGGCTGCTTCATCTTCATCTTCTTCTTCTTGCTGTGAGAAAAATGCTGATTTTTCTGAACTCACTGACTCTGCAGGTCCTTCTGACTCCATTAACTCCAAAAGTACCTAAGATTTAAAAAAAAAAAAAAAGAAATAAAAACCTGCTCAAACAAATCAGTATTTATTTATTTGTTCAGGCAACTGACAATATAGATGAAATGGAAATACTTAGCTATTCGAAAATAATTGTAAAATACTTCAGCCAATCAATAAAGTTATTATCATGCACCTATTATGAATAAATACACTGCCTGAGTATATACTAAAATGCAAAGGGTGTGATAAAAATAGTAAATTCAATAGGAACAGGAGAAGAAAGAGATCAATGGAACCTAAATTCATTAGGAAAAGACTGAAAGAGTGTTAAAGTGACCTACCTGCCTAAACAAATATCCCTGCAAGGGAGAACTGAGAAATATAATTAGATCATTGGAGCCAAGTTATGAAGACTTTAAAAATTAGGCATTTACACTTAGAATTCATTTACTCAGTAATACTTACCAAAAGCTTATTAATATACTAAGTGCTGTGTAGGTACTATGTAAAGTATAAAAAAGAATCAAATTTACTTCCTGCCCTCAACAACTTACTATTTCAAGGGAGAAAATATGACATACACAAAGTAAGTATAATAAAAGGTGACAAGTGGTTAAGTACCATAACAAATGAAATGCTATGGGAGTTTGGAAGGGACAAGATTAATTCCAGGTAGAATTAATCAAGGAGGTCTTAATAGTGCTGACTCTGGCAGAACACACATTAAATTGGGAATGATTCAGAGAAGAGTACCATAGTCCTCTCATATGTACAGTAATGCTTGTGGCATCACTATTCACAACAGCAAAAAACCTGGAAGGAAAAAACAATGCCTAGGAGGAAAAGGATCATAAACTGTGGTATATTTATACAAACTGGTGTTCAGCAGTTAAAAGGAATAAATTACAGTGCTATACTATACAGCTTCTGA
Organism: Lemur catta; assembly: GCF_020740605.2. NCBI lineage: Eukaryota > Metazoa > Chordata > Mammalia > Primates > Lemuridae > Lemur > Lemur catta. The sequence continues at coordinate 41,579,757 of NC_059130.1, read as the reverse complement.
TATGGCTCCCAACACCCAACCCCTGCCCCTGGGTATTCACACCCTTGTATAATTTCCTCACCTTGAGTGTGGGCTGGACATACTAAATAGCTTCTAATGACGAGAGTACAGCAACAGTGAAGGGATGTCACTTCTGTAATTCGGTTACAACAGAGTGTGGCATTTGTCTTGCTCATATTTTCTCCCTGGCACTTCTCATGTACTGTGAGGGAGAGGGCCACCTTTCGGGAAACTGAAGGTGACTTCTGGCCAAAAGCCAGTAAGAATCTAGGCCCTCAGTCTAATAGCCCATGAGGAACTTAATTCTGCCAACAACCACTGAATGAGTTTGGAAGTGGATCTGTCCCAGTTAAACTTTGAGATGACTGAGGCCTCAGGCAACGCTTTGATTATGTAGCCTCCTAAGAGGCCTTGAAGGAGAGGATCCAGCTAAGCTGTGCCCAGATTCCTGACCCACAGAAACTGTAAGATAATTAATGTGTGTTTTTTCTAACTACTAAGTTTGGAAGAAATTTGCTATATAGCACTAAATAACTAAGACATACAACAGTATAAATGAATCTTAGGAATATAATATTACATGAAAAAAGTAAATCCTAAAAGATTATACATATCAAGACTATATCTTGATTAGTATCAAGATATCAAGACTATCAAGATATAGTCTTGATATGTATAATCAATTAAAACAAAGTTAAATAGACATTATAGGAATACAAGCAGATATATTTAAAAAAATTTTAAAGAAGAAAAGCAAGATTGAACACAAGATTCAAGATAATGTTTACCAGGGGTAGCGGGTGGAGGGAGAAAGGAAGATTCAAGAAATGAGATAAAGGGAATTATATATTTAGTAAAGAATATGGCATTTAAGCTAGGCCATAAAGAATGGGCAAGACTGTTTTTCAGAAGTCAGAAGGAAGGGAATTCTAGATAGAATAACATAAGAGCAGCAAAGCAAAAGTCACACATACGTTTGGGAATGAGTAAGTTGGCCAATTTGGTTAAGTATAGGCCATTCAAAATAAGCAAGAACTATACTCTTAAAGAAAGGCTGAGACTGGATCAATAAAGTTGAACTTAATTTTGCAGGCAACTAGTGGGGGGTAGCCGAAGGTTTTGGTGCTGGAAACTAAACATGTTTGTAGATTGATCTGACAACCCTAGGTAACACATATTAGAGGAATAAGAGAATAGAGGCAAAAAAGAAATACTGATTAAGAGAGTTATTGTAAAAGTCTGAATTAGTGGGAATAAGCACTTTAATTACTCATTCGTACAATCCAGTATTTATTGCATTCCTTCCTATATGCCAGGCACTGTGTCAGGTCCTGAGGATTCAATAAGACAGAAAAGATCCCTCCCATCATGAAGCTATATTCCAGTGACTGGACACAGGTAATAAAAAATAAAACAAATGAGATAATTTTAGATTGTGGTAAGTGGTTCAAAGGAAATAAACAGGGTGAAGTGCTAGAAGTAACAGGGAAGTGAAGAGAAAAAACTTGAAATAGGAAAGTCAAGGAGATGATATCGAAATAGTACTGCAGAGAATGACAAAGACAATAAAGGCCCCAGGAAAATGGAACATTCTTAAGCAGGAATAAAAGGCCAGATGGCAAATATTTTAGGCTTGTGGCCCTACTATCTCTATTGCAACTACTCAACTCTGCAGTTGTAGCATGAAAGTTGTCATAGACAATACACAAATGAATCGGTGTGGCTGTGTTTAAAGCAAACATTATTAACAAAACAGGTGGTGATCCATAGGCCATAGTTCACTATAGAACTAAACAGTGCTAAAACAAAAGAAAACTGTCATTTAGTTCTATGGTGAAGTAAAAAAAAGAAATGGGCTAATAGTGGAAAGACAATTGTGATGTGCATTTTAAATTGATAAAATGTTAGAACCTTCTCTATCTACTATAGCCCTACATTAATCTCTTCCTCCTATAAATGTACATAATAGTTGTAAGCTGTTAAAATTCAGAATTCTTTGATTACAAATAACAGAAAAGCCAAACAAGATTGACTCTTTAAAAGTAGGAGATTCTTTTCCCATATAACAAGAAATGTAAAGATGGAGATGGTTCAGCAGCTCAAAAATATATATCCAAGCTCTTTCTATCATTCTACTCTATCATACTTAGCATGTAAGACTTTCATCTTCATGACTGTAGCCTCATGGTAACAAGATAGCTGTCATAACTCCTGCTATTGTAACAGAGGGAATGGCCTGGAAAAGGGTAAAATGTTTTACAAGGTGTCTTTAATTAAAAAAAAAATCACACTCTATTTGGGAATTAAAACATGCATCCCTGCCTGAGGCCAGTAAATCAGAAGGGCAAGGGAGTATTCTTTGTTTTTTTGTACCACAGGAAATGGCTCAACAGAACTGTCTGGACAGAGGCCACAAGATTGTCTTTGCCAGAGATGGGGTAGATCAAGACCATCAACTACAATTGAACAACAATAGCCCCAAGCTGAAAACTCCCTTTGAAAGCTCTGTATTTCTGCTCATGGACAGGACGAGAGTACTTTGAGAGTCTCCATCCTCCTCATTTGCCAGCAAATTAATAAACTTCTCTTTTCTTCTCCTCAAACCACTTGTCCTTATTCTTCTGATGTGGCCTCAGGGACAAGTGCCGAACTTTCAGTAACACTATCACATCTTCATTCATGGCAGGAAGAAGAGGGAATCCCCCAGAAGATACCAGTGATATCAAGCCCTTCAAATCTCTTTTAAGAAGAAAGCAAAACAAAATCTTTCCTAACAAGTCTCAGCAAGCTTCCAGTTATATCTCAAAGGCCAGACTGTATAATGTAACTACCTCATCTTTAAGAAAAAGGAAAAAAAAGCAAGTTTCTTGATTTTTCCAGCTATAACGGCTGGAAGCAACATAAATGGCTCTGGGAATAAGAGTTGAGTTAGCCAATCATTCATGACTCCACTATAACACTAAGTCCAAATCTTATCTTTGAGATTGTTTAGTCCAATTCCTTCATGTTATAGATGAAATATAGTGGAAATCTGTAATCCTTCTATTTGTCTGGCATCTAACTTTCCACACTCCCAACCCATTCACACACACACACACACACACACACACACACACACATACTCTTTCCTTAAAGCATCTCTATCTCAGTTTTAGCGAATTTTTCTAATGGAAAATAAAGCAAACTTCCCACTATAGAAGAGAGAGGCAAGATTTTCTTTCTCTCCCTCTCAGCACAAGCCTGGGGGCAGGCACATGATTTAGATTCAGCCAATCAACTGCTCAATCCCATGATCTTGACTCTTGAACAAGGGATACAAGGACATGAGGCTAGTTGAAGGGCATTGATCACAAGTGACAGAAGCCATGTGCTGATCAAACTTCCAGCTGTGAGAACATGCTGTGGTTCTTGCAGTTAGATCCTCCAGAGTTCCCTTGGCTTGCTCATTTCCAGCCTCCCACTGCTTATGTGGGCCTTTAATACAGTACTCAGATGCAGACTGTTAGTTGTCTTCCCCCAAATCTAATCTCTCCTTTTGGAATAGAATCCCATACCCTTTTCTTCCCAGTCTCTCTTGTAACACAGCGTAGGCATATTCCAAATCATAGGTAATAAGATGTAAGCAAATGTGTAGTATGCAACCTCCAGGAAAGTATAATTCTTTCTCACTAGACTGTAAACCTGATGGTTGCTGAAGCTTGCATAGCTAATTTAGACCATGAGGTGGATGTTCTGTTCAAACACATACATATCATAAATTGTATATATTATTTCTATTCTAATATATAGTATATATATTAGACATTTATGACATTTGGTTTTAATTTTATATATGCAAATATGTTTAACTTCTATTAATAGAGTGATCAATTTATTGTTCAGTAGTAATGGATGATATATCCTGAGTGAACTGTATTTATGTATAAGTATATTTATGTATAAGTATATTTGCATATATACTTTTTTAAACAAAATAATATTTCTCTTTACTACATGTAACACACTGATTTTTTTATTCCACTCTATTTTTTTAAGGCTGGGTGTCACCTATTAAATTGATTTCATGACCCACTAAATGGGTTGTAATCCATAGTGTGAAAAAAGATTAGTCTTGAATAACCACTATGGAGACTATACCAGGAAATCAACGAGAAGAAATCTAACAGAAGTTAAACAGCATGTGTTTACAGTTAATGGTTTGAGTGACATATGTATCCAGGACAGTTCTAGTTACTTCTGTTCTCCTGGTGTAATTTTTAGTAGCAACCACTTTCACTTTCAAAAGTGTCCATTATTACTAGACAATAATTTGGTCACCCTATGAATAGCAGTTGTGATCTTCTGGAACATTTCTGTTAAAGATATCTGTATTCAAACCTCAGAGAATGGTTTGGAATGCGTTTGGAATGCCATTTCTCATTGGCACAGCAGGGACTCAGACATAAAACCTTGAAGATACTGAAAAAATCCTATTTTTGTTTCATAGTTATTCCTGCTACTAGGCCTAAAATAGCTTTATATCTCCATTCCAACTACCCAAATCCTATTTAGGTCAAGCTATAAATCCATCTTCTTCCTAAAGCTTTCCTTGACTCCTCTCTTGAATGTACCCTGGCCTCTCCTTACTCTGAACTCCAAAGGCCATTATGTATAGTTTGTACCAAGTAACTTGCCAAACATATTATTTTCTAATTGTTTGATGCATGTAAGACATCTATCCAGTTGGACTGTAAACTTGCTGAGTGCAGGATCAAACTTTGTGTTTCTTTATGTCACTTTATGAATTACCACAATTCTTGACAGGTCAATATGTGTTTAGTAACTCTTAAAGTCAGACTTGCAATTTCCAATGCTTTTCTTCTCAACTAAGAGCAGTGGGTTTTGTTTGGAGTCAGAAAGACTTGGTTCACAATCCAACCCTGCAACTTATTAGCTGCCTAATACTTGGCAATGTACATAATTTCTTGTAGGAATAACACGAGAGCCTAACTTATATGATTGTTCTGAAAATTAAAATAAATTAGATGATGCATGTGCCAAAGCACATGATGAGCAGTCAGTAAGTAGAACCTACCATCATTATTATTATGTTATCATCAATCCTCCAGCAAAGTCATTCATGAAGCAAAAGAAAAGATAGTAATGCTACTATTTCTTTTCTTCTTCTTTTTTAATATAAAGTATTCCTATGTATGGTGTGAGTAAATAATTTTCCACTCTACTACCACCAGACACTTGATTACAGACAGATTCTTCCACATCTAGAGATCAATCTGATCCCAGGTTAATTCAGAGATTTGGAGACAAACTTTATCAAACCTGGAAATATGATTCAGGCCAGAATACTCAAAGCTACTCTTGATATACCTTGAAAGCAGCTTAATTTCCATATCAGCCCATAATCAACATGATTAAGGTAGCAGTTCTCAAATTCTTTGATCTCAAGTCTCTTTACAGTCTTAAAAATTGAGAACCCCAAAGAATTTTGTTTATATGGGCTATATCTATCAATAGTTTATATTAGAAATTAAAACTGAGAAATATCTATTAATTCACCTTAAAACAATTACATGTTAACATAAAAAACTTGGTTTATGAAAAATAACTAGGCCTGAATAGAAAAGGTTGAGTAAGAGAGAAGTCACTCCCTCTGCCTGTCTTCAAAGTGAGACATAAGTTTTATCCTGCCTTCAGGCTCAGGCTTGGACTGGAACATATACCACTGTCTCTCCTGATTCTCAGGCCCTCAGGCTCAGATTGGAACTATTCCAACAGTTCTCCTGGAGGGTCTCCAGCTTGCCCACTGAAGATCTTGAGACTTTTCAGTCTCGATAATGACATGAGCCAATCCTTATAATAAATCTTTTTGTTTATTCATTTACACAGTTGCCCCTCAGTATCCATGGGGGATTGGTTCCAGGACTCCCAAGAATACCAAAATTCACAGATGCTCAAGTCCCATATACAGAATGGTGTAGTATTGCATCTTGTACCTTATGCACATCTTCCCATATACATTACATCATCTCTAGATTACTTATAATACCTATTATGATATAAATTCTATATAAATAGTAGTTATACTGTATTAGTTAGGGAATAGTGACAATAAAAAAGTCTGTATATGTTCAATACAGACACAATAATCCATTTTTTTTTCCAAATACAGCTATTTTCAATCCACAGTGTTGAATCCACAGATGCTGAACATACAATACAAAAGGCCATATATATATATATATATATATATACACATATAGATATAGATATATAGATATATATAGCTCATATTGGTTCTGTTTCTCTGGAAAACTCTAATACAATTAGCATTTTAGAAGACTTATAGTGGCCATATCCATATGTCAGCCACTGTGAGCTTAACAGCTTCCCAATGCTTTTCTGATGAGATCAGTGGTGATACTAACGGAAGTGGAGTTTATTTATATTATAGCATGAAATATGTTAACATTTGGAAAATCACTATAACTAAATGAACCAAAATTTACCAATGACTGCTTTACTGTTCTACAAGATTTGCTTCACTCCCCACTATTTTCCATGATGTTACAAAATCAGGCATGGGTAAAAGATCCATTCAAAGTATAAGGCAGATCACTAGATTTTAATGTTACACAGTATGAAAAGTTCACCAATATGGCTTTGGATTCCACATTGCAACTAGTCCGCATTTAAGAAACTACCTCTTGTCAAGTTATGGTGCAGTCACAAAGAAAAATATGCACTATTATCTGAAAAAGCTATTAAAATACTACTCCCTTTTCCAATTATATCTCTATTTGAGGAGGAATTTTCTTTATATATTTCAACAAAAACAACATATCACAACAGACTGCAGAAGCAGATATGAGACTCTGCCTCCTATTAAGCCAGAAATTAAAGACATTTGCAGAAATGAAAAACAATGCCACTTTCTTACTAATTTTTTTGTTTTGTAAAGTTATTTTCCCTAAGAAATATGTGAATTATGTTAACATATGAGCTTATTTCTGTTATTTTTAAAGGAATTAATAAACTCTTTAAAATTTCTCACTTTAATTTCTAATTCTTACTATATTTATAATACTTACTATATTGATAGATTAACCCACATAAAGGAAAACTCTTTGGGATAAATAATTTTTAAGAATATAACGGAGTCCTGAGACCAAAAAGTTTGAGGGCCATAGCTTTCAGACATATACGAGACCCACAAGTAATGAAGAGTCTTGCTGGGGGGCTTGCTGCCACCCTGTTACTGTAGCACGCAAGGAGGCTCTGTAGGGAGGGAGGGCTGTAGAGCAAATCCACTCCAGCCAGAGCTGAAGGGAAGTCATGCCAAGAGCTCAGTGCAACTGAGTGAGCCAGGGAGCATGAGAGCTGGGGAAAGCCACTGAGTTTTGACCAAACCGGAACAGAACTGTTCCCAAGGCACATAAGCCAAAGGTTATACCTAAGAACATCATAAGGGGAAGGAGAGCCCAGTGTACCAAGAACAACACCCCAGAGCCCAGGGATGGCAAAGAGACCCAGACACTTCCCCATAGCTGATTTTATGAGCCATCCACATGCATCCACATAGCCAGGGCACCATCTCAAGGAGAAAATCAGAGAAGTTATCTGAGAACCTAAACATTTTTATATAAGAGAAATTAGGCCGGGCGCGGTGGCTCACACCTGTAATCCTAGCTCTCTGGGAAGCCGAGGCAGGTGGATCGCTCCAGGTCAGGAGTTCGAGACCAGCCTGAGCGAGACCTCGTCTCTACTAAAAATAGAAATAAATTATCTGGACAACTAAAAATATATATAGAAAAAATTAGCCGGGCATGGTGGTGCATGCCTGTAGTCCCAGCTACATGGGAGGCTGAGGCAGTAGGATCGCTTAAGCCCAGGAGTTTGAGGTTGCTGTGAGCTACTGACGCCACGGCACTCACTCTAGCCAGGACAACAAAGTGATACTCTGTCTCAAAAAAAAAAGAGAAATTAAACACTAGCCAAAGAAATCAATTATAGATGGAGCTAAACTTTAAAACTAATTGGGTGTTTACATTATTTCTTTTCTAATAATCAGTAAGTGAATGCTCATGAAAGAAACTGGATCATAGACAAAAATAAATTACATTTTCTTTGCCCACAAAAGTAATAACATGAATCAGATTGTAACCCCACTACATATAACCAAAGTTTCATAGAGAATATGAGCACGGGGAGGGGAGAAGGGAAACTAGAACTATGAAGGTAAAATGGCATAGCTTTAGCCCTGATTCTGTTATTTATTAATTATGCAATTTTTCTGAAATGAGAATAGCACCTGCTCTGTGTCACTAAATGAGTGTGGGAAAACAAATCTATAAACTTTTCTTTTGAACTATAGAGTGAGAATGTTTTTGAGGCTGCTAAGGCACCAATAATAGAAAATCACACGGGTCATGGTCCCTGCCCCATAGGCCTTCACAGTCTGGGAGGGAAGACATAAGTAAATCAGCAGTGACAGTGAGATAAGGGATATAAGGAAGGTAAGCAAAGAGAGCTTTGAGAGTAAAGAGGATGATGTACTAATACATTCGACTCGGGGTGGGGTGCAGAGGTGCTGGAAAGGCTTCCCAGAAGAGGTCTTTTAAGGAGGAGAAAAGGGCGGTCCAGGCAATGGGAATAGCATAAACAAAGGGCAAGAAGGCAGATGAGGCAGCCGGAAGTTGTGAGAGAGTAGATCCTGAAGGGCCTTTTAAGCCAATTGAATTTTTTCTTAAAAAGAAGCGTAGTCCCTTAAGGATTTTAAGTCTCAGCTCAAGGAGAAGGACCCCAAGGGCAGCTCTGGGCTCACAGGTTTAACAAAGGGAAGGCCTGCGGAACAGGATAGAGAGCGGCAGACGCCTCCGCGGGAGCCGTCACTTCAGGGCAGTCGGCCTGAATGTCCCCCGGGGCCTTCTGGGGTCCTGAGCGGCTGCCAGCGGGGCAAGGGTCCGGTGCGCAAAGGTCGGGGCGTAAGAAGAGCCTGAGGACGCCGCGGTTGAAAGCCCACTCCCTCCCCTCCAGCCTCTGGCCGAGCAACCTGGAGGGAAGATGCCCGTCTAACCCCTCCTACCCCACCTCGAGGGCCCACCCTGGCCCTCGGCGCGGGAACCCCAGACTCACCGCTCCCGGAGCCCCAGCTTCCGCGGTTACCATGGCGACGACGCACCGGGCGCGCGACAGCGCCTCCCCCAGCGCCGCGGTTCCGGCTGCGCGCGGAGGTCAACGTTGCAATGGTGCGGGCAGCGAAAGGGGAAAAGCAGAGAGGAATTGATCGAAATTATTAAATTGCTGTGTTTGCACGGTGGTGTGTGGAAGATGTGCACATTGGCTGTTGGCCCATCTTAGTCTTTATCTTTGGACTTTAAACGGAAGAGTTTTCTGGAAAGAGAAGAATGCGTTCTAAAAACTATTATACAAAAGATTGGAATTATAACAGACAACTTGCTTAATTTTCTAGTTACTGGGGATCTTCCTCCTGTAGTTTATGGTCATTGTCACCTGCGAGGAGCTTTTCCAGAGACCTCGCAAGTGCCAAGTATAGTAGGTAGGAGCAGAAGGAACTTGGAAACTATACCTCTTGATTCAGGAATTTAATATCCAAAATACAACTTTAAAAGCAGAGGAGCAATTGTGGGGGGGGAGTGTGAAAACGAACTTAGTTTCAGAAGCAACCAGCAGAAATGGGCCAAACTTATCCTTTAATTATATAAATGTTCACATGCATCACAGGGTGAAGATGGGAAAGTTTTTGTGCTGAAGGCAAGTGTCAAGGAAAATATTCATTTCTTTACTATTTCTACAAGGAAATCGTTAAGGAAGAGATAATATTTTAGGAGGGCTTTGAACATTTGCGCTGAAGGCTGAATTGCCTAATATTGAAATGAATATTTGGCCTAAGGCCCAAGCAAAATATCACCATCATAAATCTGAACTTCTGAAATACAAGAATAAATTTGAATTTTTTAAATGTAATTATTATTAAATTTTCTTATTCAAGTAAAGTTGTGGTGTTATCAAGCAAGCAGTGGGCTCACTGTCCGATGTACATAGAAGTATACTATGGCACTGGCTTTTGAGAAAAGAAAGATTTTATTGCGAGTTGGCTGGCAAGGAGACAGGAGACAATGCTCAAAATCTGTCTCAATGAGCAAGGGGCTGGGGCAGGTTTTATAGGCAGAGGGTAATGAGGCGTGACCTGATTTGATCTTGCAATGAGGTAATGCCAGGAGGCATGATCTGACTGAATCATGCCATAGGGTTATGCCAGAGCTTGATCTGATTGGATCATGAATCATGCCATGTGGTGTGTCTTTCTTAATTTGGTCCCCCTTTCTTGGTTGGGGCACTTAGGTTGCACACTTGGCTCATCTGGGCATGCTCAGGTTACATAACTTGCAACCTGAGGGTCCATGGCAACTGAAAAACAATTCACCATTTTATTATACAAAGTTGAACCATATTGGGCTCATTCTATGGTTACAGTGGTAGTCCAAATTTTAGAGTTTAATTAACACTATCTACAGGAACAATAATCTAGAAGCTCTGTCAACTGCAAGCTTGCTCCTGCAGTCACCATATAGCATATTTTCTCTACTAAATATTCATTTCCTACTGAAGTTGGTGAAGAATATGACTTATTTTAGGAATTTCACTTTTAATATGTTCTTTTTTTTCATAGTCTTTGTTTTTGGGTTTTTTTTAATGGATGGAAGATGACTTACCTCACATAACTGTACATGATAATACATGATTCTGTTTTTAATTAATCTTCACAGGATTTGAAGTGTTCTCAAATATAACTGTTTCTCAAAAGTCTTAAATGGAATTAAATAACTAAAAAATAGAGTTTTTAAAGATTATTTTTAGTGCTCTGAATGCTAATACTAGAAAGATGCCAAGACACTAAATGGGTTTGAGAAACCAAAAAGCAAAGGGGCCCTATGCTTTGCTTGAACTCCGTGTCAAAAACAATTACATCATGATGCATCTAGGCAAACCAGGTTAGAGACAGACTTATGCAGGAGATTCATGGTCTTGTGTGGCTCAGATGCAGCAGAAAGACTCCCATGATCCCCTCTAACCCCTAGCCACTCCCTCTCCAAGCTTGACATGAGAGTATTAGAAAAAGCCACTGGATCTGAAGGAGCCAAATTCACATGCACAAGAGACATCTCAGCAATAAGCTGTGGGTATTAATGATGGAGGTCTGGAAGAGACAGTGAAGGCCTGATGAACAGATGGCTTAAGGAGCAGATGATATAAGAACTATTTAAACCCTAGAAATTAGATCTGCTTCAGAAAATTGTGGTGGTGGGAAAGTGTCCAAATTGATTGAAATTAGTTTTGCCCACCTAGGAAAATAGCTTCTCAGAGTGGAAATTAAATTATTGTAGAAAAAATTATATTTCCATAATTTATAGACTGGGAGTCATATCCTTTGTACAATGTTAATTCCTGATGAAAGACCAGGATACAATAGTTGAGAAAGTACTTCAAGGTAACTTAATGTGCTATAATACCTTAATAATCATGTCTCATTGTTTGAAGTCCTATTATATGCTGAGTACTATGCTAAGTGATTCATATAAATTATCTCTAATCTCATACCAACTCTGTGAAAGTGATATTATTGGTGTAATTATTATTCTTGAAACTGACACTGAGGAAGTTTCAGTCACCTACCTCAGACCACACAGATAGTAAAGAGTTGAACCAGAATTTGAACCTAGATCAGTCTGATTTGAAACACCAGAGAATTGCTTAGCTAATTGGTTAGCTATTATATAAGCTAATTATTATAAATATTAGAGAATGCTTACCCAAAATAATAATTTTACTTCAAAATAACTTACCACAAGCAAGTTTTTCTGGCAGTGATTAGATAATATTAAAGTCACTTTTCTGGTGTGTGACTAAAAGAACTATTTCTGCATATAGCTAATCTCCACAGCTGGGAAGGAAGAAGTAGTGAACATTCATTGTTTTCACCTGCCCAATCTTCCTCTTCTGGTTACAGCACTCCAGTTTTCTGTGAGGGCCCATTTGGTACACTCTCATCCATGTGTATTGAGTGAGGTTGATCCTACTTCAGATCAAGTCCTAGCTACAGTGATTGGGTCAGGAAAAAAATATGGAATACAGATCAGTGGAATCAAAGCTAATCCTGAATTTTTGCCAGAGTAGCAAGTAAAGAGGCATTTTTTTTTCAGCATGGGTTCATGAAAGGAGAAGTTCAGCCTGAATTGCCAGTAGCCATCACACCACCTTGACAGAGGAGTGAAAGAGCCAAGAGGTGAAAGTGAGATCAAATCTTGATGCCATCACTTGGGTCTTGGATCTAGACATTGCTAAAACCATTTTTTACCCCACCTTTCAATTATGTGAGCAAATAAATTAATTTTTTCTATTTAATCTAAAAAAGGGTTGATTTCTGTCACTTGTAATATCAATTATCCATAATACAGAGAGAAAAAAATACAGTATGTCTTTATTTTAGAAACGTGCTATCCCTAGAGGTACATGCATGAGATTTAGGATGGATAATATTGCAGTTAGGTGGTTTCATTTGTTGATGAACAACTGTGCTTGAATATATTGGTTAGTGGATCAGTGTTAACCTGGAAGCAGTTTTCTAGTAGAATACTCTAGTGCTCTGTCACTCTCTGCATTTGAACATCCCTGTATCAATGACTTAAATATAATCTTATAAGGCATACTTATCAGATGATCCAAAGCTCATAATATTATAGGGGATGGCAGAGATAACTAGAAATTCAACACGCAAAAGAGTAGGAAAAGGCATTCAAAAGAAATTTGTAAAGGGGCATGAAGGCACAAAGTAAGCAGCAAAGTACATTGGTGAATACCTAAGTGTTTGAACTAGCAGGAGTGGTTGAATATGTGGTTGAGGGAGAGGCAAGAGATGCAGTTAGAGGGACTGGAGGAGGTCAGACACCAACATGACCTTGGAAGGGGACAAAACTGCAGAGAGAAGCCAAGAGTGGCTTTTGGGTTTCTATTTTTGGTGACTAGGTAGCCTGTGATTTCCTGATTTGGAGATTTTGGAGATCAGGGTTAAAATCAGGATGATGAGTTGAGTTAAATAAAGGTAGAAATATCAATGTGCCTCCCACTGACATATATTTGAATCCAAAACTCAGCAAACAAGACTGGGATATAAATATAGATTTGAGAGTCATCATCATGTAGGGGATAGCTAAAACCTTCAAACAGGATGACCTTCAAAGTCCTCCAAAGTAAGCATTTAAAGGAGAAGAGCAAAGGGCTCAGGGAAGAGCCCTGGGGAAAAACTACATTTAAGAAGGCAGAGAAAGATAGGGAAAGAATGATTAGAGAATGAACAGCCCAGGCCAATGTGACAACATAGAAGCCAAGGAAGAAGAAGAAGGAGTAGAAGAAAAAGGAGGAGAAAGAGGAAGAGGAAGAAGAGGAGGAGGGTAAAAGGTGGAAGAGAGGAGGAAGAGAAAGAGGAGGAAGAGGAGGAAGGGTAGGAAGAGGAAGAAGAGGAGAAGGAATATCACTCCCAAGATAGAAAGATTTCAATGAAATCAACTTGCCACCAAGTGACTGGCTGTTCTCCTTGAGGAACGATACCATGTCAGGGACTCCATATTGATATTTATTGCTGGCAGTTTGAACATTCAACAGTCATGGTAGGGCAGTAGCTAGACTTGCCTATGTAAGTGTGTGCCCATGATGATGTGCCAATGCATAGCCCCCTTCCATGCCACCATGTTTACTCCATTCATGCATCCATTAAGCCAGAACTGAAGTGACCAATGACAGAGGCTGGCTGACATTAATTGACTGAGTCATTTGTCTAGCTCTTCTGTATTGGATGCTCACTGGGGGTGGGCATTAACATACAATACAAAGATCTTCACATTCTGTGCCCATTCTTATACATTTATATACGTGCTTCTACCCCAAGCCTCCTTTTCCCCTATCCCTAAATGTTTTACTTTCTAGGCCTCTGATTGGTCAGCCAAGCCATTCACCACAGCCCATATGTCTATGTAAATTGTAACCTTAAGCCATTTTAATTTGCACACAAAGATAGGTTACCCAATATTCTTACCCATTTGGAGAATTTCCTCTCACCTCTCTAGTGCAGCTGCTGTCCATTCCTGACTTGCACCAGTGTCCTGATCCAACCCATTCATGAACCAAGTTCAAGGATTTTCCCACTCCTTCAGGTGGTCATAAGGCAAACCCATGCACCCATAAGGGTGAGATAAGGGAAGGCACTTATGTAACAGTGATAGTCTGATGATGCTGACACTTTGATCTTGGACTTCTAGCCTCCACAACCATGAGAAAATAAATTTTGGTTGTTTAGGCCACCCAGCCACAATAGCCCTAGAAAACTAATACAGTCCCTTTCCTCCATTATCAGGCCCAGCATTTCCCTATCCAGGTTATGACTTTCTTGAAACACTCGGGATACTAACTGCTGCAGTTGGACTCCCCAGGAAGCATATTCTGAGATGGAGTTTAGTATGCAGGAACTTTATTAAAAAGTGCTCTTGGCAGCACAGTTCACAATTGCAAAGATGTGGAAACAACCCAAGTGCCCACCAATACATGAGTGGATTAATAAAATGTGGTATATGCATACCATGGAGTTCTACTCAGCCACAAAAAGCAGTGGTGATCTAGCACCTCTTGTATTATCCTGGATGGAGCTGGTAGAATGGGCATTCTACTAAGTGAAATATCACAAGAATGGAAAAACAAGCACCACATCTACTCACCATCAAATTGGTATTAACTGACTTAACTGACCAACACTTAAGTGCACATATAGTAGTAACATTCATCGGGTGTTGGGCATGTGGGAGGGGGGGAGGAGAGTATATTCACACCTAAGGGGTGCAGTGTACACTGGGGGATGGACATGGGGGATGGACATGCTCAAAGCTCTGACTTGGGTGAGACAAAGGCAATATATGTAACCTAAACATTTGTACCCCGTAATATGCTGAAATAAAAAAAAATTTTAAAGTGCTCTAGGGATCAATACCTGTGAAAAGAAAGGGACAGAAACAGAACAAAGGGAGAAGTTGAGCTGTAATGTAGTCTCAACAAAGGCCTCTGCAGCTTCTCTAGGAAGCTCTGAAGCTTGAATGACCCTTCAGAATTGTCCCAATTTGGGACAAGAGAACTGTACTTTTATATCTCTGCATCAACTAGTGATTGGATATAGGCTACCCAAGAAAGGGGGTGAAACCTTGGCCAGGCAGTGCTTTTCAGCCAAGGCACTTTCCAGAAATGGCTGACAGCTGAGCTCTTTCTGCCAGCAGCACTTTTAGCAGCTGGTGGATTATGTCTCTCATTCCTGAAGGACATCTGGGTGGCACATTACAGAATTAACTATATGCCACCAAACTGACATAGTTAGGTCCATTTGTTTTTTAATATTCAGGGATTGCTTTTTTTTCTCTTTTGATTAAATTTGGTTTCAAAATTGTTAAAGACATTAAAATAAAATGCCTTTAATTTTATTAAAATAAAAAATAAATGTTAAGTAAATAATAAAATTTTATTTAAATAAAAATAGATTTTGCTTAAGTGAACTTTTTAATTATTGAGAACATTTAATAGGCTGGGCGTGGTGGCTCATGCCTGTAATCCTAGCACTTTGGGAGGACAAAGCAGGAGGATCACTTGAGGCCAGGAGTTTGAGACTAGCCTGAGCAACAAAGTGAGACGCCATCTCTACAGAAAATGTTTTTAAATGAGCCTGATGTGGTGGTGCAGACCTGTAGTCCCAGCTACTAGGGAGGCTGAGGTGGGAGGATTGCTCGAGCTCAGGAATTTGAGATCTCAGTGAGCTATAATCACCCCACTGTACTCCAGCCCCCATGACAGCTCAAGACCCTGTCTTGAAAGAAAGAAGAAAGAGAAAGGAAGGAAGGAAGGAAAGAAAGAAAGAAGGAAGGAAAAAAGGAAAGGAAAGAAAGAGAGGAAGGAAGAAAGGAAGGAAGGAAGGGGGAAAGGAAGGAAGGAAAGAAGGAAGGAAGGAGGGAAGGGAGGGGAAAAAAAGAAAAAAGTAAAAAATAATTTTAAAAAAGAACACTTAATAAATAAAAATGTAAAACCCAATACTTTCAAAGAAAGCTGTCTTCCTTCATTAACTTTTCTACCCTAGTCCCTCTTTTCCCCTTTAGGTAACCATTTTTATTGATTCTCCATTTATCTTTCCATTTTTGAATATATAAATAAAATTTTAAAATATAAGTAAATATATATGCACATATATACACTTGCACATTATATTTCTACCTCTTTCTTAAACAAAATTAGCATGCTATAAACACTGTTCATTTGGTTTTCATTACTTAACAATATGCCTACAGAACACATCATCTAAGTATTAATATAAGGAGATCTTCTCATTTCTTTTTAAAGCTGCATACTCCTCAGTATGTGAATATCCCATAGTTTTTTAATCAGTCACCTATTGAGAGGCATTTGGATACTTTCCATTTTTTGCTATCACAAAGAATCCTGCAGTAAATAACCTTGTGCATAACTTGTTATTTTTGCCATTTTTTTACAAGTATTTCCTTGGGATAATGGAATTGTTGGGTCAAAGGGTGAATGCAAATGTAAATTTGCTAGATCTTGCCAAATCCTCCTCCATAGGAGCTTTATCATTTTTCACACACACTGGCCACAAATGAGAGTTCCTCATTTCCCACAGTCACATCAACAAAGCAGTTTGCCCAATTTTGGACTTTTTCCTGTTTGATAGGTGATAAATGGGTCTCAATATAGCTACAATTTGCATTTAGCTTATTAGGAGAAACACTGAACATATTTTCAAATGATTAAGAGCATTTTCTTTTTCTGTAAACTGGCTGTTAAAATATTTTGCCCACTTATCTATATTATTTGTTTTTTCTCCATTGTTAGAAGACATTTATATGTTACATTATGAACTATTTATGACATATATTGCAAATATTTTTTCTAGTTGTCATTTGTTTTTTAGTTCATTTATCTATGTGCCATGGAACTTTTTTGTGCAGTCAAATTTATCAATCTTTTTGCTTCTAGATTTTGAGTCATAGATGGGGAAGTGTTTCTCCATTCTTCATAAAGAAATTCACCCATTTTATAATATTTTTATGTTTTCATTATTACATTTAGATTTCTGATACATTTGGTTGCTGTGGGTTATAAAGGCCCAGCCTCCTTACTCCACCTTCTGACAACTCTGAAGGACCATTTAGCCTCAGATCTTCCCATAGAGTCTATAGGAGCCTTTACTGAGACTACAATGGGGTCCAACCCCTTGTATGGAGTAAGAAATGAATCCAATTTCATCTTTTCCCATAGTTGTATCAGAATAATTTATTAAACAGTTCCTATTCCCCCCACTAATTTGAGATATTACCTTTATCGCATACTAAATTTCCATATGTTCTTAGGTCTATTTCCGGATTTCCTACTTTGCTCCATGTGTCTGTCTGTTTATGTACCAAAACCACAGTTTTAATTATAGAGGTTTTATAACATGCTTTAATAATATCTCTTAGGGTTAGCCTCCCCTTTGCTGCTTCTATTTTTAAGCTATTTCTGGGTATTCTTATTTGTCTATTCTTCCATATGAACTGTATAATCAAGTTATCTAGTTCTGTAAAAACTCTGATGTTGATTTTATTTGGTGCTATGGTTTAAATGATGGATGGTGTCCTCTCCAAAATTCATGTTGAAACTTAATGCCCAATGCAACATTATTAAGAGGTGTGGCTTTTGGAAGGTGATAAACCCATGAAAGCTCCACCGTCATGAATGAGATTACCTCTTATAAGAGGCTCGTGGTTGAAGGGAGCACTCTCCTGCCCTTCTGCCACGTGAGGACACAGCATTCATCCCCTCTGGAGGACACAGCAAGACAGCATCTTGGAAGCAGAGAACAGCCCTTGTTACTGAGCTGTGGACTCGCTGCCCGACATGCATAGAAGCCAATACTATGGCACTGGCTTTTGAGAAAAGAAAGGCTTTATTTTGAGGCTGATGAGCAAGGAGACAAGAGGCCCAGCTCCAATCTGTCTCCCTGATTTAGTGTCTGGGACACGTTTATAAGAGTTGAAGGGCAAGGGAAAGCATTAGGAATGTTGGCGTGGCAGAGTCTGATTGGAGGACTTTAAATTTGACCATTTATGGTGAGGTGTGTTGAGGCAGATTTTAGCGCCAGATTTTCCTAGCCAACAGATTCCTCGCTTCTGAAAGGATTCTGGCATTCAGGTTCTGGTTACGTCCTGGTCTTTTCTTGGCTCTGCAGGAAGGATATATTGGTTCTGGATGTTGTTAGAGGTCAAAGCTTTTTCATTGCACATATCTAGGCTGCATGACTTACTGTGTTGGCTCTGTTGTACCTACAAAATAACTTGACAATTCTATTATCAACAAAGTGGGACCAGTTAGGGCTGGTCCTGTGGTTACACCCTCATCAGACACTGAATGTTGGTACCTTGATCTTGCACCTCTCAGCCTCAGAACTGTGAGAAAATAAATTTCTATTCTTCATATAGTACCCCGTCTAAGGGATTTTGTTATAGCAGCACAAATGGACTAAGACACTGGACTGCATTAAATTTATAAATTAGTTTCTGGGGCACTATTAATCTTTATAAAAATCAGTCATCTTATGCAATAACATGGAATGTCTTTCTGTCTGCTCAAATCTACTTTTGCTTTCTTCAAGAGTGTATTATAGTCTTCCTAATGCAGATTTCATATAACTAATAACTCTTGCCTGAGAAGTTGTAAGGGATTTAGATGCCATCTTACAGATGAGAAAACTGAGGACCTGACTGACCAAGTGATTGCTTGAGATCACAGGGTTAGCACTGGAATCTGGGTCTTCTAGCTCCCATCATGGTACTCTCCACTATGACACCCTATAATTTCTATAGCAGCATCAAGGAAACTAGGAAAATGCTTTGTCATTGTCTGATTTGTGCTCACTCTTCCTGCTCTGTTCCTGAACTTTCCAAACACTTTCCGTTTTCACTGTTTGTGTCATGCCATTCTTCCCAATGCACTCTTGCCAAGCTGTCCATGCCCCTTGGGCTTTAGTGTCTTTGCCTGGAACATTCCTCCTTCCCTTCCAAATTCTACCTCGTAAATCCCATCATCCTTTATATCCCTATCTTAAGGGGCACTTCCTTAAGAAAGTCTTTTGTGTTAGTTATCTACTGCTGCATAACAAGTTACCCAAAATGTAGTAGCTTTAAAAAAACAAACATATAATAATGTTAGTGGGTCACAAATCCAGGCATGGCTAGTTAGGTGCTTCTACCTCCAGGTCTTTCATGAGGTTTTAGTCAAACTATCAGAAAAGTCTGCAATTTCATCAGGAGGCTCAACTGAGAGAAGATTCACTTCTAAGCTTACTCATGTTGATGGTGGCAGGATTCAGTTTTTCATGGTCTATTGGACTGAGAGCTTCAGTTCCTCTCTGACTTTTGGCCTGAAGCCTCTCTCAATTCCTTGCCACGCAAGCCTCTCCACAGGGCAGTTCACAACATGGTAGGTGACTTCCTCAGAGAAAGCAAGTGAGAGATGACACCTGAGACAGAAACCACGGTCCTTTTATAACCTAATCTTGGAATTACCATTTCATTACTTTTGCCATATTCCATTTGTTAGTCACTAGGTCCAGCCCACACTCACAGGAGGGGATTACACTTAAAGGCTGTCCACCACTCTTCCCTTACCCTCTGGATTAGATCTGGGCAATCTACAAGATGTTTTCTCAGCACCCTGTAGGTCACTTTCAATTATCTCAATTATAATTCAGCAATTAATTGTGTAATTCATGGTTTAATCTTATAATGTCTGTCTCCTCAAAAATGAAAATTCCCAGCCTTGGCAACATAGTGAGACCCCATCTCTACAAAAAATTTAAAAATTAGCCTGCCATAGTGCCATGTGCCTGTAGTCCCAGCTACTCAAGAGGCTGAGGCAGGAGGATCACTGGATCCCAGAGGTTGCTGTGAGCTGTGATGACACCACTGCACTCTAGTACAGGAAATGGCAAGATCCTGTCAAAAGAAAAGACGAGAGAGAGAGAGAGAGAGAGAGAAGCAGGAAAAGAAAGAAAAGAAAGGAAGGAAGGAAGAAAAGAAAGAAAGAAGGAAAGGATGGAAAGAAAGAAAGAAAATTCCATAAAACAAGGGGCCCTGTGCATCTTGTTTACTACTATTAATAGTAAACCTTGGGTCCAAGCCCAGTGTTTTATACATGGCAAACAAGATATAATTTCTGATTGAAAAACTATAAACTAAGCTCAGAAATCCCTGAAGAATTGTTTGCCTGTTGCCACTGCTTCACATCCAATCCAGGGTAAATATATTTTAGGTATATTTTCAGCAAGAAATTCAGGCTCCCCAAAGACATAGTCTTACTACAGTGGCAGACATACTATAATTATTGCAAATGCCAGGTTTACCATATGCATATTTCTAAATGGAGTCCCCTAGGCCTTGAAATAAATAGAAAGGGTTGGTTCACATTGAACTGCTCCACTTCAAAAGGAAATACAGTAGCAGAAGCATAAACCAGATTGCAGTGGGTTGGGGAGTGAATCATAGATTTACAAAAATAGGAGAGACTACTCTTATCCTGGCCAGGAGTTTAAAATCAGTCTTTGATTAGCAGCATTTCTTAACATTTTTGTGCTTTCCTATATTTTATACCAACATGTCTAAGGGTCATTTTGAAGATATCTTTTACAGCAGGTAATTCACAGATGGAAAATCTGAATGCCACCTTCACATATGAAAAGATGTTTCAAGACATGGTGTCACACACCTGTAGTCCCAATTACTCAGGATGCTGAGGTGGGAGGATCGCTTGAGCCTGGGAGTTCCCATCCAGCCTGGGCAACATGGGAAGACCCCATTTCTGAAAAAAATTTTTTGAAGTTGTCTCAATAGTAATCAGATAAATATACATCTAAACCATAGCAAATTACCATTTTATACCCCTCAGATTGGCAAAAACAAATTTAAAATTGGAAAACACAAGTGTGATAATAATGCAGACCAAAAAGAACCCTCAAACACTTCTGATGGGAGAGGCAACATAGCACTGTGTCTGAAAGCACAGAGTTTAGAGCCATTGTGCATGGTTTCAGGTCCTTGCTCTGCCTCTTAAATAGCTTTGTGACTTTGGGCAAGTTACAAAATGTCTTGGTGCCATCTGTAAAATTGGAATGATGATAATAGATCCTACCTTGCGAGGACTAGTGTGAGTATTGATGAGCTAATATAACATGCTATGTAAGTATTTGCTGGTATTATTATTAAAATAGAATAATTACTTAAGAGAGCAATTTGACTAGTGCTAATCAACTGGAAGCTGTGCACAGCATACAATCTAGCAATTTTATTTCTAGGTGCATACCCTACAGAAACTTTTAGGTGTACACCAGGAGGCATATGCAAAAATTTACATTGTAGCATTGTTTGTAATGGGGAAAACTGGAAACAGTCAAAATATCTATCTGTAGGACAATGGATTTTTTAAAAATCTGTAATGCAGTCATACAATGGAATGCTATACAGTAGTGAAAAAAATAAATCAGTACAGTGGTTCTCAAACTTTAATGAGCATTGTAATCACTGGAGAACTTATTTGAACATAGATTACTGGACCCCATGACCACAGTTTCTGGTTCAATGGGTCTGTGGTGGGGCCCAAGGATTTGCATTTCCCAACTGATGTTGACACTGCCGGTCTGGGACCACACTTTAAGAATCACTGAATTGGATGTTCATTGATCAACATCGACAAATCTTCAAAATAGACTGTTGACTGGAAAAAACAATTTGCCAAAAAAACTGCATACATTTTTGAAACCATTTATGTAAAGTTTTAAAACGTGGAAAAAAAATGTTACTACATGTGTACATATCACATATATACATGTAGTAAAAATTTGACCAAGATCACAAAGCTAGTTAGTCACAAGACTAGGATTTGAACCTATGGGTGCCTGGATCTAAAGGGGATGCAGTTTCTACCACAAGCTAATTAACAAGAGTTATCCTTGCCCTTCAGAAACAACTACACAAACCTGTGTAGATTTTATGTAAAGAACAGCTAAACAAAATCTGGTTGAGTTAATGCGTAGTCTAGTTTAGTTATCAAGAAATCTGCAAGTCTTTAATTGGTATTCCTGAAATTGTAACCCTCACCTTACACATGTATCACTTGCTTCTTTTCTGAATATATAGTAAAAATCAGGTGGCTGTGTGCTATGCCACAATCTGGAGCAAAAGATAAGTTGAAAAATATACTTTGTCCCCACCCGCCCTCCCATACCAAAGGGAGTCCACAGAAGTGTTTGGTGAAGTGTCTGGGGGTGAATACTAAGTAGAAAGGCCAAGCTGGTACAGCCTTAGAATCCTGGATAAAACCCTGGTGTCTTGAAAGCTGGGCTGTGGGAAATCTGAAAGGTCAGGTCTATTTCTTATTTGTCTCTGTATCCTCTCAGCACTTTGCACATAATAGGGGCCCAATAGATATATGTAGACCCCATGTGTGCATGCATCAATAATTCAACTCATAATTAGGAACAACGTTTTGCCAAATGGAGATCTACGAGCTACAAATAAATCAAAATTCCTGGCTTTCTGTGACTACTCCTGTCTTTCTATTGCCTTTGCTGGGGAAAACAGAGAAAAGAGAAGGCTTCAATATTCAAATACTGCCAATTCAGCAGTGCACTCTCAAAGTGGTCACTCTCCCGGTACTAAGAACTGTAAGCAAGGGCCAAGTAGTCTTTGAGGTTATCCAAATCCCCAGGAAAGGGCTCGGCTCTTCCGTAGCTGCACCGGAACTTCTTGGCGGAATGTGTGGGTTCCAGCGGGAACGATTTAGGAATAGGACTACTTCCTGCTTCTGGACGTGGGCGGGTGAAGGGAAAGGAAATAGCTCTAGGAGCGGCATCCTGCCTGCACAAGCGGTGGTGGAGGAGGAGGAGGCAGAGGAGAGGAGGGCGGAGGAGGCGGAGGAGGCTGCGGCAGAGAAGAAAGTGTCAGAGCCGGTAAGTGAGCCGCCGTAAAGCGGCGCCCTTAGGCTCGCTTTGCAAATCTGTGGTCTCAAGTTGCCGAGCTGCTCGATGACTTTGGGGCAGTGCTTCGTCGGTCGCCTGTGAGTGGGCGCCGAGAAGGGACTGCTGGGGTGCCGGGGCCGGGCCTCGAGGGGCGCCAGACTGCGCGCCTTCGCTGGCTGACAGCCCTATCCCGGAGCCAGGGGAGGCGCTGGGCTGTCCCGCCTGGGGTTGCTGGGGTTCCGCACCACGGACAGCTTTCCCAATGTTTGGAATTGGGGGAAAGAAGGAAGTACTATATGTCACACTTAATCCTTAGGACCTAGCGAGATCGTGTCGAAGTGAGTAGTGAACATTGTTTCGGGGACTAAGGGAAGGGCCCCTAAAGCGTGTTAGTCTAGAGCCATACTTCACCTGCCCTGTTCAAGCTGCCCAGGTTGTCGAAAGTGGAGTTGTTTGATTTTAAAGGCAAATGCCTCCTCCTGCTCCCGTCACTTTGGGACAAGCCATCAGATCCGTTGTTAAACCAGCGTATTCCCTAGCCGATTTATCAAATTGGTACTCCTGTGGTATCTGGTGATTGTTCTGTAGACATACTTGATGGCGATGTCAAAGTTAAATATCTCCAAGCACTTTTTGAAGAGAGGCAAGACTGACCTAGCAATCAGGACTACTTACCGCACTTTCCCTCACTTTCACATATAATCATTTTAGCATGCAGAGTAAGATTGTCATCTTAAAGGTACTAGATTCAGTTACGATTGTGCGTCTGCAAAAGGCCTATGGTCTAATAGGATATAAAATTCTTGGTAACTGACAAAATGCGTGAAATGACTATATCTATTGTTGCTGGATATATCGGAAATAGCTTTTATTAAGTTACTGCTTTTCTGTTGTCTTAGGTCCGGCTTTAGAGTGTGGTGAAGAGTACTTTTCATGGTGCATGGAAGGAAAGCCAATGCGCAGGTAGGCATTTAGGAAGAAAACCTTTGGTTTCACTGATTGAAATTCAGAATGTAATATTCAAGACTTCATTTAAATTTTAAAAAGATTTTCAAATCTTACAAAATTCTGCTTGGAACTAATGAATCTTGTTCTAAAATAAATCAAAAGTATTATCAGGAATTAATAGCTTTTTAATAGAGTAAAATCTAGAAGTTAAATTTCCAAAGAGTGCTGTGGATTTTAATGTGGTGCTTAATACTTCAGTTTTCCTTTTTGCATGGTATGTTTTGTGATAAATAATCATTAAGTGCACTATGATACTATGTGAATTTATTATGATCTACAATTCCCTACACAATGTAGAAGGTTCTGTTGCCATATAAGAATAATAATTATTTATAATACACTGTAATGCATGCCTAATTATGGTTTTGGTTATTTCATTGATGTTCAATAATGCATTTGTTCTGTTAATTAAAATACCTACATTGCAGAGAAGATTGTATAAGGAATAAAAAAAAAATTTAAGCTTAGTAACTTAGTCCATAGAAAAATTGAACAGTGTGTGGGAAAATATAGACAATTATAGACCCTAGAATTTAGTAATGTGCTTTTTCTTTTTTTTTTTTTTTTTTTTGAGACAGAGTGTCGCTTTGTTGCCCTGGCTAGAGTGAGTGCCGTGGCGTCAGCCTAGCTCACAGCAACCTCAAACTCCTGGGCTTAAGCGATCCTACTGCCTCAGCCTCCCGAGTAGCTGGGACTACAGGCATGCACCACCATGCCCGGCTAATTTTTTTTTTATATATATTTTAGTTGGCCAGATAATTTATTTCTATTTTTAGTAGAGACGGGGTCTCGTTGTTGTTCAGGCTGGTCTCGAACTCCTGACTTCAAGCACTTGGCCTCCCAGAGTGCTAGGATTACAGGCGTGAGCCACCGCGCCCGACCGAGTAATGCTTTTTCTTAATCTCTTCTAACAAATGATACTAGACTCTTTATTGAAACTAAGTCAGCCAAGTTCTATTTCTTCATTTTTTTAAGCTCATGTTATATTTATTGAATTCTATTTAATCATTTGTTATTTAACATCAAAGATAACTCTTACAGACCACTTAAGAGAAAAAACATTTTCCAATGGGGGTATGATTTATAACTCAGAACTAGGAGCAAGAACCAGAATGTATATCTTTTTCCAAATCTGTTGTTGATTTATCAATTGACCTTGAGCTGTTCACCTTTTCTGTTCCCCAGTTTACTTCTGACTATGATACTGGGAATTAGTGAGTGTTTGCAAGTGGTTTGAGCTCTCCAAAGGAAAAGATGTTGTCAAGGTGATAAATACCATTATCTTATTTATATCTTACTCTGCAGTAGGAGTAATATTTGAAAAGTACACAAAGAAATTAACAACATATATTAAATGCTTCATCACTTTAACTTCTAGCATGATTGCAGAAGCCACTGATTGCTTCTCATCCTCAGCTACCATAAATGTCATATCTTATGTAATTGCTAAAATAAGAGCTTATTATTTTTTTAAAAGAAAAGCAGAGTGTGGGAATGTTTGGGTTTATTGGTAATTTCTATATAAAATATTTGCATAATCTCTCATACTTTCTTTTATTCTTGCCTTGTTATATAATACTGTCAGTTATTTAAAATCATGCTGGATAATTCTAGTGCCATTACTTGTTAAGTTACAGCTCTTTCTTCATCACCATCACTGGCGAGAGCCTGGCCTACCCATTGCTCTCTTGTCTTACTTTTACCTGCTGCTTACGTTGGGTCGTGGTCACAACTTCCTACATTTTTCTTGTTGAGCTGTCATTTTTGCTGCTGCAACGCAGAAGACAGTCTCTGTAAAGTAATGTTGGGTTTATACTCAGTTGTTATTACAGAAGCTTTAAATGAGAAATAACTCTTTACATTGAGATTATATGAATACATGTTCATTCTCCCTACTCGATTGTGAGCTCTGAGTCACATATATCTTCGTATGTTTGCATCCCTAGCACCTAATGATTACTGAATAATTTTTGAATGCCTAAACAATCTCTGCAGACTTTTCTCCTCCATTAAAAAAAAAAATCTATGAACAAGAAAAGATTGAATATTTTTGTTAAAGGTATTCTAATTCTTAAGTATAAAATTTTATGAAATCAATTGACATTTTATTAGTAAAGTTTTGTTACACTCATTTATTTATATAACTATCATGTGTACATGATGCAAAATTTAAAAGATACAATAGGATATTCAATTAAAAACAAGTCTTCCAGTGCTGACCCCAGCTCCCACTTGTCCTCTCCAAGGCAACCACTGTAAGCAGTTTCCCATGCATTCCTTCAGAGGCATTGTAATGCGTATAGAAGCATATATAGGATATCTTCCATTTTTAAAAAAACACTAATGTCAGCGTATCATGCACACTCTTCTTTTTCTTTCTTTATTCACTTCACAAAGTATTTTGTAGATTGTGACAAATAAATATAGACCTTCCTTATCTTTTAATAATTACCTAGCATTCCATTATCTGTATGCATTATAGTTAACCAGTCCCTTTTGAGAGACATTTAAGTTATTTCAACCATTTTGTTCTTACAACCAGTTCTGCAATGAATATCCTTGTAGGTAGTTTTTACCCAAATGTGTAAGTGTAGAATAAATTCTTACATATAGAATTGGCCAGTAAAAGAGTATGTGTATTTTTAAATTTTGGTAGATACCGACAAATTTTCCTCCTTAGCGGTCATACCGGTCTACAATCTCACCAGCAATATGCCTGATTTCCAAGATATTTTTTAATCATTTAATTTAATTTCAAGATACTAAAACATTTTGCAATGTAATTCTTCCATCTTTCCGTAAATATATAAATAGGAAACTAAGCCTGATTTTATTAGAAATAGGTTTATTCACATGTATACAGTACCTCTGCTATGCCTGTATACTGCATGTATACAGATGAGGTGATGCAAACATATCATAATACAACATGAACAGAAATTTAATAGCAATGTAAACCAAGAGGAGGGAACTTCTGATCTATGGAAATGGGGAAAGTGTCACAGAGATGGTGATATTTGAGCAGGGTCTTCTGAAAAGGATAAGAGTTTACTTTATAAAGAAGGGAGTTAATTAAGGACACATAACAGAAGGAACAGCTTGTGCAAAAAAATAATAATAATAAGACCCAGAAGTGTCTGACAGGTATAGAATGGTGAGTATATCTGGAGTATAAGGTATATGAGGGAAAAAGGGGAAACAGGGAAAAACATTATGGAAAACGAGGCTGCAGCCATGGGAAAGAGTTATCCTTTAGGTATTTAAGAGCAAATGGACATTGTTATACAGATCATATTTGTTGTTTGGGTTGATTTGTAGGCACATAGAGGATGGACTGGAAAGAAATAATGACAAAAAAAATAAATTTAAAGGAGTTGTCGTAGTTTAGATGAAAGATGATGAGGACCTAAAGTAGATGGCAGTGGGGATTGGGAGAAGAGGGTGGAATTGAGAGTTTGTTTAACAGTAAAATCAAAAGGATTTGGTGAACATGGAGTGAGAAAAGGGTAATATTATAAATGACTTCAAATTTGGGAAACTGGAGGCTGCCATGATGAGATAAAAAATTCAAGAAAACGAACAGGTTTCAGTAAGCTAAGAATAGATTCTTTTTCCTGCACTTGAAGATTATTATGTTTAGGAAACAGTCAGGTAGAGATATGCAGCATGTAATTGGAATATGAGTCTGAGGCAGAAGAGAGATTTGGGCTGGAAATAAAAAAAATTCTGAGTCATCAATATGCAAAACGTTCTTCAAGCTGTAGGATAAAGGAGGGTAGAACAGAAAAGGAGAATGCCGAGGACAGAACCATAGGGAATACCAGGGGTGTTTAAGGTGGGGCCGAAGAGGAAGACCCAGGAAAGTTCTAAAATGGTTAGGAAGCTTTGGGTGCTTTGGGTCTTATTTTATTTGATTGTATCTAGAGTTTTCATTGATCATTTTTTGCTCACAGTGAAAGTCAGATGAGATACTCCTTGAGTTTGATTCAAAAGACAAAAAAAATTTTGAATGATCTCATATCTTTGAAATTTCTGACTTATTCTATTCAGTCTAAAATGTATGCTTAAGGTGCTCCTCTCACTTTCTCGGTAGTTGGTCCCTCCCTCCCCCTCATTCCCACTCAGCCTTCCCGCAAAACAATAAAAATAAATAAATAAATAAAAATAATAAAATGTATGCTTAAAAATAGTAGCAGAAGATATACCTGCTGATTTAACTGTTCCTTGGTGTGGCATGCACTATAGGTTGGCTTGCACCACACCTCTTCTTCCTTTTCTCCTGCTACTATAGACACAAGAAAATTAAATACTTTCTACTTGATTTCTTAGTCTTCTTTGCATTTGGTAATGGCTATGTGGCCTAGTGCTGCCAATGAGATGCCAGCAGAAGTTGCTGAGGGTTCTTCTAGGAAGGCTTTTGCTTCCTGACATAAAGGGAGACCAGCTTGTGTGTATGGCTATGTTCTTGCCTTGATCACTGGACCAAGGGACCTAATGCTTGCACTCATTTCATCTAATAAGCAGTGATAAGATATCTTAGGGCTAAAACATTCTTGACCTATTTTCAGGAAAAGGGGTTAACAGCCTGGCTTTCTGGTTTGGAATCAGGTGTGAAATATAGTGCCTAGTGGGTCCCCTTCTAGTAGGCAGAACTGGCACTTTGAGATGTTATTTCTGTTTTGAGGGTTTATATGCCCAAATCTCTGGTTCTCTCTATTCAGGTGTGTTTAGGACTATAAACGACAATCAGCTCAACTGAACCTTTTTTTAAGGGCAGGCTGTTAATTTCCAAATTAAAACAAGACTTTGGAAGTGTAAAAGGAGAGGTGTTCATTTACATAGGGAGCAAAATTCCGACCAAGGAAAGATTCTGCAGGTCTTTGGACTAATAGATAAAACTTGGTTATAAATGCCTTAGAATCAAGAGTATGTTTTCTGAATTTCTGATTGTACTTGATTTTCACATTATCTTAGCCACTTACAGAAAATTTTTCTTTTCCTCAATTAGGACTATTACTTTTAGAATAATAGATCTAAAGAATGTGTGACTTGATAACTGAAATTTGAAGTTGACTCACTTATTTTGGGTGGGTAGAAATGTTATTTATTTAGGGAAGTATCAAAAATTGTAACATTCTTTTGGTAAACATGAAGTATATTAAGATATTTGATTTGTTTTTTGATTTATGCTTACTATGTGCACATGATTTGATTATTGTCTTTACTATCATGAGATATTAATATTCATGGAAATAACCCATCCATTTAGCTAGCCTACATTTCTTTGACTTCCTAAACTCCTGTGGCCCACCCTCACTCATTTCAGCAGTTCACTCTTGCTCTCATTCAGAAAAACTCTCTCTGAAATCGTCGTAAGTTCTAATAACTTGTTCCCTGACTGTAACCTCTTGAACACCCACTACATCTGTTCTTTGACTTAGTCAAAATCAATGTGCCTTTGCCCTTCTGTTTTCACCCAATTCACATCCTCACACATTGCAATCATTTTCTAGCTATCACTCAACTCCTTAATTTATCTGTGATGGTTCCCAACTCTAGATTAATCCAGGTATTTATATTATCTGATCTGGGCTGTTGAGTACTGCTGGATAAAACTAGCCACAGGGAGTTCATGCTACTGCATTCACGGTCTTTAATATCATTTGGGCCAATAGTGTTATCCAACAACATTTCTATGTGTCCCTAGTCCGTGCTTATTCATTCCGTACATCAACTTTTTCACATCCTTACTCATACTGCTCATGATCCCGTCACCATTCCTTTCACTAGCAGCAAATGGCCTGCTCCCCAACTTCTCAACTTCACAGAACAAAATAGACCATCAGGTATGAATTTTCCCAACTTCCTGATGCCGCCTTACTGTAAAATAAATGTACCTATTTTCATATTATCTCCCTTCCCACCACCTTTCTCTGATCTTCTATGGTGAGCTCTTTGTTTTGTGTAAGATGTGTTCCTTCTGTATTTTGGTTCTATACACCCCCACTCCTCAAGGATCTTGCTCCATCATTTACTTATATTTTAAAACTTCTTCTTTTGCTTCTTTGCCTTACTGTATAGTCATTGTCCAGTCTTTCCCCTCTTTAAGCAAACAGACATAGTACATGTCTCATCTTTTTGCAGCCAAGCTTCTTTCTAGAAATACTCCGTACACTCACCTCATTGATCACTGTCATTGAAAATTTCTTTGTTTCCCCCATCCACCATAATAACCTCAAGGCTATTGAATACTTGAGAGTTTTACTGAAACTTTGGGGATAATTAAGGAGGTTGTAAAGCTCTGTAGCCATTCACTAACTGTCTTTCTCCTTTGATTGCAACCTACCACCATTCTTACTCAGTCTCTCTTTCTCTTCTCTTCTAATTCTCCCTTTCTCCCTTAAACTTTCCCTTTCAAAGTTCTGTTACTTTATTATACTGAGCAGTTTAATTCTTTTTGTTATAATCAGTTTTAGATATATCACTGAGATTTACTGAGTTGAGTGAGATTGGGACATTCATATGGATCTGAATTCACTGTTATTCAAGTAGAAGATAGGAATCCTTTAGCCATTCACACATGGGTGATGGGAACCATGAGATTAAATGAGTTCTTCCAAGAGTGTATATAGAGAGCAGAGATCTGAAGGCAGAACTCTGGAGAATGACCACATTTAAGAGAATTACTTTCACTGGGCGCGGTGGCTCACGCCTCTAATCCTAGCCCTCTGGGAGGCCGAGGCGGGTGGATTGCTCAAGGTCAGGAGTTCGAGGCCAGCCTGAGCAAGAGCGAGACCCCGTCTCTACTAAAAATAGAAATAAAAATTATCTGGACAACTAAAAATATATATAGAAAAAATTAGCCAGGCATGGTGGCGCATGCCTGTAGTCCCAGCTACTCGGGAGGCTGAGGCAGTAGGATCGCTTAAGCCCAGGAGTTTGAGGTTGCTGTGAGCTAGGCTGACACCACGGCACTCACTCTAGTCCGGGCAACAAAGTGAGACTCTGTCTCAAAAAAAAAGAAGAGAGAATTACTTTCTAAATTTGAAAACCAGACACTTGATAAGAGTATAGAAATTACCCATTATTAAAAATCAGAATCTATACTAATGCAATAATAAGGGTACAATTTGTTTTTGTTATGGTATGTAGATAAAATATAGCTTGCCCACGTTGTACTTAGGTGAAATAAAAATTATTTGTATCTGAGTTCAACAGTAACATCTTTATGTACGTAATTAAGGTTGCAACAATAGTACTTTAAACATGGAATGTCAGTATTGTAGAAATTTTTGAATTGGCCTTCTATCTTTAATGGTGATTTTTTTTTAAAAGAAGCTTGATTGTACCACTGTTGATTGTACCACTGTTAACCGTGTGATTTATTCTTTCAGTATCTACTGCATACAAGGCACCATTAAGCACTGTGGTTAAAAGCTTTCTTGATTGTTTACGTGGGCGGTAAAAATTATCGTTTGCTCAACTTTATGTTTCAGTCTTTAAATTGTCAAGTATAAGCAGTGTTGTTTCTACCAGATGTCAGGAATTATGAACAGTTTGTACACTAGAATATAGAATCACCTGTGGATTGAGGCCAAGCATAGAAAGATTGAACTTTTAAGTGTTTTGGAAAAAATAGATTGCAGTTGGAGAAAAGAAGAACCATGTTCTTTGTTTTCACATTACACCTTTGCAATACATGCTATTTCTTCTTCCTAGCATGTCCTTTTAGGTTTTCTTCTTCCCAAGAGACTGCTTCAACACCCTAGTGTTTTATTATACTGTAGTTCTTGTCAGTGCTTTACGGGTAGCAAACTAATAGCAATATTGTCCCTCTGCAGGCCAGATATTAGACTCTCAATACAGTCATAAATGATTAGTGTCTGAGGGAGACTCACACGAGGCTGTCCTAAAACCCAGCAATCAGAATGCTTGAGTCACCTACTCCCCTTTTAAATAACATGGTACCTTTGGAAGAATTTTTCATCAGAGGACTGCCTAATGGGTCTAGGGTCAGAAACAGAAATATAATGATCTAGAGCATGGATGTGAGATACTTCACTTAAGCTCTGGGAAAACACACTGCAATATTCCTACTTCACAACAAAATGCATGCCGTTATAGTAGTCTGATAGCTTATACCTATCAGATCTAGGATTTTTCTGAATGATGTTAAACAAATACTAAATAGATTTGGCCTCTCCGAACCACATTTTTTTCAACTTTATTGAGGCATAATTAATATTCCAAAAATATTAAATATGTGCATTTTGATGAGTTTAGATATGTGTATATACCAATGATACCATCACCACAAGCAAGATATTAAACATATCTGTCACCTCTAAAAATTCCTGTATCTGAACCACATTTTTTCTATCCTGGTTGCCTTCTTTCTGGTTATTCATGTATCTCCCCCTCTAGATAATTAAGTTTGATTGCCTCTTCATATTCCTTTGAATTTTCCATAGTCCATAGCAAAATGCCTTGTACATTAAAAGCAATTCATAAATATTTGTTAAAAGAATTACTGCCATTTTAATTAAGAGGCATAGAGTCTCCTTTCTTTTCTTTTCTTTTTTTTTTTTTTCTTTCTTTTTTTTTTTTTTTGAGACAGGATCTTGCTCTGTTGCCCAGGCTAGAGTTCAGTGGTGTCATCATAGCTCACTGCAGCTTTGAACTCCTGGCCTTAAGCAATCCTCCCACCCTTAGCCTCCCTAAGAGCTGGAATTACAGGCATGAGCCACAACACCTGGCCTCGTTTCGTCATTTTCTTATCTTCTGTTTCATTTGTTAATGCTTCTTGTGATGCAATGAATTTTACAACTAAACCTGGCCCCCATTTACAGCACTTTTACTATAGAAAAATATAAACCTCCAAGTAGCCAACATAAAATTAAACTTTTAGAAAACTACTTATTTGTAAATTGAAGAATGTCTGTTTATAAACTTACGTGTTTCTTTTGTAATCATAGTAAAAATTCACTAATTCAAACCAATTTGGTGGCAGCAGTTTGATATATTTAGTACTTTTAAATGAAGCTAATTGTCATATTTCATATCTCTAAACCCAAATTAAGCTAACAAGATCTTGATCTGGAGGCTCTAGCATCCTGCTAAATAAATAATCATCTGACCTGCCATTTTCTTTACCATTTTAATTTTCATAAACTTTTTTTTTTTTTTTTTTTTTTTTTTTGAGACAGGGTCTCACTCTGTCACCCTGGCTAGAGTGCAGTGGCATCATCACAGCTCACTGCAGCTCAAACTCCTTGGCTCAAGCAATCCTCCTGCCTCAGCCTCCCCAGTAGCTGGGACTATAGACACATGCCACCATGCCTGACTAATTTTTTTCTAGTTTTGGTAGAGATGGGGTCTCCTTCTTGCTCAGGCTGGTCTTGAATTCCTAACCTCAAACAATCCTCCTGCCTCGGCCTTCCAAAGTGCTAGGATTACAGGTATGAGCCACCATGCCCAGCCCAATTTTTATAAACTCTGAAGAAAGGATTTCTAAGTAAAGATAAGCTTCAATCCAGACTTGCTGAATTATCATTAATGCAAAATTCATCTAAATATTAATCAAACTATGTGAACTTAGGTTAATTTTTAATATGGATAAGCACAACTGAATGTAGATAATCTTATTACTATTAGCTACAATTTAAAATGGTTACTATATAGCAGGCACTGAACTGAAAGCTTTTATGTACATTATCTCATTTAGTATTTACCTTAGGCAGTAGATACCCATTTTAGAGCTAAAGAAACTAGGGATTAAAAGGATAAGTAACTTGTCCAGTAATTGTCAGTACTAGGATTTCAACCCAGGTCCTGCTGATTCCAGAGGCCATTTTGATTAGCGATGGCTAGAAAGACTCTAAATATCAGAATTATAACAAAATAACCATAGTACTCAAGTATCAGAGCTATTAGACTTGGAGGGAAAAAAAGAAGAAAACTTAAGTAAAACTTCACTTTTATGTAACTTTTTAAGTAAAAGTAAAATATTGTAAGACATCTTTGGTTTGACTCAATCCAACTTATGTAGGGAAAGGAATTTTAACTCTTCATACTCATTCATTTCTCACTCTGACTGATGTGTACAATATTTGATTTGATTCTTTCCCTTGTTAGGAACAAACTATTATAATTAACTTCATGGTTATTTACTGTATTTCCTAACTTAGGACACGGAGTTGATTTAATAACTGTTCAGAAATATAAATACTGGACTTCCTCCACTGAAGTCTTGAACCCCTCAAAGTCATTCATGAGGGTTGGAATCAACTTCTTTCAAACACCTGTTAGTGTTGATATTTTGACCTTCTCCCATGAATCATGAATGTTCTTAATGGCATTTATATTTAGAAATATAAATACTGCATTAAAAGTACAAAAAAAATTTTCTTACTTAGCTGACAATATAGCACATATTTAGCCATATAATAACATAGGCACAACTTGGAGATATTGCAGATTCACTTCCAGACCACTGCAAGAAAGCAGATGTGGCAATAAATTGAGTCACATTAATTTTTTGGTTTCCCAGTGCATAAACACTTATGTTTACACTATACTGTGTAATAAGTATACAATAGCATTGTATCTTTTTTAAAAAGTACATACCTTAATTTAAAAATATTTTATTGCTAGAAAATGCTAATGATCATCCAAGTCCTGATCTTTTTGCTGATGGAAGGTCTTGCCTCAATGTCAATGGCTGCTGACTGATCAAAGTGATGGTTGCTGATAGTTGGGGTGGCCATGGCAATTTCTTAAAATAAAACAACAATGCAGTTTGCCACATCAGTTAACTCTTCCTTTCAGAAAGATTTCTCTGTAGCATATGACACATGTTTGATAATATTTTACCCACAGTAGAACTTCTTTCAAAATTAGAGTCAGTCCTCTCAAGCATTGCTGCTGTTTTATCAACTAAGTTTATATAATATTGTAGATCCTTTATTATCACTTGAACAGTGTTCACAGCATCTTCACAAGGAGTAGATTCCATCTCAAGAAACCACTTTCTTTGCACATCCGTAAAAAGCAACTCATCTGATTGAGATTGCAGCAATTCAGTCCCATCTTAAGGTTCCACTTCTAATTCTAGTTCTCTTGCTGTTTCCATCATATCTGCAGTGACTTCCTCCACTGAAGTCTTGAATCCCTCAAAGTCATCCATGAGAGTTGGCATCAACTTCTTTCAAACTCCTGTTAATGTTGATATTTTGACCTCCCATGAATCATGAATGTTCTTAATGGCATCTAGAATAAGGTTTTCAATTGACTTTTCCCAGATCCATCAGCAGAATCACTATCTATAACAGCTATGGCCTTATAAAAATGTATTTCTTAAATAATAAGACTTGAAAGTCAAAATGACTCCTTGATCAATGGGCTGCAGAATGGATATTGTGTTAGCAGGTAGGGAAACAATATTCAATTCCTCGTATAGTTCCATCACAGCTCTTCAGTAACTAGGTGTATTGTCAATGAGCAGTAATAGTTTGAAAGGAATCTTATTTTCTGAGGAGTAGATTGCAACAGTGGGCTTAAAATATTCAGTACACCATGCTGTAAACAGATGTGCTGTCATCCTGGCTTTATTCCCTTTATAGAGCACAGGTGGAGTAGATTTAGCATAACTTTTTTTTTTTAAGCCTAGAGTACCCAGTATTGCCAAGTGGTCTCCCACCCAACTACTAACCAGGCCCAATGCTGCTTAGCTTCCAAGATCGGACAAGATTGGGCCCATTCATGGTAGTATAGCTATAGACTGTTTAGCATAATTCTTGAGGGCCCTAGAATTTCAGAATGGTAAATGAACATTGGCTTTAATTTAAAGTTACAAGCTACATTAACCCCTAACAAGAGAGTCACCTGTCCTTTGTAGTTTTAAAGCCAGGCATTGACTTCTCTCTAGCTGTGAAAGTCCTATATGGCATCTTCTCCCAATAGAAGGCTGTTTCATCTACATTGAAAAATCTGTTGTTTAGAGTAGCCACCTTCCTTTAAACCTCATGAACCAACCTCCACTAGCTTCCAGCTCTTCTTCTGCACCTTCCTCACCTCTCTCAGCCTTCATAGAATTGAACAGAGTTACCACCTTGGTCTGGATTAGGCTTTGGTTTAAGGGAATTTTGTGGCTGGTTTGATCTATCCAGACCACTCAGACTTTCTCCATATCAACCATAAGTCTGTTCCTCTTTCATATCATTTGTGTGTTCCCTGGAGGAGCAGATTTAATTTCCTTCAAGAACTTTTTCTTTGCATTCACAACTTGGCTGTTTGGCACAAGAGGCCTAGCTTTTGGCCTATCTTGGCTTCCAACATACCTTCCTCACTGAGCTTAATCATTTCTAGCTTTTGATTTTAAGAGACGTGCAACTCTTCCTTTCACTTGAACACTTAGAGGTCATTGTGGAGGATTATTAATTGACCTAATTTCAATGTTGTAGTGTCTCAGGGAATAGGGAGGCCCAAGGAGGAGAAAGACAGGATGGAACAGATGGTGGAACAGTCAGAACACACACATTTATCAATTAAGTTCACTGTCTTATATGGTTACAGTTTGTAGCATCCCAAAATAATTACAATGGTAACATCTAAGATCATTGATCACCATGAAAAATATAATAATAATGAAAAAGTCTGAAATGATGCGAGAATTACCTAAATGTGATGCAGAGACCCAAAGTGAGCACACGGTGTTGGAAAAATGATGCCAATAGACTTGTTCAATGCAGGGTTGACACAAACCTTCAATTCTTTAAAAAATGCAATATCTGTGAAGTGCCGTAAGTCAAAGCACAATAAAACAGGTATGCCTGTACTCAGTTTTCTTCAGTATCATAATCAAAATTTGATTCTAAACTTTTCTGTAATTCAGAGACCAAAGAATCCTCTGAATTGTTTGGCTCTCAGCAAGTATCTGTGGTATCACAGTGACACACTACTTAATATAACCTGTGTGTTTGTGATGGGGGGATTCCGGTGTGGGTTTTTTTTTTTCTTTCTTTTTTTACTTCTTTAGAACCATTGTAATTGTGTAATTTTGAGACATAACAAAGACATATATCCTGTTTGGTTAAATTATAAGACTTTTTAAATGAATTATATATCATTTGGAATAAAATCTCTTCTCTTGAAAGTTAACCAGAAGTTCTCAAATCCTGAGCAATTGTAATTTTCTGATATAAGAATCTGTCACATAGGCCTCTCCTAGCTTTGAAAATTCTATTATTTGTTTCAAGAAATGTAGCTAAAATTTCCACATGGGGGCAGTAACAACTGGTCATAAACTCTCTATCTGGTAGCTGGCAAGTGTCTTTGACATCAGCTTTAGATGATTTTCAACTTTTATTAAATATTAAACTATGAAAAGCATGCATCTTAGAATCAAAGAAATACAGTATTAAATATAAAGTTAATTTTTTGGACCCTTGCCTATTTTCCTTCTGATCTTTTCATACAACATGAGCTATATTTTATAGATTTTGTGCTGAACCTTATACAAATTTAAAATAACACCCAGTGAGAATGAGAAACACCAGCTGTTTTAGAAAAATAACAAATATCGAGCTTTTGATTAAACCAGATTTAGGAATTAAAGTTCATAGATCTGTTTTGTGCAGAGAGAATCATTTACAAATGTTTTTTATAAATATTTCTTAATGTTGTAAGAGATGTGGTCCCAGATAGTCTGACTATTTCTGGGATGAAAAGAATTGTCCTTTATTTTAGGGAAGTGCTCGGACTTGGAATTAATACCAGTCATTCGTCAAGAGACTTTAAGGAAGTTCATGAGTTCTAGAGTTCTTAGAAATGGGGTTCCATGGGGACCTAGTTCTCTCTTTTGGTAATTGCAGGTTTCTCTGTCTCTTGACTTCTGAACATTCTAGGGCAGAAGTGAGCTTATAATAATATTGCCATCTTTTCTCCATCTCGCCTCAATCCTTTAGGTGTACCAACATTCGACCAGGAGAGTCTGGAATGGATGTAACAAGCCGCTGTACCCTTGGAGACCCCAACAAACTACCAGAAGGGGTTCCCCAACCTGCCCGCATGCCCTATATCTCTGACAAGCACCCTCGACAGACCTTGGAAGTCATTAACCTTCTGAGAAAGCACCGGGAGCTATGTGATGTGGTGCTAGTTGTGGGCGCTAAGAAGATATACGCCCATCGAGTCATTTTGTCAGCCTGTAGTCCCTACTTCCGAGCTATGTTTACAGGAGAATTGGCAGAGAGCCGTCAGACAGAAGTAGTGATCCGAGACATAGATGAGAGGGCTATGGAACTATTGATTGACTTTGCATATACCTCCCAGATAACTGTGGAGGAGGGCAATGTTCAGACCCTTCTGCCAGCTGCTTGTCTCCTCCAGCTGGCAGAAATACAGGAAGCCTGCTGTGAATTCTTAAAGAGACAATTAGATCCTTCTAACTGCCTGGGCATTCGGGCTTTTGCTGACACACATTCATGTCGCGAGTTGCTAAGGATAGCAGACAAGTTCACTCAACATAACTTCCAAGAGGTGAGTTGCACTTGGTGGTTTGAATGCAGTCATAACCTATTTGTCAGGAGAGCAATATGGGTTCACAAGCTGGTAACACTTGCCTGAGTATTTACTGCTGATGCTAACTCATAACATCAAAAGAAATAAGTTGTTATAAACCCTAAACCTGGTTTTTATTTTACAGTCCAGTTTTGTGTTCTGTCTGCAAAAGTTACGGTTTAGAGATTGGTTCTTCCTAGCCATATTCATAAAAAGCTAATTTATAATCTAAAATATAGTTCATTAATTAAAAGGAGGATCTGTGCCTGTTGGGATACCTGGTATCAGTCTTTGTGGATTCTTTAGAATAAATGATAAATTAGAGGTTATTTGGTGAACTAATAAGCAGAAAAGATGAATTTAGATGTTATCAAAAGGATTTTCATTAAACCTGTTATTTTTCACATATTCATTTAACAAATATTGGTACATCTACTATGTTTCAGTCGCTGTGCTTGGGAACATAGACTACAATAGTGAACAAGAAACCTAGACTCTCTGTACTCAAGGAGTTTATAATCTAGCAGTGAAGATAGTCATTAAATGCATAATTATATAAATAATTAATTACAGTTAATGAGTGCTACAAAGAAGCAACCCTGGATGATTTAAGAGTGTACTACAGAGAAATTTAGCTTTGGTTTTGGAACAGTTCATGCAAAATCCTGAGACATTAAAAAGCATAAATAGTTTGAAGAACTGAAAAAAAAAACAGTGAGACCCAGAGAACAAGGGGGTGGAAGATGTTACATAATGATTTCATAGAAAGAAGAGGGACAAATTGAAGTTGATAGACCATGTTAAAAGAATTTGAGATTTAATCTTCAAAGTGATAGAAAACCATTAAAGAGTTTTAGCAAAGGAAAAACATGGTCTATTTCATACTTTAATGTCACCCTCTGTCCACCAGGAAAACTTCTGGTGGCTCAGAGATTTAAACATACAAAATGAAACTGTGAAAATATTAGAATGACATGGAACAATTCCCTTATAATCTTGAAGTGAAAAAGGTCTCTCTAACTGACTAATCCAGAAGAGACAGAAGATAAAACTGATAGATGTGACTACATAAAAATCAAAATTTTCTGCATGGCAAAACAACAATAACAAGATAAAAGTCAAAGACAAACTAAGGGAAAATATTTGCAACTCATATCACAGACAACAAGTTAATCTCGGCCGGGCGCGCTGGCTCACGCCTGTAATCCTAGCACTCTGGGAGGCCGAGGCGGGCGGATTGTTTGAGCTCAGGAGTTCGAGACCAGCCTGAGCAAGAGCGAGACCCCGTCTCTACTAAAAATAGAAAGAAATTATACGGACAGCTAAAAACATATATATATATATAGAAAAAAATTAGCCGGGCATGGTGGTACATGCCTGTAGTCCCAGCTACTCAGGAGGCTGAGGCAGGAGGATTGCTCAAGCCCAGGAGTTTGAGGTTGCTGTGAGCTAGGCTGATGCCTCGGCACTCTAGCCCGGGCAACAGAGTGAGACTCTGTCTCAAAAAAAAAAAAAGTTAATCTCTTTAAGTAACGTA
Organism: Lemur catta; assembly: GCF_020740605.2. NCBI lineage: Eukaryota > Metazoa > Chordata > Mammalia > Primates > Lemuridae > Lemur > Lemur catta. The sequence continues at coordinate 41,539,546 of NC_059130.1, read as the reverse complement.
AACCAATGACCTAACAGAAAAATGAGCAGTAAACAGAAAAGAAATTTAGATTGCCCTTAAACATATGAAAACCTGCTAAAGTTTATTCAAAATAACTAAAACACACAACTGTACCAAAGTACCATTTTGTCTATCAGATTACAAATATCCAGAAATTTGATTATACACCCTGTTGTTAAGGCCGTGGGTAAATAAGTACGTTACTAATGTATGTGGAACTTGATATAACCTTTTTGAAAGGAAATTTGGCAGTATCTATCAAAATCACACACTTTTTTGACTCTGCAGTCCCATTTCTGGGAATTTGTACTACAGATACTGGAGAGTGGAACAGTTTGAGGAGGTAAGATCATGGGTTCTGTTTTAGATTTGTTCAGTTTTGAGACACCTGTGAGATATCTACATAGAAATATTGAACAGGGGACTGTTTATATAAGTCTGTTCCTTAGGAAAAAGGTTAGGCTGAGACTAAAATTTAGGAGTCGTCAACATAGTAATTAAGCCATGGCCTAACCCTTTTTAAGTAGGATATAACCCAGATGTCATAAAACAAAAGATTGATCAATTTAATTGCATAAAATTTTATAACTTTTTATAACAAAAGGCACCATCAACAAGGTCAACAAATCAGTACTGATGAGATCAAGTCGGGGAGAGAGAAGAGAAGAGCCCTAAAATTTTTCCAATATTGAGGGATAATTAGTAAAAGAGCAACTGACAAAGGTAACTGGGAATAACTAGAGAAGAGAGAAGAAGAAAACTAGAAGCATGAGTTCATGAAATGCAAAGGCAGGGCTTGTTTTAAGAAGAGGGGAATATTTATATATGCTGGAATAAGCAGGAAGTTTCTGATAGTATTAGGTCCATTGGCCTTAAGAAATATTAAAACATTACAAACATTTTGGTACTAGGCAAGGATCTAAGCAGGCTACAACCCAGAAGCCATAAAGAAAGAGATTAATAAATTTGATTGCATAAATTTTTTGTTCTTTATAACAACAACAAAAAGCACCATGAACTGAAAAATCAATGTCAAACTCAGAAAACCTGTTTGGAGCATACATGACAGAAAAAAATGCTAATTCCCATAAAACTCATACAAATTCAATCAGGAAAAACAAACACAATAAAAACATAGGCAAAGGATATGAATAAGCAATGTGTAAAAACAAATATTCAAATGGAAAATAAACATGAAAAGATGTTCAACCTCATGTATTATTAAAGAAACATGCATCAAAACAAGATACCTATCAGACTGGAAAAATAATTTTTTAAATTTATTTGAAAAAAATTCAAATTTACATGAAATTGTAGGAATAAAACAAAACTTTCATATACCCTTTGCCCAGATTTACCAATTGTTAACATTTTGCCTCATTTACCTTATCATTCTTTCCTTGCTCTATAAATATTTTTTTCTGAGCAGTTGGAGAGTATGTTACATATATCACATTCCTTTACTCCTGAACACTCCTATACTCTTTTTTTTTTTTTTTTTTTTGGAGACAGAGTCTCGCTCTGTCACCCTGGTTAGAGTGCAATGGCATCATAGCTCACTCAACCTCAAACACCTGGGTTGAAGCCATCCTCCTGCCTCGGCCTCCTGAGTAGCTGGGACTACAGGCACATGCCACAACACCTGGCTAATTTTTCTATTTTTTGTAGAGAGGGTTCTTGCTCTTTCTCAGGCTGGTCCCAAACTCCTGGCCTGGAGTGATCCTCCTGCCTCGGCCTCCCAGAGTGTTCGGATTACAAGTGTGAGCCACCGCCTGGCCCTATGCTCCTTTCATATTCTTTCGTTCCTTTCATATTTCTTTCCTCCTGACCACTTACTATGATGGTTGAAAAGTTGTGATTTTTTTTTTAAACTCCATTTTTCTGTGTATATCTGCTGTAAGAAAGAACTTTCCTTGTCCCTTGTTGGTTGATTGGTTGATTGATTAACATTATGGACTCATGGACTCTTACTCTATTCAGTGGATTGTAGTCCTTTGTTGCTATTTATTATTTTAATGATTGATAGGTTCTGGTTTATCCTTCCTGTGTTTCCTTTTACAAAATTAAATAGATACATTTATGTTCTCTTCTTTCTACTTCTTTTCTACACTTTGCCTTTTACTTAATATATTCTGGAATTCATTCCATATCAGTTCATAGAGAGCTTCCTTGTTCTTTCTTAATAGCTGCATTGTACTCCTTGTGTGAGTGTACCACTGTTTATTCAGTTAGTCTCCAATGTTTGAGCATTTAGGTAGTTTTAAATATTTTGCCATTACAGACCAGCACAGTGGCTCATGCCTATGATCCTAGCACTCTGGGAGGCCTAGGCAGGAGGATTGCTTGAGCTCAGGAATTCAAGACCAGCCTGCAAGTGTGAGACCCCGTGTCTACCAAAAAATAGCAAAAATTAGCCAGGCATGGTGGTTCATGCCTGTAGTCTCAGCTACTCGGGAGGCTGAGGCAGGAGGATTGCTGGAGCCCAGGAGCTTGAGGTTGCAGTGAGCTACGATGATGCCACTGCACTCTAGCTGGAGCAACAGAGCAAAACTGTCTCAAAAAAAAAAATCTGCCATTCCAAATAATGCTGAAATGAATAGCCTTGTGTATAAATATTTCAGTATTATTGGAGGTTTTATTTTCAGGATAAATTCCTAGAAATTGGATTGCAGGGCCAAAGTTGAACTGCATATGTATTTTGTTAAGTATCACCAAATTCCCCTTCATAGGGAATGAACCATTTCAACCAGTAATATATGAGGATGACTATTTCCCCACAGCTTCACCAACAGAATGTACTAACCACCTTTTGATTTTTTGTTAATTAAATAGATGAGAGTAGAATTTCAATGTAGTTTTAATTTGCATTTCTCTTCAAATAAGCAAAATTGAACATCTTTCATATGTATATGGGCCATTTTTATAATTCTTTTGAATTGTATTTTAATATCTTTTGCCTATTTTCATATTAGATTTTTGGTCTTTTTATCCCCTCAATTTTTTAAAGTTCTCTATGTATTAACAATGATAGCCTTTCATCTGTGATACATGTTACAAATATTTTATTTTAGTGTGCATTTATCTTTCAACTTTCCTTATTGTATTTTTGGCCATGCAAAAATTTTTGGGTTTTTTTAACATTGTCAAATATATCAATCTTTTATTGCATCTAGATTTTGAGGTAGAGTTTGAAAGGCCTTCCCAAACCCAGATTACAGAGAAATTTACACATATTTTTTCCTACCATATGTATAGTCTCTCTGAGTTCATCTTTGTGTATGGTGTGAAATGAACTGATTTTGTCTTTTTCCAAATGGCCATCTCATCCCAGTACCATTTACTTAAAAGTCTTTCTTTGCCTCAGTGATTTGAGATAGCATCTTTATTATATACCAAATTTCTATATGTACTTGCTTTTGGACCTTCTGTTCTAGGCTATGTACCAGTACAACACTGTTCTCTATGATAGTTTAATTACTAAGGCTTTGTAATGTATTTTATTATGCAGTAGGGCTAGTAACCCCTCACCTCCCGTGTAACTCTTTTTTTTCAGTGTTTCCCTTTCTTGCATGTTTATTTTTCTAGATAAATTTCAGTTGTAGTAAATTTCTTATCCAGTCCCAAGAAAAAAAACTTACTGGTATATGCATTAAGTTAATTTAAGAAGAACAGTCATTTTTATGATACTGAGTTGTCCCATCCAAGAACAAGATTTCATTTCTTCAGTTCTACTTTTTTATCTGTCAGGAATGTTTTATAGTTTTATTCATCTAGGTTTTATATTCTTTTTAAGTTTATTTCTAAGTATATTTTATGAAAGCTACCTCACTGAATTTTTTTATTCTTTGAGTTACTTTTACCATTGATTCTTTAGAGTTTTCTTGACATCCCATGTCATCTCCATATCAGTAGTTTTATTTCTTCCTTTCCAGTTGTTAATGTCTTTAATTGTTTTCTTCTGTCTAGTTGCTTTTAGTAAAATGTAGGCCAACTCAGTGGCTCTCCTGTAATCATAGCACTTTGGGAGGCAAAGACAGGAGGATCCCTTGAAGCCAGGATTTGGAGACCAGCCTAAGCAACTCTTTATAAAAAAAAAGAAAAATTAGCTGCTGTGATGGTGTGCACCTATAGTCCTAGCTACTGAGGAGGCTGGGGCAGGAGGATCACTTGCTACTAATTTAGATTATTTTTAACTTAATCAAGTGTATATTTAACTTCCTCCTATTTCATTAGACCTAATTTACTTCATATGGTTTTACTCATGCCCATAAACACAAATTTTAAAATTGTCTTTAAATTCAACAGCACTGTTTACCATATACTTCGGTTAACTCCAGATGACTTTGCTTATTCATTCTCGTTTGTTTTCAGCTTTATTCATTCTTCAAATAGCATCTGCAGTCATCTGAAGAAACTAAAAGTAAGCTGATTACCATAATAGTGTGCGGCTTAAGTTCAGATCTCCTCTAAACTCTTATTTAAGAGCAGATATTTTGAAGCATTATTTTCTTAAACTGGTTGTTTGGTTCGAGGATAGACTTCAGTGCTAGATTTGCCCTAATGGTATGTCATTAATATTTTTTTGTTGGTGTTGGAAAAAGGAGAAGTGGCATTTTAGCCAGACTTATTATTTTTCCTCTTTGCTCATAGTGCCAAACAAATGTTTTCTCACACAAAGTTTCATGTCTTCCTGCTATGTCATGTTTCCATTAAGTGAGTTGTTCATGTCTTTGTGATTTATTCATAAACTTTAAACTTGGTGATCATTGATAATTATATAACATTTGGCTTATAATCACTATGTTGGGAAAAAATTTATACTCTGACAAGATTTAAAAAGAATGTTAAGACACTTCACAAAGATAAATGTTACCATACTTGTCCTTACATGAAGAATTCAGAGAGAACGGAAAATAAGGAACAGGAGAGATGCAGCCATAGCTACAATTTTGCATGCTGTGAAGACCATCACACTTAATTGAGGTAGTCCGCAAATTTGGCTCGGGACTTTATAGTCTTCATAGTTAACCAACATAGGGTTGACAGGTAAAAATACAGGGCACCCAATTAAATTTAAATTACAAGTAAACAACAAATAATTTTGAGTATGTCTTGTATTTTTATTTGCTAAATCTGACAACCCTACCACACAAAATAAAAGGCAACCCATTCTAATTACCACGTTACCTGACTAAGCAACCTCAGCTAAAATTTAAAGGTCACTTATTTAATTCCCTGAATCTCAGAAAGTCTCTCAGATGATGTGAAGACTTGTGCCATAAAAATTGAAGTGCTCATTAGTATTTCTATTGTAAGTATAAACTGGCCTTATGGCCTTTAACTGTTTTCTTTTGAGATTTGCATTTTTTCCTAATGTGCTTGAGGAAAACAGTCTTAATCAAATATTTAAATTGTTTTATGGCCTGTCTCATATCCTCTTAAATATTCTTTTTTGATGAATGTGAGAATGACTCTGTCCCAAGAGAACCCATCATCTACATTAGAGATAGCACACTAGGAATATGAGTTGTTAACCATATCCTGCCTGTGCTAAAAGATATCACATGTAGCACGATCTCCTGAGTAATAGAGCAAACCCAGTGAAGGGTAACAGTGCACCCTGTCCTTCTTACACTACATGCTGATGTATAGGCTTACAAGGTCTTGGAATTTGTGGCTGGCCTGCACAAGGTAAGATCCGTATTGCCATTTCATCTCCCTTTTGACAGACAGTTCCCTAGCCTTGGGTAAAGATAAATTATTGGTGTGTTTGTAGTTTCTCATTGGCATACATATCAGAGTGGTTTGGTCCTCAGAGGTTTTCATTGGTCTGATTATCTTCTTATTATATTCATTCTTGCTTACAAAATTGCTGACACCTTCATTCTTTTTTTAAACTGACCCCTTGGTGTTTCTGCCCTAGACACTGCCCTTTCAACAACTAATCTTCCTCTGAAAGCTTTTCCTGACTTTTTATATGCCTCTCATATTTCTAGAGTTATAATTTGAAGTTAATTTGGCTTATTTTGGATATGAATTTTTATTTCAATCCTTTATTTTTAAGAATAGTCATTTTTCTTAAATTGCTCGAATCACAAATGATTAGTTTTGCTAAATTTTGTGTCCTCTGGGCTTTCCTTTGTCCACTTTTTAAACTTTTCTCTTCTTCTATTTTAAACTTCAGTTCCACTGTGGAATAGAGCATGGCTCCATAACCCTGAAGAAAAACATTGAGACAATAAATGTAATCACAGGTGTTTTTCTTTTCTTCTTACCTAACTTTGAACAGGTAATGGAGAGTGAAGAGTTCATGTTACTTCCAGCCAATCAACTCATTGATATAATATCTAGTGATGAGCTAAACGTTCGCAGTGAGGAACAAGTGTTCAATGCAGTGATGGCCTGGGTCAAATACAGTATTCAAGAAAGACGTCCTCAGTTACCCCAGGTAATGATAGAAATGCTTCTCTAAAAAACTGCTTTGTGCTAGATGAAATAATACACATTTGTCTTGCAAAAATGAGACAATTATCACTGTCTTTTAGAGAGTGTAAGAAAGTTCATCTTTCCAAATAATCAAGGAAATAAGGGTTTAGAAGCATTTTGACTGCTTATTATTATGGACTTTTTGCTCCTTTGCTTCCCCTCTATTTTGGGTCAATTCTACAATTGAGCTATAGCACAATTCAAAACTTAAACTCTATAAAATGAACAAAAGAAAGCAAGGATACTTCTTTCCCTGTGGCTTGGAAATCCTACCACGTTTCCCCTCCCTATAACTTGGAAATTCTGCCACACTTTGATGAGTAAAGAGATGAATTGGAGCACATGTGGTCACTGAGTGAAATGTGTAAGACCCATTCTTGTTATTATGACCATAGTTTTTAGCAATTTAACAGGATATTCTTCTGGATTGTTAATTAATTTGAGACCAGTTATAGAAGCACTTATATTGCTGAAAGCTTAAAGTAGCATTCTAAAGTGACATTAGTATGCTTTTAATTTTCCAATTATTCTGCATTACTGAATTGATGGTTAGAATAAATTTAATTTAGTTTTAGTGTTTATGCTTTCCCTCCTTCTTTCTTATTTATGGTATTCAAGTAGATCCCAAAACAATGGGAAGTACAGTAGGGGAGCATGGGTCATGTATTCTCTTAAACATTTTGCAGATGGGAGCTCGTGCCTTTATTTCTCATAGGTGCTGCAGCACGTTCGTTTGCCTTTGCTTAGTCCCAAGTTCCTGGTGGGCACAGTAGGCTCTGATCCCCTCATCAAAAGTGATGAAGAATGCAGGTATGCATGGTCCTAGATGGGAAAAAATCAACAACTAATCATCCCTATTATCTCTTGATTTCCTTATTTGTATTGCTTCTGAAATATTGTATTTCCTAGTGCTGAAACTAAGGCAATATTTAAGAGGTTTTTCTGCTGGGCTAGCGCCAAGTGGAGGAGAAGGAAAAAGAGAGGACTGAACTTTCAGTTTTGCATTCCATTAGTTTTTTATATGTGGTGCTTACTGATGTAGAAGTGGCATTAAAGAGGTATAGTTCTAAGATTTTAATGCAAGCTTGAATTTGAAGAGTCAGTTCTCTGCTAATATTTTTTTTCTTGAGATAAATTGACTAATGCTGTCAACTTTGTTACTGAGTACTTTCATTCCATTACATATATCTTGTTGGGGAATAGGACTGGCCTTGCTTTTTAAGATTATAGATAGTTAAAGATCTACCACCTTCTAAAGTAGCTATGGAAAGATTTCCACTAGAGCTAGTGGAAGTTTCCAGATGTTTTTTGACAAAAGAAACTCTAACTGCTTTTACAAAGGGGAGAAAAACCCCTATCTTACTAGGCTATCTCTGAGATATATATAAAATTTAATAAATTACTTTCCCAATTTGACAGATTTTAAGATATAGCTTCAAATCTGAAACTATCTAGCATTTTTAACCATTTTTCCCCAGCATGCCCCAATTATAAAAGTGAAAGAGCAAATCAATACTCAGAACTCCTTAAACTACACTTTAGGCCTCCCTTGGTGATTAAAGAAATTTGGGGCTGGGCGCGGTGGCTCACACCTGTAATCCTAGCACTCTGGGAGGCCGAGGCGGGTGGATCGCTCAAGGTCAGGAGTTCGAGACCAGCCTGAGCGAGACCCTGTCTCTACTAAAAATAGAAAGAAATTATCTGGACAACTAAAATATATATATAGAAAAAAATTAGCCGGGCATGGTGGCGCATGCCTGTAGTCCCAGCTACTCGGGAGGCTGAGGCAGTAGGATCGCTTAAGCCCAGGAGTTTGAGGTTGCTGTGAGCAAGGCTAATGCCACAGCACTCACTCTAGCCCGGGCAACAAAGTGAGACTCTGTCTCAAAAAAAAAAAAAAAAGAAGAAGAAGAAGAAATTTGGAATTATCCCTTATTCTAGAACAGAGGCAGAACACATAAATTCACTTGAATTTCTTCTATACACTAAAGCCAGTTCCTTTAACAGGAGAGGCTAGAGGGGGTTTTAGATGTTTGTCTTTTAAATTTAAAATACAAACAAATGGCAATTAATTCCCCTAATTATTTGCAATAGCAGAAAGGAAAACCATATGTATTAGGCATGCTGAAATCTGAAGAAACAATACATAGATGTCCTTCCCTCATTAACTATAAATCAGATCATACTGATTGTGATGCAGAAAGTAAAGGTATTTATGAAGTCACTTTTTAAAGAAGACCTTTCCTGATATCCTAACCTCACCATTTACTAGTTATATGACCTTAGACAAGTTACTTTAACCTCTTTGTGCTGCAATTTCTCCCTCTATGAAGTGGAGATGATAATAGTGCTTATTCCATAAAGCTGTTGTGAGGATTAAATGAGTTAATATATATTAAGCGCTTAAAAAAGGACTAGCACATAGCTGTAAGTGTTGTTATTACTATTAATTTTGTGGGTTTGCTAAGTCTTATAACTCTATAGTACTCTTTCTCGAAACCCTTGAATGACTTAATAGCTAGTAGGAGATCAAAGCCTTTACCTTTAAGTATGGGAAGCTAGAAAAAGCTCTTGATCATCAGCTTGGGTTTTTTGTTTTTGTTTTTAGGATAAATTCAGAAGGGGTCTTAGCAAAGCCTTATATTGGAAAGTGCATTATTGGGTAATACCTAGGACTAGTCTAGCAGGAATAAATTACTCTTTGTAGCACAAATAACAAGAAGAATGAAAATAGAGGTTAGATTAGGAAACACTTTGAGAGTGGGGGGAGAACAGAGTAACAGATTGAATTTGCACTAATCAGGCACTGAATCACTTGAAGGACACAAGTGAAATAAGTATATACACAAATAGTTGGTATTAGGATATTGTATTTAACAAGTATAATTACTAGGTTCTTCTCTTAAAGTACCTTAAGTAGACAGAAAAATATTTTGTCTGTCTCATTGGACTTGTTGAGAGTAAACCATTCATATGGTACCAAATAAATAGTAAATTGGTGACAGTAAAGTATTTCTCTTTAGCAATCCGATTTTTGACCCAATTTTATTACTTTAATTAATCTAGCAAATATCTAGTGCCCTGGCTGATGTGCTGCTTTACCAGTGTCCTGCAGAAGCTAATAAAACTCATTAGAAAGTAATAACTGCAGGAAGGTAATGGGGTTGTAATTTTTAGTTTTCCATAAGTTATCATTAGCTCTAAGCATGTTGAGCTTTAGGCTAAATTTTCACTGAGATACGAAGTCATGATGGAAGTACCAGGCAATTCTCAACTCATAGTGTGATTGGGATCATTGCTTTCATGTGTGTGCCAATTTTAATATTGGCTAACATTCATGATTTGGTTTAATTTATGCTTGTTCCCCGTTGCCAACCTATATATTCCTAAACCATATTGGGACTTGACTAACAATGTTTTTTTGTTTGTTTTAATCTCACAATTTGTACAGGAACTGACTAACAATGTTATTTAGACATTTGGAATAAAGGCACAATTTTTTTCTACAGAGACTTAGTAGATGAGGCTAAAAACTACCTCCTATTGCCTCAAGAACGACCATTAATGCAAGGACCAAGGACAAGACCACGGAAACCTATTCGATGTGGAGAAGTACTCTTTGCAGGTTTGGGTCTTTTTTTTTTTTTTTTAATTTTTTGTGGAGATGAGATCTTGCTATGTTGCCCAGGCTAGTCTCAAACTCCTGGCCTCAAGTGATCCTCCACCTCAGCCCTCCAAAGTGCTGGGATTACAGGTGTGAGCAACTATGCCTGGCCACAGGTTTGGGTCTTAATATACTGTGACTAAACCAAATGTTTTCCCATGCAAGAAATTGTCATTTGAATAATCCTTTGGGCAATTGTGATATCTACTATCATAAGAAACAAATACTAAGTCAGCATGTAGCTTGTCTCTTAATCCATGATCCAACACTGGTATTCTCCAAAAGAGTGCTCTATTTTTTTTTTTTTTTTTTTTGAGACAGAGTCTCACTTTGTTGCCCAGGCTAGAGTGAGTGCCGTGGAGTCTGCCTAGCTCACAGCAACCTCAAACTCCTGGGCTTAAGCGATCCTATTGCCTCAGCCTCCCGAGTAGCTGGGACTACAGGCATGCGCCACCATGCCTGGCTAATTTTTTCTATATATATTTTTAGTTGTCCAGATAATTTCTTTCTATTTTTAGTAGAGACAGGGTCTCGCTCAGGCTGGTCTCGAACTCCTGACCTCCAGCGATCCACCCGCCTCGGCCTCTCAGAGGGCTAGGACTATAGGCGTGAGCCACCGCGCCCGGCCAAGAGTGCTCTATTTTTATATAAATCTAAAAATTTCCTGTAGTAGATGTTTTGTTGAAATGTGTCACATGCATTAAAATTTATTTACCAGTGTGCAAATCCCCTCATGATTACACAGAGTTGTCAAAAAACATCATCCTACATCAAACAGTTATACTGTGCCTAGCTCTATGAGCCTAGGGTCAGCCCAAGACAACCTGCTGTATTCTTAGGCTCCTACTTTCTGCCCCTGAATCTTTGAGATCTTTTAATTTTAGGTGTTTCAGTTCTGTCCATGTAAAGTCAGCTCTCTTGTTCACCTAACTAACCACCTTCTTTCTCACTGCTTTGTAGAACTTCTTACTAGTTCATTCTCTTCAAATTTTTTTCAAATCCTAATTCATGGAGCTAGCTGAGACCTGATATAGTCTTAGTATTTAAGCTTCCAATTTTCAGTAATTCCATACTTCTTAGATAAGGGCATCCTGTGATTCTGTTGTCCCATTTTGATATGTGAGGTATTCTATTCCTTTTCATCAGAGAATTTCATGCAATCTCTGAGGCTTAGTTGCCTTCCCGTCATCCTAACCACTTGCCTATCTTTTTTCTTGCCAATTTAATTTTTTCTTAAAATGTAGGAATAAATTTTCCCCTGTATTTTAAGAAGGAAAATTTAGTAATTTTTTTTTTAGTTCCTGCTTGCTTTTCCATTTAATTTTCTTTTTTTTTTTTTTTTTTTTGGAGATAGAGTCTCACTCTGTTGTCCAGTGTAGAGTGCTGTTACGTCAGTCTAGCTCACAGCAACCTCAAACTCCTGGGCTCAAGCAATCCTCCTGCCTCAGCCTCTTAAGTAGCTGGAACTACAGGCATGTGCCACCATGACCGGCTAATTTTTTTCTCTATATATTTTTAGTTGTCCAGCTAAATTCTTTCCATTTTTAGTAGAGACAGGGTCTCACTCTTGCTCAGGCTGGTCTCAAACTCCTGAGCTCAAATGATCCACCCGCCTCGGCCTCCCAGAGTGCTAGGAGTACAGGCATGAGCCACTGCGCCCAGCCTTAATTTTCTTTATATAGAAGATTGCAACATTTCCTTGAAAAGAAAATTGATAAAAATTTTCTTTTTCTTTCTAATCCTCATTATGCTTTGTTCCTTCTCTTTTGGGAGTATTTATTTCATTCTTGTTTTAGATTTCAAACTTACTAATTCATCATGCACTGAATTCTCCCATACGTCAGTATCTTAATGTCTTATTGTTATTAATAGATTTGTAATTTCTATCATCATTTTTATTAATTCCTGTTATTTTCATCCTATATGTGCATGCTCATGTATGTGTTCATGTACTTATGTGGGTTCACACAGGCAGTCGCATCCCCATACCTGTACACAGTTGTATCCTCACCCTTACGTACCAGTTTATAGTCAAAGGTTTGCAAATAAATTCATTGTTGGATCTAGTTCACAAGGAAGCCTATATAAAATTTTGTTAGCTTTGATGGTTAAATTAGATAAATTACATTTTAAGGGTCTTTTATATATAAAAGTAGTTTGTTATGCTAGCTTCCCATACAAGCAAGAATGCAATAAATTTACGTTAGAACTTCTATTTCCCAATTTTGAAAGTCTATTGTCTATTTTTTAAAATTAGAAGACTGCAAAGTCTAATATTTGGTACCTGTGGTTTCATGATGTCATGTTGTTTCAGGAATTCTGTAGTAAGGTCGTCTCTGTGGTGGTACAGGGTGAGCACCTTAGTTAGATCCAAAAATCTTAAATCCTAAATGCTCCAAAATCTAAAACTTTTTGAGCACCAACATGACGTGGAAAGGAGATGCCCATTGGAGCATTTCAAATTTCAGATTTTCAGATTTGGGATGCTTGACTGGAATATAATGCAAATTTTCTAAATCTGAAAAAAAACAAAACCTGAAACATTTCTGTCCCACACATTTCAAGAAGAGATGCTTCACTTGTATGTCCATTATTATGGAGCTCTATTAACTGTCTTATTTGGCTATCAGTTTTAGTGGCTAGAGTAGGGATGATAGACCACTACTGTTTTTTTATCAACTTCAGAATATTCTGGCAATGACTAAGAACTAGGTTAAGGAAGGGGAGAAGGTAATGGGGACTCTGGGGAAAATCGTACAAAAGAGAGCCTCCCTGAAATCACAAGCTAGAGGCTAAGCCAAATCGGTGTACAGAAAGTACATTTCAGTTCCAAGATCCTTTCTGAATTCAGAGAGGGTACCAATCCAGTAGGAGACAACGTAACACCTTTGGGTATACTGAGAGACAATAATGTAGCTCCCTTTAAATAGAAATTTAATTGTGACTTCATTTGAGTTATTCAACAACTGTCATCTTGATGCTGCTAATTTGTATCATACTCCTTCAGTATGATATTATATATTATCAGGTGACTTGTTTTCAATGTGTGACCCTCTTCACTAAAACCTCATTTGCCTCTTTTGATTAGATCATGATATTAATGAAGCCACATTTTGCCATCTTTAGCAGCCAGTTAAATTGGATCAGTTTCTTGATGTCAGACTTCTGTTATTGGTCTCATAATTGCGTATTGCTGATCTGTTATCTGATTCCTTCACTATATTGTTAATTACTTGAGGTCAAGGACCATTTCTAATTTATCTTTATAGTTTCCAGATTGTATAGAAATCTTATCAATGAAGAATGATTGAATCCTGAGGAATGCTGGTGAGAAATCAGCATTGACTCATCACAATTAATAGAAAAAAACCATAATGAACATGCCAGCAACAATAGTAAATTATGAATGTCACCTTATATATGAAAGATAACTTATTTTTAAGTAACACTTTTTGTTTTCTGACTATAGTGAATAGACATGGAATATAGAAATTTTGGTTAACACAGAAATAGAAAGAAAAGAAATCACCTTTCTTCACTATTAAAGTATCCATTTTCATTTGTAAAGAAAAGCTATTCTTTTCCTTTACCAGTGACTAGCATTGGTTTTCTCTTCTTTCTTAATATTTTTATGTTATCTAAAGCTGATTTCTATTCCTTGAATGATACTGTTCACTGATGTAAAATTAGATCCTTGCCCATTTGTCTCTACTTAAAATTTAATCTTCAGTTTGCTTTGGTTTTTATTGCAATTTTATTTTCATTATCTTTGGGATGCCAAGTCACCAATGCTCACTTAACCTTGGGAAATTGAGTCTTCCTTACTTCATCCCTCTGTGGAAATAAACGCTGGAAGCCTAAAGTCAAATCTATAATCTCAGTAGTTTTTGACTCAGCAGCATTTTGCTCCTATTGATATCTTTATTTCGGGCTTTCCTCGTATTTTTCACTGGGCTTTTTGATGCTTATCAATTTTGTGTTTCTGAGATTTTTTTTTTTTCTTAGTGTTCACAGCTCAATGAACTGTATTCTAGATAGTTTCTGATAGTTGCCTTCTTTAAGGTAACACTTTTTGACCAAATCTGGTCTGAAATAATTCTTTCTAGAATCCACATCACACACGTATAAAACCCTGTGTCCACTTTTCTACAATATTTTTCCTTAGGTACATTGCTTAACTCAAATTGTGAGTTCCCAGGATAGGGACTGTCCATGTTTTATTATGCTGCGGACAGTATACTACTCAGCTATGATAATAACTGGACTAGTTCTGTTCCAGTCCCAGTGTATTAGTCAGTTTGGGCTGCCATAACAAAATGTTCTAGACTGGGTGACTTAAACAATAGAAATTTATTTTCTCACAGTTCTGGTCAAGGGTGGAAATCCAAGATGAAGGTACCAGCAGGACTGATTTCTAGTGAAGCCTGTCTTCTTGGCTTGCAGAGGATACTGCCTCCTGTATGCTCACATGGCCTTTTCTCTGTGCACATACAAGGAAAGAGAGAGCTCTCTGGTATCGGTTCCTCTTATAAGGATACCAGTTCCATTGGATTAGGGCCCTATCCTTATGACCTCCTTAAAGTCACATTGAAGGTTTGGCTTCAACATGTCAGTTTTGGGGAGACATAGTTCAGTCCATAACATCCAGTTGTGTCATGACTTCCTGCCTTGAAAATCATAATGTGTGTAAAATCACCACGAGGCAGCAGAATGAGCAACATTTTCCTTTTATTGATTCCCTGAGTCACAGGGAAAGTTTGGTTTCCTAAAGGCCTATTTTTTTCTTTAGTATTGAAGAACATCATTTATAAAGTGTTATTTATTTGATTTGGAGCCATGGAATCCAGAGGTTTTTTTGTTTTTTTTTGAGACAGAGTCTCTCTGTTGCCTGGGCTAGAGTGAGTGCCGTGGCATCAGCCTTGCTCACAGCAACCTCAAACTCCTGGGTTCAAGCGATCCTCCTGCCTCAGCTTCCTGAGTAGCTGGGACTACAGGCATGCACCACCATGCCCGGCTAATTTTTTCTATATATATTTTTAGCTGTCCAAATCATTTCTTTCTATTGTTAGTAGAGACGGGGGTCTCGCTCTTGCTCAGGCTGGTCTCGAAATCCTGAGCTCAAACGATCCACCCGCCTTGGCCTCCCATAGTGCTGGGATTACAGGTGTGAGCCACCGCGCCCAGCGGAATCCAGAGGTTTTAATGCCTCTGTTATAAAATTGTGCCTGAGATTTAATGATTAGGTTATTTGATTGTTCGCAGATATTATAAACCCTTACATTTCTAGCCAAGCTTTATTTTAGAATTTAGGATGCTTTCTCTGATACTAAAACTTCTTGTATATGTACAATTACAAAATTCAAATTTAAGTAAATTAATATACACAAAATTTGCTGTGATTTAGTATTTGTTGAACATTCTGATTTAATGAAAGCATAATAAAATAAAATTTACATAGCACATTGAGATTTGAAATAAAGTGAACTTTCAAATTTATCTAGAAGGTTAGAAACATTTTATCCTTTTCAGTTTGGCTCAGGAAGTTACTTGAAACACCTTAGAAACCAGGAGTTTTCAAATATTTTCAAGTTAAAATACCCTTAGACTTCATTTATTAAGCTCTAGAACCTAGCTCTTATTTTGGATTGAAAGAGAGATGCTTTGGAAGAGTAACAAATTAAATGTATCTGTCATAACCACACTCACTTTTAGGAGTCATTCAGAGAAGCTTTATGGAACTAAGTTTGAAACTGTTCTTCTGAATAGTCTGCTCAGTCAGCATAACAAAATACTATAGACTGGAAGGTTTAAACAACGGAAATTAATTTTCTCACTGTTCTGGAGGCTGGAAGTTCAAGATCAGGTTCTGACCAATTCAGTTTCTGGTGAGGGCTGTCTTCCTGGCTTCCAGGATGTCTATCTTCTCCCTATGTCCTCACATGGCCTGGGCGGTGGGGAGGGAGGGAGAGAGAGAACGAACTAGAGAATATACTCTATGGTGTCTCTTCTTATGGGAACAATAATACTATTAGATCAGGGCCCCACACTATGACCTCATTTAACCCTGTTTACTTTCTTAGAGGCCCCCATCTCCAAATACAGCCAAACTGGGGGTTAGGGCTTAAACATATGAATTTGGGGGTAGGGGGATACAAACATTCAGTCTGTAACACTCATTTATGAAAAATATAATGTCTTCAGAATGTTTTCTGATCTTAAATGTCATGTTGGATAATTTAGAATTCAGTACAGATTTCAGATTAAATAGAAAGCAAAATATTTTGTAATAAAAATCATAAGAATTTTTTTACTATTTTTAGTCACAAGGGCACCAATTAAGAGACCAGGAGTAGGTGAACCAAAATGTACCTCCCTTAAATATAGTAGTCTCCCACTTATATGTGGTTTTGCTTTCTCCGGTTTCATTTACTTACAGTCAAGCATACTCTGAAAATGTTAAATGGAAAATTCCAGAAATAAACAATTCATAAGTTTTAAATTGCACACTGTTCTGAGTAGCATGGTGAGATCTCTTACTGTTGTACCCTCTCCTGCTTGGGATGTGAATCATCCCTTTGTCCAGTGTATCCATGATGTATACACTAATTGCCCGTTAGTCACTTAGTAGCCATCTCAGTTATCAGATTGACTGTCACAGTATCACAGTGCTTGTGTTCAAGTAACCCTTATTTTACTTATTAATGGCCCCAAAGCTCAAGAGTAGTAATGCTGGCATATTGTTATAATTGTTCTATAGTACTACTAGCTATTGCTGTTTCTTCCCAAATTGTAAACCCTTTATTTCCATTTCTTATCTTATTACAT
Organism: Lemur catta; assembly: GCF_020740605.2. NCBI lineage: Eukaryota > Metazoa > Chordata > Mammalia > Primates > Lemuridae > Lemur > Lemur catta. Next base: position 41,522,571 of record NC_059130.1, on the reverse strand, counting down.
TAACTAGGACTCCCAGTATGATGTTGAAAGATAGTGGTGAGAGGAAATATCCTTGCCCTCTTTCTGATCTTAGTGGGAAAGCTTCGAGTTTCTCCCTGTTAAGTATGATACTTGCTGTGGGATGTTTGTAGTATTCTTTTCTCAAATTGTCTATTCCTAGTTTACTGAGAGTTTTTATCAGAAAGGAATATTGAATTTTGTCAGATGCTTTTTCTGCATCTATTGATATGATCATATGATTTTTCTTCTTTAGCCTATTGATGTGATGGTTTACATTAATTGATTTTCCAGTATTGAACCAGCCTTGCATACCTGGGATAAATCCTCCTTAGTCATGATGTATAATTTTTTTATACATTATTGGTATTATTTCACTTTTTAAATTTTGATTCACTATTTTACAAATGAGGAAACTATAGTTCAGAGAGTTTACAGGATTACTCTATGATCAAATAGCTAGCAGAGGCAATAGTTAAACCCCAATTTTTTAACTAAATTCAGTGTTCTATCCATTATATACCACATTACCTCACAATCTTATTTGAATTAGTGTCATTTCCCTCCTTTGTAAAATGAGTATAAAACTTATGTAGAAAATTAATTAAAGATTACAGCAATCCCAGTGGAATAAGTTAAAGCCATTACTTGTGTTTTGACCTGCTTCTAGAGTTAGTCCAAGCATTAGGTCCTAGTGAGGTTAGCAGTGAATGTTACATTCTATTCTTTATTCTCTTGAATATTTATAGAATATTCTTTTGACCATTTCTGTTACTTCCCTAGTTGGTGGTTGGTGCAGTGGAGATGCCATTTCCAGTGTTGAACGATATGATCCCCAGACCAATGAATGGCGAATGGTAGCTTCAATGAGCAAAAGGCGATGTGGAGTTGGGGTCAGTGTTCTTGATGACCTGTTATATGCAGTAGGAGGCCATGATGGGTCCTCTTATCTCAATAGTGTTGAAAGGTGAGTAAAGTCATTTTGAAATTTTTTTCTCTACTATTCATGTAGTATCATTTGAAATATTAGGAAACAGATATGACTTTCTGCTTTAGTATTGCATCTGTGGCACTTGTTGGCACCCTAGACCACTTAGTATGACACACAGGTACTTTATGATCTGATCTCTACCTATTTTTCCAGTATGTCTCCCATGATACACACCATTCCCAAACATGCTACCTCAGACCCATCACACTGCTTGCAGTTCCTCGGACATGCTGTCTTCCTTCATACCTCCTTCCCTATGTGTATGTGTGCATGCCGTTATTTCTTCCCTGGAATATCTCTGCCCCTGTAGCACTTACATTTCCTTCAAGACACAAATGTTACCTCTGATTTAAACCTTCTCTGATACCATATAGATGAAGTTAGTTTCTCGTTCCCCTGCTCTTTCGTAAATATTTTGAACATGCTTATCCACATCACATTGTGCTATAATTGTTGAAATATCTTTCTCCCTAATATCTATGTATTATAGTGCCTGGGCACATTGGAAACCTACAGTAACTGATGTTTTAATAGCTTCTTGCTCTCTCACACATCCTTTTTCATAGGGCTGTGTTGGTTTACAGTGATCCTTGATATTTCTATAACACATCTATGAAACCCAGCAGCATAACAAGTTCCAGAGGTATAAAGATTGTGTAGGTAAAAAAAAGACAGAGGGATTAGTTTCATAGAAGTTAAAAAAAAAAAAAAACAAGTGCACAAACACTTAAAAATAAATTGATGGGTTAAAGTAAAGAAATAAGAAATGACTAAATATTTATAACTTAATAACAATTAAGCCTATATATGTTAAAATGAATAAAATGCATCTAAGGTGGTACTCAGAGGCAAATTTATATATATTTTAACTTATATGCTTTTGTAAATAAGAAAGATGAGAAAAAATGAATCATGCTTTTAAATCAAGAAGTTATAAAAAGAGCAACAAAACCCAACAAAACAAAAAAAGTTAATGAAAAGAAAAAGTAATGAAATTGCAAAAAATTGATATATCTACAAAAAGAGCATTTTGAGAGTATTTTTTTAATTAAAAATGAATATATTGGCTGGGCGCAGTGTCTCACGCCTGTAATCCTAGCACTCTGGGAGGCCAAGAACAGAGGATTGCTTGAGCTCAGGAGTTCAAGACTAGCCTGAGCAGGAGTGACACCCCATCTCTACCAAAAAGAAAGGACAAAGAAAAAAAAAAACCCCAGCCGGGCATTGTGGCACTCACCTGTAGTCACAGCTACCCAGGAAGCTGAGGCAGAAGGAGGATCACTTTGAGCCCAGGAGTTGGAGATTGCAGTGAGCTACAGGGCGACAGAGGGAGACTCTGTCTCAACAAAAACAAACAAGGCAATTGAATACCCCTCCTCACAATCCCCAACCCCTTAAAAAAATCCTTTGATTTGAAATATGTAAACATAGCCAGGCTTCCTTTGTGTAATACAAACTCTACTCTTGATGTGTTCTTTATAGATATGACCCCAAAACAAACCAGTGGAGCAGTGATGTGGCCCCTACAAGCACCTGCAGGACAAGTGTTGGTGTGGCAGTACTTGGAGGCTTTCTCTATGCTGTGGGTGGCCAGGATGGTGTATCTTGCCTCAACATTGTTGAAAGGTGATTTTTTTTTTAAGTCATTTTCAATTTTTTTAAAAAAAAGAACATGTAGGGCTCTTTAAAGGAAACAATTACAGCTGAATTGAGGACACTGTGGGATCCGCTATTCAGTGGATTTCACCCATAGGCTTTCAGGAAAAAGTTTTCAGTTAATCTGAAAGTCTAGGAAAATGAGAGATACTAAAAAGATTTTTTAGCACATTAACTGCCATCTGAGTTGTATTTAACTCACAGTAGTTTTGAGCCCAGGGCCTTGTGAAGCATATGTAACCCACACATCTCTTCACCTTGGGAGCCACAAGAACTATTTTTCAAGCTGCATATAACTCGTGCATAGAAAACAATAAAAATAACAAATTTTTCGTTAAATTAGAAAGGATTATTTTGTTTTCAAAGTTTTATTCTGTTTTCAAAATAAAACACTGTGGCCCCAAGGAAAAAAATTTTTTTCAGTGTGGCAGTCAATGTGTTAATTGACAAAAATTGTATATATTTGTGGTATACAAGGTGATGTTTTGAAATATGTATATATTGTGGGCAGAATGGCTAAATCAGGCTAACTAATGTATGCATTATCTCACATACTTATGATTTATTTGTGGTGAGAATACTTAAAAATCTACTCTCAAGTATTCAATACATTGTTATTAACTACAGTCACCATGTTGTACATTAGATTTCTTGAACTTATTCCTGCTGTCTAACTGAAATTCTGTATTCTTTGACCCAGTATCTCCCCACTCCCCCGCCCCCCCCCCCCACCCTGCTTCCTTTTGCCTAGTCCCTGGTAACTACCATTCTACTTTCTATTTCTATGAGTTTGACTTTTTTTAGATTTCTCATGTAAGTGAGATCATACAGTATCTGTCTTTCCATGCCTAGCTTATTTCACTTAATATAATGTCCACCAGGTTCATCCATGTTGTCACAAATAACAGAATTTCCTTCTTTTTAAGGTTGAATAATATTCCATAGTGTATATATACCACAATTTATCCATTCATCTATTGATGGACACTTAGATTAATTTTATATCTAGCTATTGTGCATAATGGTGCAGTGAACTTGGAAGTACAGGTATCTCTTCAAAATAATAATTTTATTTCCATTGGATATATACCCAGTGGTGGAATTGCTGGATCATATGGTAATTCTATTTTTAATTTTTTTGAGGAACCTCCATTCTGTTTTCCATAATGACTATACTAGTGTACTTTCCTACCAACAATGTGCAAAGGTTTCCTTTTCTCAACATTCTTGCCAGCACATTATCTTTTTTGATAATAGCAATTCTAACAGGTATGGTGTGATATCTCATTGTGATTTTAATTTGCATTTCCCTGATGATTAGTGGTGTTGAACATTTTCTCATATATCTGTTGGCCATTCGTATGTCTTCTTTTGAGAAATATCTATTCAGGTCCTTTACCCGGTTTTAAATTGGATTATTTTTTTCTCCCTGTTGAGTTGTTTGAGTTCCTTACATATTTTGGACATTAACCTCTTATGAGATGTATGATTTGTAAATATTTTCTCCCATTCTATTGGTTGTCTCTTCACACTGTTGATTTTTTTCCTTTGCTGTGCAGAAGCATACCCCTATGCTTTTGGGGTATAACATAATTTGGTAAACTCTCACACTGATTGCACCTAACATTGAAGTGTTAGAAATGTATTTTAAATTCCATTGTATATATAATATCAAGCATACCACTTCTGAAATCTGTTCTGATTTTTTCCACAGTCTGGAGTGTACTTAATGCATGATTCTGCCAAGACTTCCTCCAGAGAAATGATTGAATTAATAATACTTCATCTAGCACATCTTAAAAAGCCCAAAGTATTTTTCATATGCATTCTCATGAATTATTGACATATGCTTTGGGAAATCTGGGTAGGCTGCCAAGGTCACTTTGTACTTGTGTACAAATTAGTTAATTTTGTTGAAACAGATTCTGTTCTTAATTTCTTCTGTCAGCATTTTGTCATTAGATTTTTAGAGTCCCATGTGTTATGATTACTAAGAACATACCATATTTCATCCTCACTTGTTTTTTTTTTTTTGAGACAGAGTCTCACTTTGTTGCCCAGGCTAGAGTGAGTGCCGTGGCGTCTGCCTAGCTCACAGCAACCTCAAATTTCTGGGCTGAAGCGATCCTACTGCCTCAGCCTCCCGAGTAGCTGGGACTACAGGCATGCGCCACCATGCCCGGCTAATTTTTTTTTCTATATATATATATTTTTTTTAGTTGTCCAGATAATTTCTTTCTATTTTTAGTAGAGACAGGGTCTCGCTCAGGCTGGTCTCGAACTCCTGACCTGAGCGATCCACCTGCCTCGGCCTCCCAGAGGGCTAGGATTACAGGCGTGAGCCACCACGCCCAGCCCATCCTCACTTCTTAAACAGAAATGAATGATATCATGACTCTTCAGAATTTTTGAGATAGCATTTACTAGTTTGTTTACTATGTTTAAGTTGAAGAGTGTAACTCTGTCCTACATAGAAGTAAAGTTGAAGGTAACTCTTGAAAGCTATGCCAGTTCCTTTTAATCTCTGTCAAGAAACCTATTTCTCTACTTTTCACACTGAATGCAGGAGGATTCAGGGATAGCAGCAGCAACAGCATGATTTTTTAATATCTCCAAATCTCCACATAAAAGCATTCAGAGCAATAGATAGCAAACCTAAAAACCTATGATCTAGTTCTAGAGATTGGTTGCACAACAATGTGAATATACTTAATACTACTGAACTGTACAGTTAAAAATGGTTAAGACAGTAAATTTTATGTTATGTGTATTTTACCACAATTTAAAAAACAGAAATCTATGGACGACATTTAAAACAAAACTGGGGGAGAGAATATTCTCACAAACCCCAAAATATAAATGGCAAAGACAAACTACCAATAGCCACAAGACCTGCACGATACTATCATCTGTGCAGGAGAAAACAGAAAGAAGCAATTGGATGTCTGACAGATCTAAGAACAGAACTCCAAAATAGCTAATACGTATTCACTAGAAAGCACGGGGGGGAAAATTTATGAGCAAAAACTGAAACTAAGAACGGTTTTGTCCAATCCCATAAAAAGTAAGTACAAGTGACCGCAATAAGATCTAAAGGGCTTACAAGAAGGTTTCTCAACCTCAGCACTACTGGTGTTTGGGGATGGATAATTCTTTGTTGTGGGGGACTGTCCTGTGCATTGTGTTAATAGGATGTTTAACAGTATCCATGGCCTCCACCAACGAAGTACCGGAAGCATAAGGCTGGTTGTAACAACCAAAAATGTCTCCAGACATTGCCAGATATTTTCTAGGGGATAGGGGGAGCAAGGAGGGAGAGCCAAAAATCACACCTGGTTAGGAAACAGCTGGGCTAGAGCCATCTAGTCCCTAGAAACTCTCAAAACTGACCAGCCAGGATGACTTTTCAGGTCAAAACCCCACACTGAGGAGAAACCTCTGAGAGTAGAATCAAAATTAGGTAGGACAGGGCAACAGATACCCTTGTTACCCTTGAAAAGAAAAGCCCAAGAAAAGAGAAGGGCACAACAAAAGTAGGGACAGTGAATAAAGTCAATAAGGAGCTCCACAAAGGTAGGAAACTAACACAAACCACTCCTCCTACCAAAAGTTCAGGAAAACTCATTTCATGTAAAAATGAACAACAACAAGGTATTGAGATTAGATCCCATGCAAAGTTAATATAAGAAGAGAAAATAAGCAGAACATCCCTACAGACAATAAAAGCACACCACAAAGACATACCTACAGAACAGATCAGAACTTTAATCAACTATTTTGAAATGTTATAAAAGACATTAAGAAAAGATACAAAATATGAAACTATTAATACATAAATCAGAATTAGAAGCACTCAGAATTGGGGTGATAGAACTCAGAAAAATATTAGAAATGAAAGGAAAAATCATTTCAGAATGTAATAAATGAAAAGAATAAGCAAAATAGATAATGCCATAAGACAAATAGAAGGTGAAAAAGGAGAAATATTTTAAAGTCAAAAAGAAATTAAGAGATAGAAAGCATTTGAGAGTGAAGAAAAAGAAAAATATCCTTTAGGCATCTACCAAAAAATGTACATGTTACTTATAAGGGAAAAAAATTGAACCTCCTGAGCTTCTACCTTGGCTGCCATATGGGAGGGATGCCAAGATGGCAGATGAGAGCACCAAGGCTCAGGTCACTTGGCCTGGTGGCCACACAATCTTTGGGAAGATCATCCGCAAGGAAATCCCAGCCAGAATCATTTTTGAGGATGACCAGTGTCTTGCTTTCCATAAGATTTCCCCTCAAGCACCAACACATTTTCTGGTGATCCACAAGAAACACATATACTAGATTTCTATAGCAGAAGATGATGATGAAAGTCTTCTTGTGTATTTAATGATTGTTGTCAAACACATGCTGCAGATCTGGGCCTGAAGAAGGGTTATGGAATGGTGGTGAATAAAGGTTCAGATGGGGGCCAATCTGTGTATCACCTTCATTTCCATGTTCTTGGAGGTTGGCAGATGAATTGGCCTCCTGGTTAAGCATGTTTTGGGGATAATTTTCCCTTCTCTAGGCAGTGATCAAGTTTGTAAGTTCCGATATGTTAAATAACATTTACTTTTATCTGTGTATGGAGAGATTGAGAAAGTAATTTAAGGTCAGGTGCAGTGGCTCACACCTGTAATCGTAGCACTCTAGGAGGTCAAGGTGGGAGGATCACTTTAGCTCAGGAGTTGGAGACCAGACTGAGCAACAGTGATACTCTGTCTCTACTGAAAATAGAAAAAATTAGCTGAGTGTGGGGGCACATGCCTGTAGTCCCAGCTACTCAGGAGGCTGAGGCAGGAGGATCACTTGAGCCCAGGAGTTTGCAGTTGCAGTGAGCTATGATGATGCCACTGCACTCTACCCCAGGTGACAGATTCTGTCTCAGAAAAAAAAAAAGAGAGAGAGAGAAAGTACTTTAAAAAAAAAAAAAAACGTGCATAATAAAAGACATTGTTGCATGGTTTACCAAAAAAAAAATTTTTAGATTATCATCAGACTTTTTTAAAGCAATATTTTATGCCAGAAGAAAATAGTAGCATGTTTAAGACATTCAAGGAAAATGTAAGCCAAGAATTTTTACGCAGAGAAACTGATTTTGAAGTATAAAGGGCACAGATGAACTGTAAACATGTAAGAAACCAGGGAATGTTGTTTCCTTGAGTCTTTTCTGAGGAATGTACTAGAGCACAAGCTTCAGACAAAATTACTAGAAAGACATTGACAGAGTACTGATAGTGAGCATTAAACATACAGTTAATTATAGAACTATGACTAAATGAGGATTAAAAGGGAGAGCATGTAGCATGTACTAGCTATATGCTCAATCAATGTAAACGTAGTACAACTATTTTTAAAAGCGAGGGGAGAATGAGAAGAGATACTGTTCTCAGGGATGTTGGAGTGACAATATTGCTATTCTAAGACTGTCATGTGTATAAATGTGGAATAAGGGAAATGAGTATGGATTATTCTAATTCTGTCTTCCCCTGCGTCCTTGAAAACCAGGGTATGGGAGAAGATAAGAATGTAAAATAGAAGAGGTTAAGTAAAATACTTTGTAGTTTTGAATTTGAAATAAACTCCCCTTTTAAAAAAAATTTCTATATATTCTAGCTCTGTCAACTGAAGAAGCTTAGAAATAAAGACCAACCAAATAGCAGTGAACATCTTTACTCCCAGATTGTGTCTTGAAATTTCATTTCCCACTTAAAGAAACCGGAACTTCTTAGAGAAATGTCTGATTCCAGGTTTAGGACAGGAAATGTATAGATGAGTCTGGATCATGTTGCCATACCAAAGGCCAAGGAAGCTATCAAAGATTACTAGGGCTCAAAAAGATTCAGGAGCCAACTTGAAGATGTTCCCACTGACCAAGGACAAGACAATTTCAACTTTAAAAGGGGTAATAATTGCAATTGATTGAAATACAATAAATATATTTAAATATATGTGTTCCTAATAATATATATTTTTAAAAACCCTAATTAATTGCCTTTGGAAGATCATAGGGAGTGAATTTATTATCTTGAAAATTTGTAAATAAAGTGAAAGAAGCAAGCATATATACTGTGTAATGTGAACTGTATCATATATGAATTGGGTAACCAAGTAGTCGGTAAGAGAATTGTTTCCTTATAAAAATATTCCAGTAAAAGAAAGTAAGTGATAGAATGCCACCATTTTGCAACACTCAGTAAATTAATGTATCTAGGTATTGATAATTAATCAATTATCAATAGACTAGGAGTTGCTAACACTCCTGTAGTCTCATTGAAGGAACCAAACATGGTCTGATTAAACTTCTGGATCTAGATGCCAACTTGTAGAACATACAGAGGACCAAGCAGCATATTGAACTGCACTATGAATGTACAATCAACCAAGTCCGTGTCATAAGGGAAATTGTCATATGCCCCTGGTTCTAAAACCTGAATTGCAAGGGGGAAAAGGAATGAAGGGAAAACCTATAGTTAAAAGAGACTTTAAATAATACCAAAAAAAATGTAGTAAGACTAAAGTGTCTAGGGATGATAGGGATGACACTTGGGTGATAAAACTATAAAGAAGAACAAGGAAGTGATAGTTATAAAAGTCAGGGTAATGGTTACTTTGTGGGGAGGAGGGGATTGAGATAGGAAAGGGACACATGCAGGGTTTCCAGAGTGGCATGTAAAGTTCTTTTGGCCTGTGTAGTGTTTACAAGTGGTCTTTCCTTATAGCCTTAAACTGTGTATTTGTTTTGTGTGGGCTTTCTGTATTTGTGTTTTATTTTATAAATAAAACTACGCAAAAGACTTCTACTTCCAAGTAGGATGTAATAGACAGTAACAGAACTCACTCTCACTTTAATAACTAGGAAAAAAAGACAAATTATTGGCCAGGGTGTGGTGGCTCATGCCTGTAATTCCAGAATTTTGGGAGGCCAAGGCAGGAGGATCGCTTGAGACCAGGAGTTTAAGACAAGCCTGGGCAGCATAGCAAGACCCTGTCTCTACAAAAAATTTAAAAAATTAATTGGGCACAGTGGTACACATCTGTAGTCCCAGCTACTCAGGAGGCTGAGGAAGAGGATCACTTAAGCCCAGGAGTTTGAGGTTGCAATGAGCTATGATGATGCCACTACACTCTAGCTGGGGTGACAGAGAAAGACTCTGTCTCAAAAAAAAAAAAAAAAAAAAATATATATATATATATATAAAATTTTAAAAGACATCAGAGGCATGCAGAAGTAAAGAAGTAATTAGAACCAGATGAACTAAACTACTTTCATCGAGGAAAGAACCCATGTTATGTGAGCTGAGGTTATAGGCTGTTTTCTTTCCTGGGGACATTTTCAAAGTCTAAGTATAGAAAATAGCTTAACTAAGGAAAATATGTTAGATTCTAGTGTGATTTCAGACCTTATGAAAAGGCTTCTCTTAATAAGAAGAACTTACGTTCAGTTTGGTTTCTGTCACTAAAGGTATGATCCGAAGGAGAACAAGTGGACTCGGGTAGCTTCCATGAGCACCAGAAGACTAGGCGTGGCTGTGGCTGTGTTAGGAGGGTTCTTATATGCTGTAGGCGGCTCTGATGGGACATCTCCACTCAACACAGGTTAGTGCCTCCCGAAGACAGTCTGGTTCCCCAAAAGCAGCACAGTTTCCTAAGGAGAGTCCCCTATAAAAAGTATAAAAAGTCTAGGTTATCCTATAATTTATTAGGAAAATGCTTTATTTTTCCTCTAGAAGAGTGTAACTCTCAGCTCTTCCTAAGCTCCTTCTGCAGCCATAGTCTTCTAGTACATTCCCAAATATTTCTTTCTCCCTCTGCTTTACAAGCTGTGGAGATTATATAATGAATAAAAGAACTACTTTCTCATATGATTATTTCCCTCCCCCTACCATCGCCACCTCTCCTCAAAAAAAAATATAATCTGAGAATAAATAAAAACTTAGAACTAGAAATTCGTTTATTGCTAGTCCCTTCTATTTAGAGATAAAGAGTATTTTTGCATAAGGATATTGTCATGGTGACACATCAAATTCATTGTCATATATCTTTTCCTTTCAATGGCTTAAAATGCTCTAGGCTATAGGCAAGGGAGTACAGGAGCTATCTGATTATGATAATAAATTTTTAGTACTGAATGGTGCTTGTAGATCACAGAGTCCAATCTCCCCATTTAAAGAAAAGGAGAATGAGGCTAAGGGTCATGTAGCTAATTTGCCAAATTTGTCATATTGCCAAAGCTAGAAGTCAAGCATCTTGACTCCTACACAGGCCCTTTCTATCATACCATACCTAGAAGAAACCAGTCCCTGCTGAGAGTATATGTAGTGTTGTCTAGAGAGGTATACAAGTTCTCAGAAACAAAAATCTGATTGGTTTTTGAAAATATGTGTTATCACAAAGTTTTGGTGGCTATGAAGAAAACTAGAGGTGAGAGGAAATGGTTGAATGATCACTTGCTGGTTTTTCCTTTCCCTGCAGTGGAACGCTACAATCCTCAGGAAAACAGATGGCACACAATTGCCCCTATGGGGACCCGGAGGAAACACCTAGGCTGCGCAGTGTACCAGGACATGATCTATGCCGTGGGAGGTAGAGATGACACTACTGAACTTAGCAGTGCTGAGAGATACAACCCCAGAACTAATCAGTGGTCTCCGGTGGTGGCCATGACATCCCGCCGCAGTGGAGTAAGTACCCAGCTACTGAGTGCTTTGAGCTTCGAAAAATAAGCACCAAGAGAGGGCTCTGCAGAAGGGGTGCTGTGATCTGTAAAATATAATACACTTGACCAGTGCAGAGGTGAACTGCTAGTGCCTACGTGTTTTATTTTTCAAGTGTCTCATCTGATGCCATTGGGATGCTGTAGGCAAAACAACGCCTGCTAATTTTGCTAGAAAAATATTGAATTTCTTTTGATTGCTCTTATCTCAAGTAGTTAAAAATCTTATATCCAGTCATATCTTTAATTAGAGAATTAATTTTTTTATGATTTCTCTTATATCAGTTGCTTCTCTGGAAGGCACCTCCTTATGTCATCTACTACCTTATCTAACTTCATGTCTATTGGAGCTAAATATTCCTACCTAATGTTTCTAGCTAATATTCTGAGTATCTGTCATACTAATACAAATGTTTAGGCAAAAATCCATGTGGCCCCACCTCCAGTCTCCACAAGCTGGTTTGAGTCTATCCCATCTATAATATAGGCCAGATCAGGCTGACCTATGTCATATTCTAGACCATGCATAACCTGTGAGTACAAGAGACTTCCAGAGTGAAGTGTAGTGTTCATCCATCCTGGGATATTTGCTCAGGGTGAAATGTAACCCATTAACCACTGATCGCGTCAGAAGTCCATCAATGTAGGACAGACACATCCACAACAGGAAGGAGAAGCAAGCAATGGCCAAAGACTCCATAATCTGAGGATAAAAGGGAATGAATTCTGATTTACATAAATCAAGGACCACCACTGGAAGGCATCAGCAAGTCAAAGCACTCACATGTCTGTGGCTTTTTATTACTGGTAACTAACAGCTTCTTAGTCACATTCCTGTTATTTTCACTGCTGCATTCTATTGATTATATTTTTATTCATTTACTCATTAAGTGCTTAATGTGTTCTGGGGAAGCAAAAAATGAGTATGACATGATTCCCCTCCTCAGTGAGCTTCCAATTTAATGAAGGAAATTGAGATGTTTACAGCTAACAGTAATAAATAAATCCTGTAGTAGTGGCATGTGTGTTACAGGAAAACATGGGAGAATATGCTTACTGCTTTGGGAAAGTAAGAATGGGTGGGGGAGGGAAAGAGACTATCAGAGACAGTCACGTATAAGCTAGGTCATGAAGGAAGAATAAGGTTTCTAGAAGAGGGGCAGAAAACACCAGCCCAAGAACAACATGTGCAAAAGCAAGGATGTGTGAAAATATATGGTATTTTCAGGGACTAGCAGTTAGTCCAGTCTTATTGCCGTTTAGGGTGCAGCAGAAGAAGGAAGGGGAAAATATAGGAGGTGACAAACAGTGGGCTAAGATGGATTTCTGGAGGGCCTGAGTAACATAATAAGGACTTTACACTTACTCCTAGGCAATACATAGGCTTAAAAAGTTTTTAAAGAGGAAAGTGACATGATTAGATTTATATTTTTGAAAGAGAATTATAGTAGCAATATAGAAAGTGGATTGGAGTGGGCAAATACCAGAAGAAGTAAAAACAGTTTAGAGATTCTTGCTCATTCCTAGTGAATGCTTTTTCTAAAATTTAAGAAATACATGTTTTAGACTCTGTATAAATATTCTAATTGAATATTAATTTTATAGTTCCTATAATTTAATAGATTTTTATTGTTGTTATACATTTTCCCTTTGTGTTCAAGCAAACCAAAATGTAAGGCCATAAAGAATTATCTTTTATTAAAGAGATTTTCCTAGAAACCGGTCTAAAATTTCCCAGTAATTGTCTAGTTTCTTCAGCAGCCACTGTGTTTTGGTTCTGTAGGTTGGCCTGGCAGTGGTCAACGGACAGCTCATGGCAGTAGGAGGTTTTGATGGCACGACATACTTGAAGACCATTGAAGTTTTTGATCCTGATGCCAATACATGGAGGTAACCTTTAAGCTGTGTTGCAGATCACCTCACTACTGACTTGAGAATCCTGGGCTTGAGATAGCCCATGACCATCAAAATTGGGATGGTCAGGGTCAGTACATGGAAGTACCTCTTGCAGTACTTTGAAAAGGGCTGAAGTTACCCATATTTGATAGCTCATTTTGATCTGATTGCTCTAAAGTGGCTGATATCTTACAGCATTCTTCTTTATGGTAACCGTCCAGTTTTATAATTACAGATGGGAAAAACAGAGGAAAAATCTCTTTTCTAGCCTTATCATGTTCAGCTGAGGAAACTAAAGCACTAATTAATAAAATCACTTGCCTAAGCAAGATAGTGACAGAGTTAGAATTGGAACCTAAGTCTGGCCGGGTGCAGTGGCTCTCACCTGTAATCCTAACACTCTGGGAGGCCGAAGCAGGAGGATCTCTTGAGCTCAGGAGTTCAAGACAAGCCTGAGCGAGAGCAAGACCCTGTCTCTACTAAAAATAGAAAAAATTAGCCAGGAGTGGTGGCGAGCGCCTGTAGTCCCCACTACCTGGGAGGCTGAGGCAGGAGTATTGCTTGAGCCCAGGAGTTTGAGGTTGCTGAGAGCCAGGCTGACGCCACAGCACTCACCTGGGCAAGAGTGAGACTCTGTCTCAAGGAAAAAGAAAAAAAAAAAGAACCTAGGTCTATGGCTCCCAATCTGTCCGTGCAGTTTTTTGGTGTTCTTATGGGAAGGCTTATGCCCAGGAAAAACAAATTGCAGTTACTTTTTTAAAAATAACATTTCATTTTAAAACCTATTTTAACAGTCACTTTTAGGGAGGAGGCTACATCTTAATTAAGAGACCTCAACTATGTTAAACTTCATTTCAAGGTTTAATTTTACTTTGCTTTTAAATCCTTAATTATCTAATTAATAAATCCTTCCTAAGTACTTAAGTCATTCTTATAAATTCACATAAATCAGGTGATTCATACATTTATTTTAAATATTGAAAAAGTCTTTCAAACTTAGCAAAATTCTCTTAAATCTTTAAACTTAAAATCATTAAGTTTAAATCTTTACTCAATGATACATTTTATACTGGACTCATAAGACTACTAATTAGATAGGTGCTCTAAAATGCCAAATTCTCTTAAACATAACAAGAATGTAAAGTGCCAAATATATAGTTAATTCTCAAACTTAATAAACAACATTAACATTATGAGTTTGATATACTTTATATCTATACTTAATCCTAAATATTGATAGTCTTCTAAGAAAACAATTTTGCCTTCAAGCAATTTGGGGTTTCCTTCTCAATAAATTGGGCTTACTTGCCTAAGCAAATTTAGGGTTGTCATCTCAGTGGTTGAGGTTGCACATCAACCAGAGATACAAGTCTGGACATGAGATCGGAGGCAACTGACATTCTACGTGATTTTCCTCATGACCGTAAAGGGTAAGCTGAGCTGTTTTACAGTGACTATTCTAAAAGAGGCAGTCTTGTAGTCCATTCCCACTATATTCTGATGCAACATTTCCTCATTTTGAGCCTGCAGCTACCCACTTTGATTTTTTTCATCACCCTATTAGATCAACTAATGAATTTACTGAGTTCTTTTTATAGTCTTTATCTCTGGGAAAGCCATAACTCTTACAACTCATTTAAATGACATGCTTTGGATTCTGCGCATCTCTCACGGCTCTGTATGGCTCAGTGGTCACAAAACTAAAGTCAGGCTAGTGACAGCATAGTACTTATTGCTGCTACATCACATTATTACAACTCTGTTCATTAAGTAAAGATTTACTGAATGCTCTAGGCCCTGGGGATACAAAAGTGAAGAAAACAAAATTCCCTGTCCTCCTGGAGCTGGCACTGTAGTGAAGGAGACACAGCACTGCACCAGCAGGTGGAAGTGCTGTGGCAAATGGCAAAGCAGGGGAGGGGTCCGGGAGTACAGGGAGGGGAGTCTGTGTAAAAGGTGGCCATGGAAGGCCTCACTGAAAAGGCGACATTTTAACAAAACCTAATAGAGGTAACGGAAAGATATCGTCAGGTTTTCATGAATAGGAGCCTCCCATTTGTGGGATATTTTCTTCCATATGCAGCTTTCTATTTTTAGTGGGAATTTTAAATAAGAATAATTGGGAAGACAGCCCAGTTTACTTCTGCCACTTCATCACTGTAATCTTATGTAAGGACTTCTCATTAACTGTCACTAAATAGAATTAGTAATATTAGTAATATATGACAGAGTAATATTCATGAAATTCTTGAGCATCATCTGTTGAGAAATTAATATCTAGATTTTTGCAGTTACATATCGCAAACTTAAAACCAATTTTACCTCACAGCTGATTGAGGATCCAGCATTCTTCCCCATGGAAGTTCTTAATTTTTTTTTATTTCTGAGACAGGGTCGTGCTCTATTGCCAGGGCTAGAGTGTAGTGGTATCATCATAACTCACTGCAACTTCAAACTCCTGAGTTCAAGTGATCCTCCTGCCTCAGCCTCCCAGGTAGCTGGGACTACAGGCACACACCATTTTGCCCAGCTAATTTTTCTGATTTTTGTAGAGACAGTGTCTCGCTGGGTTGCTAAGGCTGGTCTTGAACTCCTGGCCTTAAGTGATCCTCTCACCTTGGCCTCTCAAAGTACTAGGATTACAGGCATGAGCCACTGCACCCAGCTGAAGATCCTTACTTTTGAAGATGATCTTGTTCACATGTCACAAACTAGATGCTGACTTTATTTACTTTATTCCATAAAGCTGCAGTCCCCAACCCCTGGGCCACAGACTGGTACAGGTCCGTGGCCTGTTAGGAACTGAGCCACACACTAGGAGGTGAGCTATGGGCCAGCAAGCAAAGCTTCATCTGTATTTACAGCTGCTCCACATCACTCACATCACCACAAAAGCTCCGCCTCCTGTCAGATCAGCTGTGGCATTAGATTCTTAGAAGAGCATGAACCGTACTGTAAACTGCGCATGGGAGGGATCTAGGTTGCACGCTCCTTATGAGACTCTAATGCCTGATGATCTGAGGTGGAGCTGAGGCGGTGATGCTAGCGCTGGGGAATGGCTGCAAATACAGATTATCATAGCAGAGAGGTTTGACTGCACAGTAAATGTGATGTGCTTGAATCATCCCGAAACCATCCCCCCGCCCCCCAATCCCTGGTCCATGGAAAAAATTGTCTTCCATGAAACCAGCGCCTGGTGCCATAAAGGTTGGGGACCACTGCCATAAAGGATTAGAGGAGGCTTACGAGAGTACATAGAAGACAAAGGGATAAAAATAATTAAGGAAGTTTAGGCAAAGGGAAAACGTGGATGGGAAAATAATACAGCCAGGGGCAAAATTGGACACAAAAATGTAGAAATTATGATTCTGTATAATTGGTAGAAGCCAGCCTAGGTATAAAGTTGTCAAGTTCTATGCAAAAAGTGAACATGGGCCATGCATGGTGGCTCATGCCCATAATTCTAGCACTCTGGGAGGCCTGGGTGGGAGGATTTTTTGAGGCCAGGAGTTTGAGACCAGCCTGAGCAAGAGCTGAGACCCCGTCTCTACAAAAAACAGAAAAATTAACCAGGTGTGGTGGTGTGTGCCTGTAGTCCCCAGCTACTCAGGAGGCTGAGGCAGGAGAATCACTTGAGCTCAGGAGTTTGAGGTTGCAGTGAGCTATGATGATGCCACTGCACTCTACCCAAGGAAACAGAGCGAGACTCTGTCTCAAAAAAAAAACAAAAAAAGTGAATATGATGCTCTCTTATTCTTCACATAGCCTCCTATAAGTGAGATCATTTCAGTCAATGTCTGAAATAATTTTTCTACTTACTAGTGTTCAATTCCAGCTTCTAATCTTTGGAATGGAGAAAATATCAGTATGAAACTAAAATATCAATTGTGATATAAAACACAGAAATGTGTGTGGTTAACATCTTAGTTATAGAAGAAACAGTGCTTTTTTTCCAGTTAGAAAATCTGATTTTGTTTCTTCTTTTGCAGGTTGTATGGCGGGATGAATTACCGACGGTTAGGGGGTGGTGTAGGAGTTATTAAAATGACACATTGTGAATCCCATATATGGTGAATATGTAGAAGACAGTCTTGCATATGCTCCCCTGTATTCTGGAAAGCTTTGACTTTGGAGCTTTGTACAGCTTGAGAAGACATTAGAACAAATATTATTCTTTGCTGGTGCCTCAATATATGGAAATACAAATCCAATGAAAGAAAGTACTTCACCTGCAAGATGCCATCTTTGCACAATAATTTTCAACTCTGTGCAGAAAAATATTTATTTTTGGTTTTAATTTATCATGGGTTTTTGTTTTGTTGGTTTTTTTTTTTTTTTTAGGGGAGTGGTTTTGGATTTTTTTTTTTTTTTTGGACTTATTCTTCCTCCCACAAAACAGAAAAGAAGAAAAGAAAAAAGAAAAATTCCAAGCAGCAAAACTTACTTTGTTTTTAAGGTATTGATTTAAGTTTGAAAATACTGATAAGGGCAGAAGGGCTGTGTATGATCTGGTTGTTATTTCTAGACACTCCATCCATGTGACTCCACTACTTACAAGGATTACTAATGAAAAAGATAGGTCTGCAAAATGTATTAGCTAACCATTATTTTTGCACTAAGCACCAGAAGACTTGAAAATCTTAAAAAAAAAAAAAAAGGAAACATCTCATGTTAACTAGTACAATTCAGAAGGAATATTAAGTCAATAAAAACCAGAACAACAGATACTACAGTTTTTATCAGTGGAATTCCATGTCTTGTTTCCTTCTATATGAACTTGTTTTCCACTATATTTAAAGTGTTTTTTTCATAATATTCTCATAAAGTTTCTGCTACATCTAGAACTTTGCTCAGTGCCCTCTTACAAAAACAGAATATGAGCCTCATTATGCTGTCTTGAGAATACCCCAAGAGAATCACATGCAACTCTGCCAAGAGTTTTTGCTCAAAAATGTTACCAACTGAAGCAACTTTCCTTCCTTTTCCTTCTTGCTACCAAGGACCAACAGGGAGAAACATCCTCTTCCCAGCAGTGAATTCTGTTACATAATTTATACTTGATGCTCAGGCCTCATGAAGCTGAGGCTTACCTTTAATAACAGCCTCCAAGGGAATGAATTCTTTAGTTCATGTAATAGTATGTGTTAATGAGTGTAAAACCAATTGAGGCATTTTATTATAATAATATCTTAGTTCTTTTATACAAACAATATATCATTATCCCATTCTATAAGGCCACTGCCACTACTTCTCTCAAATTGCACTTTCTGGTGAAAAACTAAAATTTTTAAGGAAAAAATGATAATTCCAATGGTTAAAGTTTTTTTTTTCTCACTATATTCATAGACCAATTTTTTTCAATGTATTTTGCAAGAAAATCTTTGACTAAGACTTTAATCACAACCAAAAGGACCTTCTCTCTCTCCCCTACTACAAAAATGTTTGGCAACTTTTGTGTTTACATTTAAAGATCATTTGCACCTTTTTCAAGGAAGAAAAATAAGTATTTGGTAAACAATTGTTTACATGTATCATTTATGCTTTTTTTCTAGCATGTATAACTTTTTTAAATAAAGGTAGTATTTACCATAAAAATTTTTTTAGTTAATGCTTGTACCTTTGTTATTTAATTTGGAATTTCTGTATCATTTATGTGTTACCTGTATGTAAAGTTACAAGTGCTTTCAACTTAAAGGAATAAAGGGATTGCCAGCTAGAATTAGGAATTTTTATTATATATTTTATATATTATATTATCTAACCTATAAACTTATTTTCTGGTGTGGGACTTAGAATCATACAATTTCAAGCTGCAAGGACTCTTAACAATCATCTAATCCAAACCCATTTATTACACTGACCTAAGTCTGAAAACCGAGGAAGTCTGCCTAAGATTAAATAGTCAATTAATGATAGAACAAATATTAGAAATCAGTTTCCCAAACTCCCTCTCCATTTCTCTTTCTATGCCACATTGCCACTGTATGCTTACTTGAAACACAGCCTGGAACTCAATATAATAACATGACCTTAAGTCATATTTATTTTAAGTAAGTCTGGTATGAACATGTAAAAGGTATACAAACTTTTGTGAGATCCTTACTGTAGTACATCATTAACAGTCAGTCTTCAAGGCAAAATCACATATTTCCCAAGAGTTGCATATATTGAGGAAAAAGAGGAATGATAACAGGAACAAAATTCTAGGGATCAGACTCTCCATGAATCAGGAAGTCCCCAGTGAGAGCAGTTTACATGGCAGTGATTCAAGGGTTGCAACCCAGGAATTACAGGACTGGCCAAAGTTTTTACTGAAGCCTCTTAAGGGTTTTTTAGTTTTGTTTTGTTTTTCTCTTCCACTGAAGGCACTCCAGTTTTATTACTGATTGAGATGTATTCTATAAAAGGTGTGCTGTAAAATAGAAGGTTTATTAACTTATAGGCATGGTTATTTCCGCAACTGTAGTAAGCTTGGGCTAGGGATTGGGTTGGCAATCATCCTTATTTTATAAATAAATCCACTGAAGCTTAGAAAAGTTAAAATGACATAGTAGGAGCTGAACCTCAAATCCACATCCCTGATTCCAAAATTTTTGTGCTCTAAACACATTGCCACATTCCTTTTTTTTTAAAAAAATGAGTGTTTCACAGTTTTGTTCCATAATGTTTTACCTCCAGATATCCACATTTTAGATAATACTTCCTGGCCACTGTGAAAAGAAAGAAGTCCCTCTTGTGACAACTGGCTCTTTAAATTGCTTTGAGGGGCTATTCTGGAAATAATTGATAATGCTCTGGAAATGACAAAACTCCTTAACTAAGCTGTCTGGCCAGTGCTTAGTAACTATTTTTCAGTTATTTAGCCACTTAAGGTTGGAGCTTAGACACTTTTAAATGTCAAAAAGTATGGATGGTATTCATTGAACTAACATATATTTGAGGTTATTCCAATAACAGTCACTCACTAACCTATTAATAGCCCTATCCTAGAAAGAATGTTTATGTATTTAAGTCTGCATTCCTAGGAAAAGAGGACACATATCTTCAGTGTGAATTTAGATCAATAAACATTTGGACTTTTACTAAAAGAGGAACATTACCTGCCTTCAAAAGGCTTAGTTTCAAACCTGACTTTGATCAAGCCTCTAGATCAGTGGTTCTCAAAGTGTGGTCTGTGAACCGCTGAAGGCCTCAAGAGTCTTTCAAAGTAGCCATGAGTCAAATTGTTACCTTTTTTACTGTGGTGACATTTGCACTAATGGTGTAAAAGCTAGAGTGGGTAAAACTGCTGGTGCCTTAGCACAAATCAAGGCAATGGCACCAAACAGTACAAGTAGACACAGTACTCTTTACCACCAAAGACTTGCAGTTTTAAAAAAATTTTGCTTAAGAATGTCCTTGCTGGACGCAGTGGCTCATGCCTGCAGTCCCACCTACTCAGGAGGCTGAGACAGGAGGATCTCTTGAGCCCAGAAGTTTGAGACCAGCCTAGGCAACATAGCAAGGCCCCATCTCTCTGGAAAAAAAAAACAAAACTCCTTGATAAAGCAATAAAAATTATTAATTTATTAAATCTTAGCCCTTGGAAATATGTCTATTTTAAATATCGTGTATGAAAAAATGGGAAATATGTATAAAACACTGTTGCAAACCAAAATACAGTGGTTGTCACAAGAAAACTCTTATGTGATAGTTTGAGTTGTATGCAGAATTAGCTACTTTTTGAAAGAAGGACACACAAACTAAGGTTATTCAGGCTTGGGTGTTTGGCAGACATTTTCTCCAAAATTAACAAAGTGAGGTTATCTCTTCAAGGTAAACTCACAGTATTTATTGTCAATAATATTCAAGAGAAAATTATGGCCGGGTGTGGTGGCTCACGCCTGTAATCCTAGCACTCTGGGAGGTTTGAGGCGGGTGGATCATTTGAGTTCAGGAGTTCGAGACCAGCCTGAGCAAGAGCGAGACCCCATCTCTACTAAAAAAACAAAAAGAAATTAGCTGGACAACTGAAAATATATAGAAAAAATTAGCCAGGCATGGTGGCACATGCCTGTAGTCCCAGCTACTCAAGAGGCTGAGGCAGAAGGATTGCTTGAGCCCAGGAGTTTGAGGTTGCTGTGAGCTAGGCTGACGCCACAGCACTCTAGCCAGGGCAACAACAGAGTGAGACTGTCTCAAAAAAAAAAAAAAGAGAGAGAAAATTAGAATTTGGGGCAAGCTGTATTAACCACTATGAGCTTGACAGCTGACGACTTTTCTGATGAAATTGGTGATGACACTGATGAATGTCATCTTTTTTATACTGTACAGTGAAATGTGTCAACATGTGGAAGATCTGCATAATTCATGGAACCAATTTTTCTAAATGATCAATGCATCCAAAGTGCAAGACAAACCAATGGATCTTACAGGAACAGTATGAAAGCTCCCTTGATATGGTTTCAGATTTCAACAATCACTTGTCAAGTTTTAGAGTAGTATCATGAAGAATATCCATAATTATCATAGGGCTACTAAAATACTACTCCTCTTCCAATTTCATATTTGCATGAGCTATATTTCTTTCACATACTTCAACCAAAATAATATACTGCAAAAGACTGAATGCCAAAGCGGATGAGAATCCAACTGCTTTTATTAAGCGAGAAATTATAGGATGTACAAAAATGTAAAAGAATGCAAGTCATTGCCAATTTTTTGTTTTTGAAAAAATGGTTATTTTATTTCAGAATATTACATGGGTACAAATGCTTTGGTTACATATATTGCCTTTGCACTGCCCAAGTCAGAGCTACAAGTGTGCCCAACCCCCAGACAGCACGCACTGCATCGCACCCGTTAGGTGTGAATTTACCCATCCCCTTCTCCCCCTCCAGCCTGCCCAACACCTCATGAATGTTACTTCCATATGTAAAGTAAGTGTTGACCTATTAGTACCAATTTGATGGTGAGCACCTGTGGTGTTTGTTTTTCCATTCTTGTGATACTTCACTTTGAAGAATGGGCTCCAGCTCCATCCAGGATAATAGAAGAGGTATTAGTTCACCATTTTTTTTTTAATAGCTGGTGGGTCTACAAATTAGTACAACCTCTATGGAAAGTAATATGGAGATACCACAAAGAACTAAAAATAGAACTACTATTTGATCCAGCAATCCCACTACTGGGTATTGGCCCAAAGGAAAAAAAACTCATTCTGTAAAAGAGATGTTCATAGCAGCACAATTCATAATTGCAAAGATGTGGAAAAATGGTTATTTTTATTCTTATAATAAATGTATGCTAACATAATAGGTTTATTTTTGATGCACTAATAAGTATTTCTTAAATTTCTCAGTTTTAACTTCATATGATAAATCACTAGATATAATCCACCTAAACAAAAGCTCTTTGCATCCTCTGTAATTTTTGAGACTGTAAAGGGATCTCAGGGCAAAAAAGTTTGAGAACTGCTGTTTTAAATCTTCCAGTTTACAGAAAATACAGGGGAAGAGGGGCATGTGTTAATTCACATGGATTCAATTAGCAAAATCCAGAATGTGGGAAACATTACAGGACAAATAATTCAGTTTCCCCAAAAATTGAAATGTAAGGGGAAAAAATGGAGAGAAAGAAACTGACAGATTAAAAGGAATTAAACATTCATATCAACTAAATGCAACTGTGTGAACCTTACTTTGATACTGTTTCAAGGAAATCAACTATAAAAAATTTTGAGGCAATCAAGGAAATTTGATCTCTAACTGGATATTTGATATTATGGAATTATTCCAAAATTTTTCAGGAATGATAGTATTGTAGTTATGTTTTGTGAGCCCTTATCTTTTAGAGATACATGTGAAATATTTGTGGATTAAATAATTTGGGGGCTTAGGAAGACAAGAATGGGAACATAGATGAAATAAGAGGGGCAAAAATTGATCATAGTTAAAGCTGGGTTATGAATACAATGGGCATTAATTATACTATATTTTTGTGTACATGTTTAAAATTTTTCATTTAGAAAATAATTTAAAAAAACAAGCTTCAGGTAATAAGTGAAGCAGATAATTTTTTAAATGCATTGCAGTATAAACCATGCAATGATCTAATTATTTACATAGCCCAGAAGGGGTGATTCAATAGTCTGGCCTGATGTGGATAGAAAGAGCAATTAGAAAAGAAGTTATGCCTGAGAAAAGTTTGAAAAGTAATAGTTTTTCTAAGAGGATAAGAGTGGAAAAGACATTCCAGACTTCCTCTCAAGCTTGGTGTTTGGTCGATGAGGACCCACAGGGGTTAAACATGTGTATGGAGAAGGGTTCTCTCTATTTGGGGCCCATCTACCCTGGACATAGCATGATGTTCGTCCACAACAACTGCAAGGTGTTCAGATTTTGTAAATCCAAATGTCATAAAAACCTTTAAAAAGAAGTGCAATCCTTGCAAAGTCTGGTGGACTAAAGAACATTCCAGGCAGAGAAAACAGTATGTGCAAGACATACACAATAAAGGCAGTGAGACAAGATGTGGTGTTCAGGAAATCAAAGCAGTCTGCTTTCAGGAATATAAAGTACAAAAAAGCCAGTGTCCAAAAATAAGAAGCAAGTAGGCACCATCAAAAAGGGCCTCACATCCCAATAGTTTTCTCTTAGGTTTCTTCTCTGATGCTTTATTCCAATAAGTCTGATTCTGGGAGGGTGTGGTAGCCAGGCTCCAAGATTTCTGCCTTCTGGTATTCGCACACTGTGTAATCCTCTCCCACACTGCACCAGAGTTAGTCTGCTCTAGTCTGCTGCAAAAGTGATGCTATAACTCTGGTGGGGGATATCGACAACGGGGAGGCTATGCATATGTGGGGGCCAAGGGGTATAGGGAAACCTCTGTACCTTTGCTGAATTTTGTTGTGAACCTAAAACTGCACTAAAAATAAAGTCTATTTAAAAAGGGGGGATGGTATGTCATTTCCAAAATTAGGTATAAAAAGACCCTAGCTTTCATCTTAGATGTCTCTCTCATCTCTCACTCTAGGAAATGCAAATAAATGAAAAGAGAACTATAACAACCCCATGAACTTCCTTGACCCCAGCATCCAGCTTCAAAAATTATCAACATTTTGCTAATGTTGTTTTATCTATCTCCTCCCACTCTCACTTCTCCTCCCCATCATTGCTGGAGTATTTTAAAGCAAATCCTAGGCATCATGTTAAAGTCATGCACTTCATGACATTTCAGTCAATGACAGACCGCATATATAACAGTGTTCCCATAAGATTATGATACCATATTTTGATGGTGCCTTTTCTATGTTTAGAAATGTTTAGATACACAAATATTTACCAGTGTGTTACATTTGTCCACAATATTCAGTACAGTAACATGCTGTATAGTTTTGTAGGTGAGGAGCAATAGGCTAAACCACATAGCCTAGGTGTGTAGTAGGGTGTTCTATCTAGGTTTGTGTAAGTATGCTCTGTGATGTTTACACAATGACAAAATCACCTAACACATTTCTCAGAACATATTCTCATTGTTAAGCGACGTATGACTGTATTTCACCCACACTTGAATATTTACCAGACTTAAGATCTGAGAGCTACAGTTTAAAAAACAATTAAAAAGAAAAATAAAAAGAATATTTGTCAAGGCCTAACTATAACATTATCATACTTGATAAAATTAACAATTCCTTAATATTGGCTAATACACAGTCAATATTAAAATTTCCCTAAATACCATTACTATTATACTTTGGAGTTTTCTTTTTTCCTGTCCTTCCTTTTGCTCACATGGTCAAATTTCTTTTTTGTTCCTTTGCCCTGTCATTTTCAGAAATTCTTCTATAATCTCTAGTCTCTATTGTGTATATCCCCATTATAACATAACATTTTTCTGTTAAGATATTCACATTAAAAGTTTTTTTAGAAATACTTCATAGTTGTTTCATTTCATCAATCAGAACATACATAATATCTCTTAGTATGAAAGATACTAAGAGTGGGCAGTGGGTTCAGGTGTTAGCAACTACATCCATTAGAACGTGCTCCATCAGTCTTTCACCTGCTTGTTTTAGCAGATATTAATGATTGACCCTTAGATCCATTATTTCACTGAGAGTTAAAAAAAAATGTTGCCTTTTGGCCAGGTGTGATGGCTCATGCCTATAATCCTAGCACTTTGGGAGGCCAAGATGGGAGGATCACTCAAGGCCAGGAGTTCAAGATCAGCCTGAGCAATAGCAAGACCCTGTCTCTACAAAAAAAATAGAAATATTAGCCAGGCATGGTGGTGTGCGCCTATAGTCCCAGCTACTCGGGAGGCTGAGGCAGGAAGATCGCTCGAGTCCAGGATGTGGAGGTTGCAGTGAGCTACGATGATGCCACTGCACTCTAGTCTAGGCAAGACTGTCTCAAAAAAAAAAAAAGAAAGAAAGAAAAAGAAAAGAAAAAATCATGCCTTTTCTATCATTCCTTTGCATTTATTAGTTGAAATACATCTAAAACTGTTCACTAGTCAACTATTTATCTTTTTTTTTTTTTTGAGACAGAGTCTCACTTTGTTGCCTGGGCTAGAGTGAGTGCCGTGGCGTCTGCCTAGCTCACAGCAACCTCAAACTCCTGGGCTTAAGCGATCCTACTGCCTCAGCCTCCCGAGTAGCTGGGACTACAGGCATGCGCCACCATGCCCAGCTAATTTTTTCTATATATATTTTTATTTTTATTTATTTTTTTTTATTTCAGCTTATTATGGGGGTACAAAAGTTCAGGTTATATATATAGCCCATGTCCCGCCCATCCCCCCGAGTCAGAGCTTCAAGTGTGTCCATTCCCCAGTGTGCCTGGCACTCACCATGTAGTTATACCTCCATCCCCTCTCCTCACCCCTCACCTCCCCAAGTCAGCACCTTCAAGCACGTGCACAAAGCACTCATCTTGTAGGCATATACCCATATATATATATTTTAGTTAGCCAGATAATTTCTTTCTATTTTTAGTAGAGACAGGGTCTCGCTCTTGCTCAGGCTGGTCTTGAACTCCTGACCTCGAGTGATCCACCCGCCTCAGCCTCCCAGAGTGCTAGGATAACAGGCATGAACCACCGCGCCCGGCCTAACTATTTATCTTGAAATATAATATATACTAGAATGACAGGAAAAAAATGTTTGCTTCTCCTCTTTAGTTTACCAATTTTCAGAAGTTAATTCTGCAGCAACCTTTGAATTTCTAAAATTCTGTTTAGTATTAACATGAGCTCATAAAGGTTTATATGTTCCATTGATTAATTACAAATTTTTTTTTTATATTTGCATTGTCTTATCTTTGGCAAGTCGGGTCCCCCCTTCATGGTGGCCCCCATCT
Source organism: Lemur catta (assembly GCF_020740605.2). NCBI lineage: Eukaryota > Metazoa > Chordata > Mammalia > Primates > Lemuridae > Lemur > Lemur catta. Next base: position 41,495,942 of record NC_059130.1, on the reverse strand, counting down.
TTTTCACACAACTCTTTTTTCCTTGTCTCAGAAAATTGGTAGATTCTTTTTTTAAAATTTTTTGTAGAGACAGAGTCTGCTATGTTCCCAAGGCAGGTCAGGTCTTGAACTCCTGGGCTCAAGCAATCCTCCCACCTTGGTCCTTTTCTTTTTTTACACACAGGGCTCACCATGTTACCCAGGCTGGACTCAAACTCCTGGGCTCAGGCAATCCTCCCACCTCAGCCTCCCCAGGGGCTGGGACTACAGGCACACACCAACACATCCATGTCACAACTGTTGATAGCCATCTTGCTTTTTGACATATGAAAAATATTCTTATACATTTCTTGTCCCAAACCTGAAATCAGCCTTTCTTCGAGAAGTCATATCTGCTTTTAGTGGGAAATACTTAGAGACCACAATCTGAATATTAGTAATGTTCATTATTAATGAGTTTTCATTGCTTCCAGGCCTATCCAACAGACAAATCTAGAAATATGGGGTTTTTAGCAAAAGAAAAATAAATCATGAATTGTCTCAATAGACACAGAAAAAAAAATTTTTACAAAATCCAACATCCATTCATGATAAAAACCCTCAACAAACTAGGAATAGAAGGGAACATTCTTAACTTGATAAAAGGCATCTATGAGGCGGGGCACAGTGGCTCACGCCTATAATCCTAACATTTTGGGAGACCAAGGCAAGAGGATGGCTTGAGGCCAGGAGTTCAAGACCAGCCTGAGCAAGAGCAAGATCCCATCTCTACAAAAAGTAGAAAAATTAGCCTGCCATGGTGGCACACGCCTGTAGTCCCAGCTACTTGGGAGGCTGAGACAGGAGGATCACTTGAGCCAAGGAGTTTGCGGTGGCATGAGCCATAATGATGCCACTGCACTCTCACCCTGGCAACATAGCAAGATCCTGTCTCAAAAAAAAAGAAAAGGTATCTATGAAAAAACCTACAGCTAACACCATATTTAATAGCAAAAGAAAGACACAATGCTTTCCCATTAAGGTCAAGACCAAAATAAAAATATACATTCTCACCACTTCTATTGGCCTTTGTACTGGAGATTCTAGCCAAGACAATTTGGCAGGAAAAAGAAAGAAAAGATTGAAAATTAAGAAGTAAAACTGTCTTTATTCACAGATGAGATGAATTTTATATACAGACAATCCTAAAAAGTTCAGTGAAAAAACTACTGGAATAAACAAGTTCAGTAAGGTCACAGGATACAACAGCAACATGCAAAATCAATTATATTTCTATATACTAACAACAAACAATTTGAAAATGAAATTAAGAAAACAATTCCATTCTCAATAGCATCAAAAAGAATAAAATAAAATATTTAAAGAAGATTTAAATAAATGGAAAGACACCCTTGTTCACAGACTGGAAGACTTAGTATCATTACGAAAGCATCACTCCCCAAACTGATCTACAGATTCAATATAATCACTATCAAAATCCCAGATAGCTTTTTTGCAGATTCACAAGCTGATCCTGAAATTCCATGAATTGCAAAAGACCAAGAATAACCAAACAATCTTGAAAAAAAAGACAAAGTTGGAGGTCTCACCTTTCCTGATTTCAAAACTCACTACAAAGCTGTTGTAATCAAGACAGCGTAGCATAAGAACTGACATATAAATCAATGGAATAGAATTGAAAAGTTCAGAAATAAACCCAAACATCTATAGCCAATTGATTTTTGAAAAAAGTGACAAGACAATTCAATAGGAAAACAATGGTCTTTTCAACAAATGGTGCTGAAACAACTATCCACATGAAAAAGGATAATTTGGAGACCCCTCCCTCACACCAGACACAAAACATTAACTCAAAATGAATGATAGACCTAAATTTAAAAGCTAAAATTAGAAAATCCTTAGAAGAAAACATGAGTAAATCTTCAGGACCTTGGGTTAAATGATGATTTCTTAGATTCAATACCAAAAGTACAAGCAATAAAAGGAAAAAATTGATAAATTGGATTTCATCAAAATTAAAAACTTTTATACTTCAAAAATAAGTTAATTCTGATATCCCCAATTAAAATTTAATATTACAAAGTTTCTACTTACTTGATTTTATAACTGAAAATCTTGGTTCCTAACGTTAACGTAATTACATCTTATCTTATAAATAGTGCCAAAATAACAATACCAATATTATCAGTAACAAGATAACTGAATATAATTTAAGATTTCTTTGTTGCTCTTCTTTTCCTCTAGAGTCCACTAGAATATACAGTTAAAATACTATGATATAAATATATTAAAACCAGCCTGGGTAACATAGCAAGACCTCGTCTCTAAAAATAAAAATAAAATAAAAAATAAAGATATTAAAAAAAATTATTTGTGTGATTATACCATGAACTCAATATAATTAGGCTTGTTTTCAATTTTTAAGGATTGTTTTGTTTTTTTACTTTTTGATCTAATTTTGTTTCATAATTATATAAAACTCTTACATAGTTCCAAGCTATAAACAATGAACATTCAGGTAAATCTTAACTGCCATTCCTATCCCCTCTACCCAGTTCCTTCCTTCTCCCTATAAGTAAACACACGTATTAGTTTGTGGCTTATCTTTCCATTGTTCTTTGAAAGCATAAGGAAATATACACACATACTCGTATTTCCCTCATTCCTTACATAAAAAGTAGCATACTGTATACTGTGCCCCATATATTGCTCTTCCACATAACAGTATATCCTGGAGATCATTCTACAGGAGTATATAGGTATCCTCCTCAATCCCTTTTATACTTGCATAGTATTAATTCATTTTGCAGCTATACCATAGTTTATTCAACCAAGCACCCTCTGATGGGAATATGAATTGTTTTTAGTCTTGCTGTTACAAATACTGTTTTAATAAATAACGTTATACATGCTTTTGTATTTTTTGCCAGTGAATTTTTAGGATAGAATACTAGAAGTGAAACTGCTGATCAAAGGTAAAAGCACACATAATTTTGCTAAATATTGCTAATTTTTGTTTTGTTTTGTTTAGAGATGGGGTCTCACTCTATTGCCCAGGCTGGAGTGCAGTAGGGCTCACTGCAGCCTTGAACTTCTGGGCTCAAGCCATCCTCCCGCCACTGCTTCCAAGTTGTTGGGACTACAGACGCATGGCACCATGCCAGTGCGATATTGCTAATTTCTTCTCCATAGGGTTTGTATCATTTATAATAAACTTTTACCTGTTTCCACTCTTGTTCACCTACAACTTATTCTCCCTCATATCTTATAAAAGTTTATAAAATACAAATTGAGTCATATTACTGTCCAGCTTAAAATCCTTCGGTGGCTTCCCATTGTGTTTAGAATAAAATGTAATCTCATCACAGAACCTATAAAACCTTAGATCATGTGGATCCTGCCTCTGTATCAAGTTAGGATTAGGTTTAGCTATAAGCAAGAGAGACCCAAAATAACACTAATTTAAACAAGACAAAAGTTTACTTCTCTGAGAAATAAGTCTGGAGGAAGACTGTCCAAGGCTGACATTGTGGCTTAGCTTCAAGAAATCCGCAGGGCACAAGCTCCTCCCAGGCCACGCTCTGCCATCCCCAGAACCTGACCCTCATCCCCATAACCTAAGATAATAGCTAGAGTACCAATCATCATATCAATGTTCCAGGCAGCAAAGCTGGAAGAAGCGATGAGTAAGAACAGGGAAGGGGTACATGTCACCTGTTTCTTAGGGAAGATTTCTGGAAGCTCTCTACATGACACTTCCATTCATATCCCCTGAGTCAGAACTTATTCATATGACTATATGTACCTATAAGAAAGGCTGGAAAATATCTTTATTTCTGGGTAGCCAGGTATCTCAGCCCAAAATTAGTAGTTATTATACCACAGAAGAAGTCTCTGCTTCACAACCTCTTCAGTTTCACCTCATACTACTCCATATGCCCTTATTCACCATGCTCCAGCCACAAGGCTTCCTTTATTTCTCATATAAACCAAGCTCTTACCTATCTCAAGGCCTTTCCTCTTGTTGTTTTATCTGCCTAGCATACCCTTCCTCAGATCTTCACAAGGCTAGCTCCTGTTCATCATTCAGGACTCAGCTCCAAGGTCATTTCCTCAGAGACCTTCTTTGACTACTGTATATAAAGTAGTCCCCACTCCAGTCACTCTTTTTCATATTGCATGGCCTTATTTTCTTCATAGCATTTGTCTCCATCTGAAATTATCTTTTGCCTTCCTTCACTTGAATATAATTTCCACAGGGTAGCTAGTTTTTTTATCTTCTTCATTGCTATATTCTTATTACTCAATACAATTCTAAGCACATGGTAAGAGCTAAATATCAGTTGAATGAATGAATATCTGACTCTAAAGCTCATGCTTTTCTATTATCTCTGCTGCTCCTACTATATCTAAAATAATACTCCATACCAGAAGTTATGAGAATGATAGCCTATTAAAGTTACTTTCTTTCACACAAGATTTTTAAAAACATTGCTTCTAAAGTAAAACAAAATCTTATGTTCAGTAAGTAAAAAGAGGAGATTTAGATATAACATCATGGGCAAGTCTCTTAAGTTGCTTGATCTCACACCTTTTATCTGTAAAACGGAAGATTTTAGTTAAAATTTACTTAATGTACAGATATCTACAAAGCACTGTGCTAATCTTGTCCTTTAGTGCTGTGCATAGTTAGCACTGTGCTAACTATGAAAGTTAAACAAGATAATTTCTGGTCTTAAAAGCAGCTCACAAGTGCCTTTCAACTCTACAATTTGTATGATTCTATAATTGTTGGTTTGTACCCTTTATAAAGGTAGAGAAAAAGCTTACCACTTCCCACTACAGAGATACTAATTAAAAGATGTCATCCAGACACTGATAAACACACTGCTTCATTTAAAAAGTGAACATTTAATTCAATATTGCAACAGGAATTGAAAAGTATTAAAAACAGAAGCATATTAGTGGCTATAAAATCTATATTATTAATTTTTTGAGGGGATTTTTGACTGCCAGTTCTCTACAGCAAAGTAAAGCTAGGAAAATGTCTTTAGAAGACAGAATTCTTTCTGAATGCAAGTCTAAAATGCTAAAAAGGGATAAACGGTTTTAAAGACTCACATAAGAAATACTCAATATTAGATACAGCACATTTGAATCCTAAAAGTTTGACATAATAAACATTATATATATATATATTCTAAAAGATGACCAACAAATTAACAACTCAGCATTTTCTAAAGAGTGGCATGCCAGATCATCATGACTAGTACATGAGCACTTGGCTGTGGTTCCTCTACTACTGCATTCTCTGTTCTTCTAGATCCTTCTCGATTTCCATCTTGGCAACTCCAAAGGCACAGTGGGAAAAATAGATGCAGAGATAGATGCCCATTTCTCCTGCAGTCTGTTTCAGCATAGCAATTAGGCAAATAATCAATGAAAAAAGGGTATATAATCCATAACTTACAGTCCACAGAAGGCCTCACTCAATTTGGAAAATTGCCAGTTCTGTCAAATATGCTAACACTCCAATAAGATATTTATGACACAGAATCTGGAAAAAAAACACATTCAAAATTATAATAGTATTAATTATGATAACAAAGCAGTTTGCCATTTAAGTGATCAATGTTACATTGGCCTAATTTCTTGATTTCATTCATTATGCTTACCACATGTAATACATTAGCATTTTTATATTTTCTATTCTAGTTCTTTCCTTTTTTGTTTTTTAATGCTGGTCTCTTCCCATAAAAATTATTTCCCAACCTACTATTGCATTGTGACTCCCAGTTTGAAAAGCATGAGCACAATGCTGACAGATAAGTATGGACTTCTTGGAACCTAAGAGAAGAGAGTTCAAATCTTTTTTTTTTTTAATTTCAGCATATTATGGGGGTATAAAAGTTTAGGTTACATATATTGCCCTTGCCCCCCCCCAAGTCAGAGCTTCAAGCATGTCCATCCCCTAGACGGTGCGCATGGCACTCGTTATGTATATATACACCCATCCCCTGAGAGTTCAAATCTTGACTCCTCATCTTACAAGCTATCTTGCTTGTCACTTAAACCTACCTTGGCCTCAGTTCCTTGTTTTAAAATAAAATGTGGATAAAAACACCTAACTATAGAGTTGCTCTAAAGATGAGAATTAAGATTTCTTAAATTCTTAGTACAGTGAAAAGACCATAGAAAACATTCACTGAGTGTATATTGTAGCTGTGTATTCTAATAATATTTTAGGAGCCAACTCTCAGTTTATTTCTGATACTTCTTATGATAAACACTTTGTAGAGAATAAAACAATATCTTTATTATTTCTTTACCAATGAGGATATAAAACTCTAGAATATAAAGATGATATCTTAGTTCTGTGTTTCCAGATATAACTTTTTATCTAACATATAAAATTCTCTGTTACTCTGACAATTATTTCAAAATTTGACATGAAACAATTTTGAAAGTTTCAAAGTTTCTATAGAATAATAATCCATATTACTACCAAAGTCTGTGGCACACAGCATATAGTGTCCTTCCATTAACAGGCTACACCTAGAAAGCTTAAAAACTTTGGTAAATCATTTATAAAGCATAAAATAAAGTCTCTCTACTGTCTTAACTGGCATACATTCAATTGTGTTTCTTCAACGTAGACAGGATAATCACACATTCTGAAAATCCTGCAACAATAAGGAAAAATTACTTAACTAGATTTGTTCAAACTAACCTTTATTCTTCCATCAGTATGTGCTGAAGCTACAGATGTTGAAACACGAACCAATCTTGTGGCTGATAAATGAATTTTGAAATGCCTATGAAAATGTGAATAAAGGCAGTCCATGAATAAGTCAACTTCCTCCTGGGTAACCTCCCCAGGTGTTTTGTGGACACTGTCCCATAAAGCCTTGGCATCCTCTGGATGTATCGCATAAGAAATGTCCAGACTTTGAGGACTACAGGGTACAGACCAAAGAAATTCAGTAGTAGCCATATAATGGTCCATTTTACACGCAGTCCACATAGCAGCCATCCAGGAAAGATTAAACGCATTGATTGCTAAAGGACTAAAATAACAATCAAAGGTCTTCTGAAACCAAGTTCCAATTATGGCTGTATTAGACTCTGCTCCATTTGCAAGGAATAAGGGTAGACAGGTGAAATCTTCTGAAACAGTCTCCAGAAGACTGTCTCCAAATATACAGCAGAACCAACCAGTCCACAACACTTTACCTTCTCTGTTCTCAGATGGCAATTGAGATTTTGACAGAATCTACAAAGGAAAGTAAAATAGTTTAAGTTCAAAAGTACATTTACTCCTAAATTACATCATCTCAAAATTATTTAGTACATTAAAAATGAGACAATCTGATTTACTTGCCAAAAAACACAGAGGGACTAGCCTCCCTAATCATTATCAGGGTTTATCAAAATAATTGTCCTTTCTCCCAATATTCTTACACAGTGGAGACATAGTATATGGCAAGATCTTGACACAACCAAAATACAAAATAAGAGAGATATCCAAAATACAAAATAAAAGATACTACCAATATGGCATGACCAGTTATAGTACTCTAAAAAAAAAATCTCAACTTTAGAATTGACTGTAAAAGGTCACCAAATCCACCAAATTCTTCCATTGAGGAAGAATTCAATATTTCCTAAGGCAGCTCTTTCTATCAATTTTAAATGTTTTTTCATATATTAGGCCCTATAGTTTCCACCCACTGGTCCTGCTTCCTTCCTTTTGACCAAGTAGAACAAATCAAATCAAATCTCTCTTCTACATGAAAAGCCCTTCAAATATTTGATGGTCCCTATCATATATATTAATACTACCAAGTTCAACATCTTCAGTTTCTTCAATGTCATTCCTCCTATGACATACATTCACATTCTCTCACTATTCTGGTCACTCTTCTCTGAAATTCTTCTGCATAGGAGTCATTCATAAATGAACATAATTACTTCAAAAAGGTCTGATTACAAGACTATCACTATTTTTAACCTAGATTATACTCCTATTAATGTAATCTCAGATTGCAGTTTTCTGATTTTTAGTTGACAGCTTTATATAAATTAGCCTTACATATTCATTTTTGCCATTAATAGGTAAATCTCCCCCAACTTACATTAAGGCAGTAAACTTACTCCTACTAAAATTTTAATCTCTTTCAGTTTGACCCATGGCACAATCCATTCAGATTGTTTAAGATCTTGATTATATTTCTAGCTGATTGCCTAACTACTCAAACTTTAAATTTGTAAGTTACATGACAAACATACCTTCCAGATATTCATAGAGGTTTTTGTTAAAGCATTGACGAGGCCAAGGATAAGATCACAGCCCTGTGTCATATCCCTTTAGAGGTGATCATCTGAACAGTTACTACTTTATTTCTCCTTCTTCTTCAAGAAATTATGAAAGTTTATCCAATACCCTAACAGATCTATTACATTTATCACACTTTCATAACCTAAGAGTACTACAACCCTGTAAAGATATGAGGTTTCATTTGAAACCTATTAGAACACTATACCAGGAATTCAAGAGGTCATTTCTCTTGAAATGAATGACCTTTCATCCTCACAAGAACATTTGCTTGACTGATGATATGCACGTCTTAAAACTTCTCTGAGTATCAGCTGTTTCATTTGACAAAGACTGCTAAGTGTCTATCCAGTATCCGTTTTTCCTTCCACAATAGTCTCTTTACTTGAGGTGGCAAAGTACCCACTAAAATAATTTTTTTCTAGCCTCCCTTCCAACTAGGATACATGTCAGGTACCGTTTGTCCTTTCCATCTTCCTCCTACTTCCTGCCTGGAACTTGAATATAATATTTAGAGTTCCAGAAGGCATCTTAGACTATAAGGTGACTTTTAGCACGGAAGCCACGCACTAAGGAAGACAGAAAAGAAAGACAGAGGAAGTGTAGATTATTAATGATTTCATCGAGCACTATACCAGCCTTAGACAGCTTACTTCCATGTACTTTTTAAAATAAAACAAATAAACCTCTATCTTATTTAATCCATTGTTATTTAGGTTGAACTTAATCCGAGAACATCTTGAGATCTTTGCTAATACCATGAGCTATATCAGGGTCAGCAAAGTTTTTCTGTAAAGGGACAGATAATAAGTATTTCAGGCTTTACAGGCAATAGGGTCTCTGTTGCAACTACTCAACTCTGCTGTTGTAGCCAAAAGCAGCCATAGACAATACATAAACAACTTAAAGTAGCTATGTTCCAATAAAATCATATTTACAAAAACAAGGAACAAGTCAGATTTGGCATACAGGTTGTAGTTTATTGACCCCTGGTCTATACAAACAAAAAAATAAGGTCTTTTCAACTGCTTGAAAATTTAATTTCCTTATCAATGATTAAGATTAATTAAATCAGAAGAAAGAGAAGCAGCAGTCATGAATAATAAACAAAATAAATCTGGTTTCTTCATAAGTCAAAAGATAGCCCTATTACTTTTATACACTACTTATAGGAAGGAATGTAAAATGTTGTATTTCTTTTTTTTTTTTTTTGAGACAGAGTCTCGCTCTGTTGCCCGGGCTAGAGTGAGTGCCGTGGTCTCAGCCTAGCTCACACTCCTGGGCCCAAGCGATCCTCCTCCCTCAGCCTACCCAGTAGCTGGGACTACAAGCATGCGCCACCATGCCCAGCTTATTTTTTCTATATATATTTTAGTTGGCCAGCTAATTTCTTTCTATTTTTAGTAGAGACGGGGTCTCACTCTTGCTCAGGCTGGTCTTGAACTCCTGACCTCGAGCGATCCACCTGCCTTGGCCTCCCAGAGTGCTAGGATTACAAAAATGTTATATTTCTGAGAGTAATTTAGCATGAAGTATCATAATATGTAATGATATGTTATATAGTTTTTACTAAAATTCTACTTCTAGGAATTTAATCCTAGTAAAAATTATAGAACTATATAAATATAGCTACAAAAATATAGAATTCCTAAATATTATCTACAATATCATTAGTAAAAATGCTATAATGCAAAAGTATGGGCAGTATGATCCCAATTTTAAGACTCTATAGCTACATCATTAAAAGAGTAAATACAGATGACCAAATAGACGTATACCAAAATGTTTACCAAAAATGTAAGCTATGTTTAACAGTTTTGTACTTTCATGTATGGCTAATTTTTTTTAAATAATCATGATTATATATACACATACACTTCCAATGTATATAGAAAAAAATTTTTTTAAGTTGGCCATATCTAATTATTATAATTTAGCCAAACAAGACATAAAATACATTATAAATCACAAGCTCAGGAATTTTATAAACAGTAAGACAATACCACAACAATTTGCAAACCAAGAATATGCAGATTCTTTTCCCCTAGGAAGCAAGTATTGCTTATGTAACATACCTGGACAAGAAATGCTTCAGAGTCCTTTTTTGTTCCTTTCATTCCTAGGAGAGGAGAGAAAATCACTTTGATGTTAAAGTCTTCTCCCACTTCCACAGCAAGTCCTTTTTGCTTTTCAGAAACAATAAATGCACTCAGAAGTCTAGAATACTCTTTGAGATGAGTATAGGAGAATTTATATAGGGGAGTTAAACTATATAAAGTCCACTGTTTATGCAGAAGGAATGCAACCTTTTGAGGATCAACATCTTCCTAAAAAAAAAAAATTGAGACAAAAGAAGTTTAAGAATTAGGAAACATTAGCAAGAAAAAGTTTAATCATAGCATTTTAAATATTAATATTTAATACAAATCTATTACTGGGGTGCTAATTTTTGCATTCCAGCCTAATTGCAGTCTGTAGGACTTTTTGCAGATCGTTGAACAGACCTTTGCATTTGCTGTCCCTTCCCTTTGGAATCCTCTACCCCAAGGTGTTCACATGGCATGTTCCTTCATTCAGTTCTCTGCCAAAGGTCACCCAAGAGGCCACTCTATTTAAAGTAGCACCTACACTCACTCCACCTTTTTCACTCTGTATTTCCATACCCTGGCTTTATTTTCTTTACAGCACTTATTATTACCTAACATTATGTATCTATCTGATTGTTCTCTTTAGAGGAGGCAATGTCTCACTCTGTCACCGAGGCTGGAGTGCAGTGACCCAATCATAGCTCCCTATTACCTCAAACTCCTGGGCTCCAGTGATCCTCCCACCTTAGCCTCCCAAGTAGCTAGGGCTATAGGTGCATGCCACCACCAGCAGCTAATTTTTTTAATTTTTTGTAGAGATGGGGTCTTGCTATGTTGCCAGGCTGGTCTTGAAATCCTGGCCTCAAGTGATCTCCCCACTTCAGCCTCCCAAAGCATTTTGTCTGATTTTTATTGTCTGTCTTCCCTACTAGAGCATGAGCTTGATGAGAACTATCACTTCATTCTAGTATCTAGAACAATGCCATCTAGAATAAGTGTTCAATACATATTTAATGGATATTTGTTTCACTTTTAGAAACTTCAAATTATAGATTTCAAAAGTAGTAATTAATTCTGAAGTATTTAATTTGATTAGCTTTAACTAAGTAATTTAAAAAGTTGTTTGGGGGGGAGGGGATGGGTGCATACCTACGTGATGAGTGCGATGAGCACTGTCTAGGGTATGGACACGCTTGAAGCTCTGACTCGGGGGGATGGGGAGGCATGGGCAATATATATAACCTGAACTTTTGTACCCCCATAATGAGCTGAAATTAAAAAAAAAAAAAAATCAAAAAAAAAAAAAAAAGTTGTTTGGCAGTAAATCTGCTCTATGACACCATGCCTAATTCAACAGATTAAATAAAAGGTTACTTGGTGGCTGGTGTGAGGTAGTGAGTTATCTCAATTGATTATTCACAGTCAGTTACAGATGGAACTCTTTGTTCTACTCTCTTTGTCCCTTCTCACTATTGCACTAGTCTAAAACAAACAAACTAGTCTAAAACAAATATGGCTCACACCTGTAATCCTAGCACTTTGGGAGGCTGAGGCGGGAGGATCGCTTGAAGCTAGGAGTTAGAGGCCACAGTGAACTATGAACAGGCCACTGCACTCCAGCCTGGGTGAGAGAGCAAGACTCTGTCTCAAAAATTACAAAAGCAAACAAATAAACAAATAAATAAATAAATAAAAAGATACTTGGGAATATTTTTTGCCATGCCTTATTAGAAACACAAGTACCATCAAAAACAAAAACACTTCATTTGTATTGGCCCCATGGCATTGCTCAGGGTCTTAAAATATGTGCCCATATAAGCTTCTAATTTCCCTACAAATTGAATTTTTGTAGATTCCATCCTTCCTGACATAGTCTCACAGCTCCAACTATCTTTGAGAACTTTCATTACAGTTGTCTACTTGACAAAAATGTTTATTCTGGCTAGAGCATTCATTGGAACAGTTATAAACATTTATCTTATTACTATCAAAATATATGGCAAAATTATTATCATAAAGATGAGGAAGCATTGAATTGAACATTCCAGTCGTTAATTTATATAAAATTTCTGTTTTCTGGTTAAGAACCATCACTTTCATTACCAGCACTAGTAATTTTTCTCTAAGAAAATTGTCACAAGGAAGCAAAAATTGTCTCATATCCCAAGAGATACTAACCATATGACATTGACAAGAGAAAAAAGCTACAATAAAAGTGACTGATCAACCAAGCCCCTAAGTGACACAAAACCACATATCAACTTGTATTGAATAGGATTTTATTTCCTGTTTCAGTAAAATTTAAAATTACTAATGTTATATAGCTTCAGGGCTGTTTTTGAATGATTAAAACAGAGTATTGCCACCAGACAAATCTGGGACAATTTAAACACCAAAATAATTTACTAATGAATTACAAACTCTTAAAAAACAAGAATTCATACCAATAATAAATAAATAGATAAATGGAAAAAAGGGAGAAGGGCTTACAATAGAATACCAAAAGCTGGTGGGTAAACATGGAAGGAGTGCTGGAGTTGGAAAATTATCATTTTGCAACTATCACAATAAAGATGAGATCAGCTAAAAATTATCAATGGCTACCAAGTCTAAGGGGAAATTTTGACAATTAACAGGGTATTTGCCTTATCTTAAAGCTGTCTCCCCATAGACTGCTTACTAGTTGTGGAGGAGAAAAAACACAGTACTTAAAGGAAGTAAAGAAATTGGGCAACACCTTGATAGGATGATCAAAATTAACATCACCTGTGAGCTACCAGATGCACTTCCCCAAGGACACAACAGCACCTACACAATACACAGTATTCCAGACAAGAATACATAACTTCAATCTAATCATGAGGAAACACAAGACAAATACAAAATGAGCAATATTCTTTTAAAAAGGGGAAGAAAAAGAGACTGTACTGTATTCTTGAAAAATGTCAATGTTGTAAAAGACAAAGAAATACTATGGAAATGATCCAGATTAAAGGAAATAGAAGACATAAAAGTGGTGCTGATGCTGTGAAATTGTTTGTTTTTTCAACTCTCATTTATTTATTAGCTGAGGGATTATTTTAGAAGATACTAAAATTACTACAAATAGTAACAAAAATTGAAGTATTCTGTTCACAGATATTCTCAATTACTGACTAACACAAAGGAACACAGAAAGCACACCTGCAATTGTGAACACTGGGGAATTTTTCTTCGAGGTGGAGTCAGGACAAATGGAGTCTGCTTCCTGACCGATTCCAGTCGTTTCTGCAGAGGGGTGGCACCTATAAAGTTATTTTCAGGCCTTGAGGACGCACTTTGTCTAGGAGTCAATTGTGGTGCATCATAAGAATCCATGGTCTACATAAATAGAAATAAAACCAAAATTTTAAGCATTAAAAAATTAACTCTGGTCATAGTCTCACTGATTTATCTCCTTAATATAGAGGATTCCCTCCTCCCTTCTTCCTTTTCTCCCTCCCTTCCTTCCTTCCTCTCTCCCGCTCTTTTTCTCTCTCTTTCTTTCCCTCCCTCTCCCTGCCCCAGTTTTGACTTTCCAACCAAGTCCCATATTTTTCATTAGCTACAGCCTACTTTTAGATACCTCACACACAGTATGTTTAAAACTAAATTCAACTCCTTCCTTTCCTCCTCCTTCCAAAAGCTGGCTGGTCCATCTTCAAATGTCTGTCAATTTTCTAGGTTAACTTAAATTCATTTAAGTAGTCACACATGTAGTCATTAAGCACATTCTATTGAGTTTATCCTTCAGGAGTCTCTGTCATCCATTCACAAAGCTATTTCCTTAGCCATGTTTTTATTACCACAACTAAGGGTTTTCCACATCTAAGAGCAATCCATTCTTCCAGAAATAGCACTTTATTGTTAGTTACCTGTGCAAAAACCTTTACAATGACAAGATAAATCCTAAATTCTTCTGCTGGCTATTAAAGGTCTTTCAAAATTCAGCTTCTCTTTATTCTAATTCTCTTCTCACCTAGGACATAAACATATTCTTGTCTTCATGGTTTTGCCTATCAACTATATTCCCTATCTCAGATGTCCTTTCCCATTTCACCTCCTTTAAGATCATGCTTGAATTTGACCTTCTTTCAAACAGTAGAGTTTTTTCCAAACTTTTTCTCCCGAAATACTTGTTATATACTTCTGTCTGCATCAGTGCTTCATTCCTGGAAGCAGTGTGTGTGTGTGTGTGTGTGTGTGTGTGTGTGTGTGTGTGTGTGTAGATGAGTCTAAAAAAATCCCTCAAGAATGGTCTATAAAATCTTCAGAAACATACCAGCACACACGGCTCTTTGATCACCTAGTCTGTACCACTTATTTTGGCCCCCATTCATATGCTTCCTTGTACTACTTTTCAGTATGTATTTCTTCTCTCCCCATCAAGACTAGGTTACTTTGATTGAAATCATGCTTTATATTTCTCTTGCATAATTACCCTAATACAATGCTAAGCACCCTTTAATTGTTAAACAAGTATTGGTTCAATTGAACAGAAATATTTCATAGAGCTCCAAAATTAAAATACAATTTTCATCAAAAAGAATTATCATTTAAAAATTATAATAATTATTCTCAATTACTACAGTTACTTTTAAAAAGTTTTTCACAGATGAAAGTTATATTACTTATTTAAATAGTATTATATTTAAATAGTACAGGTTGAGTATCCTTTATCTGAAATGCTTTTGACCAGAAGTGTTTTGGACTTTGGATTTTCTCAGATTTTGAAATATTTGCATTATACTGGTTGAGTACCGTTATCCAAAAATCCAGAATCAAATATGCTCCAATGAGCATTTCCCTTGAGCATCATGTCAGTGCTCAAAGTTTTGGACTTTGGAGCACTTCAGATTTTGGATTTTATGATTAGGGATGCTCAACCTGTATTTTAAATTTCAATATGTCAAACTAGGACACCCTTTATATCTTGCACAAAACTCCATAAATTATGGCCAGGCGAGGTAGCTCACACCTATAATCCTAGCACTCTGGGAGGCTGAGGTGACAGGATCACTTGAGGTCAGGAGTTGAGACCAGACTGAACAACAGTAAGACCCCATCTCCACTAAAAATAGAGAAAATTAGCCAGGCGTGGTAGCACATGCCTGTAGTCCCAGCTACTCGGGAGGCTGAGGCAGGAGGATCACTTGAGCCCAGGAGTTCTAGTTGGCGGTGAGCTATGATCCCACCACTGCACTCTAGCCGGGGCAAGAACGAGACTCTGTCTCAAAAAAAGAAAAAGAAAAAACCTCCATAGATTAAACATATAATCTTTAAAGCTCAGATAATGCCCAGAGCAAGATCATATACCACATAATTTAAATAACAGCTACTCGAAAAGCATCCTAGCTTTAATGCATATTGAATTATCTATTTAAAGGGGAATTTTAATCAGTCCCATTTACACCAAACGTTTCTTGCAAATTTGTTATTTGGGACAATTTGCTAACATTTAATTAGCATTCATCATGTTCCAGGTACTCTTCAAAACTCTTAAGAAATATTGTCTCATTTAATCCTCAAACAACCCCATAAGGTAGGTTATTATGTTCCCAGTTGACAGATGGGAAAACAGAAGTAAAGTAACTTGCCAAAGTCACACAGTAAGAGAGTAGAAAAGCCAGGATTTGAACCCAGACAGTCTAACTCTTGAGTGCATGCTCTTACCTACTTCTTTCATGTTGTCTTTTAAATAGGGATCAATTTTGGGGCAAAATAAGCTTTTAATTTGACTACTTAAGAGAGAAATGCTATGAATTCCAAAACAATTTTAAAGTCTAGTTAAGCAATAAATCTAGGTCAGAAAAAGACTATCAGCACTAAGAGGCTAGGTTTTGAGAAAACATTTCCTTTGAGGCCGGGCATGGTGGGTCACACCTGTAATCCTAGCACTCTGGGAGGCCGAGGCGGGAGGATTGCTTGAGCTCAGGAGTTCGAGACCAGCCTGAGCAAGAACAAGACCCCCATCTCTACTTAAAAAATAGAAAGAAATTAGCTGGACAACTAAAAATATATAGAAAAAAAAATTAGCCGGGCATGGTGGCACATGCCTGTAGTCCCAGCTATTCCGGAGGCTGAGGCAGGAGGATAGCTTGACCCCAGGAGTTTGAGGTTGCTGTGAGCTAGGCTGATGCCACAGCACCCTATCCCTGGCAACAGAGCGAGACTCTGTCTCAAAAAAAAAAAAAAAAAAAAAAAACCAACATTTCCTTTGAGTATTTAATGTTAAAGTAATGTGAAATAGCCCAATCTATGCATCAAAGATTAGCAAATTATTTATACCTAGTTTACCTTCTTATTACACATTCAAGAATGTGTAATTTTGCCCAGCTGAATAATCAGTAGGTTATAAATATATCTTGACACAATATATTACTGTCCCAGCCAGGCACGGTGGTTCATGCCTATAATCCCAGCACTTTGGGAGGCTAAGGCAGGAGGATCGCTTTAGGCCAGGAGTTCAAGACCAGCCTGGGCAACATAGGGAGACCCCCATCTCTACAAAAAAATTAAAATATATTACTGTCCCAATATTCTTCCTTCCAATCATAAGGAAAGAAGTCCTCTTTCTTTCAAAAGCTAATCTGTGTACCAATATTCTGGATCCCCAAATCCCTTCGCATCTCCCTTGGATACCATCTCCTATGTTTATTTCAACCCTCTATCATCTCTAATCTCTGCTCCACAGGATCCTTTTCTTCTACTGCCAAGCATATTATAATATTGCTAACACTAAAATTTTTTTGTTTAAATGCAATTTATCTCATTCATTTTGAGACCAATCTCCTAGAAATGTGGTCTACACCTATTGCCTCCACTAAGAAATATTTTATTAGAAATTTTCAGCAATCTCTCTTCTGCATCTATCACTATAAAGAAACCGCACTTTTGAAGATCATCAATGTTTTTGCCAAAACTATAGCCAAATATTTTGTTCATCAAGTTTGTTCATCCTTACTTCTCTAAACTTTCTACTACATTGTTTCTTCTGACAGTTTTTTTGGTTTTTTGCCTGTGTCTTTTTTTTTTTTTTTTTTTGAGACAGGGTTGTGCTCTGTCACCCAGGCTACAGTGCAGTGGTGCAATCATACCTTAGCACAGCCTTGAACTCCTGGGCTTAAGTGAGCCTCCTGCCTCAGCCTTCCAAGTAGCTGGTACTACACGTGTAGGCTACCGCACCCAGCTAACTTTTTTTTTTTTATTTTTTGTAGAGATGGGGTCTCACTATGTTGCCCAGTCTAGTCCCAAACTCCTGGCCTCAAGCAATCCTCCAGCCTTGGCCTCCTAAAGTGCTGGGATTACAAGCATGAGCCACTGTGGGGGCCAACACTCAGTTTTTAGGGAGTTTTTCTCCCCTTTAATTTGGATTAATTTGCTGGATTTTTTTCCCTTATGTCCCAGCAGTGGGTGTTCCTCCAGATTCTGAAATTATTTGTTCTACATATGAAAACAGTCATTCTACAAAACTCCTAAATCTCTATCTTTAGACCGTTGCACCTGCATCCCAGTCCTGCATTTCCATTTCCAGTTTCCTATGAGACATTAAGCTTTCATGTCTTCAAACTCATTAAGTACAAAACTCATCATTATTTCACATGCCATTCAACCAATCTTTCTTTTCTAACTACTATACCCCCTACACTGTTTCACTCAGTAATAATTCCATTCTTCCTCCACTAAAAAAGACCTTAGTCATCTTTTACTCTTCCTTCAACTTCATCTTTACATCTAAAAAGTTGCCTTATCATCAAACTCTGACATACTTCTTAAAAAGATATATATTAGCCCTCGTAGATTGGGCCTTCACTTTCATTCTCAATTATAGCCACTTCTCTTGTTCCCAATCTTAGCCTCTTTCCTCAATCCATGATTAGTCTTTCCGTAGACACCACTTTTACCTTGCTTGAGATCCCATGAGAATTTCCACACACCTTCTAAATGAAGTCAAGTCAGAACTTTTCCATCTGGCTTTCAAAGCACTACCTTACCTGAACTTTTATTTAATCCTACCCAGTTCATTTTCTACAACTGCAGTTCTTACCCCAAGATCCATGCACAAATGACCTTTCCAAAATCCAACATTTTGCATACAATCCCTCTAAGGTTGTATGCAAAACGTTGTGTACCTGTGTATTTGGGAGGGAGAAGTAAAGAAATGTCCGGCAGACAGGCTTTAAAAGGTTAAGAACCGCTGCTCTATACCCAAACATGCAACCCCTACTCTAGACTGATCATCGCCCTACTGCTTTTCCTGCACAAGCAAACTGACTTTTTATTCACCTTATCGCCAGTTAATACTTCTCTCCTCCCATTCGTCTGAGCAAACCTTATCCATTTAGCAGGTTTCATCTTCTCAGGTGAAGAGAGAAGCTAGCTCTCTCGCCCAACTCCTCTTGCACTTGTAGTTCATAACACACAAATAAAACTTAGCTGTTTCTCCTGTGATTAGTCTATTAATCACTTTTCTACATCGCCATCAATACCTAAATCCAACCGTCCTAATGCCAGTGCTTAGCCGAGTGCTAAACACGTAGGGTAAGTATTGAAAAGAGCAAAACGCAAAGTTTACAGCCAGTCCTAGACCAATACAAAGCATCTTACCTAATAAAATGCCGTGACGACGGTGTCACCCATTCCGGATTCACTAACCATTCTTCAAGTCTGGCTCCAATACTGTGCTGAGCTGAAATCCCCTGAAGGCGGGGCTGGGGGAGGGGCGGAGAAAAAGCCGCCAAAATGACAGCTAACAGAGCGGCCGGAGTAACCCTTGGCCCCCCCAAATTCCCTCCGTTCCACAAGTGGGTTCGCCAGGGACACAAAAGCGCCCAGTAAGACCTCCGCTCCTCCAGGCGCAGGGCTGGCCCTGCGACTTCACCCTGGGACGGACATTTCCGCTCACCCAGCCACTCAGCTCTGCGAACCTAGCTCTTGCGGAGTCGGCTTCTGCCCGCAGAAGCGGGAAGGCAAAAGGACAGTGCGTCCCAACTCGTCCTTCTTCAGCTGAGCCCTTCAGGGATCAAGGCCAGTCTGAAATCACGCCGTTGAGAAACCGCAATTCGGCCCTCAGCCGCCTCTTCAGTTTAAAAATCGTTCCCGACTCGCTCTGCGGCCCAACGCGGCAAAGGAAGCCTTCCAGGCGCCCCGCCGATTCCGCGTCAGTGGAGCAACTGAAATCGCCATTTTAACTGAGGGCAAAGCCGAACGACTTAACCATTACCGTCAACATTCCTAATCGAGTGGCGTTGCTCCTCGGGTTTTCTACCTGCGCGAAGCGTTCCCTCAAAGTTCCGCCCGTAGTAAGCATGGCGGCGGTGCCTCTGCTCTGATTCGTTGAGTGACTTCACCGTAATCTTGGGCGCTAACGGGGCGGCTTAAGGGAACCTTGGCTTCCAGCGCCGAGTTGTTTGTGGCTTCTAGCCCTAGGAGCATTTTGGATTTGCTCGCCTTCCTCTTTCAGAAGACCTGAGGTCGACCGCCAGTCTGGGAGATTTGCAACTCGAGGCTGTTCGTCCTTGTTTTCCAGTGTGCCCGCGGGAGCCTTTGGGGAAGCGTGGAAAGAAGAGAAGTCACGCCTGGTGACCGGCCCCACTCCCCCACCCCCGTCTCTGGCGTGTCTTGGGCTCGTGCCTGGCGCTGCTCTGTGGAATCGTTCCCTAGTCGTCACTTTTGACCGCAGTCCTGTTTAATAGAAGTGGAAACTGATGCATCGAGAGGGGTGAAAGGCCTTTCCCTTCTCCATATCCACTCCCTCTCCGGCCCCAAAGACCTTGCAGATTTGTCTGGTTTCCAGACACGTGCTTTCGAATGTTGTGCGGAGGGGAGCTCAAGTATTGAAGAATATAGAGTAGGAATTCCTAGAATTTTACGAGATCTCTGAGTATTTCCAAAACTGACTTTTGACTGCTGGTGTGTGGGATTCGTGATTGCCTTTCACTATCCTGTGGCTCCAACATGTACTTCCCTTCTTGGTTAAGTCATCTATGGAGGGGTTTATCCAGACCCCTTGGAAGCACCACTCAGCCGACTTGGGGTTCTCTCTCCAGAAGTCTGGTGCTAAGTTCACAGAGGAGAATTCCAGGTGAAAACTGCAAAGAGTTCTGTCCTCCAAACAATACTTCTGCCTGTTCTTTAGAGCCAGAGAGCTTTCATTCCATTTCCCGCCCATTCTTAACTGGTTAACCTTATGTGTAGAAGCAGATGATTCACTCTCCTCATTCCTTCTAGTGCACTTTTTTACTTGAGTTTTTAAAAAGACCACGAAAAGGTAACCTAACCACATAGGATATTCTGTCTTAGTTAATGCTACTAATAGGAAGCGTAGAAAAATCGCTTTTCACGCATATAGTAGTGTTTTCTAGTGTACAAGTGGCAGTTACACACTAGATTCATACTAAAGCTAAGTAATTACTGAACTGTCAAACTTCTGTAATTCCTAAAATCATATTTGATTTAGGGAAGAAATGTGCACTATTAAGAATTGGGTTAGGCCAGGCACCGTGGCTCAGGCCTGTAAACCTAGCACTCTGGGAGGCCGAGGCAGGAGGATCGCTGGAGGTCAGGAGTTCGAGACCAGCCTGAGCAAGAGTGAGACTCCATCTCTACTAAAAAAATAGAAAGAAATTATCTGGACAACTATAAATACATAGAAAAAATTAGCTGGGCATGGTGGCGCATGCCTGTAGTCCCAGCTACTGGGGAGGCTGAGGCAGAAGGATTGCGTGAGCCCAGGAGTTTGAGGTTGCTGTGAGCTAGGCTGACGCCACAGCACTATAGCCCAGGCAACAGAGTGAGACTCTGTCTCAAAAAAAAAAAAATAGAATTGGGTTACTAGGATTTTAGGTCAATGCAAATGCTAGATCCAAAAGATTTGTATTCAGATTGTTACTCACTTGACTTTTGACACATTTGCAGCCAAATTTAATAGTGAATGAATTAAATTACATACTCTAACTTATTTTGTAAATTTTGCCCATTGCCCTGAAATACCTGACATACTGTAATTTCAGAATCTTTATTTTTAAGCAGTCTGCAAATGACATATTTTTAATCTTGCATTTTAAACATTTTTTCTTTCCTTTTTTTTTTTAAGAATTCAGTAGCTTTGTTGCCCGGACCAACACATGTGGAGAATTGCGTTCTTCTCACTTAGGCCAGGAAGTCACCTTGTGTGGATGGATTCAGTACCGAAGGTAAATTGAGGTAGATGATCTAAGGATGCATGATGGTTGTTTTCACAAGGCAATTCCAAACCTATACTAATTTTCAACTGTTGGTAAGAATAAAACACTTTGCAACTGCTGCAGAATTCTCAGAATTCCTTGGATTTTCTGTTTTGTTTTTGTTTTGAAAGACCCAAGTGACTGGGAGTGTCACTCTCAGTAGGTAGGTACTAGTAACATCTGTTGAAGGGCATAACAATGAAGCTTGATCCACCAATGTTCTTAAATGACCCCAGGCTTACTAAAGTTGAAGAGTTCCTTATGACCACTAATTGGGAATGGGCCAGCATCCTATAAACCAGCTATTAAGCTCCAATAGCATGGGAGAAAAAAGCTTGTTTTATTCTAAATTTAGGTAGCAAAAAGGCCTAAAAACATAAATAGTGATTCCTGAAGATCAGAGCAGATTTTTTTGTTGTTCATCTCTATATGCCAGAACATACCTGAATAGTACATTAATTCACATGAAAGACATCCAAAATACATAGGTTATGTAACCTTCCTAAAGAATAGGTCCCAAGTGGGTGGATATTTGCCCCATAAATTTGGTGACTTCATCTCCTGAATCCAAATCCGAAGAAGCTTTCTGTACCTCTTCCTAGTACTAAGAACAATATGAGAAATGTAGGTTGAGTGTGAAAATGTTGGGATTTCTGGGACCTTTTGATGGTTCATAGAGGCGTTAAATTAGTAGTTAGAACTCCTCCAGAAATTTTTAGATTGTATCTTTTTTTCTTTTTCTTTTTTTTTTTTCTTAAGGCTAGTCAAGTGAAGCAGCAGGAGTGAAGAAGGAACAAAGGTGTATCTTTTTTTAGAAAGAGAAAAGACCTTATACTGCAATATTTTGAAAATGATCAGATGTATCTTAAAACATTATCTTTGGATTTTACTGTGTGAAAAGTTTACAAATTTAATAAAATTTTCTTATAAAGACCTAAGCCGCGGCTGGGCATGGTGGCTCACGCCTGTAATCCTAGCACTCTTGGGAGGCCGAGATGGGTGGATCGTTTGAGCTCAGGAGTTCAAGACCAGCCTAAGCAAGAGCAAGACCCCGTCTCTACTAAAAAAAAAAAAAATAGAAAGAAACTAGCTAGACAACTAAAAATATATAGAAAAAAATTAGCTCGGCATGGTGGCACATGCTTGTAGTCTCAGCTACTCGGGAGGCTGAGGCAGTAGGATAGCTTGAGCCCAGGAGTTTGAGGTTGCTGTGAGCTAGGCTGACGCCACAGCACTCTAGCCTGGGCAACAGAGTGAGACTCTGTCTCAAAAAAACAAAAGACCTAACCCAATGGGAGCTGGGCATGGTGGTCCAAGCCTATAATCCCAGCTACTCAGGAGACTGAGGCAGGAGGATCACTTAAGCCTGGAAGTTCGAGACAAAGCTGGGAAACATAGCAAGACCCTGTCTCTAAAATAATAATAATAATAATAATGAAAGATATAAGCCAATGAAAATTTCTTTAAATTTTAAAAATCTTTATAAGCCATCTGTATAAGATTAGTAAACTATGTATATAGCCAATAAAAATTGAAATAAAAAAACAAAGTTTTTTCATCAATAAGCTACATAGATAACAATTGCATGAATGTAACTAATGAAAGTATGTAATTATCATAAAAAAGAAAGGAGAGATTGCATGGGGTTTTTTGTTTGTTATTTATTTTGACTGCTTAAATTTTTAACTCAGAGATTTTATCTTAAAATGTTCCTTTTTTTTTTTTCTTCATTAATCAGGCAAAACGTCTTCCTGGTCCTAAGAGATTTCCATGGGCTTGTTCAAATTGTCATTCCCCAGGATGAGGTAATAGAAAGTCTCCTACTGTTACCTAAAAGCCTCTTTGATGCTATAGCTGGGGTAAGCTAAGTAGTTTCATGAATATATTTGAGGTTTTAAATTCAGAAGTTTATTGTTATGAAAACTGAAAACTACCATAAGCAATGTTAAAACATGGCAAACTGGGAAAAAAATATATGCAACTTGTATCACAAAGGGCTAATTTCCGTAATATCTAAAAGGCTACTACAAATGAATAAAAAAAATACCACTGACCCAACAGAATTATGAACCCAGGATATGAACATAAATTTACAGAAAAGAAAATATAAATGGCTTGTAGACATAATGAAAGTATGCCCAACTCCACTCAGAGGTACGGAAATGTAAATTAAAACTCCACGTAATTGTTATTTTTAAAACATTAGATTATTCTGGTATAGCAACAGAAAAAAAAAGACAAAAATAAATAAATAAAACTTTAGATTAACAACACACTTTAGGAAAGCAAGTGCTCATATATTCCTGGAGGGAGTACAAATTGGCACTAGCTGTATGGAAAACAGTTTGGCAATATCAAAATTATAAATGCTGGAATGCTGAGCAAATATTTTATAATGTAAAATTTAAAAATGAAACATTGAACAGATATTTTATACAGCTTTTTTAAAATATTGCCAGGCATGGTGGCTCACTGCTATAATCCTAGCACTTTGGGAGGCCAAGGCAGGAGGATTGCTTGAGCTCAGGAGTTCAAGACCAGCCTGAGCAAGAGCAAGAACCCATCTCTACTAAAAATAGAAAAATTAGCCAGCATCACAGTGTGGGCCTGTAGTCCCAGCTACTTGGGAGGCTGAGGCAGGAGGATCACTTGAAGTTGCAGTGAGCTATGATGATGCCACCCAGGATAACAGCAAGAATCTGTCTCAAAAAAAATAAAAATAAAAAAATTACAAATGCACATATCCTTTGAACCACTAATTTCACTTTTAGTAAATTATCTTATACCTAGACTTACATAGATGCAAAATGACATATATACGAGGATATTAATTTCAGGATTATTTTTAATAGAGAAGAAATTGGAAACAATCTAGATGTCCTCCAATAAGAGACTGGTTTAAAAAATAGTGTACATCCTTACAATGGGATACTCTGCTCAGGCATACAAAAAAGAGTGAAGAAGCTCTGTACTGAAAGGGAAAAAAATCCAAGGTATATGGTTAAATGAAAAATTCTATATTCTTGACTACACAAAAGAGCATACAGAATGCTATCTGTATTTTAAAAAGAGGGGAAGGAAACAATACATATGTTCTGTGTGTGTATGTGTGTGTATATGCTTGTATATATGTTATGAAATGTCTCTGGAAAGATACCTAAGTATCTGGTAACAAGTGCTTCCGGGGAGGGGAACTCAGGGGCAGAGGACAAGGATAGGAGGGAAATTTTTCACTATATCTTTTGGTACCCTTAGAATTTTAAGCTGTGTGAAGGTACTGCCTGGTCAAAAAATTAGATTCAGGCCTGGTGTGGTGGCTCACGTCTATAATCCCAGCATTTTGAGAAGCTGATATGGGAGAATTACTTATGGCCAGGAGTTCAAGACCAGCCTGGGCAACATAGCAAAAGCACATCTCTACAAAAAATTTAAAAATTAGCCATACATGGTGGTGCTCGCCTGCAGTCCCAGATATTCAGGAGGCTGAGCCAGGAGGATCATCTGAGCCCCAAAGTTCGAGGTTGTAGTGAGTTGCGATCGTGCCACAACACTCCAGCCTGGATGGCAGAGGGAGACCTGTCTGCAAAAAAAAAAAAAAAAAAATTAATTACTATTAAAATTAGATAAAATAAAGAACTCCTATCATGCTAATTGGGCAATGTTGGTTTCTATTGTAATTTTGACAAATGCTCATATGCCTAAGAAAAATATGACTTACTCAGCTCTTAAGTGTTTGAAATAAGTGAAGAACAATGAACTATCTTTCAGGCATTAAGATCCAGAGATGAACATAGCTAACCCTGGAGAACTCCTTTCACTTTGGACCCATTATTGCTATTGAATTTGACTGCTCCTAAGACTAACCCTGGAGCCAGTTGCCTTTAAAGTATGTGGGACTTATTTGCATTAATAACAGTCATCCTTCTCCTTATTTTCCTTTAAGGAAGGTTTTTGAAAGCTCTTAACTAATAATTTTACTTGCTTTATTACAGGGCATCAAAATAGGGATGCAATTTATTAACTTCTGTAATAAAGTCATTAAGGTCAGCTCCAGCATTTATGGTAATTAAGCTGTGCATATTAATGTTTTTTTAAACCATAGACTTACAGTTACTGAAGATGCCTATAAGTTCATTTGTTTCTTGGATCTCTTTTCCACTCTTGTTCTGTAGTCGCCTGCCTCTGTGAAGAAGATTTTATGTGAAGCCCCTGTGGAGTCTGTGGTGCAAGTGTCTGGGACAGTCATTTCCCGACCTCCAGGACAAGAGAATCCAGTTAGTAGTTTAGAAACTGTCTTTGTAAATTTTACTTGTATGCATTTGCCCTGTCTGTGTACACATTCAGACAGCTTAGACTGAGCACCTACTGGACATTAAGGTGCTAAAGCTCAGTAAGTTCCACAGATTTCATAATCTTCACTGCAAACACACACCTATATAAATATGCTCATGCTAAGACATTTGTTGATGTTGATGTTGACAAATGCATGCTAATAATATTTGTTGATATCTGAGCACATCAGCCACAGATAGACATAAGAATGTCAAAATCATACATAGATATTTATGCTTTAGATTATATACTGTAAGGACCTACATATTTTACACATGTAAATAAATGCATGTGTTTTACAAATGTGCATTTTGTACATGTTCTGATGAATGATTTTTTAAAATAAGTCTCTCTCTCTCTCTCTCTCTCTCTCTCAGAAAATGCCAACAGGTGAGATTGAAATCAAAGTTAAAACAGCTAAACTTCTGAATCCCTCCAAGAAGCTGCCCTTTGAAATTAAGGACTTTGTGAAGGTACCATCCCATTTTATTAATAAAATAGGGTATCTAGAAAATGTTGATGACGAGTAAAGTATTTTCAGAATTTTTTAAAGAAAAAGTTTAACGTCTACAAAATGAAACATTTTATTATAGACATATCATGAATTGTTCTATTAGTTCTACAATTTCTTGATGAACTGTTCTTAAATAGCAACAGTTCATTAAGCGGTTGCAGTCCCTAAACATCTGGACTGTTTTTCAGAAAGGTCAACATGTGATTCTGTCTTTTAAGACTTAAGGTGTTATTATTATTCAAGTTTTTTGTTTATATTTAATATTTTGAAAGGAAATTTATGTCTGGCTTGGAAATGGCAAAAGAGTCTAGGGGATACTGCACCTATTAAGTTTAAGTTTCTAACAGAGATAAAATGTGTGCTTAGAGCAACTCTTGACTTCTCACATGTATAAATATAACTAGCATTACTGTGTTTTAGGATGTTCTTTGCCAAAGTTTCAGGGGTTGATGGAGCTAGACACACTAAGTACACCCAGATGATTTTCAGCTTTGTCACAAATGTAGACTTGTGTATACCTAATTTTTAAACTGATCTGTTAAGGGATTTTTTAATTAATTATGTAGCCACTTAGTCTTATATTTTAGTTCCCAATACTTAATTCTTTAATTAGAAGAAATATAATTACAGAGTTGACCTTATTGTGAAAAATAAAATATACAGTTTTCCCCAGATAAGCATTTTACAGATATTTCTTACCATTTCTGTTTCTAGTATCAAAGAAATTAGCTATTCCAGGGGAAAGGACTTTTTTTTAAAAAAAAAAAAAAAGTTCTCAGCACAAATAGGAATGCAGGGATTTACAGCCTTGAAAATAAGTAAACTTTCTCACTATGTCCCTCCTAGTACTGTCGTGGAGATTCTATCCACCATCCCCTTGCATTCTTTATACTTTTAATCTGTGTCCCATTCAGGTATTAAAATCATAACTGTTTTTTACCCTGTTATATCTTTTTTAGAGACAGGGTCTCACTACATTGCCCAGACTGGCCTCAAACTCCTGGGCTCAAACCATCTTCCCACCTCAGCCTCCTGAGTAGCTAGAGTTACAGGCATGCACCACCATGCCCAGCTATCTGGTGTATCTTTTTAAAAGATCTTTGAAATCTTTAAATTTTTTTTCAAGACTCCAGTATGGGCTTAAATGAATAGATAAATATTTAGTAAAGTAGGCAAATTTCAGTCAGTGAAGGGTGATGTTAATAACAACGAATAGTAAAAAATGTAAAATCTGCACTAGTAACAAATTTAAACGTTGTAGGATTGAAGGATGGCCATATACACACAAATGGAAACAGCATACCAGTGGGCCACTTGATGGAAGATAAAGATAGAGCTAAATTTAGTTGTTAATGTTTTGTAACTCCTCCCCACCCAACCCAAATTTAGTTTTTGAAAATTCAAACTCTGTATCTAAAGATAGTATCTTTCTAATATTCAGAAAATATTTAAACATAAAAATCTTTTAATTTATTTAGAAAACAGAGACTCTTCGTTTACAGTATCGCTACTTAGACTTGCGTAGTTTCCAAATGCAGTATAACCTGCGACTGCGGTCCCAGATGGTCATGAAAATGCGGGAATATCTCTGTAATCTGCATGGTAAGGGAAATGATGCCTGAGTGTTCTTTGGGACTTGTTAGCATCTCTTCTGTTTTATTCAACAGTTTTGTTATATCCTCCATTTAGCCTCATTGGGTCAGATGTTACCAGAAGTCTAGAATTCACTCAATGTGTAGTTTTTGCCCTATAGCATAATTTGGTAACTAGTTTCCTATTGGATCACAAATACATTCTTTTAAAGATGATAATGGCAATAACATTGTTTAATGTAGTGTTTCTTATCATTATTGAAGGCTGGAGAGCCCTTTCGTTGTTTCTGTAAGTTTTTTAAATTCTTTATCATGCTTATACATCATTTCTTTGGAGCTCAAAAATGTCACGTGAATTAAACTAGATACGTCAATCAGTCCTGCGTTTTTCCTGCTATATTTGTATTATTTTTGCTACACTGGTAGAACATTTAAAAAACCAGAACAGGTCAGTAGACAAGAATCCATAAAATATTTAGAATTATTTCATGTCAAAGATATCAACTTTCTGAACAGAGTAAGATTTTATGAAAATCCTCCTTGGATTTGTAACAACCAGTATAAGTAGGCTTGGTAGCTTATTTCAGCCAAAATTTCTAAATAAAAGGGAGCCTCAGACTTGTTGTACTATATTATAGACATCATATTTGACAAATTCCACATTCCTGTCTATTAAATTACAATGTGTCTCTCCTTTTAGGGTTTGTGGATATAGAAACCCCAACATTATTTAAGAGGACCCCAGGGGTATGTATATTCCTTCAATCAGTCTATTCATAATGTACTATTAGTTGTAAAACTAGACAACTTTGCTTTTATGTTTACTTGGTCCGCTTTTATTTTTATTTTATTTTATTTACTGCCTCAGGATGGTCACATTAACTAGGTTTTCTTAAGAATTGAGAAAATGATTTGGATCAGTATTTTGAGTCAGAATTTTATTCCATAGGAGTTTTCTTTCCCTTGAGGCTTACAGAAGCAAATCCTTAATGAATTGGTTCTTTAAAAACAAATCCCTTGGCTGGGCACGGTGGCTCATGCCTATAATCCTAGCACTCTGGGAGGCCGAGGCGGGTGGATCATTTGAGCTCAGGAGTTCGAGACCAGCCTGAGCAAGAGCGAGACCCCATCTCTACTAAATATGGGAAGAAATTATATGGACAACTAAAAATATATATAGGAAAAATTAGCCAGGCATGGTGGCACATGCCTGTAGTCCCAGCTACTAGGGAGGCTGAGGCAGGAGGATCACTTGGGCCCAGGAGTTTGAGGTTGCTGTGAGCGAGGCTGATGCCATGGCACTCTAGCCTGGGAAACAGAGTGAGACTCTGTCTCAAAAAAAAAAAAAAAAAAAAAAATCCCTTGTTCATTAAGAGCTGACATTTGCAAACATTGATATCTATTTATCCAATGTATGGACTAATAAAATGACAGTTTAATTTAGAAAAGCAGTTAGGAATTAACTGGGATAAGAAATAATATGCAAAATTTGTTCAGCTAGTAACAGGATTTGGAATTCATTTCAACAAGCATAAATTTAATACCTACTATGTATAAGTGGTATTTAAAGCCTACTATATGCAAGCCTTTTTGGGGACTACAAGATGAGCAAAGGGGGAAGGGGGAGGACAGGGAGGGGTAAAAACCTACTTATCGGGTACAATGAACATTATTCGGGTGATGGGCACACTAAAAGCCCCAACTTAAGCATTATAAAATATATCCATGTAACAAAAACTTTTGTACCTCCTTAATATTCTGAAATAAAAAATATAGGCCGGGCGCAATGGCTCACGCCTGTAATCCTAGCACTCTGGGAGGCCAAGGCGGGTGGATCGTTTGAGCTCAGGAGTTCGAGACCAGCCTGAGCAAGAGCGAGACCCTGTTTCTACTAAAAATAGAAAGAAACTATCTGGCCAACTAAAAAATATATGGAAAAAATTAGCCGGGCATGGTGGCACATTCCTGTAGTCCCAGCTATTTGGGAGGCTGAGGCAGAAGGATCGCTTGAGCCCAGGAGTTTGAGGTTGCTGTGAGCTAAGCTGACGCCACGGCACTCTAGCCCAGGCAACAGAGTGAGACTGTCTCAAAAAAAGAATATATATATATACATATATGTATATGTATATATATACACACACCAGTTGAAAGTAAATAAATAAGACTATGTAAACATTAAGAAAAAAAAGATGAGCAAGAAATTATCTCTGTCATTATGAGAACTTTATTCTTTAATTACATCTTTCCTCTCTCTTTCTCTCTTTAAAAGGGTGCCAAAGAGTTTTTAGTACCATCCAGGGAACCTGGAAAGTTTTATTCTCTCCCTCAGAGTCCTCAACAGTTTAAGCAGCTTCTGATGGTTGGCGGTTTAGACAGGTAAGCTTTTCTGGGCCAGTAGTTGTCAGAAAAGGAAAAGGGAAAAAGAAAGGGGAATAGGAAACACAAAATTGCCTGATCTCTTAAGAGAAAGTTCGAAAATTTATGAGAGTTTGGAGAATACTTGCAAAATACCCTCATAATGTGTAGTTATCATTTAGTAAAGATTTACTGGGCAGCCATCATGTACAAAGCTCTATGTTGACAGATGTGGCAGGGAATTAAAAAAAAAAAAAAGGTTCTGCTCTCAAGGAGTTAATGAGACAGTAAGGCAGAATAGGATAGTGAATAAAACCAACTATGATACAAACCAAAATATAAATATATTGAGATTTACAAACTAAGTATTAAGAGGTTTGAAATTATATCATTTGGGGAAATATTATAGAACACTTTGTGAACTAAACCTTCAGGGACAGAGCTGCATCTCAGCAAGTGAAGACGAGAACTGGAATGGCATAGCACAGGAAGGCTCAAGTGTATTCATGGAGCAATAAGTATTTCACTTTGGCTGAAGCAAAAGAGTATTTGTAAAGAAGCATGGACTTGAAGAAAATTTTTTTAATAAAAAAAGAAGCATGGGCTGATTTGCATGCCAATCTAGCATATGAATATCCAAAGGTGCCAATGTATATTTTGAAAACAAAATATAGAATAGTTAACTTCTCATGGGTCATCTGTGTATCAGATTAGATTAAAACATCATTTAAAAATGAGAATGTTGGCCGGGCACGGTGGCTCACGCCTGTAATCCTAGCACTCTGGGAGGCCGAGGCGGGTGGATTGTTTCAGCTCAGGAGTTCGAGACCAGCCTGAGCAAGAGCAAGACCCTGTCTCTACTAAAAATAGAAAGAAATTATCTGGCCAACTAAAATATATATGGAAAAAATTAGCCAGGCATGGTGGTGCATGCCTGTAGTCCCAGCTACTCGGGAGACTGAGGCAGTAGGATCGCTTAAGCCCAGGATTTTGAGGTTGCTGTGAGCTAGGCTGACGCCATGGCACTCACTCTAGCCTGGGCAACAAAGCGAGATTCTGTCTCCAAAAAAAAAAAAATGAGAATGTTTCCTATGTTTTTAGGTATCATTATTAATTTATTTCACAGCATACATTACCATAAGCTTTGGGAGGAAAGCTTATGTGTCTTCCTAGAATCATGACTCAATTAATGTTATTTTTCAATTGTAGATATTTTCAGGTTGCCCGATGTTATCGAGATGAAGGTTCAAAACCAGACAGGCAGCCGGAGTTTACTCAGGTACTAAGTTATAGTCACTTGTCTCTTCCACATTCAGGCTTACTACAGCCATGTATTTTTCAAGACCAGGGTAGTAATTTTATATACTTTACTTCCCATTACATTTCATCTGTCAGATATTTAATCAACCTGCAATTATGGTACTAAATATTCAATTTTTGATCTATTTCATGTGTCCTTTTCATAAGGACTGTGGTCATCAACTGAGGAATGCCAGGATTTCTACAGTGTTTTAACGTTCATGATATGATAAAGTTCTTAAAACAGATGTCTTGTATATTAAGAACCAAAAACTCTATATATTAATATTTAATCTGTGGACTTATCAAAGTCAGATTTGGTTTTTGTATGATAGTATATTAATCAGTGTGGTGAAGTAAAAGAATGTTAAGCTTTGCAGTTAGACCTGGGATCAAATGTAACTTCACTGCTTACCGCACATATACAAGCAGGTTACTTAGCCTCTCTGAGCCTGAGCCAGAGAGAATCTGGCTTGTGGGAACCAAACAAGTTGATGTATGAGAAGCATTAGCACAGTGCCTGACATAACACAGATGTACAATAATATTTATACCCTCTCCCCGTATTAAGTATTTATGTGCAGAAGCCTATGGCAATTTAACAGTAGAGAAATACATAAATATATATGTATGTGGTGGCTATTCAAGTTAGTTTCCATATATTATTTTGGTTTCAGATTGACATAGAGATGTCTTTTGTAGACCAGTCTGGGATTCAGAGTTTAATTGAGGGTTTACTCCAGTATTCTTGGCCCAACGACAAAGATCCTTTGCTGGTTCCTTTTCCTTCTATGACTTTTGCTGAGGCATTGGCCACCTATGGAACTGATAAACCTGATACTCGCTTTGGAATGAAGGTACTTCTCTTCACTTTTCCAGGACTCTGCCCCCAAATAGTCCTGCAGGCTTTTAAACCACTTTGAAATTCACAAGTGTTATACACTATTAGATCATATTATTGTTGTTACCTTAGCAGCTTATTACTGAGCTATAGCAAGAGAGAATAATAGCCTGTTTTTTTCTATCTACTCTATTCCAGGACCCATTTCCAAAAGTCAGAGTCTTGCTCTAAACTTTTTATTACTTACAAGTTATGGATTATATGGACATGAATGGTAACTTGAAAGGAAAAACTGTTCTCTTCAATTTTTTGAAAGCCAGAATGGCACTTGGAAGGCAAAGATTATTTGTTGTTCCTGTTCTATAAAGAACTCAACCATGTGAAAATGTTTATTCAAATTATTAGTATATAGAGCCATTCATTACCAGGCCTCTCATTATTTGCTTTTAGAGAGCCATATCCCTTGATCTCTGTAATGCTGTTTTCAGTGCACATTCCTTAGAAATTGAATTCTGCCTAGTATATGAATAGTCATTGCTCAGTTCTTAGAATGAAAATATATAATACACAAAAATCATAACTCCATTCTTACAGCTGCCAACTTAATTATTTCTTGCTTTTGTGGAATGGTGGTTCTTAAGTCAGACTACTTGGGTTAAATTCTGGCTCTGCCACTTACTAGTTGTATCACCTTGAGCAAGTTACTTTCTTCTCTGTGCCTTAGTTTTCTCATCTATGAAATGGGAATTATATTCTTACATATATATGTGTGTAAAACACTTGTCATAGCGCTCAACCCACTGGCAAACACTCTATGAATACAGTCTATAAATGTTAACTTATCAAATGTTTTTGTTATCCATTTTCCAGATTATAGATATCAGTGATAAGTTTAGAAACACAGAGATTGGATTTCTTCAAGATGCACTTAGTAAACCCCAAGGAACCATCAAAGCCATGTGTGTCCCTGAAGGAACAGTAAGTGAAGTATGATTCTGTGTTTTTCTAGAATATATGCTTGATGAGCATTTTTAGTTAGTGCTATAAAAAAAAAAAAGAAAAGATATTTCAATTTTAAAAATTAAAAAAAGTAGAATGTATGCTTGAGAAGTAAATATGTTCAACACTGGCACATTTAAACTTCAGATAAAGCAACTCTCTGATGTGTAAAATAAATAAATAAACAAACTTCAGAAAGACACTTACCTCTAAATAATAATATGTTTTTATATAAAGTCTAAAAGTGTCCCTAAAACTCTAATATAAGTATAAAACAATAAAACTTTATGAGTATGAGTTTATATTTAAGATCTAGGCTTTTTTTCCTTTTAAACAATGCCATAAAGTACTCATATACTTCACTTGGGATCATTTCATGAATATTTTATGAGCATAAAATAATACTCAGTATTCTGTCTCCAGCTTCAGTTTGTCCAAAGGCTCTCGATACCACATCAGTTCCAGCATAGTCATTACATGTTGATTCTTGGTTTTTTGAGGGTTCTCTTCTCAATTGTATTAATAATGGGGGAAAAAGAGGTAGAACTAAAAAAGCAAAAAGGAAAAGAAGTACATCGGGATAGAAGAGAGAGAGAGAATGGCTGGGCTGAGCAAGCATTGACTCTAAAGCAATGGGACACATCTGTTTTCTGTAGTTAGTACACCTGCTTTGAAAGTAATTTAATAAGAGGCATTCCAGACGTATTTTGAATAAGATTATGATTTTGAAAGACTGTACTCATTTGGATACATCAGCAGATTAGTATATTCGAAATAGTGTGAGAACTCAGTCTCATTACTTTTTATTTACTTCATATATTCAATGGAAAATAGTGTGGTGTCCATACTGTAGTCCAGACATAACAAATGTGTTCAAGTGAGCTCAGTATAACATACTGTCTCTAGCCCATTTTGAGCATGTCTGTTTTTCCCTGAGCAGATATAAGAAGTGCAGGGATGTGAATCATGTTTTCACCTTTTTATTACCTCCCATACTTAGTTAAATGTCCCATGAATATAGTTCATGATGTCTTATGTATAGTGGAAATAAGGAGATGATGAAAGTATGATTTCACAAATCACAGATTATTTCCATACAAGGAGAATTTTTTCTTAGGTTCACAATGCTTGCAGGAGAGAATGACATGAACAAACCTCGCGGGGAATATGCTCAGTACGTTAACCACATATGGAGTGAGTTCCAAAAGTACTAAAATTCAGTTGCTGAATTAGAATGGAAGCAGGCCTCTGTGGAAAGTAAAAACTATTAATAATTAAAGTTTGAGGTATAACTTTATACGAGGAGTTCTCAGGAGAAGCTGGTTTGCCCACCACAACGAAGACTAACATGTAAGGTCCCAAGGTGCCGGAGGGTGGTACCAGTGTGGATGGATGAGATTAGCTCCAGAGTTAACAGGGTGTTGCCCTGTCTCAGACTCCAGAGAAGCAGCTGCCAGAGAGCAACCCATCACAGCATACACTGTCAAATTGTCTGTCACACTCTTGAGTTTGTATGTGTTTTTGAAGTCCAGTCGTTGAGGTCAGTAATTCACATATGGGAGTCTCATAAGGTTTGAGGTAACATTCCCAAGGGGAAGAGGGAGTTCACTCCAGGTTCTCACATACAGATCTAATAAGACACCACACTCTCAAAGGGAGGGGGAATATACTCTAAAATGACAGAACTTCAAACTATGTAAGTGGAATCATTTCAAAGCTACTTAACATAATGATAACCATAGTGTCTCATTTAGAAAGACACTGAGATAATTTAGAAAAAGTAAGATACGAGGATTTTAATAAATCCAAAATAATCTAATTTAGAAAAAGACGTAAAGAATTTTAAGAAATCTGAAATAATCAAATTCCAAATCCTCTTATTGATCTGAAAGTTGTTTTTCTTTTATAATTCAGTTGTAGAGATTCATTTTGAACACTTATCCTGCATATTACATATACAGGGTCTTCTGTGAAATACATTGACAGATATTTCCAATAAGACTTGTACAACTGAGGGGAAAAATTAAGCCCTGTAACAAGCTTTAAAAATTTGTCATTTGGCAGGACAAATTTTCATTAAATCTCACTACTATAATGGAACGACACAAAATATATTTATGTCCCCTTTGATATCACAAACATGTTTATGAAGCTAAGTATCATATTGACAAATTTACTTTTATTTTCTTTCATCAGAAATACTTAAAAAGGAGAGACATTGAATCCATCCAAAAATTTGCAGCTGACCATTTTAATCAGGTAAGATGTTAATTAGGGCAGTTTTTTCCTTATGGAGATTCAATATTTTTAACTAATAATTGCTTAAACTCTTGAGCTATCATTAGCTTTGAGGGTCTTATTATTTAATATCATTCTTCTACTTTTCTTCTTTTTTTTTGAGACAGGGTCTCGCTCTGTCCCCCTAGTTAGAGTGCAGGGGCATCACCATAGCTCACAGCAACCTCAAACTCCTGGGCTCAAGTGATCCTCCTGCCTCAGCCTCCCAAGTGGCTGGGACTACAGGCATGTGCCACCACAGCCGGCTAATTTTTCTATTTTTAGTAGAGATGGGGTCT
This sequence comes from Lemur catta, assembly GCF_020740605.2. Classification (NCBI taxonomy): domain Eukaryota; kingdom Metazoa; phylum Chordata; class Mammalia; order Primates; family Lemuridae; genus Lemur; species Lemur catta. Next base: position 41,459,790 of record NC_059130.1, on the reverse strand, counting down.
TGCTCTTGCTCAGGCTTTTTTTCTTTTTATTCTTAATCTTACTCCTGGGTATAACTCTAAGACTTCAACTTAGTTGAATTCACCACTAATCAGAATGTGAAAGCTCAACCCTACCCTTTTTAAATAAACCAAGGTATTTTAATCCAGTTAGGAAAATAAATAGAGCCCCATGTGCCCAAGGTTTAAATGAAAGCATGGCAGGCATGAAAGAAAGCTTGTATTTATTGTTGTTCTTGTACTGTTTTTTTAGAATTCTGAATACACCTTTTTGACAAACATTTTGTGTTCTTGGTTTGGTGAATAGTAGAACTAAAATAGGGAGGAACAGGAGTGGGAAATGGGCATTCTTACATTGTCAATGGAAATGTAAATTGCCTTGGCTATTTTGGAATCAGTAACTTTAAAGAGTCATGCTCTTTGGGTCAGTAGTATTCTGTGATATCCTTTAAAGAAAGAAGCCTAGATAGGAGGAGACTTTGTGCTCATCACAGTATCATTTATTACAAGAATAAAGTGAAACCAGATGGGAGTGATTAAATAAATTGTGGTAGAATCAAAGGAATTAATATTAAAGCTCCTTTTAAAAATTGTTTCCTAAGAGTATTTTTTAACATGCTCCCTAGAAAAGTATCCTAAGAGTATTAATATAGGAAAAAATGCTCATGTTGTAATGATTTGTAAGAAAACGGCATTCAGGATTATATATATACTGATCACAACCATATAAAAACACTATATTTGTATATTGAAAATGGGCTACCTACCTCCACCATCATCACATCCTAAGCTTCATATCTCAAGCTCGAAGAACAACAAAGAGATTTTTCAATAAGAAATAACGATTAAGATAATGGTTTCCAAAATGAGTCAAGACAGGGCAATATACAAAGTTTTTCATGAAGTAAACTGAATCTAATTTAAAGAACTATCCTTTATTTCTCTCCTTTTTTGCAGAGGTGGGGAGGGTTGTTTTATGTCCTTCCTTGACAAAATTAAAAATTGTCAATCCTTTATCTCCCAATTTTGTTTATTTCTATTTTACTAGTATATGAACTCTGCATCTAAAAACCACAGGACCAGGAAATAAGCCTGACGGTTAACTTCGCAGCCTTTGATGGGACTGTTACATTTTTTTCTCCTCTTTCTTCTTCTGTTTTCTTTTTTTCCTTCCTAATTTCCTTAAATTTTATACAAGAAATGGGTACAACTATTATTTTTTAATTTATTAACATTCAACTTGATTTGGCTTCAAATTGTTATTATGCATATTAATTTCTAGCAACATAATGCATACACATGATACACATGGTTAAAAAAAAAACGGAGAGATGAGGCTCCCATACACAGACCTCACCTAGTTACTCTGTACCTACTGCACAGCTGCCTTTCTGGACTTTTTGTTCATTCCTCTTCTGAGTTTAAGCCACTCTTCCTGGATCCCAGATCTTCCTCCTTCTTATTTGTGCTCGAGTATGTACTCAAGTAACTTCTAAGAAAGCATGTGAGAGATCAATTTTCTGAGTCCTTACATGTCTAAATATGCCTTTATGTTCAAAACCTTACACTTTAATAATAATGTGGCTTGGTATAAAATTCTGAATTGACAGCCATGTCGTCTTAGAACAGTGCTATCCAATAGAACTTTCTGTAATGATGGGAATGTTTTATATCTGCATTGTCCTAATGGTAGCCACTAGGCAGTGTAGCTATTGAATGCTTGAAAAGGCTAGTACAACTGAGGGACTGAACTTTTTACTTTATGTAAACTAATTTTAGCTTAAATAGCCACAACATGTGACCTGACAGCACAGACTTAGAACACTGAAGGCATTGCTTTATTGTCTTCTCCCATCTGCGGTTACTGATGAGAGTCTGATGCTTGTATGAATTTATTCCTTTATAGAAGACCTGATTTTTTCTCTTTGGAAGATTTCAACCTCCTGATTCTTGATATTTTGAAATTTCACAATTTGCATAGCTTTGGATCATTTTGTATTCAATATGTTGCACACTTGAAGGGCCCTTTCAGTATAAAGGCTATGTCTTTTATCTGTAGAAAATTATTTTATTATCTAATTGTTTTTGACCTCATCATGTTCTCTAGTCTCTCTTTGGAATTTCTATTAGTTGAATGTTGAACCCTTTTATTTAACTTATATGTCTCTTTTTGTTTTCTGTATCATTTCCATTGTCTTGTTTATTCTATTTTCCAGGAGATTTCTTTAACTCTTCTGCTGAATTTTTTTTCAGAAGTCATATTTTTATTTCCCAGTAGCCCTTTTCATTGCATCTTATTCTGGTTTTATTAATAAAAAATCTTGGCTGGGCACGGTGGCTCATGCCTGTAATCCTAGCACTCTGGGAGGCCGAGGTAGGTGGATCGTTTGAGCTCAGGAGTTCAAGACCAGCCTGAGCAAGAGCGAGACCCCGTCTCTACTAAAATAGAAAGAAACTATATGGACAGCTAAAAATATATATAGAAAAAATTAGCCAGGCATGGTGGCGCATGCCTGTAGTCCCAGCTACTTGGGAGGCTGAGGCAGAAGGATTGCTTGAGCCCAGGAGTTTGAGGTTGCCGTGAGCTAAGCTGACGCCACAGCTCTCCAGCCTAGGCAAAAGAGCGAGACTGTCTCAAAAATAAAATAATAATAATAAAAATAAAAAATCTTTTTGAGTGCCTTGAGGATTCAAGTCCTCTTTTGGTCCCTAAATTATCTCTTTTCTCTAGGGTCATTTTTTATGTTTATCTTGGTCTTTTTTTTTTTTTTTTTTTTTTTTTTTAGTAAATACTACAGAGTTTCTTTAGTGTGTGATGGTTATTATTGGTTGTCTGCACATATTTAAGAATGTGGCATCTTAAAAGCTACTTGGAAGCACAGAGTCCTTGGAGAGGCTTTGTAAATGGTTAGGGGTAAACAGCAAGACCACTGGCTGTCACCCTGGGACTCAAGGCTTAAGAGTCCTGAGCCTCTCCAGGATTCTGCAGGGTAACATCAGTTCCTTATGCTAAGGCCACCTCCATTGTTCTCTAGGCCAGAGCTTCCTGTATCTTGCTTCTTTAATCTTTCCTACTCCATTCACTTACAATCTGCCAAAAATTTGCAGAAATCTCTCCTCTGCTTATACTCCTCCCTCCTCCCAATCCTTCAATTTTTTTTTTTCCACTGTGGCAAAATTACATTTTTAAATTCCTTTAGTGTCATTTTGAAGGTGTTCAGGGAGGGAATAGAGATAATCTCATGTAAATTCTCTTTTGGGAAGAAGAAATATTTGTACTACAAGAAAATAAGTCCTGCCCTTTAAAAAAAAATGTGAGTAAGTCTTTTTCTTTGTCACAGGAAGTGTTACCTGTGTTCCTGAAAACCAACAGAAACTGGAATTCTCCAGTTGCTAAATTTATAATGGAGGAGCAAAGATTGGAATTAACCAGACTAATGGAGATCCAAGAGGAAGATGTGATCCTCCTAACTGCAGGAGAGCATAAGAAAGCAGTAAGAAAATTACCTCCAAGCATATATACTGTTGATAATGAATGATGCCTTTCTTCTCCTATGTATATAGTACATATTTGAAATTGTTAACTCATAAAATGGGGCTGTTCTGCATAAATCTTTCAGTGCTTTATAATGCACTATATGGAAACTAGAGGTTTTTTCATCAGCTGCCAACCTCCATTGTCGTTATTCACACAAATTAGATCTGACCTTGATTAAGAAAGCCACTTAGGTAGCTTATTGGTAGTAGTTTTATGATCATGAAAAAATATTTCATTTTCACGGTTTGACAGATGAACAAAATTTGGTAGTCTCAAACTTTTGTACATAATGTATTCCTAAAATTGTGGAGGCACAGATCAGACCACTGGAGCGGCTGGTGGGCTAGCAGTCACCCTTGGTCAAGGTAGGACTGTTTTTCCTCAGGAGCAGCAGCTGCAGGTGGTAAGTGCTATTATGCACACTGCCTAAATCACCATTCTTCATGGGGGATATATGGAAGACTAAATTTAGCTTTAGGGATCTTTGAAAAATATACCAAAGTCAAACATGAATATTAATGTCCATTATAGGATGTTTAGGGGCTAGGCACAGTGGCTTACACCTGTAATCTTAGCACTCTGGGAAACCGAGGCGGGAGGATCGCTTGAGGTCAGGAGTTTGAGACCAGCCTGAGCAAGAGTGAGACCCCGTCTCTATTAAAAATAGAAAGAAATGATTTGGACAGCTAAAAATATATATAGAAAAAAATTAGCTGGGCATGGTGGCACATGCCTGTAGTCCTAGTTACTTGGGAGGCTGAGGCAGGAGGATCACTTGAGCCCAGGAGTTTGAGGTTGCTGTGAGCTAGGCTGATGCCACGGCACTCTAGCCAGGGCAAAAGAGTGAGACTCTGTCTCAAAAAAAAAAAAAAGAAATCTAAGTCACAGAGGTTAAAAATTTGCTCACATTCACACAGCTAGGAAGTAGAGGAGGCAGATTTCTAACCCACTAAATCTGGTTCCAAAATTCACACTCTTAAATGAACCTCTAATGCATACTGCCCATAATAATAGCCAACATTTATTGAACATTAACTGCATGCCAGCCACCCATCAAATCCTCACCACAGTCCTTCCAGAGCACTAGGGAAATACTCAGAACAGCTGCCCTTCATATACCTTGTCAAGCCCTGCACCTCACATACCTTGTCTCACTTCAGCTTCGCAACAGTCTTTTGGAGTAGGTATTTTTATCCCCATTTTACTATGGAAAACGGTATAGAGAAGTTAGTATTCAGACCCAGATCTATGAAGCTCTGATCCCTGTGCTCTTAATCACTGTATTATTAGGTACTTACCCAGTTAGCAGAGTTTGACAATTGTTCTCAACCATGTTGCAGTCAGACCATCCTCATATCTTTGTCTCCTGAGGCAAAGAGCATCGCATCTCTTAATCAGAGAATGGCCCGGCCTCAGAATCCACCTTGCGTCATTTGCTGCCTACTCTGTCAAGAAGTTAACTCAGGGGCTGGGTGTGGTGGCTCATGTCTGTAATCCTAGCACTCCAGGAGGCCAAGGCAGGAGGATCATTTAAACTCAGGAGTTCAAGACCAGCCTGAGCAAGAGCAAGACCCCACCTCTACTAAAAGTAGAAAAAGTTAGCCATGCATTGTGGTGCATGCCTGTGGTCCCAGCTACTTGGGAGGCTGAGACAGGAGGATCACTTGAGCCCAGGAGTGGGAAGTTGCATTGAGATATAAGGATGCCTGCACTCTAGCCCAGGCAACAGAGCAATACTGTGTTTCAAAAAATAAATTAATTAAAAAAAATAATAATAATAACAAGTTAACTCAATGTTTGTGTCTTCTGTTTGCAGTGCTCTTTGCTGGGAAAATTACGACTGGAATGTGCTGATCTTCTAGAAATGAGAGGAATGGTCCTCCGTGACACATCTCTGTTCTCTTTCCTTTGGGTAGTGGATTTCCCTCTCTTCCTTCCCAAGGAGGAAAATCCCAGAGAACTGGAGTCTACCCACCACCCATTTACTGCTCCCCACCCCAGTGACATCCATCTCCTGTACACTGAGCCCGAAAAGGTACCAAATCTATATTTCCAAATTAAAAGGAAATGTGTGAAAATGGCAAAGAGCTTCATATTTCACAGTCTACAGATAGCTAGGACCCAGTTCTGGAAGCCCCAGAAGAAATTGTGGGGTTTGAGCCAGTAGTTAATACATTGTCTCTAAGTAGCTACAGTATCTTCAACTTACAGAACAGAAGCCAGAAATTTCCTTTAACATAAAGGCTCTGTGAATCTTCTAGGTCCGTAGCCAACACTATGACTTGGTTTTAAATGGCAGTGAGATAGGAGGTGGTTCTATCCGAATTCACGATGCAGAGCTACAGCATTACATCCTGGCAACATTACTAAAGGTAACGAACATCATCTTCTAACCTGGGCTTATTTTTTTTCCAGAGTATTTGTGAGTTTTGTTAAACATTTATTATGAATAGAGGATTCACTAGATACAAAATAGCTTCAGCTTATCTCTCTACCTTCAATGTAGGACTTGGAAAAGTAAATAATAACAGCTTTTTATTAGTGCTTACTATGTGCCAGGCACTGTTTCTTTATATGCATTGATGCATTTAATCTCCCAATTATTTTTTAAATCTTTTTTTCCTCCTACCCTGCCCTTCCCAATTATTTAATACTTTATGAGATAGATACCCTTATTCTGCCTATTTTGAAGATGAGAAACTGAGGCAGATTACTTAATTTGCCAAAGTCACATAGTACAGAGGTAAGCAGAGCCAGGATTCAAATCCAGTCAGGGCAGCTCTTTAACCTAAGCTCCTAATCACAACACTGCCCAAAAAATGATGCAGTACTGAAAATGTTGATAATGTAGAGAAAGAGAAGTTTGAAAGGATTTTATATCACTTAATGGATACTACTTTAGCTATATTTAAGTGGGGGGGGTATATTTTGGTGATAGAGAATTAGGTAATCAAGATTTTAAAAAGAAAAAGAAGAGTCTGTACAGATGCAGACCTAGGAATTTGCCGTTGGTGATTCTTAGAAGGCTCTAGGATAGATTTCAGGAAGGAAAAAGTGTCCAGGAGAGTCTGGTCCTAAAAGACCGTTTTGTGGCATTGACAGATGTGAGGTAGAATGGAAGAACTTTATATGTGAGAGCAGGATTGGAGAGCTCAAACCGTCAGACTCTCCCTTTAGCCGTAAGGGCATTGTGAAATCTGTTAACTTTTCTCCTGCCAAGTCAAAGCCTCCAATCACCAGTTTTCAGCCTATCTTTTTCATTCCTTTCATTGTTGGGCTTTTTAAAAGAGTAAAAATACATTGCTTCTGCTTCTTCCCCGAACACCAGTGGTTCTCGGGCCTGATGCACATTTGAATCAAATCACCTGGAAAGCATTAAAAACAAAAACAACAACAAAAAAAAAAACTCACTGGTGCCTTGGCCCATACCAGAACCAAAAAGCCCTAAGTGTGAGGCTGGCATCTGTTTGTTTGCAGCTCCCTAGTTAGAGAACCATTTGCACACACACTTTCAACATTTCTATACATACTGTCCCATGAAACTTACACGGTTTCATGTACGTTTGGGCCTCTTCTTAGCCTATAAGCTCCCCCACCTCCCAGCAGCATTCGACAGTGTTGCCCTCTTACTAGTGTCCTCTTCCCTTGGTCTCGGTGACAGGACAGTTTCCTGCTTTTCATCCTGCCTTTCTGAGTCCACATCTCCCCCTCCTTGATTGGGTTTACTCTGTTTGCATCGTCTGTACAGTAATTGCTGCGTTTACTGAGCACCAGCTGTTTTTCTACATGTTACAATCTTCTGTGACTTGTATTCCCTTGCTAAATTGTAAACTTCTTAAGATGTTTTCTGACACTTTCCCAATGAGTTATTATTAGTTAAGTCATGTTAAGGTATTTTTTTTAACTCAACTAAGTCTAGTTGAGTTTCCCTAAACCTAGTGTATGGCATTCAGTGGACCTTCAGTATGTATTTAAACTGAATTATCTTTTGAATTTTAGGAAGATGTGAAATTGCTCTCCCATCTGCTCCAGGCTTTAGAATATGGGGCGCCCCCTCATGGAGGAATTGCCTTAGGTAAATAACTTGTCCTTTTATAAATTAAATTGCATTCCCATAGCACTGTGTCTCAAAGTTGGCCTTGCAGCTTGTGATGGGGGGAGGGCGGGGAGGTGTGGTAATGAACTCAGAAGTTCTATGAGAATTTAATTTTATTTGTTTTGTTTTTCCTTTTTTTGAGAGAGTCTCACTCTGTTGCCTGGGCTAGAGTGCCATGGCATCAGCCTAGCTCATGACAACCTCAAACTGCTGGGCTCAAGTGATCCTCCTGCCTCAGCCTCCCAAGTAACTGGGACTACAGGCATGTGCCACCATGCCTGACTAATTTTTTCTATTTTTAGCTGCCTGGCTAATTTTTTTTCTATTTTTTAGTAGAGACAGGGTCTTGTTCTTTTTCAGGCTGGTCTCAAACTCCTGACTTCAAGTGATCCTCCTGCCTCTTCCATGCCCAACCTTATATTTTTAAAATATATTTTATCAGTTACAAAGATAAAATCTAACCAATAATTTGCATTTGAAAGATTTTGTAATAGAATAAAACTGCAGGGTCTTAAGTCAATACTGCACAAATCTCTGAGGCCTCACAGACATTTTCTTTGGAGTCTGGAAAGCACTGCTCCAGAGTATGCAGCTTGTATAAAAATAGGAATGTGCCAGTGTCCTGATTACTATGGTTACTCACTTCACTTGTGGATTTTTTTTTTTTTTTTTTTGAGACAAGGTCTCACTCTTGCCCCGGGTAGAGTGCAATGATGCACTCAGAGCTTACTGCAACCTCAAGCTCGTGGGCTGAAGTGATCCTCCCCCCTCGACTTCCCAAGTAGCTAGCACTATAGACACATGCCACCACTCCCAGCTAATTTTTTTTTATCTTTCGTAGAGATGGGGTCTCGCTGTTGCTCAGGCTGATCTTGAACTCCTGGCCTCAAGGATCCTGCTGCCTCAGCCTCCCAAAGTGCTAGGATTACAGGCATGAGCCACCGACCCCAGCCACTTTGCTTGTTTTATCAAGTAAAGAAAAGTGAGAAATTCTAGGAAGCTCACCTAGATTGTAAGGCCCTCAACAACAGGGACTTCCTTCTGTGCTTTTGGAGTTCCCTGCACAGCACCTAGTATGTCGTTCAACCTGTATTTGGGGCTTTTAGTAAGCCCTTGCTAGGAACTTGCTAATTGCTATGACAATTACAGTTCCTAGTAATCTTAGTAGCATGAGAACACTAGTCCTGAATATTTTTCCAAGCTGATATAGAAAAGAACCTCTCAAGCAAACAAAAGTTCTCTAAAAAGGCAGAGAACTGGCTGGTGGTGGTGTCTCATGCCTATAATACTAGCACTTGAACTCAGGAGTTCGAGACCACTGTGAGCAACAGTGAGACCCCATCTCTGCTAAAAACAAAAATTACCTGAATGCGGTGGCACACCTATAGTCCCAGCTACTCTGGAGGCTAAGGCAGGAGGATCGCTTGAGCCCAGGAGTTTGAAGTTGTAGTGAGCTATGATGGCGCCACTGCACTCTAGCTGGGGCAACAGAGCAAGACTCTGTCTCAAAAATTTAAAAAAGGCAGGGAACTATGGTTGGCTGCAGCTTCTTAAAGATTTTTATTTACGGCCAGGCGTAGTAGGTCATGCCTCTATTCCTAGCACTTTGGGAGGCAGAGGCAGGGGGATTGCTTGAGCCCGAGTTCAAGACCAGCCTGAGCAAAAGTGAGACTCTGTCTCTACAAAAAAAAAAAAAAAAGATTCTTATTTAAAAATTCTCTGCAACTTTTATATAAAAACTAAGGAATTTTCAACATTAGATTACATTTCTCATCTGCTCTCTTTGTATTTTATTCACAGGGTTAGACAGACTGATATGCCTTGTCACTGGAGCTCCAAGTATCAGAGATGTCATAGCCTTCCCAAAATCCTTCCGGGGACATGACCTCATGAGCAGCGCCCCAGATTCTGTCCCTCCTGAAGAACTGAAGCCCTATCATATCCAGGTCTCCTGGCCAACAGACTCAGAGTCAGAAAAGAGTTCATTGAATCACCCACACCATCCAAAAAGTTGAGCTTTTGAGTTTTGTCCTCTTTGCTTCCCCAAGGCTAAAATCAGATGCAGAGTTCAGCCACAGATCTGACAGTCGTCTCTGTAGGTGGAAGGAATCCAGGTAACATTCTTCACCACAATGAAGAAACAGAAGATATCCAATTTTGACTTGATCACATGCATCATTAAGATTATTTTTAGTTGAGACTTTTTTGAAGTTCTTTTTTACTTGGAGAGGTGTGAAAGATAGCTCCTTGTTGGAATATTATACTGGCTTTTTATTTTTTTTTTTTTTTTGAGACAGAGTCTCACTTTGTTGCCCGGGCTAGAGTGAGTGCCGTGGCGTCAGCCTAGCTCACAGCAACCTCAGACTCCTGGGCTTAAGCAATCCTTCTGCCTCAGCCTCCCGAGTAGCTGGGACTACAGGCATGCGCCACCATGCCCGGCTAATTTTTTTTTTTGTATATATATTTTTAGTTGGCCAGATAATTTCTTTCTATTTTTAGTAGAGACGGGGTCTCACTGTTGCTCAGGCTGGTCTCGAACTCCTGACCTCGAGCGATCCACCCTCCTCGGCCTCCCAGAGCTAGGATTACAGGCGTGAGCCACCGCGCCCGGCCGGCTTTTTATTTCTTAATCATGTTTTTCATACCCAGATAATAGATTATTCACTTAGGACAAAGGTAATCAAATCATGTTTAAAATGTGGGAGAATGCTTGCCCCTGTAGACTGAGTCAGTTGACAAGAGACTTATATAAATTAAGGTTTTAATAGTGACGTTTCAACTATCAACATAATATAGTGAGAAGTAGCATAATATAATGCAAAAACATCATTGGAATGAGAGTCACAAAATCTTATTCATTGTTTCACCTTGAACAAGTTACATAAACCTCTTTTAGCCTCCCTTCCTGCTTATGTAAAATGTAAACAATATTTGCTCTGGCTACCTCACAGGGCTCTTGTTGCCAGAATCAAAGGAGATAATATATGTGGAAGATAATGTGAATAAAAATGCTTTGAAAACTATAAAGCATTGCACAAATGTAAGATGATGATATTATCTACCCATAAACAAATACAGATATATCTCTATATATTTATAGTTTAAGATCAAACAAAACTTATACCTCTGTACTAAAAGAACAGTAGTTTTGTGAATCAATATTCTGTTGTTTATATTTCCATTTTTAAAGGTAATAATTAATCCCTGATTAATATTTTCTCTCAATCATAAGTAACTGAAAATACTGACCAGGCTCAGTGGCTCACGCCTGCAATCCCAACACTTTGGGAGGCTAAGTCTGCAGTCAGCTATAACTGCACCACTGTACTCCAGCCTGGGTTACAGTATGAGACCCAGTATCTTAAAAAAAAAAAAGGGGGGGGGGCCAGGCACAGTGGCTCATGCCTGTAATCCTAGCACTATGGGAGGCCAAGGCAGGAGGATTGCCTGAGGTCGGGAGTTTGAAACCAACCTGAGCAACAGCGACCTTATCTCTACTAAAAATAGAAAAACTTAGCCAGGCACGGAAGGCTGAGATAAGAGGATCACTTGAGTCCAGGAGGTGGAGGTTGCAGTGAGCTAGGCTGATGCCACAGCACTCTAGCCTGGGCAACACAGTGTGACTCTGTCTCAAAAAAAGAAAATAATAATTGACCTTAGACCAACCTCAAATGTATAAAAAAGACAACACAGAAGCTCACTGTGATTGTCTTATAAATTCTAATGATACAAATAAAAACTATAATAAATTAATAATTATAAAATGGGAACAAGATCTTAATGATTTTGAAATTGTTCATTTCTGCTTGATCTTCACTTTTGACGTTCTTTTGATTTATAATTTATAAATACTAAGTATAAGTTTTATAACCCTTCCTTTTTTTCTCAATGCTTTAAGCAATATGGTACTATTAAATATAATCTTTTTCTATTCAAAACCAAAATAAGATTCACCTTCAGGTCTAATTTGTGACACTTAATAGGCTAAAAAGAGTGAGTGTTCCCCATTGCAGGAAGCTGCTTTGCCATTAGGCGGAGCTTTTCCCTAAATTTGCCCTTTACCTAATCTCTCCCTTGTTTGTGGGTGTACTGTGTAGCCAGAGAGTCCTTGCTGGCAGGGTTCTTGGGGTGAGACAGGGTGTCCAACTCTGCCTGCCCTTTCTCAGTGAAGAGAATTTCTAGAGATGCCCTTTATTTGGTAGGAAAATAGAATTTTATGTCCATCTATACTACATGGGTATTACCTAATTTCTAAATGTAATAAATTCATGATTCACTATTTAGAGCCTAATTCTGACCAAAGTATTATCTTTCTATCCTAGAATTGAGAGACACCCAAAATCCAGAGAATATTTTTTAGGCTACAATACCAAAGGCTATATAGGTCCCCAGGAGTTAAAGTATCCTATCTTAACATCTCACAGATCTAGTCACTTTGGGCATTAGTCAGCTTTTCTTCACACCTGTGATGAAGAGAAAATGCTTATTCTGAAATCCAGGAAAATGTCACTATTTAAGATTTCCATCAGTGGGGTGGGGTGAATTTTTTTTTCTTTTTTTTTTGGTTTCTTCTACTACCCATTCTGTAGGTGGGGTGAAATTTAAAATCAAACAATTTCACAAAAATTAAAGAAATATTTACTGATGAAGTTGAAAAAAACACAACCAGGATTTTGAAATGCACAAATTAATTGTAAACTGAAAGCAAGTTTATTTCAAATCCAATCTCTTGAACCTCCTAGGGAATTATTGCAAGTTTTAAAAACAAGGTAAGCAATTGCCAGCTGTAACAGAAATGGTCTTATGAGCTTCAAAAGAGCTCTGTGCTATGAACGATTTCTCCTTGGGAAGAGATGTGTCAGGTGGTATTATTTTATGCTCTTAGGCTTTAACTGAATAAAACAATGGATCTATACAGCTACTCTGTCTTCTCCCAGAGTTCCCTCCTCCGAGGAACCAGAACTATCTATGACACTGACCACATTACTTGCTGCTGACTTTTTGTTAAGCATAATTCATCATCCTAAGGATGCTGCCTTAAGGATACTTTTTTCTTATTTCAAGGAAAGTGAGTTACTTCATAACATGAGAGTTAACCAAGTATACAATAAAAATATTAAGTGGGTTATCTGTATAACAGTTGCATACGTAAGTCATGCAGTAAATGCACATCTAAGTCTTCTGTATTTCAGACAATTGACTTAGAAAGAACTTGTGTGAATTAGACATATCTGGATTTACTTCCTGGCTTTACCACTTCCTACTTATGCAAACTTGGCCCAGTTACTTACCCTTGCTAGGCTGCTGCTGCTGCTGCTTCACTTGGAATAGCAGTTCTCAAAATTTTAGTCTCAAGACCCATTACAGTCTTTAAAAGCTATTGAGAACCTTAAGATTTCTTAAACACTTTTTAATTCATTTTAAGATAACTCATTACATGTTCACACAAATAGCAATTTTTTTTTTTAACAGGGTCTCTGTCTCCCAGGCTGGAATGCAGTGGAACAATCACAGCTCATTGCAGCCTTGAACTCCTGGGCTCAAGCAATCCTCCTGCCTCAGCCTCCTGAGTAGCTGGAACTATAGGCGTATGCCACCATGCCCAGCTAATTGTGTGTGTGTAGAGACAGAGTCTCATTATTTTGCTCAGGCTGGTCTTGAACTCCTGAGCTCAAGCGATCCTCCTGCCTTGGCCTCCCGGAGTGCTGGGATTACAGTCATGAGCCGCTGCACCTACCCTACAAATGGCATATTCTTATTTAAAAAATAATTATTTTCAAAAATAAATTAGTGAGAAGAGTAACATTGTTTTATATTGCTGCAAATAATTTTAATTTCTGGCTTAATAGGTGACACCAGATTCTCACTCATATCTGTTTCTGCATTCCATCAGTCATGATACGTTGTTTTGGTTGAAGTATGTGAAGAAAATCTAGCCTCAAATATGAAGTTGGAAATTGGAGGAATATTTTAACAAACTTCTCAGATAATTATGGATAATCCTCTTTGACACTACACCGAAACTTGATAAGCAGTAGAGTTCCTTAACAGTTAGTTGCAATGTAGAATCTGAAATTGTATTGATGAACTTTTCTAAAGTCCACCGGTTTATCTTGTATTTTGAATACAACTTGTACATATGCATGATTTTGTAACACCAGGCATTGATTAGTTGGAAAATATTGGTTCATTCAGTTATGCAAATCTTCCAAATGTTGACACATTTTGATATACATCTAAAAATCACATTAATTAATATCATCACTGATCTCATTACAAAAGCCTTTAAGTGCACAGAGGTGGATACAAGCCTTTCAAAATTCTAATTTTCATTTGAAAGCTTGAAATAAATACCATCAATTTTTTCCAAGCTTGTTCATTTTTGAGAAAATACCTGCCAAAATTATCCCCATGTATAAATAATAAATTTGTCAGTCTTTTTTTTCAACCAAAAATATTCTATTAAAAAAGCAGCTAGTTCAGCTTGTATCTCAAACAATTTCACATGCATTTTCTAGAAAAAAAAAATCTAGAAATTCACCTACTTTGGTATGTGGCAGAAGTACTTCATGTGTAATTCCCATTTTGTCACACAGAGTATCAAAATAAGGTGTTCTCAAGGTCAAGATGTAATAGCACCTGAAACTCCAAAAATGCTAAACAACATAAATGCTGTAGGAAAGAGTTATCAAACTTTTATCTATCTTTTTTAAAGTTGACTTTTATTCCTGGCAAGATCTGAAAAATTTTTAATCTATTAATATGCCTCTTAAAAAGTTTTCTGATTCAGAAAATGGCACTTATATATAAAAGGTGAAACAGGAATAGTGGTAAACTGGGTTTTTTACCACTTTTTAGAATATTCATTATTTCAGCCAGTGGGAAATAAGTAAATAAATCTGTTTTGGCACCACAACTCTTATTCATAGAACATTATTGAGTATTTAAACATATTAGTTTAGGACTTAAACTTTCCAACAATATGACAGCATAGATATCCTAGAAAATCGTAGTACAGAATATCTAAAAAGTACTAAACATTTCTTTAAATACTTCAAAATACACAGGTGAATTAGCAAGAAAGTAAGGGAGTTCCTGAGAGGTAAAAAAAGACCCCAAGGGCCGGGCGGAGTGGCTCACGCCTGTAATCCTAGCACTCTGGGAGGCCAAGGCAGGAAGATCCCTCGAGGTCAGGAGTTCGAGACCAGCCTGAGCAAGAGCGAGACCCCCATCTCTACTAAAAATAGAAAGAAATTAGCTGGACAACTAAAAATATATATAAAAAGTTAGCCAGGCATGGTGGCGCATGCCTGTGGTCCCAGTTACTTGGGAGGCTGAGGCAGGAGGATCACGTGAGCCCAGGAGTTTGAGGTTGCCGTGAGCTAGGCTGACGCCATGGCACTCTAGCCCAGGCAACAGAGCAAGACTCTGTCTCAAAAAAAAAAAAAAAATGACCCCAAAACATTTATGAGTGCTGAAGCTGTCGGTGTGCTGGGGCAATGCTCATCCAGTGTGACCTGGGACTTTGGTTTTGATGGGTCCTGTGAGGGAACTAGAGCAAAGCCTACTTCCCCCTGCATAAGTCAAGAAGTTAGATGAGAGATCCTCATGTAAAATGGAGGCTTCTGAAAGGAGAAACCTCAATAAAGGATGATGATAAGGTGATGGGAGGAATATGTTCTGAGAAGTAACAGCACCAAACTGGCACTTGCAGAGGTTTGTACACTTTCTAAGCTCAGCATTTGTTTTTTTTTTTTTGAGACAGAGTCTCACCACTTTGTTGCCCGGACTAGAGTGAGTGCCGTGGCGTCAGTCTAGCTCACAGCAACCTCAAACTCCTGGGCTTAAGCGATCCTACTGCCTCAGCCTCCCGAGTAGCTGGGACTACAGGCATGCGCCACCATGCCCGGCTAATTTCTTCTGTATATATTTTTAGTTGTCCAGATAATTTTTATTTCTATTTTTAGTAGAGACGGGGTCTCGCTCAGACTGGTCTTGAACTCCTGACCTTGAGCAATCCACCCGCCTCGGCCTCCCAGAGGGCTAGGATTACAGGCGTGAGCCACCGCGCCCGGCCTAAACTCAGCATTTGATTCAAAGTATTCCTAGGTTAGCTAGGCTCAGTGCCACTCCACTCTAGCCCAGGCAAAAGACAGAGCCCCTGTCTCTATTTTAAAAAAAAGGAAAGGGGAGAGGGGAGAGGAAAGAAAGAGGAAAAGAAAGGGGAAAGGGAGGAGGGGAAAGGAGGGAGGGGAAAGGAAAGAGGAAAGGAGAGAGAAGGAAAAAATAAAAGAAAAAAAGAAAAAAGTTAAATATTCATATTGAACGGCTTGGGGTAACCACTAAAAGGATAGAATTAAAATGTATAATTTCCAAAGTAAAGAAAGAAAAAAAAAACAGAATAAAACCATTAAAAAAGGCAAGAAAACAAGGAAAGAAAAAAAAGGAAGGGAGAAATAAGACAAAACAAAAAGAAAAAAGGAACAAAAAATGAGACACCATATTTGTGATTGGAAGATACATATAGATGTTAATTCTTCCCAAACTGTTGTATAGATTAAATTCAATTCCAATCACCAGAGAAAAAAGAAATATTCTGCATGGTTCCTTTTAAGTAAAATTCTAGAAACAAGCTAATCTATAGTGAAAAAGTAGATCAATAGTTGCCCAGCGACAGTGGGAAATGGGAAGGGAATAATGGATCACAAAGGGACATAAGGAAACTTTTGGGTATATTCATTACCTTGATTGTGGTGATGGTGTCACAGCTACATACATATGTCAAAACTCAGCAAACTATACACTTTAAATATATGCAGTTCACTGTATGTTGACCATACTATAACATTGTAAAAAATAATTTTTAAAGTCTCACAAAAAATTTAATTTCAATTCAAATCCCAACAGGGCTTCTTTCTTTCTTTCTTTTTATTTATTTTTTTGGGAAGGCAGGAGGGGGACTTGGAAAGCTGATTGTAAAATTTCAGTGGAAAAGCAAAGATTGAGTAGCCAAACACTGCTGTCTGTACCTGAGTTAGAAGAATAAGGTGAGGGAATGTTTTCACTAGCTATGAAGAAGTATGATAAAACTATAGCAATTAACATAGTATTGATACAGCAACAGACAAGTTCATCAGAAGAACAGACTGGAGAGCCCAGAAACAGACCCTTGTATATATGGAAACTCAATTACTGAGATGGTGAATATTTGAGGATACATTATATAAATTTTAAATCTCTTGCCCCTGTTGTTTAGAAGTACAGTTGTTTAGAAGTAAAGTCTAGAATCCATGGCTTATAATTCCAGTTTGCGTGACACTATATAGTAAATTAACAGTGGAAGCCTCTTTGCTAGACCTATCATTAATTGTTCTGAGTCTGACCAGTTAGAGCATCAGATTCAGTGCCTGGAAGAAAGGCAGCAAGATCAGAGTAAATTCAAATATGAAAAATTTTGAATTACCTTCACAGTACATTTTTTTAAGAAGTTTTCTGTCACTGTTATCAAAAACATTATTTTGCCATTTGTGTGTGAAAGGTGTCTATCTTTTCCACCATGCTACCCAGTACCTATACCCTAAAAATGAATAAGGCCATATTGCATTAGCCTCAAAATTACACATGAGATTGGAAACAGTAAGAAATATCTTCTTCCTCCACCTTACACAGTATCTCAGGTTCTTTACTCAGGGCTGTGTCATATATAAAAGCACCTAGGACAATTCCTGACATACATGAAGTATCACAAAAAAGTAGCTGTTGTTAGCATGTAACATTCCTTTTCCCAGACATTATTCCAAAGTCACCTTCTAAACATGTCACAGCCCTCAGTTTTATGGTCAGTTCAAGAAAGCAAAGCTGGAGAAATTTGTCTCAGAATAAAGCTGAACAAACATATGTCAGCTCTACCTTCAAAATATATCCAGCATTGAGCAGCTTTTTATTCCTCCATGGCTACCACCCTGGTCCAGGTGACCATCTTCTCCTGACTACATTATAGCAAAAGCTTCCTAATGATCTTCCTTACATCCTTGCCCCTCAGTATTCTGTTAGTGAGGGTCAGATCATATCACTCTTCTCTGCTAAAAACCCTCCAGCAGTTTCCGATCTCAGAGAAAAGCCAGAGTTCTTACAGTGGCCTACAAAGCCCTCCGTGACCTATCACTTGCTACCTACTGGCCATCTTTTCCCATTCTCCTTGCTCCCTCTGCTCCATTCACACTGAAGTCCTTGTTTTTCCTTGCATTCACCAGGAATGATCTCATACCCATGCTATTGCCCAACCTGTTCCCTTGCAATTTTTCTCCAGACAGTTGCATTGTTTACTCCCTAATATCCTCAAGTCTTTGTGCAAGTACCCCCTTTGAAGTGAAGATTTCCCTGAAAACCATTTTCAAGAGTGACCCCCTGCCTTCCACCAGCACTCTCTACCCCTTTCCCTGCTTTATTTCTCCTGTGTAGCACTTATCACACTATCTGATATGCTGTGTATTTGTGGAGGCTAAAGCAACTTCATCTTGGATGCTGATCTGCCATGTTGACTTCTGATTAACCCATGTGGGGAATGCCTCTAAATCTGTACTTTATCTACTCTCACCTTAAAGCCTGCCCTTACATCAGAACAACCTTGACCATAAATCTTGCCCTTAGGCAGATTCACATAGCATTCTTGTCTCTCCCTGAAGGGTCCACTTCAATTGCCCTGCCCACTCCTTCCTTATGGCATATAAACCCTGGGTCTATGGGGCAATGGCATAGGATCCACCATCTTGAATTGTCTCACCACTGCCCAAGACATGCTTCTGTTTGTTAAGTCCTTATTAAATGTTTCTTTATGAGAAACTAGATTTGTCAGTCCCTTTCTCCAGCCTTTCGGCTTCCTTAGATAAACCTGTGCAGAGAAGAGGCCCTGAGAGCAATCTAACCAAGAGGGAAGGCCTCCTAAAGCAGATACTCCCTCAGATGTTGGCAGCTTGTTGCTGATGGTAGCTTAATTCTTAGCAAGCATTAACCTTCCTTTCAGGGTTTTTAAGAGATGGCTTTTTTTATGCTTGGTAGGGTTACTGAAATAAAATTTAACAAAAAAGGAGAAAAAAGAGATGGCTTTGGACTAATACATCACTTTAAAGAAAATAAAGAGTACAGTTTCAGTTTTATCATCTATCCAGCACAGTATGCCAACATGGCCCTAGCTTTACACCTGGAATAAGAGAGACAAAAGAAGCATAAAATACATTGTTTCCAAGCCCAGGGATTTTCAAGATTATGAAGATCCCTTTAAAATAACTAAACTGAGCCAGGTGCGGTGGCTTACTCCTATAATCCTAGCACTCTGGGAGGCCAAGATGGGTGGATTGTTTGAGCTCACGAGTTCGAGACCAGCCTGATCAAGAGTGAAACCTCATCTCTACTAAAAATAGAAAGAAAATTAGCTGGACAACTAAAAATATATATAGAAAAAATTAGCCGGGCATGGTGGCGCATGCCTATAGTCCCAGCTACTCGGGAGGCTGAGGCAGAAGGATCGCTTGAGCCCAGGAGTTTGAGGTTGCTGTGAGCTAGGCTGATGCCACGGCACTCTTGCCCGGGCAACAGAGTGAGACTCTGTCTCAAAATAAGTAAATAAAATAAATAAACCTACAGCTTTGTGAAAGATGAAAAAAATTATCTATTTTAAAAGCTGTTTGGAGGATAAACAAGCACTAGTTTTGAATTTTGGAGCTCAGCTTTTCAGTTAGAGAATGTAGGGACCGTCCCTGGGCAGGAATTGGCTTTTGCCCAGAGTTAGGGAAGCTGGACGTGCTTCTTGGGGCCAGAGGTCAATAGGTCCAGACACGGCCTGTTGAACAAACAAACTGTTCCCTACGGCAGATAGCCAAGGGCCTGAGGTCTCGTCCTGCATGCAGTGATGAGGTCAAGAGGTTAAGATGCAAACATCTGCCTCCCTTGAGCAATCGCCCAGAAGGAATGGAACATGTTACCTCAAGGCACTAAAGATAGTCCCGTAACAGGAAGTAGCTGCTGGACAGAAAAAGTATTAAAAATAAAACGACTGGTGCTGTCAGCACCGCCATCTTGTACCGTCTTTGTGTGTCTGTGTGTTTCTTTCTATGTTCATCCCCCGTTCTGCAATCGGGCCGCAACAGAGAATGTAATTAAATGAAAATCCTTTGTGTATTAGGCAGGACATGAAACTGGTAAATACTAAACTAGAAATAGCCATCTGTAGTTTATATGGTGGGGTAGGGGTCAACTAATGGGAGGATCATTTCCATTTTCCTCAAGGAAAATAATTTGCATGAGATCACACTATGATTTGAGTATGTTCCCCACCAAAATTCAGGTGTTGTCAATGTGATATATATATTAAGAGGTTTTGAAGAGGTAATTAGGCCATGAGGGCTTCTCCCTCATGAATGGGATTAAGATCCTCACAGAAGAGGCTTCACCATCCTTTGGTCTCTTGTCCCTCCACCTTCTGCCACAATAGGACACAGCGTTTCTCCCCTCTAAAGGATGCAGCCCTCAGACAACCAAACCTCCCAGCCTCCAAGACATTTCTGTTCTTTATAAATCACCTACTAAGTGTTTCGTTATAGCAGCACAAACAGACTGAGACAGATCACATTTAAAAAATGAGTATAATTTTCCAGGGAGCCAAATCAAATAATGATATTGAAAGTACAAATCTGGGAATCAGTGACTCAAACTAGAGTTGCCTTGAGTTACCTGTGGTGTAACAGCACCCTACAAGCCGCATTCTCTTACACCTCTCCCAGTGCGTACATGATTATTTGAAAGGTTACAGAATCATAGGTTTCTAGGATTGGAAAGTACCTCAGAGACTGTCAGAAATCCATTCTCCCACCCAGTGCCAGAATCTAAGATAACATTAGGGCATTTTGTTGTTTTAAATCAGCCCAGTCCCACTTTTGAAAATCACTGAGTTTGCGTCCTATAAAGCCTTCAAGTCTTTCCCCATCTACTGTCAAGCCAGCATTCTTGCCCTACCTTCTAAGTAGGCCATTGGGACTTTTCAAACCAAAAGATGAAACTTAGTATTTCTGCCTGTACCATTTCATCTAGTTTTGATCCTTTCTTCCAGGCCTCCGAGATAATTACCCTTCGGTGTATTAACCCTGTCAGTTAACGTGACATACTATCATATACTCGACTATGCCATGTACCACCTACGTGGCCTCAGGTAACCCTCTTAATTCTCTCGCAGCCTATTTCTTCATATAATGGAGGTGTATAATTCCTAAATTGCTGTCTTTAAAAGAATGAAGTAAAACACACACCAGGGCCTGGCATATAGTAAGAACTCAAAAAATAGCAGTTATTTCTTCAAGTTAACTGGACAAGACAGGACTAGCATTTCCAGTATACTAGAAATCTCAGATTAATTGGTTTATTCGTCACCATTTTGTGGAGTTTTCAACTAGCCATGAATTCACATAACTACACTGTCATCCAAGCCACAGTCTTCATTAACAAATAGTTTGGCTATAATCCTAGCACTTTGGGAGACCAAGGTGGGAGGACTGCTTAAGGTCAGAAGTTTGAGAGAAGCCTGAGCAAAAGACCTCATCTGTACAAAAAGAAAAATTAGCCGGTATGGTGGTGCACATCTGTAGTCCCAGCTACTCAGGAGGCTGAAGCAGAAGATTCACTTGAGCCCAGGAGTTTGAGGTTGCAGTGAGCTATGACACCACTGCACTCTGGCTGGGGCAACAGCAAGACTAGCCTTAAAAAACAAAAAAAAAAAAAGGTAAAATACTCTGACGAAATAATTTTCTCCTTTTCCAGAACTATTTTATCATCTTCAGTGTTTTGGTACCCACTCCCACTCAAATACTGGTTTTATCACCATTTGCAGGTTAATTCATCCTTTGAACAACTATTTATTGAAGACCTAGTAAAATAAATTTGCACATGCTACGAAAAGACCAAATGCTTGCTTTCCTGTGTACACATTCGCGTCGGGGAAAATATCACCAGAACACACAATGGTAAGTAATGGGGGGCAGTATGAAAGTTAGGGCAGGAGATGGTAGTCCTGTTTTTCATAGGGTCTCAGCCTGTGGGAGGAGACATGGGAGTGGGTTCAAGGAAACTAGAGCCACGAATATATTTGGGGAAGACTTTTTATTCAGTTTAAGTCATAACTGGTAAAAGCTGCATGCAACTTTTTCCCCATCTTTTTCTTTTTGCTGCGTTTCTGATGAGCAAACTTGTTTTTATAAACATTGTGAAATGATTACAATGGGAGAACAGTTCCTGAAGACACAGCTGAAGGACCTGAAGATGTTTCAAAACAAATACTTTGGGTGACATGGCCGGACAAGGCTTGGACAATGAATCTGCAGAGCATCACAACTCCCAACAGACCATTTTTGCAAAACAGAGGTGGCCATTGTTAATCCAGAATCATCTCACTTTGACTAGGTCTGTCACCCAGCCTCAGCCTCCTAAGTAGCTGTTTACTACAGGCATGAGCCACTGCACCCAGCTAATTCTGTACAGTCAAGGTCTATGATGCCCAGTCTAGTCTCAATCTCCTGGGCTGAAGTGTTCAGAGAATCACCTTGCCTCCCAAAGTGCTGGTGTGGGCCAGTACACCCGGAGTGGTTTTTTTTTTTTGAGACAGAGTCTCGCTCTTGCCCAGGCTAGAGTGAGTACCGTGGCGTCAGCCTAGCTTACAGCAACCTCAAACTCCTGGGCTTAAGTGATCCTACTGCCTCAGCCTCCCGAGTAGCTAGGACTACAGGCATGCACCACCATGCCTGGCTAGTTTTTTCTATATGTATTTTTAGTTGGCCAGATAATTTCTTTCTATTTTTAGTAGAGACGGGGTCTCGCTCTTGCTCAGGCTGGTCTTGAACTCCTGACCTGGAGCGATCCACCCACCTCAGCCTCCCAGAGTGCTAGGATTACAGGCGTGAGCCACTGCACTGGGCCAGGACTGTTACTTTCTTAAAAGGTGCTGTTCAAGCCATCAAAAGACGAATGCTTAGAAATCTGTAAACCACTTAAGCATTAAATTGTGAACCAATCAAGCATCTTTAAATAGGCAGGTATTTAATTCTGCCAAAACCCAGAGCTAGTACAGGGTCTCTTCGGGAACTTAAATTCCTGGCAATTCACCAGCAGTATCAGTCTTACTGACGTTGAATTTTGAGATCTTGGTTATCTATCCCTTTGAACATATCTTTTGAGGGAGATCACTTTTATTTAAATAGCCAGTTATATATACACCTTACATCCCACAAATTTTGATATTTATAAAGGCTTGCCAAGAGGCTAAAGATGCAAATTTTTTATAATTTCATCATTCCTTTCGCTAGGTGGACTTTATAGACAAAATGTCGTCTCCGGGAAAAACACTACACAACCTAGTCCAAGATCATCTCATTTTTCTAGGCTCTGGCTCACTCTCAACCTTTTCAAAGGTGCCTTTTACATCAAAGCTTTAAGGCTGAAAACCAATTGATCCATTAAAGAATTCTGCATACTATACGATAGCTCATCCTCAAAACATCTTAATCCACACAAATCAGTAAGCAAAAAGCCATGTAGTCTTAATGATCCATGTTTATTTCCACTTAAAATTAACAGGCAAACAACTAAAACACGCCTTCATTATTTGATTGGATTAACTTCCCTTCTTTCATCCCACTTGGAATAACCAGACTCCTCCAGATAGTTTGCAGAAACTTATTAACATTGAAAGATGTTGTTTACTGTTTCCATCAGCATCCATGAAAGTGCCTGCAACAAAAACCACTTTCAGCCACATTTCTGGATTTCAGTTTAGATGGCAACTGGGCAACACAGAATATCAGATCTTTTGTTGCCATCAAGTAATCAGTGAGAGAGTTCAAGTTGGAGTGAGATCATCATGTATTCTGGAATAATGATAGTGCTATTATTTTCAATCCTCACCTTTTAAAGGGTAAGTTGCATGCTTGCTGTGATCATATGAAATCCCTGAAAAGCGAAAATTACATATTAATCATGGCAAAACAAACTTCTGTGGTATCTGTTAATACAGTAACCTCAGAATCAAAATGGAACGGTTTTTAAGTGATATCATTCTATTTCATTTGGCAGAATCATTACATCATTGGTTACATTCCAAATTAAACTATGTACCAAAAACTGACTTACCTACAAAGTTTTCAGAATAGAAGGTCTGCCTGTTTGAAGATGAAAAATAATTCCATTTAAATTTGGCTCTACTCAATTATTCTTTTAAAGTCACATCTTAACTTTTTAAAACAGTTGTCACTCCAATCCAAATTAATCCAAATCCCCTGAACATTTCACAGGATAGTAAATAGCTACAATTTCACTTTTCAAGGTTATAAACTGGAACTATTACAGCCAGATACATCAGATAGGAGCGAAAGACAATACTGCTTGCTCATCAGTGTTAGTCTGCTGAACTATGTTATCATCATTGTATCGGCTTTAGACTACTTAACAAAACCCATATTGAGATTCCAATACCTTTTCTGAAAACTTGCTCCATGTACTGTTGTCAAGTTGATTCTTCATACCTGCAGAAATTTATCCTAATTTAGCAATAGGTATTTAATAGGTAGATTTCTAAAAATTTTCCAATTACTGTTTCAGTTCCAAATTAACCTTCATTCTCTTTCAGAGAGATTCCCATCTGCTGTTACTTTAAAAGTCATCACTAACAGCATCTTGCTAAATAAACATGTAAGACAAATAAAATAAATACCTTGAAAGGTTCTAGCTGGGCTCCATGACAGATGCCTGCAGTCCCAGAGATCAGGAGTCTGAGGCAGATAACTCAGCCTGCAAAACAGGGAGACCTTGCCTCTTCAAGTCTCAGATATCCTCCCCTGAAATAAGTATTCCTTTAGATGCCACTTCCTAAGTTGAAGACCATTTACTTTACAAAGTAGTATTCATACATTTACTTTTTAAAAAATTTATTTAAAACTTTCATTAAACTGTTTTTAATACAGTAATTCAATACTATTCAGTTTTCAAAAATTTGTCCATTGGCTTTTTATCACAAGAGAACTCCCTAGCACAATTAATTAGTAAGACCATATTTCAGAGATACCAGGTTTTGTCTTTATGTTCTTACCCAAGCAAGCTGTCCATGGAAAGAAATGTGTAACCAGTAGCTACAAGAGAAAAGTGAGAATCTTCTTTAAAATACTACATACTACTATACTCTGTTCAGAATAGTTTGTTACAGGGTTTTTCAGTGTTAAATATGTCTACATGCTTATTTCAGGTCAGACATTTGATTAACATCATTACAAAAACCCCGTTCGGAGCATGCAGTTAGTATTCATTAGTCAAATATAAGCTTGTAAATCTCAAGTAGCCACTTGCTCTGCAGTAAGTCCATCACTTAGCACTGTAAGTCTTGAAGCTACTGTAATGTTTTCCATTAATACTTACCAAAAACATAAAGCTGGTTCAGACAAGTTAAACTCCATCTAAGAAATGAAGAGTGGTTTTAGAATAGTTACACATGTATTTTCTTCCCCCAAAATTAAAAATGGCCTGAAATCAGTTAGAGCTAATTAAGACCTTCATGTTCAGTCAGTATTTGCTTTATCATCATCCAGGCAGCATTTGAAAATTCTGATAGTGTTTACTGGTGGTAACAGGACAAGGATCTTAGTTAATTTAATGTTTACTATACATTAAACACGTTAACTCTTAAAAAGCTATTTGTGCCCGATTACCTATGCATAGTTGGATTATAATTTTACTTACCATTTCAACCTCCAGCTTTCTTTTCAGTGCCTACAAAACAGATTGGAAATACAAAATAAATGAGAAATAGATTTTAAAGGTGTCACTACTTACATTGTTAGCAAACCCTAAGGACCCCAAAATACATCAGACAAATGGTAAATCTCTTCATGATTCAATCTGCAGAACTATGCAACCATCATAGTATCTGTTTCCTCAGGTTTCCCACAGCATTAAATTTAGTATCAAGGTAACAGTTCGCATTTGAAAATAAAAGGGGGAAAAACTAACACATAAGCATCAACGTCGTTCTGGCTGTTTGTCTAATGCCAGAAAAAAAAGTGAAGTACTAGGTGAATACCGATTTTCTATACAAAAGTTTCTCACCTGTGTGCTCACAGCTACATTGAGGCTTGCTCTTCAGGACCTAAGAAGAAACAGCTTCTTGTTAACTTAGGGGCAATCTCCACGCTTCCCAAATCACCATTTTGCGTGCCTCAGTTAGGATAATGGTGGTAAGATTCTCGTCATCCTCACAGTCAAGAGTAGCAAATAAACTGTCATCATTGTGGCACAGTGACTTTCAACCTAACTTCCCTTTCAGTGGGCGTTTCAAAAACTTACCTCCACAACTACTTTCATCACTCCCTTGGTACACAACTAGAAAACAGGCAAGACGCAAGTCAGAACCTCAATTGCAGCCAAGTTAAATAAATATCAATGTCCCAAAAATTAAAGCCTCAGAATAGAATTTCAGAAATCGCTTCTGTCCACTACTCTTAAAACCATCACAGGCTTAATAAAGACCACCTTTAAGCAAATCTCACCTTTCTCACCATATTTTCCCCATTCTTACCTGTCCAAAACATGTCATCAAAAGCCACACTGCATCCAAGCCTACCACCATTCCTAAGAAAAAAATTAGGTGCAGATTTTAAAATTACTGCTCCCACGTTGCTATTACGTTTTTGTTACCACTTATGCAGTTTACTTTTACCACCCAAAACTGCACGATAGGTAAAGGAGACACTTAATGTCATAAAGGAGAGCATTGCACCCAGTTAACTATAGGTGGAAACAATGGCGGCAATGCGAAATGGAGCCACTTGGAGAATCACGTGGCCTAACCACCCGCCTTCCCGAGAATAGGCGGCTGACGGTGGTTCGGTCCGCGTCCTACACAAAGACCCACTCAGTCAACTCCGCGCGTTCCGCCATCAGAGCAGTTGGCATTCATCAACATTCTCAGATGTCCCTACCAACACAGGCTTCATCAAAGGCAGGGAACGCGGGCCGGTTTGTCTGCCGTTCGGCCCCCACAACCCTCTCGGTCGCGCCTGCACCAAATGCGCAATCTCTCAACATCCTCCTCATGTGGGCACTGTAAAGGCGCGCGACTGGCCTAAAGTGCCAGCCAGTTTAGCCCGACAAGGGCTTAAGGACGGAGGATCCAAACCAGTAACCAGTTTCCCACCTAACACCACCGAAAATGCCACTCACCCCCCACAAGAAGACGCCCAGCTTCGAAAGAAGGATATGGCGCACGGGCGACCTTATATAAAGGGTCTTTTGATGACGTCATGACGCACCGTCCCGCCAGCATCAGCTTCAGCCCCTCCCTTTCTCCTCCCTCAATCTCCACCTCCTCCCGCCCTCTAAGCCCGCCCCTTGGCCCCGCCCTACCTCGCCTTTGTGGGCGGAGACAAGACTGCCCGGGTGACGCAAGGATCCCGCCCTCCTCCCAACAGAGGAGCAAGAGCAGAGAGGGGAGGGGGCGCGAGGCTTGCAAAGCGTTGGGGAGGGGAAAGGGGGGGTGGTGTAAGGGTGAGTGATTTCCTTCCGGCACGTCGCCCGCTCCAGGGGAGGGGGTGGGGGGTTTCACTTCCGGGACGGTGTTCCGGCCCATTCCAGCCCATTTCCACCCCCGGAGGTAGGTGCTGCTCCTTGACTGGGCTCGGGCCCCGCACCCCGGTCCCGGTGCTCTGCACCGAGGCCCCCTCGCCCCGTTTCCGCCGCAGTCCGCTTCTGGGGCGCTCAGCCACTTCCCTTCACCCCGCCTGAAGGCATCCGGCGACCTTCTACCCCTTCGGCCCCCGGCTGGGCTGAGCTGCAGGACCCGCCCCCTTGCGGGGCCCCTCCCTCAAGACCCCGGGATGGGCGGCCCCCTCCCCCACCAACGCCGGGACACACCCAGCTACACACACCCACCTCGGGGCAGCTCCCCGCCCGCCGACGCCTACCGCCTGGACCGGGTCCCGGGGCGCCGCCCCCTTCCTAATCGTTTGCCCTCACCTGAGCACTCCCTCCCCGGCCCGACGCTTTGCTCCCCTCTTCTCCAGAGTTCCTCAGTGACATTTCGCCCTGCAGCCAGTTCGCATCTCCCCATGCTTCCTAACGCAGAGGAAAGCTGCTCAAGTACCGGAGTGGCCAACCCCATGCTGTTCCCGATTCTCCCTCTTACAGCCGACGGTAGAGAAAGACTTTACTCCAGGGGCTTCCTCCTCACTGGGGAATTGCCGGAAAGAGCAAACAAAAAAAAGGCGCTGGTGTAGGCTCCAAAATAAACATCTGAATTCATGATGGCATCGACAGAGGCTCTTATTGGATTAAAAGTTTCAAAACAAACAATAACGCTTTGGAAAAAGGTCATATTGGCTAAAGTTGGTTCTTGAAAGCAGTGTTTACACTTCCCTATTTACTGATAAGTGTGTTGTGAATGCGTGGCAATACTGTGAGCTTGTCAGGGTAAGTTCAAGTTTCAGGTTTTATGTAACTGTGGTATTTTATAAGTTCATGGATAAGTGGATGTGCATTGGGCTCAAGTCAATGTCTTCCTGTTAGAATTTATACAGACTTCTCTCAACTGTTGAAGACTATTGAATGCCTCAGTGTTTCAGCTATTTTTAAAAAATAATTTAATGAAAAAATTTTGGCAATACTTGGTAAATGCTCTATTTTTTTTTACCACCTCTGGGGAACTAAATTTCAGAATCAAACTGTCATCACCACCCTGAAATTTCCAGCCTCGAATTTAGATAGAGGCAGATATATGTAACTTTTCCTAATTCTGAGAACTGAACTTCAAGTTCTCTATATCTTGACTGAGTCCTGACACAGCTGTTGAATTTTTCCTAACCTATTTGCCTCCTAGTCCTATACCCAAAGTCTTTTTGTAGAGGCTCTGACTCTTAAGCTTAGAAGTATCGGCCTACATTCATGTGGGGTATTGGTTACTTTACAAGCATAACTCATGCAGTATGTAGTAAAATATTAAGAAGAGGAATATTTAATCAAGCCATCTGTGTAGAATTACGTTTATTCAAAAAGCTTATTCCTTTCCGCCTGCACAGAAAAGTTGTAAAGTTTTTTTGTTTGCAAATACCTTATGGCT
The DNA here is from genome assembly GCF_020740605.2 of Lemur catta. Taxonomy (NCBI): domain Eukaryota; kingdom Metazoa; phylum Chordata; class Mammalia; order Primates; family Lemuridae; genus Lemur; species Lemur catta. The sequence goes on along the minus strand of NC_059130.1, from coordinate 41,431,020 downwards.
AACGTTTAAAAAAAAAAAGTGCTCCCCCCTCGTTTGAATTTCTATTTTGATGTTGTATACAGTCATAGCTTGAATTTTTAGGAATCTAACGATCACTTTTTAGTCTTAAGTGTATCCTCCTGTGAAACCTTGACTAAAAACCTGTTGGTAATTCTATTTCCACATCTAAACATAAGGAAAGTATCTCTTTACTTGGAGATTTTGAAACTTTACCAAATAATATTTTTAAATATGTTTGAACTGCAAAGCATCGAGTAGTAAAATTATAATTATTAATGAGAATATGGTTTTTTCTTTCAGCAGGGTTGAATGCTTGCCTGCACTCTCAGGCACGACCATGGAGAAAGGTGGGAACATACAATTGGAGATCCCTGACTTCAGCAACTCTGTCCTGAGCCATCTAAACCAGCTGCGCATGCAGGGCCGTCTCTGTGATATTGTGGTCAATGTGCAAGGACAAGCTTTTCGGGCTCACAAAGTGGTACTGGCTGCCAGCTCCCCCTATTTCCGGGATCACATGTCTTTGAATGAGATGAGTACTGTCTCCATTTCAGTCATCAAGAACCCTTCTGTTTTTGAACAGCTCCTTTCTTTCTGTTATACAGGGCGGATATGCCTGCAACTGGCAGATATCATCAGCTACCTGACAGCTGCCAGTTTTCTGCAGATGCAGCACATTATAGACAAATGTACACAGATCCTAGAGGGCATTCATTTCAAAATTAATGTGGCTGAGGTTGAAGCAGAATTAAGTCAAACAAGGACAAAGCAGCAAGAGAGACCTCCAGAGTCTCACAGGGTTACACCAAATCTCAACCGCTCCCTTAGCCCACGACATAATACCCCAAAGGGAAATCGGCGAGGTCAGGTTAGTGCTGTGCTGGATATCAGAGAGCTAAGTCCTCCTGAAGAGTCCACCAGCCCTCAGATAATCGAACAGAGTTCTGATGTAGAGAGCCGGGAGCCCATTCTTCGGATCAACCGCGCAGGACAATGGTATGTGGAGACAGGAGTAGCAGACCGGGGGGGTCGGAGTGATGATGAAGTTAGGGTTCTTGGAGCAGTGCACATTAAAACTGAAAATCTGGAGGAGTGGCTTGGGCCTGAGAATCAGCCTTCCGGAGAAGATGGGAGTAGTGCAGAGGAAGTCACAGCCATGGTGATTGATACCACAGGCCATGGTTCTGTAGGACAGGAAAATTACACTTTAGGGTCTTCAGGAGCCAAGGTAGTTCGGCCAACAAGCAGTGAAGTTGACAGGTAAGTTTTGTTTTTGTTTTGTTTTCCCATCTAATGGCTATTGTGTAGACATTACTAAAGTGGGCCCTCGGTGGTACAGAGAACGTCTTCTTTATCTGATGTTCTTAGCCAAATAAGTTGATGTTGGGGAAATTGGAGGTGTGCCAAAAGACTTGCATTCTTATTTTTTTAAAGCAGGAAGCTCCTAGTCCTGAAGTATTCACAGTGTTGTGAGAACTATGGTAAAGTTAGACACATCCATGAATCAGAATAGCATCTGCAGCCACACTAGGATCAGTAATTGCCAGGGCTTCCTCGGGATTCCAGGCAGGGAGCTGATCATCAGCTGGGAATCTGGCAACATTGCCCTTCCTTGGTATGTTATCACACAGGTAGGTGGCCTTGGGGAGTTTCACTTTCCTTTGTAGCGCTGTTTACTTTTCTTTGCCCCTATTTACCAAATTAGAGGAAGTATGGTACCAGCAGTAATTGTTCTTTTCAAATTAGTAAAACATGATAATTCCAAAGAAAAGCTTTTTGGATGTTTTTCGTTTCTTTTTTCACATGTCATTTGATGGTATGTTTGCTGTTTTCTTTCATGGGTGACTGCTGCTACCACAGACTTGAGAGTCTTCTTTTTTCCACCGGTGCTGCTATGCTCTCTGCCTCACTTTTCCCTTTCTAATACATTGTATTTGTTTTGGTGGAAATAGCACAAGTTTTAATCTAAGTCAATTGAAAGAAAGTCCCAATTGAAAGAAAGAAATATTACTTATTGAGATTGGTAATATTTGTTCTTTCCCTCTGTTAAAAATAAATTAAAATTAACCATATGAGCAATGAAAACTAAAGAAGCTATTACTTTGGTTCACATCTGGTCTCGAGAGGCAAATGTGTCACAGACATTCAGGTAGTATAATTCTGTGTCTACTTCAGGTGATCTTAATTTGAGTATTTTCCTTCTTGTGTCCTTAATGGTTAAAATATTCTTGAATGTAGAACTTACTGCCCTCCTGTGTTAGCACTATTGTCCTGTGTTAGAACTATATCAGAAGTAGTATTAGGCCAGGTGTGGTGGCTCACACCTGTAATCCCAACACATTAGGAGGCCTAGGCAGGAGGATCACTGGGCAAGGAGTTCAAGACCAGCCTGGGCAACATAGGGAGACCGTCTCTACAAAAAAATTTTTTAACAACTAGCCAGGCGTGATGGTGCACGCCTATAGTCCCAGCTTCTTGGAAGACTGAGGCAGCAACATCTCTTGAGCCCAGGAGTTCTACTGAGGCTGCAGCTGTAGTGAGATATGATCACACCACTGCACACTCCAGCCTGGGTGACATAGTGAGACCTTGTCTCTAAAAAAAAAAAAAAAGAAAAGTAATACCAGCTTAAATGCAAAGATTTTTAATCTCCATGATCTATATCAGCAATCTGAAATGTATAACAGGTTATCATGGGGCCTGGGGGAAGAAACAACCAAAAACCTAATAGTTACAGAGAAGAAACAAAATTATATACTGTTTTAATTTATTCTTTTACAGTCTCTCAGTACTTTCGTAAGGATAGAAAGCTTACATTTAGCTTTAGCTTCAGCAGCTCATATGGTCTATCTGCTATGTCATTTTGCATTTCATTTATATTTACTAGGGCAAACCTTTATCTTATTTCAAATCAGATCCTGTATTGACTCTGTGAAAGTATTTCGCAGTTATCTGTTGTTTGGTTTATTCCCCCTTCCTCGGCCATAGAATAAAGAGGGGAGACATCACCATTTTTTAAGTTCTTTGACACTACTCTTCTATTAGTCCCCTTTATGCTCCTTTTCCGACAGATTTAGCCCCTCCGGCAGTGTTGTTCCCTTGACAGAGAGACACAGAGCCAGAAGTGAGTCTCCTGGGAGAATGGATGAGCCTAAGCAACCCAGCTCCCAGGTATGTAGTTATGGATTTAGGATTGCCGTGGTGGTTGGAGGAATTGCCTCTGTGTATGAGCAGAATATAATGAATAAGAAAGGAAAGATGTAGGACAGATAATAGTGGCCCTGTTAAAGTATTATATTTGATTACTTTTTTCTTTATTCTTGCTTGTGAGCATTCAAGAAATACACTTTTGGTGTCAGCAGAGTTTGGGAAGTAAAAAAAGATAACAAGATTGTGGAACTCTTTCCTGATTATAGGAACCAGACCATAGACCTGAGAGTAATAAAAATAGTCCCTGAAAACTACATGCAGGTAATAGAGACTGGAATGGATAACAGTCTGATTTTATATGTATGCAGGTATGACACTGTTACCTATACACATAGCTACTAATTTGTATGGTATTATATATTTGTAAACAAATTGCTTATTCATTTTTGTGTTTACTGTTATTTGTGCTTGAATCTTGTCATTTTCTTCCTGAATCTTTTGTTAGACTAATAAGTTTTAGATAGGATTGGAATGATTTTTTTTTCCTACTTTCTTTGCAACTCTCTTTAGCAACTAGTATAAGTAGTTGGTTGATATTTTTGTTTTTTCTAACAGATCTGTATTGTTGAAGATTAATTTTTTAAAATGTGTGAACTCACCAAGTAGAACATAATAAATTGTAAATACTTTTTTGCCTTTAGAAAGGAAACACTGGTGGATCAAGATTACATAGCTAATTGTTTTAGCCTCTACATTACACTGTTAGTATCTTGTTTAATTTTATCTAAATCACTGTATATTTACTGTGTACATGGTATCGTAATTGTAGCAAGAAATTGTTACAAACTATCTTTTTTAGTTTTGATAAAGTTTCAGAAAAAATGGTAGGAGCTTGGAGGAAAAGTAAGTTTACTCATATAATTAAGGCCCTTTTTCTCCTCATCTCTCAAATACAGTATAACAATGCAAAGGTGACTATTATGCCCATATAGTCATGTTGCTTAATAACAGGAATATATGTCAAATATCCTTATCAAAATATATTGTTAGACAATTTCATCATTAACAAATGTGGATGGACTATCCTATTACACACCTAGGCTATATGGTAACACATTGGTTCTTAGCTACAAACCTATACAGTATGTTACTGTACTGAATACTATAGGCAGTTGTAACACTGTGGTAAGTATTTGTGTATATAAACATAGAAAAGATATAGTAAAAATATGATATTATAATCTTATGGAACCACCATCTGTATGCAATCCATCATTGACCAAAACATCTTTATGCAGTATGTGACTAAATAGAGAAATGAAATAAACTTTACAACTTAACGCGGGGATGAGACAGACTAACAAATACACAAAAAACATAAAAACATGTATACGACTATAAAGTATAGACTTCAGTAACAATGTGGGAATAGGATTGCTTAAAAGGCAGTTACTGCAATCAGTATCTTAAGGAAAGTGTTATTAAGGAGGTTTTAAATACAATTGTTAAAGAAGTTAGGAAGAGATAATGCCATATGTAGATACAAAAGGGGTAAGAATTGGACTTCTGCAAGAGTGTTTACCTGGCTGAAGCAAAAAGTACAGGCTATAGAGAAATAGGAGATAGGTAATAACTGGGTGGAGATGGTATTAGGGTGATACACATGACTTAACGTGTGGAAGTTTGTTATGGTGGGTCTACTCACCCGTTATTTCCCCCTACCACAGGGAATCAAAACAAGGCAAGGACTACTAAAGTTATACCTTTACTCTAAAATATGCTGACGCTTTTTCTTTTTCTACTACATGAAGTTAAAATACTTGGCTTAATTTTCCAGGTAATTTATAATTTTCTAACCCAACTTTTCCTACCGTTCATCAGCATTCACTGTCTGTCCCAAACTGACTTTCTGCATGTGTCAGAACCACATCAAACTTAACTTTTCTCTCTGCATCTTGAGTCTGAGGTACCTCATTCATCCCAGGTGTCTGGGTCCAGCCAAGACCCAACACCTAGTTTTATCTAGTTTTATCTGCCCCTAGCCCAGTCCTATTTGAGCTTTCTTTCTTAAGCCACTATTACAGCATTTACAAAATACAATATAATTTTTCCTAATTTTGTAGATTCATATAAGTTATTCTTTTCTTATTTGCTTTACTTTTATGTCTCCTATTAAATTGAAAGTTCCTTGAGAGCAGAGACCACATAGTCTAATCTTTGTATCTCTGACATTGCCTTATCAGGTGCTCGATTAACAGGAGTTTTACCTCTAAGTAATTCTGAGTAACTAAGGTTATTTAGTAGATGCCCAATAAATAGGTACCTGCTAAATAGGGGGCTACTTAGTTACTTGTGAAATCTCTAATTTTAGGGATCTTTACATAACATTAATACAGCAAATTGGATTATTTTTGAAGCCCCTGCAATTCTTTGAGTCTCTGATTAGTAATTGAAGGTAAGGATGGTGGAAGGCTTTGAAGTCCATGTCAGGAATCTAGAGTCATGTTTATTTTGGAAATTATAGAAATCATTTATATGGAATAATTCATTAAAAAATAATTATTGAGCCAGGTATTGATCAAATTCCTGGATATTTGGCGATGCAGAATGTCCCTGTGCTTAAAGAGTTTACACTCTAATAGGTAACTGCGAAGTGGGAGAAGTGAAATGATCTACCTCTTAGCATCAGAGAGAACCAGAAGGCAGCCATTTTTGCTCTTGCTTCTGTTTGAAGTTGAAAGCAGTAAAACTACCAGAGATATGTTTCTGCCTTTGACAAGGACCCAGTTTACCTTATGCATTCATTTACTTGCCTCTTCTATTGCAAGTTTACTGTAGTAATTTTTTAGATGAGACGAATCATAATGTGCGATTTTGTGATTACAGTTCATCACTGATTACTAAAATGCATTTTCAGCCTGTGGACAATACTGGTATGACATTACTTTCCTTAAAGTTGGGCAGAATTTTTAGGGTATTGTTACCTTCAAGATTATAAATAATATGAGTTTGTAATGTTTAATAATAGTTAACATTGAGCTACATTAAGCACTTTAGTGTATTAGCTCATTCAGTGTCCAAAACAACTAGTGAGGGAGAGATGTTATTATCTTATATTCATTTTACAGATGACACTGAGGAATAGGATAGTTAAATTAACTTGTTCAAAGTCACACAATAAATAGAACTCAGATTTGAACTCAAGATTCCAGCACCCTTAATTGCCATAATGGTATTATGCATTCAAAATATTTGAAGGTACTATTGCCGTATTTGATTCTCATGAGAATCTTATAAAGCTGGCAAAGTATATGTTAACCTTTGTATTTTATGGATGGGAATACTGAGCAACAAAGAAGTTATTCTGTGTTTTGTCCTTGGTTACCCAAACCTTTTAATGGGATAATTCCTCATTCTTTATATGGGCTCAGCTTTTATTATCCAGGGAAATGAATCAGAAAAAAATGTTACATGAAACAAATCAGAAATAATCTAAAACCTCAGTCTTGTACTCAACCCTTGACTTCACATACTGCTTTCCAAACTTTTGAGAACTGCCTCTGTTGGAAATACTAAATCTCACTGTCAGCTAACATATGAGAAAGGAGACTATTAACTAGAGATAAAACACACTTTTAGAAATTAAAAGGGCACAAGATTAATTGCTAACTAGATGAATCTATCTCTAGTTAATTCAGAGTCAACTTTGACATTTTCTTCTCTTTACATTGGGCTATAGTAAGCATATATAATAAACATACATAATTTCTTCCTACATGTTTAAAACATATATAATGCCCTGCCACATTTTTAAAAAGTTTTTTTAAAAATACGACTTTTCAAGTTGACTGATAAGAAAAAAAATAAAAATACAATGACTTCAGAAGTCAGTAGGCGAAAAAAAATCAGTAGTTTGCTAATGATGATATTTTAATATAGAATTTTGAGTGAAAAGCATTTATAAATCCAAGATTTTTCAGTTATTCATTGAAAGGAATATATTCCCATCCCTCCCAGCTTTCAGATAGGAGGAACCCATGCCTTCAGCCAGTTTACTCTGAGGCCAGTTAAACTTTGAGTAGTCTTTACAACGAAGATAATTTGTTGGTATGACACCAAAATATTTTTGGATAAAAAGCAATACTATCACCTACAAATTGTATACATTTTTATAAAGCAAGCTACTGCTGGATTAAAATATGGTATTAATGATAATGTCATAAATAGAATATGTTTGCCATTATATATTTTATACTGTATGATACAGTAGCCATGTAACATGTGGCTGTTTAAATTTTAATTATTAATAATAGTTAGAACCAAAAATTTTTAAAAATTCCTCAGTTGCACTAGCCATATTATAAATGCTCAATAGCCATATGTGGCTAGTGGTTACTGAATTGAATGGTGTAGGTGTTAGAACATTTTCATCGTCACAAGAAGTTCTTTTGGACCAGCACTACCAAAGGTCTTGATTGTCTAGAATGTAATTGTAAAATTAGGATCAAGGGGGTGGTATCAGTGGGTTCAGATTCTCCTATCACTGTAAAATAGTAAATTCAGCAGGGGTTTAATAAGCATCCAGTTTGTCAGCCAGAAAGTTTTATTGTGTTGTCCTTTTATGGTAATGGAATAGAGTATCCTTAGATTTTTTAAGGAATTATTATATTATTGTCTGTATTTTTTGGTAGTAATTTACTGTTTGGTTTTCCACTAAAAATAAGCATGTATCTTAGTAACAGGTAAAAATGGATTCAATTGCTTTTAATATGTATGCTTAATAATATATGTTCTTATTTCCCTCACCTGGCACAGGTAGAAGAGTCAGCAATGATGGGAGTAAGTGGCTATGTGGAGTATCTCCGAGAGCAGGAAGTATCTGAGCGGTGGTTCCGGTACAACCCTCGTCTCACCTGCATCTACTGCGCCAAATCTTTCAACCAAAAGGGAAGCCTGGATCGGCACATGCGCCTGCATATGGGGATCACACCATTCGTCTGCCGCATGTGTGGCAAGAAGTATACCCGGAAAGATCAACTGGAGTATCATATCCGCAAGCACACAGGCAACAAGCCCTTTCATTGTCATGTTTGTGGCAAAAGTTTCCCCTTCCAGGCCATCTTAAATCAGCACTTTCGCAAAAACCACCCTGGCTGTATACCCCTGGAGGGGCCTCACAGCATCTCCCCTGAAACAACTGTCACATCTCGAGGACAAGCTGAGGAAGAATCACCTTCACAGGAAGAGACAGTTGCTCCTGGGGAAACTGCCCAGGGCTCTGTGTCCACCACTGGGCCAGATTGAAACATCGAGGGGGAGGAGGCAGACCCTCTTCCCCTTTGGGCCATAAGCAGCCAGCATCAGGACCACGGGCTGGTGGTTAGATTCACAAAATGCCACATCACTAGATCGGAAGACGCTCTCAAGATGTTGCCAAACTAGAGGATCAGCAACATACACAAAAGCACTAAAGGCTCTACCCCTTCTCCTTCCCACCTCACACTTTGGAAAATACTCAAGCAAATCAACCTTTCTAATTCAGGGATCAACAGCCTTGGTTTGTTACCTTTATAAGAAAAAAATTTTTTTAACAAAACAATGATAAATGGTCATTTATCTACCAGTCATGTTTGAACACTGTACTTTGGTCCATATCATCTTGGTGGCTGTAATTGCCCAGATCTTAAAAAATGCAGCAGGAGCCTCAGCCATCTGAAGCAGCCAGCCACAAGAGAGAAGGAGGTAGTCATGATGCTGATGAGGAGGAGGAATTTTTCCTCTTCCTTCCCTGCCAGAACATGGATTTACATTTCCAGAAAAAAAAAAAATGAATACTGGTGATTCTTACTGTTTTGGAAGGTTAGACTTTATCTTTGCCCTGACTAGGTGTATAATACTTTGCCTGATTGTTTCATAAAATCAGCCATCTTGGAGCAGTATTCTAGTGGGCAGCATCACCTGAAGCACTTTAGGCAACTGGAAATGGAATGAGCAGCAAAGTGTTTGTAATGGGTACTGCTACATCTGGGGGCTTGAGTGTTGTGTTGAGGAAGACGGGAGCAGGGAAGGAAGTGTTTTTATGTTTTGCAAATGTCAAACAGCACAGAGCCGTACTGCAACTTCCTGACTGGTATTTGTAAACCATAGTGCTATACGTGCTTGGGTATTAGGAAATGGCTCTAGTCCAGATGAATTAATGTGTTAGGCTGACTACCAAAGTTTCATCCAGTATCTTCGGCTCCTAGTTTTACATAACAGCAATATTGTACATCAAAACTGTCTCTTTCCAGTGAAATGAGCCTGGATTGTATTTTTAAATCCACAGGTCTCCATATTTGATAACTTTTATACGAAGTTTTAAACATGTTTTTTCTGCAGTATTGTGGTTGAAGAAATTCAACACTATGGTTCTTATTGCAACCACAATTCCATTTCCTTCTACATGTGTATTAGTTTATATTTTCAGTCAAATAGAAGAACCTCACTTAAATCTATGTCTTGGGTCTGCAAACCTATTAATTCATAAACCAACCATCAGCAAATTGCTGGTGACTCCAAGAGCTTTGCTTTTTAATAATACACTACAGGGCACTTACCAGACAACATCATGCACAATCATGTTGCAATAAATGATCAAGGGATCAGTTTTTATCAGGTTTGGTTACTTAATCATTCCTAAGATTTTTTAAACTTTAAGGGACCTTTTTAGTAATTCTGGATATTTCTTAAGATTCTTAATCCAGCATTGAGAAAAAGAACTTACTGAACATGTAGAGCTTTCGATGCCCTGTCTTGCATGCAGAGAGAAAAGGAGGTATATTAAAGGATGCAGGCAAATAGATGCTTACAATTTACAGTGCAAAGAGAAAAATCTCTAGCTTCTCTTGATTAATCATTAATTTTTTTAGCATTTAAATATGTAATGGTTTAAGAAATTGTTTTGGTGCAGAGGCATAAGTGACTGTAAAAGAGATTGGGAGAGGGGCAGGTCATACCTGCACTGGTGAACCATTTGTGAGACTGTTAGTCATGTGTTCCTTTCCTGAGAATACTTTGTAGTATGTGGAAAAGTGGGTAGAAACAAATGACATTTATTTGAGGTAAGAAATTGGAATGCAAAGTGTTGCTCTTAACAATCTGAGAATTGTACATATACATACAGCTGCACCCTATCACTAGAGAAAGGTTATTTTCTCTTCTGGAAAAGCATAGAAATGCATTTTTTATAGGAATGTAATGATGCTACCTTTAATAAGAGCCTACCCTTAAAGGCAGCATTGAAAGTATATTTTGTGTTTCAGAGACATAGACTGGGGCATCCTCCTCTTTAGTTGGGCGACAGCATGATAGAATAAAGATTCTCCTAGAGCCGTCTTTAGGGACTGGCTATGCTCTGCAGCATAGAAAAGGTAGAGCTGAAATTAGACTAAAATCTTTAGGGAAACATTTCAACTGGTAATCAAGGCTTTCAATGGATTTTGCCATTACTGAATAGGCAGGGAGGTGAAAAGTACAGAATATGCTGCTTTAGATGGAACTTTTACACCTACCAAAAAAATTTAAGTTCATCTTACTTTTGAGGAATAGTATGCTGGAAAGTTCTTTGTTGCTTTGTTAATTTCTTAGATTATATATGAGAATATAGAGGTTTTTAAACTATTACCAAATGTTAAAGGTGAAGTGCAGTAATTTCTGTAAAGAGAAACTTTGTAGCATTTGTCAATACTCCACCCAGGGTTAGCAAGAAACATCTTAAATGCAGTAGGGACTGTCTGAGTCATGTGGAAATGCTCTGAGTGTTTGGTGGGTTCCCCCTCCCGTTTCATTCACTTTTGATAGCCTTTTCCTATATTGATACTGTGAATAGAGTGCTTCTTGGTCACCTAAGACCACTTCAGCACAATCATGTTTGCTGGTTCTCTCCTCTTAACTGGCCTAGCCAGAGCCATGAAATTCGTGAACATTCAAGCCAGGCTAGTTTTTACACAAATTAAAGCTTCTGAAAGCAATTTCCCCATTTTAGTTAGAAAAGATATTATTATACTAAATAACTATCCAAGATTCTTATCCAAGTTCACTGTGACATTGTCCTAGTTCTTAACTATCATCACTGGTGGGTTATAAGAGTTAGTGATGTTCTGTCTACATTAATGAATACCTATATTGGTGTGTGCACGTATGATACCTCTTAAGGATGTACTAAATGGACTTTAGCTGATGCTGAAAACTCATTACCAAATCTTAACTTGCACATGTTACCTTGTGAAGGGAACTGCGTTAGCAATGAGGGCTAAATCGTCATTAAGTACTTTAATGCCATGAAATTGCAAACACTGGGACTGTTTTCATTTATTGAGTGGCACTTAATAGCAAAGGCGCTATCAAGTGTTCTCAGCAAAGAAGAGAGATGGCACTATATTAACCTACCTTCATTCTAAGATGTACCTTTTATTCTCTCTGAACTCTGAAACCAGTATAAAATACAGCATTGGCATGTACAGTAACACTGTACTTAGGCAGAAAGGCTCTTTCTAATGACTTGTTCTTTTTATACTCAGAACCATATTTACCTCTGAACCAAGTTGAATTTTATGTAAGTTGCAAACTAACCACATCATTTTATTATACTAGAGGGTTAAATCAAATCTTGAATATATAAAAATAAATTGGTCTGTAAAGGATAAAGATTGAAAAAGAAGGGAGCAGTTAAGGAAACTTTTCTTATTTTTTGGCATTTTTTTAACATTTCTAGTTCCTTCTACATCAGTGAAATAGGGTTTTCTAAAGATGGTATGATAATAGAAATAGACTATTTTCCCTAACTTCATAATTGAAATCTGGCTTGGATTGGAAGTGGTGTTGGTGAAAGAGTGAAATAGGGAACTTCATTCTTAATAGCTGAATAATCTTTGTTCAAGAAATAACTTTTAGGCTGGGCGTGGTGGCTCATGCCTGTAATCCTAGCACTCTGGGAGGCCGAGGCAGGAGGATTGCTTGAGATCAGGAGTTCGAGACCAGCCTCAGCCAAGAGTGAGACCCCCGTCTCTACTGAAAAATAGAAAGAAATTAGCCAGGCGTGGGGGCACGCGCCTGTAGTCCCAGCTACTTGTAAATCCTCCTACTGAGGCAGGAGGATCACTTGAGCCCAGGAGTTTGAAGTTGCTGTGAGCTAGGCTGATGCCACGGCACTCTAGCCTGGGCAACAGAGCGAGACTCTGTCTCAAAAGAAAATAATAATAATAACTTTTACAAAGTTTTAGCTTTTACCTGATACGGTGTTTCTTCTAACTGGTGAAAACTAAATTTTGTTTGACTGAAAGGTCTAATTTAAAGAAATGAAAGCAATGGATAATGGAAAATAAATAGAACAAAGACAAAAATTATCTTTATACTGGAAAGGCATAATCAAGAAGGCATTGGAATCTTTGAAGTTTTTCTCTTTTCAGGTACTTTTCTCTTCCTCAAGTGCTTTCCCTTATCTGCATACTTGTTCGAGGGATAACGGATGAGTCTTTCTTGACCTCAGTCTTTGAAAATGGAATTCTTATGCCATATGGGAGAGTTTAAAATATTGATGTATTTTGGTTACTAAGATGTAGAAAGGGGACAACGATCAATTGTCAGGTAAATCCCTAAGTTTGAGAAGATGCCCTTAGCAAAGTGTATCCCTAAGACTTATGAATTAGACCAGGGTTCAGCAAACCTCCTGCCTGTGTGAAGAAAATTATAATGGAACAGGGCCACACCTGTTTGTTTAGGTATCGCTTATGGCTTCTTTCTACTATGATGGCAAAGTTGAATACTTGTGACAAAGACCACATGGCCTGCAAAGCTTGAAAATATTTGCTGTCTGGTACTTGATAGAAAAACTCTGCCAACTTCTCAAAGAATTACCCCCCAAATTTGTCACTCCTGCCATTTTGCCTTTATGATACTTTGGGTGAGGTTTTAAATTCATATTGTCACGTGTCCATCAGTTTCTTGAAAGAATTTGTCATCTTTTTCTAAATCCTCTTCTCATAACCCTCTTTGTGCTCCTGCTTCATGATTCCCATTGCATTAAAGGCATTCAGAATGAGTCTTACGATTTGCCCTTGCCTTAAAGGTGCAGGTAGATAAAACTGTAGGTTGGTAGCCAGAGCAAGGTAATTCTTAAAAATAATTCCCACAGTAAGGTTAAATGGGTACCACCATGTTTGCAAAAAACACTGTTAAAAAAAATTAATGTTTTTATAAGTAAGTTTTGCCATTCCTCTGGGTTAACTTGAACTAGTTTGCATAATGTTGGCAAGAATGAATTTATTCCCAGTAGGATTAAAAATTAATTTTTATTGTGAATAAGGGTTTTGATTCTTATTCAAAGCGCTGTTTTTCTAAACCAGAAACTCTTATCCTTTTCCTTTACTATGAGTTTTCATTTTAATTTCCTCAAGTAAACTCACTCTGTTCTGTGTAGAGCAGTAAAAAGCCAATTTTTTTTCCTTTTTTTCCAGATGTTGTAAAACATAATGAAACGTCTGAGAATTTCAAATTTTTCTTAGATCTATCTTCCTATCTCTATTATTGTCTATAATTCTTCTAAATGCATATTGAGTCATCACATTTGTCAGTGTTCATTCTTAGTGTTCAAATATAATAGGTAACTTATACCAGATGTGGAAAAAATGAGAAATATAAGAGTGTTAAGAAACAGAAATCCTTGCAGGAGGAGAGTATAATTGTTCCTCATTTGGAAGCAGTATATGGACTTCTGAGCTAAATTTATCAGGACAAAGTTTTCTAGGTCATGCTGATACATTGCTTCTCTGTTGTGAGTTCTACCAACATAAAGTTCAGGTGAATGACTAGTTTCTTACGGGGCATCTCTTCATTAGGTATTTTATTCTAAAAGTTGTCTTCTTCTAATTGGGTATTAGTAAGTTTTATATGATACACCCTCTGAGTAATAAATAATCCTCATCCATAAGGTTCCAGAATATTTGTCTATATTAGCTCTGCCTTGTCTTAGAGCACTTATACCCATTGATAGTAGGTTCTTGAGATGTGGAATATTACTTTTCAGATTAACCTGAGATTCTGGCTAATCTGGGTTGTAGGACTTGTGAAAGAAATTGGATTTAGCGCCGGGCGCGGTGGCTCACGCCTGTAATCCTAGCACTCTGGGAGGGCGAGGCAGGTGGATCGCTCGAGGTCAGGAGTTCGAAACCAGCCTGAGCAAGAGCGAGACCCCGTCTCTACTAAAAATAGAAAGAAATTATCTGGCCAACTGAAAATATATATAGAAAAATTAGCCGGGCATAGTGGCGCATGCCTGTAGTCCCAGCTACTTGGGAGGCTGAGGCAGTAGGATCACTTAAGCCAAGGAGTCTGAGGTTGCTGTGAGCTAGGCTGACGCCACGGCACTCACTCTAGCCTGGGCAACAAAGCGAGAGTCTGTCTCAAAAAAAAAAAAGAAAGAAAAATTGGATTTAGATAGCCAATGAATCATCTGCATCCCATTCTATTTGAGGTCTTGGTAATAGATATCACTTAAATATGCATCTATTGAAAGCAATGGATTTTGCCAAGCATTATGACTTCTTGGATAATTATCAGTCTTTTTCCTTCTTTGCTTTCTAGTCTCTTTCCTTGTCTTCAATCTTCTTATTCTTAAGTGGTGCTTTTCCCAGAGCCAGTCTTTTTATTTACAAAGTAAGCAGGCTTTCTTGCTCAGGACAAGCCAGAGTTGGATATTATGAGTTCTTTGAAACATATGAATTGGTTACATTCCAAAGGATGTAATTATTGACAAGGACAGTGATATCAAAATCTGAAAGATGTCTGTATAAATTATCCAGTTGTGTAGGTAGAGTATCTTTTCCCTCAGTTGTAACATACAGCATTGACTTGAGAAGGCAGATAGTACTTGAAATCCACATTATTTTACAGAGGGTACATATATAAATAAACTTCTCATCTCACATGTTCCCCATTATCACTATAACAGAAATATCTCCCATCTTAGTACAGCTAAAAGAAGCCCACTAGCTCAGATAGTGGAAGCTTTAACAGCAAAGCTAAGTTACAAAGGCAGAGCAGTTAATGAAAAAAAACTTTTCTAATGCCTGCTCCTAGCGTGCCTACTCAGTAGGTCCTGTTAAGGAGGCTAGAATTCACCATCCAGCTAAGAGAGTTTTATGTTCAGCATCTCATGGCTTACACCACAATTTAATATACTGAGACTCTTAAGATTTAAATTAATACGTAATGCCAAAAGTTAAAATATCTCATGGGAACATGTTTTCTATACTATGAAATCACTTACCTTCATTGATAGGTAATATATAGAAGAATCTGTTCTGTTAAGTAAATATTAAGTAATGCTAGGCACAGTGGCTCATGCCTATAGATTACTAGCACTTTGGGAGGCTGAGGTTGGAGGATCGCTTGAAGTCAGGAGTTTGAGACCAGCCTGAGCAACATAGCAAGGACCATCTCTACAAAAAACAGGAAAAATTAGCTGGACATGGTGGCACACGCCTATAGTCCCAGCTACTTGGGAGGCTGAGGCAGCAGTATCGCTTGAGCCCAGGATTCTTAACCTTTGAGGTTGCAGTGAGGTATGGTGATGTCGCCTCACTTAACCAGTGCAACAGAGTGAGACCCCATTTCAAAAAAAATAATAAACGAAATAAAAAATACTAAGTACGTTTTGGTACTAGACAACATGCTTGGAATTTTTGTAATAAAACTGGCTTTAGACATAGTGTAGATGTGACTTCCTATACTTAAAAGTCCTAAACCCACTTGGTTGGAGTCTGGGGTGTATGCTTTTAAAAAGCCTGCACTTTTCACTGCAGAGATAAAATATCAAAAAGAAGGGGGCAGAGTTAGCTGTACTAAGTGCTTTTCTGTCATAACTGCAGTTAATCCTCAAAATAGTTCTATGAGGTAATAATGGTAGTATTAAAAATAGCTAACTTTTTTTGAATGCTTACTATATGCCAGGCACAGTTCTATGTGCTTCATGTTGATTAACTCGTCTAATCCTTATGACAATCCCATGAGGGTAGATACTGTTGTTATCCTCATTTTAGAGGGGAAGGAACAGACAGTTTAACCCAGGCAGTCTAACTCTAGAGTTAACACTCTTAACACACTGTGTTGCCTCTAGTAGTATAATTATACCACATTTTATAGATAAGGAAACTGATGAGGCCACGGTTACACACCTTTCAGAGCCAGTATTTACTAATCTCATTCCGAAGCCCAGACTAGCTCCACACATCACGTTGACTGCATTTACTTAGAGTTGGGGTTGACTGGAATATACAATAGCCAGTAACTACTGGTTTTAGAGTAAATGAATGGAAGATTTCTTCAAAAGATAATGCAATTGATCTCTGAGTAGACGAATGGTGAATATTTTCTGTGGATAGTGCATACTTACTAGAGGAGTCACCCATTTGGTCGGTCTAATTGTGAGTGAGTGGATGAGTTACCAAGGCAAAAATTGCAAGGTAGTGTTACAATTACTTATTAACTCTGTAACAAACTACTCTAAACCTTAATGACTTAAAACCAACCATTTTACTTATATCATGATTTTGTGACTCAGAAATTCAAGAAGGGCTCCTCTGGGCAATTCTGCTCCCATAGCAATGACTGAGGTCACCTAGCGGTATTTAGCAGGTGGTTGGATTAGTCTAGAGGGTCGGAGATGATCTCACTGACATGCCTGACGCCTTGGTAGGAAGGACTGGAAGGCTGGGCTCAGCAGGGCTCCTCTCCTTCTCCATAGAGTCTCAGGGACTCGGCATGAGTTCTCTCCATCAAGGTAGTCAGACTTTTACTACGTGGCAGCTCAGGCCTCTGAGAGGCTGGGCAGAAGGTGCCATCCTCTTAAAAGCCAAGGCCAGAATCATAGAGTCACTGCCATACTCTTGGTCAAAGAATTCAACGTGGCTGGGCATGGTGGCTCACTCCTGTAATTCCAGCACTTTGGGAAGCCACAGCGGGAGGATTGCTTGAGGCCAGGAGTTTGAGACCAGCCTGAGCAACATAGCAGCACTTTGTCTCTGTCATATATTTTAAAAAATAAAAAGAACTCAAATCTTTTTGAGTCTGGGTCAGCCCAGATTTCAGGGGAGAGGAAAACACTCCACCATTCATGAAAGGTATGTCAAGGATCTGGGGCCATCTTTAATCTGTTACAGATAGCATTAGGGTTTTTTAATATTTGTCTTGACTATTCTGTGTTCATTATTAGGTCCTTTTTTTTTTTTCCTGTAGAAACCATTTACTATGTGTACCGTGGGTCAATAAAGGAACTAGAAGGAGAATGAGACAAATAACTGGAGTATATTTCGTTAGTTGCCCTGTCTCCCCAAGTTTCATTTATCTGATAGCAAAATTTCCATTTTTTCGTTTTGTACTGTGTTCCAAATTGTGAGCATTTGCCTGTCTTTGCTGTGAAGCCATAATGACTACATGCTGAGCCAGAGATACTGCAGAGGGAATAAGAAGCTTAACTGTTATAAAATTTGATTTATTAGAGATGTCAGCAGTATTTAATATTTTAAATTTACAGATAGATGAAAATTCCTGTAGTATGGAAAACTTACATGGCTACTAAATCTCTGTCAACAGGAGTTTCTGTCAGGTGGTTGGATGGATCATATTCTTGAGATGGTGAAAGTTTTACATACTTATCTTGGTTCCGTCTCTGCCTCCACCACAACCTCCTCCAGCATAATTTTGTGCTAGATGATGAATTGGTTCCTCCTCTTCTGTTTAGTTTTCATACAGGAAAATCCATCAGCCAATTTTATGTTATTAATCTTTTAAAATTAGCAATTTCTACCAGCCTCACTCATTTAAAGTAAGAGATCATTGAAGGTTTTTAATTTTTGGCTAGATTTTTCAGATTTAGGATGCTTTATATATACCCCTGCTAACTTATACTCATTAGACTATTCCTGCCCTGAGGAGAAATATGGGCAGAAAATGAATTCTGCCATACAAATGATCATCCCCAAATCAATACATTTCTTAAGAAAGATTTGAGATTATCCATTCCATGCACAATGCATTCCTGGAGAATTAGCTGTGTGGTCATCTTGTTGGTCATCCTCAATTTTCATATAGTGAAGAGGGCTCTGTTCCTATGTCAGGCCTCACACATTGCAAATACAAGAAATAAAAGGGGTACTCAAGGCTGAAGACTTAATTTAGGGTGCCTGCAAAACCATGGGAAGAGAGAAAGACTTTGTAGTTAGATAACCAGGGATGGAATGTTTGAGGCTTTTAGGCATAAAGATTAATTAGATTTTGTCAAATAAAGATTGAGGCAAGTTTTATTTATTTTTCTAGTTCATCCTTAACATGTCAAAGGGCAAATTTTAATGAATAAAACATAAAAGAGCCTTAAAACTTTCTTTTTGAGTCACATTTCCACTCTGGTGTGATACACTCTGGTGTAGTCAGCCCTTTATGACAGGGAAAGCCTTTGAAGATGTAGTCCCAAAGAATGAAAAATCTTATTGTGATAATCTATGGAGATGTCTCTCATTCTGTGTTATAGCTCTTTGGGCCCTCCTCTGGGTTCACTATGAATCTTAGGTTTTAAATCATTTGGTGGTTGCATGAAAAATAATTCAGGTTCTGTGGTCTGGAACGGCAAAAGAGAATGAAGTCAGAAAAAAAGGAAACCTTGTAGATTGACAAAATATTTATTCTTTTCAGCATCACAAATCTAAACCATTTCAAGCCAATCATAACCTGAGTGAGTAGAAGAAACTCCTTAAGGTTTAGATTTCTGCTTTTAGCCACATCTTGAAGCAGATGTTTATGACATATTTGAAGATGATCTACTGAGTTTCCTATAAAGTAATAGAATCCTAACTCGTGGTTCTTTAAGAGCCACTGAAAACAGAATTACAGTATAGGGAACAAAGCTTAAAATGTGTTTCCTCTGGAAGCCAAGATGCTAACACGGAGGTCACTAAAAGTGTGACTGAAATCCACCTCTAGAATGGCTGTCAGTTAAATAGCAGAAATGTTTAGAATTTTTATGGCATTTGTAATATTTTTACAAAAATAATTTTAAATCATGTAACTTGAATTTTTTAAAAATGAGCCTGTTTTCTTTTTGGAAAACTGGAGCAATAAAATAACATTAATATAATTCAATTGTATATGCACGTGCATTGAACATAGTAGTATACTAAAGATAGTTCACGCAAATAACTTTTGTGGAAAGTTTGGCTATTTTTTCATAAGTGTATGTTTATAAATATATTTACTCATCCACTGTGACCTTGGTAGCATAGAAGCATTTTGTTAGCTTTATCATTGATTCTAAATATCAAATTCTTAGCATAATAGACTATGAGAGCTTTTTGTTACTTTGTATTTTGGCTAAGAAAATTATTTCTTGCACTTTGTATTTATAAAGATGTTATAAACCAGTGTACCCACTTAGTGCAGCTGTTCTTTAGACACAAAAGATGTAGGTATAAAAGTGAAATATGTGTTTAAAAACCTGGCAAAAAGAGGGACCTCAAAAAAATAAATTTGGCTTGGGTCTACCTGAGAAGGGCTGGGGATTAATATGAAATTTAGGTTGAAAGTAGCTGTTGGGGTAGGTGTACTGTTGCTGTGAACTGCAATATTGCTGTGAGTTGCCAGCTATGTGTATGTGAGTTTATGTGTGTGAGAGAGAAAGGTTTGTTTAATGAAGGCAGATAAGTCCATGTAGAATATTCTACCTCCCACTAAAAACTAAGCATATTCAAGATTGCCCCGTAGCCCCCTGGGTACAAGGCTGGATTCCTCAGCCACTATATCCTATGTTTCTCTACTCACTTCAGCTCCTCTACCTCTGAGCACTTGGCTGAAGGAAGAGTATAGCTTTCTGTAGCAAGCAGAGGAAAGCCAGACCCAAAATATATCAGAAGCTACAGTATCTGAAATTCTTCTAGTCAAGTTCAGATGTTAATGTTTGATTTTGTTGGCCACATCAAACAGTGTCAGGACACTTGGGTTTAGTTCTTTTATCCACAAACTTCTGTTTGGCAAGAGTAGCCAGTGGAGGTGGAGTATTTGTTTTTAAAGATGCACCCAACTCCTCCTTTTAATGATGTGAAACATTTGTTTGAATCCTCAGTTTCTTTTTTTAATTGCCATTTACAGTCCACTTCTGGGGGACTGGAATATTAATTATATTTTCCTGATAATGAGCCTTCTGCCAATCTTACATGGAGGTGTGTATGACATAGATTTTCAAATTACCTGTTATGGTTTTAGTCACTCCAAAGAAAGATATTCTTGTTTTTAATGCCAGTACTGTTGGAATCGTCAAGATGGCCTCACTTGAATGTTGTAGTGTCAGAAAGTTCAGTTTCAGTTGTCAGATGCTGCTAGGCAGACCACCTAATCTTTAAATCCAATTGTAGCACTCAACTGATTGCCTATTTGGGGCACTAGTACACTGAGCCAAGGCATCTTACCTACCTTTTGAATATTTGCCACAGTTGAGGGACTGCTGGCCCTTTGTTATCCTGGAATGCTTTCCACCTTTTCATCCTAATGCACTGACTAGTTGTAATGTCTAAACAGGGATTCTCTGGTTAGAAGTAAAATGAGAGAGAGTGATCCATTTTCAGGTTTTTAGAGGTTTTTACCTGTGTTTGAGGTAATAGCTGATAAATATTTACTTTCCTGGTGACTTTGCATAGGGCAAGTGGAGATACAGAGAATGTGAAATTTCAAGTAAAGAGACAAGCGTTATTCGTAAGAGACAACTGATACGGTAACTTCTGCTCAGTTACAGTATGGATCCTATAGGGAGATGAGGCGGTAAAATCATATGAATCTTTTTACCGCAACTATTTTTTTTTCTAACTGTAGAATAGTTGTTAGCCTATAAGCCATCCTACTATCTTAGACTCAGGAATTATTTCCTGTTTAGGAAAAGTTTTCCTTGTGGCTTATTGTTTGTGCCCAGAGTCTTACCTGTCTTCTGATCTTTTTCCTATACCACATACTTAAAGTGTAGTCTTACCTAAATCAATACTTTACTGTTGGTGTTGCTGCCTATTATAGCCAAAGTGATTTATTTAAAAACAAAGTGAGAAATGCCCAGGTAATTTCATTGAGACACATCAAATCCATGGATCTAGAAGGAAGCCATGGAGCCTTACCTCTCTTCCGTCTGGCTTGGGTGAACACTGGCCTTATGTTTTCTGTTACAGAACTTGACCTACGCCAGTAGTTCTCCATCTTGGCTACACATTAAAATTGCCTGGGACCCCCTCTAGACATTTGCATTTAATTGGTCTGTTGTGCAGTCTGGGCTTTAAATGCTCCCTAGAAGATGCTAATTTGCAGCCAAGGTTGAGAATCACTGGCTAGGTTATCCATAGTGGTTTTTGGCAGGATAACCTCAAACCAGTAGTTCTCTTTGACCTAAGGTATCTTTATTGATATCCCATACATGGCTGTCAATTTAAAGCTTACAGTGGGCCAAGGCTCAGGTGGTAAAATGGATCATCCATTTGTCCTCAAGAGTAATCCTGGAGGGAGATATTGCCATCCATCCAGTTTTCCTCTCTACACCAAATACAAAGTATGCATAAGTAAGCAAAACAAATTTTCCAAGTCCCTTCTCTAGAATCCTCTTTCCTTTGTATATGTAATCTGAGTGGAGGTTTCTCAACTCTGCTAGTTTAAATACAACACTTCAATTTATTAAAAAAGCCAAGCCCAAACTGCCTAGGGTGATTTTTATTTGTAAAATAAATAGGTAGCATTGTTAAAGTTAATGGAGAAAAAAAGGATCCTGCCTGAGGTGATGGGGATACATTTGATTATTTGTTGCTTAGCCTGCCTCTAAGTGGCATTTCAGTGTCTGGTGACTTTCACTTTTCCTGGATTGTTTCTTTGTGAATGAAATGAACTAGCTAAGGCTTAAATATTTCTGAATATTATATGAAAATGTGCAATGAGTCTTTTTAGCATCTTTGTTCTAGGATGTCAAAGACCTAAACGAATAATTCCCAAATGAGGTACCAAATCTTCCATTCTTCTCACCCCAGGTAGCAAGCAAACCTTTAGTGGCTGTCACAGTTTGTTACTTGCCCCCATGGTATCCTCACACGTGGTAATGGGAAGGGGAGAACTGTTTTATTTATTACCCTTACAAAGTGAGAACCACTGTTCAGACTAGCTACCAAGTGATTTCTAACTCATGAAAGAAATTTCTATTTAAGAACAAGTTCAAATGTAGCAGTCTCTCTTCTGAGAGTATTCTGGACACCACAGAAAATTTCATTCATATATTACCTACAAGTAATTGATCGTTTGAGTTTCAAAGAGGTGGTGTGTACAAGAAGAAAAAGTAGGTCAAGGAAAAAGTTGGTTAGTGCAGAGGACTGAATTAGCATCAGACTGTGAAATTTCATTAAAGCAGCATTAAGTCCTGGCTGTTTGCTTAGCATGTAAATGTTGTATTGTCAGAAAATGCCTCCGATGCCTTAGAAAATTTGCTGAAGGCTTCCTGTGACTGGGTGGGATAGAAAAACAATACCCTTTGGGACTCCAAAAAGAGTAGCCCCTTAGGGTTTTCATACTGAAGAACTTTGTAGAGTGCTGTGAAAAATTGTTGAACTTTATGCAAACTATACTGCACTGGATTTTAAGATTTTGTAGGGGAGAATAGAGGAGGAGGATGGGGAAGTAATGGTAAAAGATAAGTACATAAACTTGTACTCTATTTTAAGCAAGGAATAAAACAAATTCCTTAACAGGAATTCTCTATCAGCATTGTGAAGTTCTGTCAAGTTCTGCCCTAATGGGTTGGCTTGCTGATTCCTCTTAAACCTCTAGAAAATCCTTTCTGAAACAGCTGAACAAATATCAGTTTGACTACAGTTTCACCATGCTGCCCCATTCCTCTACCCTCAACAAAAGAAAAGCTTTCCTAAATTACAGGCGAAAGAAATGTGTTCTATCTCAATCCATTAACTTTTTATCTACTGTGATCTGCACAGTTTTAGCCCATTGCATTATTTCGTGATCTTACAGCAGAACTTAAATGGATCTGTCATTTCATTCAGGAAGCAATGGCTTCCTTCCCCTTAAGAAATCTTAAAATCAGAACTGTCCATTTTTGCATGTCAGTCTAAGGAAATAAAGGGAGGAGCATTTAGATTTCCTGGCTCCTCATAATTTCAGAGTGGGACTCACTCATGCTCTGCCTCTGAGAGAGGAGAAAGCTGAGGGTTCAAAGATAGAAAAGTCAATGTAGCAGAAATTTGGTTTCCTTCAGATGGACATAATCTGAAAGAAATCTATCCAGCTGTTCTCTATGGTGCTTACCTGATGGGTGGCAGCTGTCCCCCGTCTACCTGTCCCTGGCACTGTGCCTTCCCACTGGTCACTGTGAAAATCAGATCACACTGGACTCAGAGGCCAGAATCCAGGACAAGTTCCCCCACCCCTTCCCATCTTGAGCCCATCAGTTCTTTGTATAGCTGATAATGTAGCATTTACTTCTCTTTGGAAACTCTGGGGGTTTTTTCCCCAAGAAATAGTAAAGCATTTAAAGGAAACTAGTCAGAAAATTAGATTCTGGTGGTAGCTATCAAATAAAGAGATCATAGGAAAATTTTACTTCTCCTCAGTTCATATTGATTGATGGCAAAGATCGTCTATGCCCGCCTCTTCCTGAGTTTTTAAAGGCTACCATAATATTTGTAAGCCTCAAACTTAGATCTAACACATTTTTTTACAACTTGCTAATTGAGGAGGATTCATAATAAAACAGACAATCAATTTCTAAAATATTGTTATCCCTGAAAGGGAAATGGAATAGAGTATTTTTAACTTTAAGAACCTACCAGTCTGTTTTTTCCCTTTGAAAAAACTAACATTTGAGATTTATGTCTTTCATCTGAAGCAATTACTCCATTAATGATAAAGATGCCCAAGAACAGTCAGTGAGCCAGGACAGCGCTCTTGCACCACTGAGGGTGCTGGACCGGCTTTGTGCATCTTATTTCCTAAGAATATCAGTTTTTATTATAACCTTAATTATAAATACCTATATGTAGGAATAGGATTTTCTCTCACCCCACCCTCCTTTAATCATTATCACTTAACTATAAACCATGACTTCCCATTATCCCCTTTTACTGAAAAAATGCACTTTAATTCCTAAGGAGAGTGACTGTTCCCAGCCCTGAAGCCAGATTACTTCAGGAGGAGAGTCAAGGAGGGAGAACTCTTGCCAGACCTTACGAAATTAACCAAATTCCTTAATGTAAACACAAATATAATGACATCTGTTTTTAAGCTGCCCCCACTTCTTGCCAAACGGAAAAAGAAACAACCATCAAATTGAAAAAAAGTTCAAAATGCCTATCCTGATTTTGGAAGTTTCACTGGGGAAAAAAAATACCTAATACATTATTTTCTCAGCTACCAAATTATCAGAAACTTCTGTGTTGTTTTGTGGGAGGCTGAGTTTTTTTGATTAAAAGTCAAATGAAAACACAAAGGCTCTAAGATATAGTCCTGATTTGTGTCATTTCTAAGTATCAGATTTGTTCTCCCTTAATTTAACAGATGTTCTCAGTCTCTCCTCCTGTGGATTCTGTCCTACCCCTGATGACAAGCCAATAGTTCTTGGTGGGGTTGCATGTCTGCTAGGAGCCCTGTCATGTTGGAGGAGGGGGGAGGGCAGGAGGGTGAGCAGAGACTGGGGTTAGGGGAGGGAGATTCAAAGAAAGAGTGAAAATATGGGTTTATATAAACATATTTAAAGCAGTTTAGCAAAAGCTTTCTCGTTGAACAGCTTTAAGAACAATGTGAATGAAATTTTAGCAACTTGGTTAGCAATCTGAAAAGTCTATTAATGTATACTTGAAATTCTGTTTGTATAAAAATGCATTTTCCTCTTTATTTTAACACTGTGTAAAAGAACATTATGCATGTGAGTGGTTTGAGAATTAAATGGTTTAATACTCAAATTTGAATCTGTCTTTTCTGTATATAGAGATTAATTTGTTTAAATTTTTGGATTTTTTTTAATGTGATGGCATACTGAGAATTCAAGCTCCCCCTGCCCTTTCTGGATGTGTACCATCTTTCAAGATCAAGTAGTAACGTATCTCCCTCTTTCATTTGCTTGACCCAGATATGGTCCCTGGGTGGAGAACAATTGAAAACATCATTTTTTCAAATGCTCCAATAGTGTCTCTATCCTTTTCCCTTTTTGCTTGTCTTCATTTCAGGTGTCACAGTCCATTGATAATTGTGAGATGGGAGTAGTTGCATTTATTTTTACTTCTATTCACAAACCAAAGTAGGAAGAGGCACAAAGAATAAGAACACTTCAGTTAACACAAGGGTTGGCTACTCTGCCCATGAAGATAATAGTGTTCAGAGGAACTTCCCTTATAAAAACCAGGAAGGGCCTGTTGGCCTTGAAGGTCACTCTGTTGGGGTTCAGAGAGCGGCCAGCAATCAAGACGACACTGCTCGCTGCTGCTTCACTGCCTTCCTCATTTACCTGCAGATCACATAGGAAGCAAAACTGCTACATTAGCCTCTCTGCAGTTCATTATTGGCAGGTAAATCATCCACAAACAGAGCAATTCCCCAAAAGGCTGCTTTCCAGTAAAAAGTACAGGTGAGTCAGGTTGGGTTCCCTCCAAAACCCTACTTTACTCATTCTTTCATCCAGCGAATGTAAGGCACCTAATGCATAAACCCGAAATCTGTGCACAGATTGTCACATTTCTGGCTGGCACCATTGTACATGGTGTTACAGAGGGTTTTTTTTTTTTTCTTTTTGGTACAAGCTGCTAAAAGAGATTTTGACTCAAGATCAGAACTCTATAATTGAAATAGTTTTACTCTTGGAGCATAAGGGTCCCGGATACAACTACTGCCAACAGCCACTCAGGACCTAGGGCCTATGAAAAGAGGAGGGCCCCTCTGGCTGGATGAGATGAGTTTTTCTTGGAGTAGTAGACTGAAGCAACAATATTTGAACTTAGCTGATAAACAGAATTGCCACAGGTCTAGAAGGAGACACCCTCAAGAAATTTTGCCTAGGGACCCAGAAAATCACTGAAACTCCATTTCTGCCTCTTAAGAAAAGCACTTCAGATCCCTGAGCTTTGTGGAGTTGGTTAATGATGTTTCCTTCCTCCCTCACGCCTTCCCTTCCTTCCTTCTTTCTTCCTTACCCTATATTTTTCCATATTATCTATTTCATGCTCATTTTAGGACTAAATTTATGAGCAGACTAGAGCTTTTTCATGATTCAAATCAGGTTCTGGTATTTAATGCTTCTCGGGAGATCAACAATCAGTTGGGCACCTGTTTATTATAGGTTCCTAAGGTTTTTAAGGAAAAGAACTTTGTTCCAGTAGTCCTGGAGGGATTATGCATCATTGTTTAGCTCAGGTGGGTAAAATGAATCCAGACCTCTGCTTCTGCCTAATAGTACCTCAAAGGCTTCAAGGAGATCTGCGATGACCACTTCCAATTGGGCTACTCACAAGAGGATTTACAATGAAAGTTAAAACCCTGAGGACTCAACTTCCCTTGCAGTCATCCTAACTGTTCGTTCTTCTAAAAAAAAAAAAGCCCACATGGAAGAAGGTAAAAACAGTGTCCTTTTTTAACTTCCAAACCATTAATCTAGTACTCATGTAAAATGCCTTGTTCTGAGATACATCCTTGTACTCTTGCTGTTGTCCTACAGGTCATTGCCATCATTGTCCTATAGATTCTGTATCCACACTGAGGATTTGGGAACCTAGCCTTCCTGTCCACCCCAAGTCCTGCTACCATTTGACCTAGACAATTAAAATATCTTGGTAGGAGACCCATTCAACACCCTACCCTCCCATTTTTCTCTTCTCATCCAAACCAATGAGCATTACCTTCATTCTATTTAAGCAAACCAGTCCCATGGCTACACCTTGGACTTGCCATCTCTCAGAACTGCTCTGCATCATTTTCTTAGACTATACCCTTCTGTTCTTTCAAGCTATCACATTTCCTCACTCCCATTGAAATTAATCTGACTTCCTCATGTCCCTTGACCCCTCCAGTTTCCTCCAAACCAAACATTTCCCACTGAGCTTGGGCCCTGGAACCACATTTACTAGCACCGTGTTCTGCATCCTTTGACTACAATCTTCTTTGCAATTTCCTCAGTCCCATGAACTTCTCTAGCTCCTTTCCCTTGCAGCCTGGCTCCTGCAAAGAATAGTCTACGCCAGTAATTCCAAGATCTCATTGTGCATCAGCATCCTCTGAGAAGCTTTATAAATTTTCAGATTCTCAGGACCGATCCCAGAATCTCCAAAGATGAAACTTCTGAGATGACTAATGTCCATAGTTTAGCATTTGAGAACCAGAAGTTCCATAGGCTGGACGTAGCTAATACTCTAACACAGGGTTCCATGCACATCTCAGTTGGGGGAACACTAGGTTAACAATATTCAACTGTTTTCCTCACTGTGGGACTTCCCAGACCTCAGCATGCCAGCAGGTCTTGTTACTCTCCGAAGAAGAGGATATACATTTATTTGACCACGTAACTTTGTTTCTTGTAGTGTAGTCTAGTGCTCTAGTCCTCCAGAACACGCTTTAAGACACTGATCCACACTCACCAGTTCCCCTTTCTTACCTTCCCTTTGCACGTGCCCACCCCATTCTGTCCTCAGGGAAAGTAAACCGGTCACTCTCCGGTCTCCTTACTAAATGCTCTTTCCATTCTCTTAAAACTCCTCCCTGGGTTTCCATGACCTCATGCTCTCCTGGTTCTCCTCCTCTGAACTCCTTCTTAGTGGCCTTTGCTGGCTCCTTTGCCTACGTCACCCTCCTCCAAATGTCTGTGTTCCCACTTGACCAGCAGCAAGAGAGGGAGTGGAGGAGAGGGTAGAACAACCGGACCGTGAGTGTTTCAGGGGAGGGCTGTAGCATCCTCATGGAGGAGAGGGCTACCGATCTGGGAAGTGATGGGCACTAGAAACATGCCTTTCCCGCAGTTGTGTCCTGCTGTGCATGCATCTGCCACCTATACCCTAGAAGCGAGTGGAGTAAGAACTCAAAAGTTATAAATCTCACAAGATACTGCTGTACTGAATAATAAGAAAAGCAGCATGGGAAGAGCCAGGGGAGGGAGGTGTACTCACCTCAAGAAACGCTTTATGGAATGCATCTGAGACATAGAGGTCGGTCCGGCCTTCTGCAACAATACCTGGAAGGAAAAGCAAAGAAGGCTCTGTGAAATGGGAGAAAGTTGGCTTCAACCCACAGACAGGAATTTAGTTTGAATTAAGAGGTCCTTTGGGGCTTTTTTGGAAAATAGAAGAAATCCTGGATCTTCACCTAATGATACCCCCCACAATGAATATACGTTGAAAATAATAAAGTACTTTGGACCTGTTCAGACTGACACCTGTGAATTTAGTGTCAGGCTTCAGTTCTTTGAGGCTGTGGGGAGGACAGGACTCTGTCCTTGAAGAAAAACTCACTGCATGTAGTAGGAACATCTTTCTTTCCGGTTCAGCAACAGTTTTAGTTTTCAGAACGAGTTTAAAAACAGCCCAAATAAGGATAAATCCAATTCCCTAACATCGTAAACATCTTTTTTACAAAGATATTTTATTGCCTATTTTTAATGCCAACTGAAGTATCACAACTGGGAAAAGGTTGGCTATATCTATCCCCAGTGATCTTAAGGAAAGCACATGAGCCCTTTGGAATGTCAGACGAAAGACTATTCATTAAATGTCAGGCCTGTTCTGTAGGACCCACATGTCCCCAGCTCTTAATATGTCTCTTTGCTCTCTATTCCAATGCCTTTTCAAATTCTTCTCCACCTGGTCCCATCTCCTGTCAGATGCAGACTCATAGGGTACCAGTGCTGGTTGGGCCCACAGAGATCCAAGAGCAAACTCCTGCTTTTACAGAAGAGGAAACTGAGGCCTCGAAAGGGAAAGGGATTTCCACAAGTTAGCAGTAGAACCCAGATCAGAATCCAGGTGTCCTGACTTGTTGCTCTTTTTTGTTTTTTCTCCAACTCTTCCAATTTTGGTCAGACTGCCTTGGAGGTAGAGATAGGAGGAAACGCCTTCTTATACTAACCTGGGAGTCTGGACTTTTCAGGGCTGAACAGATCAACAAGGCCCATGTCTTGCAGCCGCTCCTTCAAGCTGAAGCCATCCTCGATGCGGAAGCGGGGCATGTGGACCACCAGCATCACCTCCTCCAACTCATCCAGCCACTCCTGCAGCACCTCTGGGGTGAGCTCCTGCTCCACCTTGGCCAGGCTCTTCTCAGGCTTGGGCAGGACAAGCACCATGGTGATGTCATCACCTTTGAAGGGCAACTCAAGCACCTGGGTGCCTTCAGCCACACGCCTATAGCGGAACTTGCTTTCCTGGTACATCATAGATGCTGGACAAGTCTCTCCATCAGCCTTGTGGAACAGCTCTTCCCTTGTATTCTCAGGGCTGAACTTTGACTTCCACAGGCCCTGAAAGAAGACACCAAGTCGGAGAATCACAAAGCAAGAACAAAACATCCCTAGGAGAATATTTATCGACACAGGACACATTCACATCATATTACTGCATTAATGTATAATTATTAGGAAAAAAGATTGGAGGGATATGCATGAAAAGGTTAATGATGACTATGTCAGAGTAATGGAATTATGAGTGGGTTTTTTTCTGTGTACTTTTCTGTATTTCCCAGATTTTCAGCAGTGGATATTTGCTATTATAATCAGCAAAATAAAAACTAAAACCAAGAACAACCTATATGCCTCTTTGCAAGTCTCTTCTTGAGTTTAAATCTAATTGCCTTTTGCTGTCTGCCTCCCACCAGCCTCTTTTCCAAGAGGCAACCCACAAAGTTCT
Source organism: Lemur catta (assembly GCF_020740605.2). NCBI lineage: Eukaryota > Metazoa > Chordata > Mammalia > Primates > Lemuridae > Lemur > Lemur catta. Next base: position 41,400,943 of record NC_059130.1, on the reverse strand, counting down.
GGGCTCTGCCTCTGAGGATAAAAGCCAGACACAGGTAACAATCCCAGGGGGTCATCTGGAAGCCCTGCCAGGCAGAGGATGAGTCCTGACTGACTTCCTGCTCAGAGTGGGAGGGACTCCTGGATAAAAGGCTTTTGAAAATTATCATTTCTGATCACTTTCTGGCTCTCTGATTTTGGGACAAGTCATTTAACTCTTGTGAGTGGTGTTTTCTCATCTGTAAAATTAGGAGCTGGTGATAGCTGATATTTATAGAATGTTCACTGTGCACCAGGCCCTACTCTGAGCATTTTACATGCATCAACTTATTCAATCTCCTCGGTAATCCTATGAAGTAGCTGTACCATTGTTACCATTTCATAGATGCAGAAATTTGGGCAGAGGAAGGTCTTAGGTAACTCACCCAAGTTCACACACTTGGAAATGGAAGAGCCAGGATTTAAAACTAAGTAAACTGTCCAAGTGGCCCAAGGTCTCATTTGTGAGTTGTGAGGCTCAAGAGGGCTAACAAATGGCAAATTGTTCTGCAAACTATAAAGGGCAATGCACACTGTGGAAACACAATCAACTCTATTCTTGAGGAGAGGGAACCCTGATGATAGCAGTGACTGGCTAATGCCCTGGGCCATGTGGGAGGGAAGAATGCATATGGAGCCCGAGCCAGGATGGGCACAAGATGCCACAGTTCCACCTGCCTTAGACTGGTGGTCCTCCTGATGTCAGTGACCTGTTTATTCCCTCTGCTTTCTTCCTTCTCCTTCCCAAATGGAACCAAGTTGAAAGAGTCTTTCGAGCTCTCCCTCTGAGGAAGACAAGGCCATCTGCATGGTCAAATAACAGGGATTCTGCCAAGTCTGTCTGAGGTGAGCCTGGCACCTGGAGGTTCGGAGGCTTCAGGCAAGGGGAACTTTGAGTCACTGTAGAAGCTGCTCCGGATGATGGGAAAATCTCAGCACTGAGGACTGTCAATAGACTCTGTCATTTTGTCCTAGTTTTCAAAATGGAGTTAACTGGACAGCAAAAATCGTCACACATATATGAAAGTTTATCACCACGCATACCTTGCAGCTGGGTGTGCTGGGTTTGTGTGTGTGCACATTCTTCCCCAAGCCTGGGGACACTACCGGGCCCCCTTGGACCTCAGCCCAGCAGCCATAGCTCTAAAGGTTCTGGGCTCTCTGCAGATGTATATGTCTGCCCAGACGATGCATGGACCATTTCTCAGAAGGGATCTATGTACACATATCCGATGGTGTGAAAGAGGGCAAGCCAAAGAGCAAGAGGAAGGCCCAAGGTCTCTCCGGGGACGTTTTGAGTACCTTGAAGTAAATGGTGTTAACCAGCACCAGAAGAGTGAGCTCGTCGATGGCTCCTGCAGGAATGACGTCAGTGATGCGGCCTTCTGTCTTATTGGACACCCATTCATTGATGGTCACTCTGGATTGCTCTGCATTTTCCTGAGGAGAACAGGAGACAAACCTACCCACCTGTGCTATTTAACTGGCTCCTCCATTTCCCCATACAGCATTTTATTTTGCTCACCACCCCTCTGCCCTTTCCCGCTGTTTGATTAAGAAGCCATCGCTCTAACTCAAACTGGGGAAACCTTGCATATCTAACATGGCGCCGTGAGTCTCTCATATAATTAATAAACAGTATCAGAAGAAAAAAGGGGAAAAAAGTAGAAATAGGAAAAAATAAAGAACTGGAAGGAAGAAATGAGAAAACGGTCTGGGAAAAAGAAGATAAAATATTATCTTCTCCGACTTTGGAAAACCTGAGCTCACGAAGGTAGAGTTTCCAAAACATGTTCCATGGAAAGCTATGGATGATGGTGGGGGTGGTGGGTTGGGAGGAGGAGGGAAATGCCCATGGGGTCAAATAGGTTTGAGAAATTCTGATTGAAACAAGCCAATAGATTTTTCTGTCACAGAACTTCTCGGAACACTTGTTAGGCTTGTGTGCTTCATAAGTCTCCAAGAGGAGAATATAACATGTATCATATACCAATTTTATTTGACCATGCTGTTTAAATAAGATACCTTACAGGACTGGCATCTTCAGAATACCTTTTGGTATATATTTGAGGTGGATGAATGAAATGAAGAATTGATTGTTTACACAAGGCTTTAAGAGCAGCCACTACAATCTGGGGTGGAGACACTACTGATATCTCAGGTTTCAAATAAGAATAAGTATCCCAGGGGGTCTGACTTGCAGGCAGCCCTCTACCAGTCTTCAGCTAGCATAGCAGTGTCGATGTGGACCCTGTTTTTCTGGGTAGAGAGGAAGAACTCTGAGGTCAGGAATAACATCTACAACTCACCTTGAAGTTCAGGGGCTGGAGCTTGGCTCCATATACCACCTCACTGATGTCCTGGTAGGTCTCATTGAAGATAAGGGATTTTTCTCCAAAAAGGCGGTTTGCTGATACCAACTTGGAGGATTTGTTGGCTTTTCTATAGAGTCGGCAGTTCAGTTTGGCAAAGAAGAAGTGGATCTGATCAGATGTTTTCTCAGATATGGTATCAAATTTAAATACCTGCAGAAGTCAAAAGAAAATGGTTGTGGGTGTGGCGGGTGGCTCTGCTCACGTGGGTGGTGAGCACGGTGCCCACCGCCCCTGACCAGTGGTAGCCAGTCAGGGTGCGCTCCTGCAAGCACAGTGCCTGGCCCAGCATTAATGTTCAGCTCATGTGTTTTAAATGAATAGATGGATAAAAGAAGAATGAAAGGTAGGAAGGATGAAGGGACAAAGAAAGAGACTGGGAAGCCGTCTCACGTCTTTAAAGGGCTCTAGACCAATGCACAGACGTCTTCCAGCTGGAATGGGGAAAGTCCTCTTAGTGATTCTGGACAGAGAGGGGAGTCAGGACAATCTCCCTTGTTGTGAGGGACATAAAGTTTGTTACACTTTATGGTGTCTGCTGGGGCCAGCTGCTGTTGGGGATACTGGTGGTGGAGGTGGTGGAGGTGAGAAAGGAAAAGAGTGATTCCATCAGCAAGGGATTAAACAGTCCAGAATAAGAGTCTCAGGGTTGAAAAGGACTTAAAGATCCTCTATGCTCCTCTCAGCCTTTGAAGCTGTAACCCTGCCCCATCCCCAAGGCAAAAAGGGTGTGGCTACTCCCTCCCTCCCTTCCATTCTCTTTCCTCAGGTAACTAAAGGCCTTTTGGTTTTATCTGTTCTCTCTGCTTCTGGTTTTCCTGATTTTATGCCAGTATGTATTTCTTCTGGGGGAGGATCACGCTTTTGACCAGAAGGCTGGTGCTGAGTTTCTCTTTTCTCCAGGGAGATGCAGTCCCGCCCACTTGTCCAGTGCGTGGCGTCGTGTATTGAAAGATTCTGTAGAGAGGAGAGCCTAAAGGACATGCTTGCTTTGGAAACAGTGTTCTGTTTCTGTTCTTATAGGAAGGGTCGCATTTACAATCTCAGTTTGGCACAGAGACATGGGGGATATGGAAGGGCTTTGAGATCAACGCCATACAGAGGACCGAAGGGCAGGGAGAAGGCAATATTAAGTGTCTCAAGAGTTTCTAAAGCTACAGTTTTCTTTGGAGTGAACTGGCTTAATTCATCCCAGAAGACTGAGCAAAGGTGATGAAGTTCAATGAAACTGGCCGCTAGCATGGAGGGAAATCCTCCTAAGATCCACAGACCTTAGCGTCTGCGACTCAAGTACGCACTGTGTACCACGCACGCTGAAGGCCTTCTACCTCTCTACTGATTGTCTTTGCTTCCAAAGCATGATCCAACCCGAAGAAAGACTGCCAGACACCCAAGGCCAGGGCAGATTAGGGAGCTAGTGTTTCCATCCGAGACTTATTATAGTGGTGTTAATGGCTACTTAATTCATGGCATTTCTTCCTATCATGCCCCACTTCCCTCCCACAAAAAAAGGGGGGCAGGGAAAACAAGTCACTGATCAGAAATGATCAATACTTCCCAGAGCCAGAAAATGCTCTCACATTCTTCAGGCTTCTCTTGGCTTCTCTGGACCCCAGGTCTTAATATAGAGCCCTAGAATCTGTACCTGCCAGAGCCCACATGCCTGAGGTCCCCAGAGGGGAAGTTCCCTTTTCCTGTGTTTTAACGAATACACGTATGAATGAAAGAACAACTAAAATGAGAAGTTGGAAGAGACACAGGCCTTCTTCTCCCATTTTAAGGTAGCCCAAGTGATTTAAAAAGCAGACAGCCAGGTAGGAATTCCTTGCCTAATTTTTTTAAAAATTGGCTTTCAGAGGGCATCATAACCCACAATAAGCTCTCCTGGTGGCCTGGAGTGTTGGGTTAGGAGTCGCTGGACCTATGGAAGCCTGAAGGACAGTCCTAGCAAGTTAGACGGAAGGTCTTTGGATTGTACCTCCATCAGCTGCTTGAGGGTGTCGTTACAGGCACCCAGCTTGGTCATAGCAAAAGCCGTGGAGATACTCAGGGGTGACAGGAAAATGTTGTCGTTGTCATTCTTGGAGTCTGCCAGGTGCTGATAGAAGGTGGTGGCAAAGCGGGAATTGGCCTTGGATAATTCCCAGACCCGCCGGTTGGTGGCCTCAGGGATCTTCTGCTCTGAGCCCTCATCCTCAGTTGCCTTCTTCTCTGGGGAGCGGTAAATGCACATGGGATTCATGGGAATGTCCCGGGGCTTGGCTGTGCAGATGTCCTCCACAGGGATCCCATGACAGGTCACACAGCCCCAGAGGCCAATGAGCAGCAAGGGGAGAAGACAAACCTTCCTACAAGGGGACAGAATGCCGAGTTAAGCTAGGCTGGGAGACACTCTATCCCCACTGCCCCCAGACTTGCCTCAGGATACCACAGGTGTGGCCAGGAGGAGAGCTAACGCCTTTGAACCACGTACAAGGGCCCAGGACAAGTCCAGTCCTAGACTCCTTGCAAGTAGATCGTCCCACTTGCTTGGACATAGTCATGTTGAGATGAGAATCAACTGATTGAAGCCAGAAGTATTGTGTGCTCAAGGCCCCATGCTGGGGAAGTGAAGAATGCAAAGCTTCCTATTGGTAAGCAGAACACGTACACATGAAAACTAGTCAGGAGACGTCAGTGTCCCATAAAGAGTTAGGGCAGTAGGGGGAGACCTCCTAATTGTATGGCATTTAACCTGCTCGTAAAGGATGGGGAGGATTTTGATTGATGCAGCAGAGGTTTCAGCAATACAAGAAGCATAGGAAGGAATGAGAAGAGCAAAGGCAACATTTATGTGCTGAAGATTTCCAAATCGCTAGCTCTAACTCTGATCCTTCTACTGAGCTCCAGACTGATTGTTTGCTGGAATTCCACCTGGAAGTTCTGCACGTTCCTTGGTGAAATATGACCAGACTGAACTAGTAATTCTTACCCACACACTTGCTTTTCTTCTGTGTCCTCCACCTCAGTGAAGGGCTCCTCATGCACCTGGCATCTGGTCCAGAAGCCTGGGAGCCACCCTGGATCCCTCTCTCCCACCCTTCTCATTCAGTCAAACCCCAGATTTGATTAATTCTGCTTCCTTGTTCTCCCACCATTTATTGCCACTGCCTAAGTTCAGGCCCTCATCCTTTTTTTTTTTTTTTGAAACAGAGTCTCGCTTTGTTGCCCGGGCTAGAGTGAGTGCCATGGCGTCAGCCTAGCTCACAGCAACCTCAAACTCCTGGGCTTAAGCGATCCTACTGCCTCAGCCTCCCGAGTAGCTGGGACTACAGGCATGCGCCACCATGCCCGGCTAATGTTTTTCTATATCTATTTTAGTTGGTCAGATAATTTCTTCCTATTTTTAGTAGAGATGGGGGTCTCGCTCTTGCTCAGGCTGGTCTCGAACTCCTGACCTGGAGCGATCCGCCCACCTCAGCCTCCCAGAGTGCTAGGATTACAGGCGTGAGCCACCACGCCTGGCTGCCTCATCCCTTTTTGCCTGCAATTTTTAGTAGCTTCTAACATGGCTTCATTAAAGGTAAATGAAGCTAATCTTTTTAATGAGATAGTGAGATTGGTAAATTAGGAGAATTGGGACACCCAGTGAAGCCAACGAAGTGATAATGTCTCTCATAATGCCTGTAATCCCGGCTACTCAGGAAGCTGAGGTGGGAAAATTGCTTGAGCCCAGGAGTTTGAGACCAGCCTGGGCAACATAGCAAGACTGGAAAAGAAAAATCTCTTGTAATATTTTTTGTAGATAGATAGGGTGGCCAAGGGCTTCCCCTGGCTGGTTTGCAGTCCCTGGGTGTAGAGAAGGGAGTCTGTCTGTGGGTACTGAGTTTTCTCAGTCTTCCGGCAGCAAAAGACTCACTGAGGTGGCCTGCTGGGCACGTGTGGGGCTGGCTGGAAGCTGGGGGCAGCCAAGGGGGCTTGTCTTCTTGCGTGGTCTGAGGCCAGCTCTGAGCCGTGTCAAGAGCAGAGGCGCAGAGTGGAAGAGAAGCGGAGGCATTGAGGGAGATACAGGAGCCGGGATGAAGGAGAGAGGGGACCTGCCATTCACTTCCCCAGCTCCATTGCCTTCTGTTTCCCACTTTATCCTCGGCTACACTCGGAAATACAAGTGGAGGCTGAGGCCCTGGGAGCTCTGTTAAGCACAAAGAAAAACCAAGCTGGTCAGCCACCACCACTCTCTAGCCTCCTGTGACAACCCAGATCGAGCAGGGAGTGAGTGTGGGGTTGAGGGAGGAGCAAGTCTCACTGTGAGAAAAGGGAACAGGGCTTAGGCCCTTTAGTCAAAGGTCACTGAGACCTTGAGGGGGGCGGGGAGGGGGACAACCTAGTGGAAGGAGCAAAGCAGGAGACAGGAGGTCTTCACAGGTTAAAGCTGCCCCTCTTCAGCTGTATGGCGGGCTCTGGGACTCCCCTTGGAGCGTGCCCTGGCTGCTGTGAGCCCCAGAGCTCTGCAGCATCTTTCAAGGGAAGACATCCTCCTGGTTTCTCAGGCTAACTAAGGGTCTAAGGTGTGGCTTAGGGAAGGCCTTACCCCAAGGTGGGGGGCGGGAGGGTGGGCGCTTGAATGACGTCTTTGGCATAACTTTGACAGGGAGAGGGCCTGCGAAGGCAAAGCGCGCCCCTTACCTCCTTCCAGCGGCGCCAGCTCCTACCCCACTGGAATACATGGCTGCTAATCTTCCACGGCCGGGCAAGTGCAGATGGTGTGGTCTGAGGCAATCCCTCTGAAAACTGGTTCTTTCCTCTAAATCTGACTGAGGTTCCAGAGTGGGGGAGGGAGCTGGTCAGGAGAGGAGAACTGAGGTCAAAGGCCGATGACCAGTTCCCAGGGTTAAGCAAAGTGTAGAGCCCAGTGTTGTTTAGTTAGCAGAGAAGTTCTAAAGTTCAGTCGGGCCTAGGGAAAGCAGGACCCACCTTTCCTGCCCACACTCCTTCATTCTCCTCTTCACCTTTATAGACACGGAAAAGGAGAACATGTTCATAAAGTCAAACTTGGTTAGAAAATACCTGACTGAGGAGAGAGCAAGAGAGTGAGAGAGAGCAAGAGCGAGAGGAGCAAGCTTTTGAGAGCCAAGGTGTCCCTCCTGGCCGAGACCAGGACACAAGATGTTACACCTGTGGCCCACAGACGGACCCACTCCCCAGTCAGCTCTGAAGTGATGGGATGGGGACACAAGCAGGGTCCTCAAGGTGCAGGCCAAGAGTGAGCTGGGTGGGAGATACTTGGCACAATTCTATTGGGGGATCAGGAGACAGAGTGTGGGGCAGGTAAAAAAACATACATACAACTGCTGAAATAAAAACAAGCTAAATTATGTTTGTGTGTATTGCTATTATTACTAGTTATTAGGGAGACGATGTCAATTCAAACTAATGGGGATAAAGGGAAGATTGATTTATATTTCCCTCTTCCTAAATAGCCAAAAACAATACCACAAGGATTGCTGTCACAGGACACAAGAACGCTGCCTTCGGGGTGATCCAGGACTCCACGAAGCTGCTGTTGCAGTCATAGGAATTTTAGAGAATTCTTTAGTCATTTCACTGGAAATCCCCATCTGTACTAAAGCCATGTGTAGGTTCTTGGCTGATTCAGACCCTGGACACTTTGAGGACCCCTATATGCAGTGTGAACAGTTGTCAGGAGCTGTCCCAAAGGGCCCCAGAATGCTCAGAGGCTCATCAGTCACCCTAGATAAAAGACAATTGAAAAGTCTCCAGTTCAGCCACTTGTGTTCAACAAACACAAGAATGCCACCTGTGCCAGCAAGCATGGTTCCCAGGGCTGGCATTCCATTCAGGAGAGATACACAAAGAATCAGTATATACAAAATAAAAATATAACATGTCAGTTGGATGTTAATATGGGCCATGGAGAAAACTAGAGCAGGGCATGGACGGAAAGCGATGGGTGGAGGTGGGGAGGGCACCACTGGAGAAAGGGTGGTAGGAAAGACCTCCCTAATGAGTTAACATTAAGAGAACAGAATGAAATGAGGAGGGAGCCACCTAAATACCTTCAGGAAGAGCTGTCCATATAGAAGAAACAGAAAATACAAAGATCATGAGATGGGAACATGCTATTGAGACCTATTGTTCCCGCCTGCGGGAGTTGTGAGGCTTGTGCCCTACAAAGAAGAACCCTGGAGAAGGGTAGATGAGGGGGCCCTGCAGAAGGGGTGCAGGTGATCTGGCGAACACCTGCAGGAAAAGATAAGGCTGCAGATGCTACCTGGCCAAGGGGTTAAGAGCTATAACATCAGTTGCTGGGTTTACCTTGTTCATCCATTCACTGAGCCATAGGAAGAAAACATTTAATAAATGCCTGTATGTACCAGGCATGGTGCTGGACCTGGGGATACGAAGATGAATCTGCCCTTGAGGTGTTCAGTGCTTCATTAGGAGTGCCCAGACATGAAGATAAACATCCCAACCAATGCCACTGGTCACGTGACTGTAGTGTCTGTTAGGGAAGGGGAAGGGCGTGCAGGAGGGCCTGTCAGTGGAGCTGGGGCAGGGGGTGGGAGGACAGGGATGATGATGAGTTCAATGTTGTAAGAACTTTGCAAGACTGAGACTTAAAAATTTTTATGTTGAAATAATTCTAGACAGAAAAGTTTAAAAAATAGTACAAATATTCTTTTGTACCCTTCACCTATATTCCCCAAGTGTTACCATTTTACCATGTTTGTTTTTCATTCTCTCTTTATGATATATATATATATACACACACAAAAATGATTTTTCTGTACTGTTTGAAAGTTGCAGATATATGCCCCTTCACCCCTAAATAGTGTAAAGTTCCTAAAAACAAGGATATTGCCTTATATGATCACAGTATGATGATCAAAGTCAGGAAATTAATATTGCTGTTTATTTTCAAATACAGTACTATTTTCAAATCTATAAGCTTTATTCTAATGTTGCCAATCAACCCATTCCTGTTCTTTAAAGCAGTGGTTTTCCAACTTCTTGGTCTCAGAATCCCCCCTTTTATTTTTCCAGACAGGGTCTCACTGTGTCACCCAGGCTAGAGTGCAGGGGTGTCATCATAGCTCACAGCAACCTCAAACTCCTACCTCAAGCAATCCTCCTGCCTCAGGCTCTTGATTAGCTGGGATGACAGGAGCACACTGCCACATCCGTCTAATTTTTCTATTTTTAGTAGAGACGGGGTCTCACTCTTGCTCAGGCTGGTCTCTAACTCCCGGCCTCAAGTGATCCTCCCACCTCGGCCTCCCAAAGTGCTTGGATTATAGGCGCGAATCACCACGCCTGGCCCCAGCTGTTTTTCTTGAGGCAAGACTTATAGCATGCCACCATCTGGTTATCTTCTGGATAGTCTCTACCAAGTTTGTTCATAACTTCCTTAAAACCCAGGGCCCAGAAACAAACACAGGGGAGACCACCTTTTTCTCTGTCTATCCATATTTTATTAGAACATATTTGTCTCTGATGCACCTTCCAAATGAGCATACTCACAGCATGGCCTGGGCATCCGTCATACTGGCTCTTTCTTTTTCGGTAGCGGAGTCTACACGTCACATGATGAAAACGAGGCTGTCTAAGCCCTGGAAGTTATCAGCCCAGGCATTCTTTGCCTCTCACTTCTTGAACCTACCATCTTTGGGAAACAGATCCTATGCTCTGAAAGAAAAGGACCTAACCACTTTTACTGACCAAGGAGTAACTGCCTTGCTCTGTCTTATTCAACGCTGCCGTCAGTGGCTTGGAGGAAGACGCAGTCAGGAAATAGTCTGGGGAGAGTAGGCCGGCAACCACAGCTGTGCTCCGCCGCACCACCCCCAGGCTGCTTCACTCCCTGCTCCAAGAGGTCTCCCACGAGTTCTGGTTAGTCTTTGGGAGTCTTTACTACCAGCCTAGTCTCTGACACTTACTACACACGACTCCCCTTAGCTGCCGCTATTAACAGATTTGGATGATCCCAAATCCCTTTCCTCTAGGTTCACCTTAGACTGGTTTGACTGGGAAAGGAAAAAGAGCCTGTATGCTGGGCAAATTCATTTGTGACTCTGTGTGTGTGTGTGTGTGTGTGTATGTGTTTACACACACATAAGTATGCTATAAAGTGTTTTAATAATTGTGTTTATTTAAATATGAAACAAATATTATATTTCTAATCAAGACAGGATCTCTCTTGCTCTGTTGCCCAGTCTGGAGTGCAGTGGTGCAATCACAGCTCACTGCAACCTCCAACTCCCAGGTTTAAGCAATCCTCCCACCTCAGCCTCCCAAGTAGCTAGGACTACAGGTGTGTGCCACCATGCCAAGCTATTTTTTAGTTTTCTGTAGAGATGAGGTCTCCCTATGTTGTCCAGCTGGTCTTGAACTCCTGGCCTCAAGCAAGCCTCTTGCCTCAGCTTCCCAGAGTGCACCACTGCACCCCCCCCCCCAAATTATTAATAGCTTTTTCATGAAAACGTCTAATCATTTCTGGAAGTGGAAGCAGATGTCTTAAGAACTTTGCTCAGGTAAAAATTAGTTCTTGAAGAGGATTCCCTATGTCTGTGTGTCACTGTTTTTTTCCATTCTGAGTTGAAACAAGATTGGAAGGAGCTCACAGGTACTCCCTGTGCTTTGCTGCTTTAGGGGTGGATAAGATGAAACAGAGAGGAAAGAATGTAGCATTTGATCACCCTCTCCGTTTTAGTACTTCTTTCGAGGTCATTAATACAATTCCTCCTTCCTTAGCCCTGCCTCTCGTCTCACTAGGAACTTCTATGAGCAGGTAATTCAGCTGGTCCTTGTCCCTTGCCTCATATCCTGGGCTGTTCTGTTCTTTTCTTTGGACTCAAGAGTAAGACCTTGGCAGGGAACAAATAGCAGGGCCCAGCTCCTGCTGTGGTTACTGAGTAACTCAAAGCTTAACCCTTCCATGTAAATCTGGCAAAATATCTAGCACAAAAAAACAAAGAGTGTCCAACTCCCCTGGGATCCCAGTTTACCAGGCTAACATGACATTTTAATTAAGGTAAAAATAGAAAGTTTATAAAAATAAATCCTACATTATCATTTGGCAGCTTTTAGCTGAGACTCAAAGCATCTCACTGGAATTTATCCAAATCCTCATGGCTCAGTTTTGGCTTCAACCGAATCAAAACAGCAAATATTTATTGAACATGTCCAGTGCACACGGCACTGGGCCTTGAATGTACCAAGTACTCAATAAACATTTGTGTTTGAAGAAATCCAGGTCCAGAGTAGTTTTGTTAACTTATTAAGCAGGAAATACAGTACTTTAAATTCCTCTCAAATGGAAAACTAAGATTAACAAGGAAGGTAAAAATGCTTATCCAGAGGAATTGACACCTTGTATGAACAGAAACACTAAGCCAGGGTATTGTTGGGAGGTCGAGCAAGAGAGTTGCATGGGGCCAATGCTTGTTTGCTTGTACATTAGTTCAGGAAGGTGTAGATGGTGAAAGAGAAAGAGAGGAGAACAGACAGAGCACAGAGCCAGAGGTAGTAGGAGCATGTTCCCTGGAGAGAGAGAAAATGGTTCAGGCAGATCAACAAGCGACAGGAAGAAACTCATGGTAAAGCTAGGCCAAGAATGTTTTGGTAAGTCCAGATCAGTTGTGTGACTGGTGCCTCTTTGCCCACGTCTTCCAAGGGCTGCTCTAGCAAAATTTGACCAAGTTCATTTGAGGGGTGAGGTGGAAATGGGTTTGGATTACAATCCCAAAAAACACAATCCTGAACATTGAAATCCCTAAAGTCTAAATTTCTAATATCTAAAATAGTGAAAATCACAATCACAGGATATAGTTGCATCATGTTAGGTGGAACTATTACCTTGTTATCGTCTGTATTTGGAAATTAAGTATGGTTTAAGGATTAAGTATGGGTGTCAAGTTGACTAAGGGTGGACTGAATTCTAGGTGTCAACTTGATTGGATTAAGGAATACCCAGAAACCTAAGAAAGCATTATTTTGGGTGTGTCTGTGAGGGTGTTTCCAGAGATTAGTGTGTGAATCTGAATGGAATGGGTGAAGAAGATCTGCACTCAAGTTTGGCAGGCACCATCCAATCGGCCAGGCGTGCAGAAAAAACACAGGAGGCAACCTGTTCTCTAAGAGCTGGGTCAGACTTTTCTTCTGCTTCCTTGGACATCAGAACTCCAGCCTCACCGGCCTTTGGACTCCAAGACTTAAAGCAATAGCTCCCTGGGTCCTGAGGTTGCCAAGGACTGAGTTACACCGTCAGTTTCCCTAGTTCTAAACATAAAAAACGTTTAAGCTTCCTCAATAAATGAAGAGGTGTCCTTTTTGTACATCTGCAACTGTGAAAGATAAAATTTAGTGGTATCTTAGCCCTTTGGGCAACTGCATATGCAGTGGTGACACACTGTGGTTTTGATTGATCTCATCGGAGTTGTCCCTCACAGTATGTCAGACAACTAACTGGTCATAGAGCTGGGCGCAGTTACCAACTTTCAGCTTTTTGACTTATTTATGAATACAGTTCGTCTGTTCGTAACTGTTATACCCTGGTGACTGTCATTAGTATACCTGAGTGCTTATGCTTGCAAAAATGTTATCACTGCTTATTTTCCCGTGGAAATTGGTCTATAAAATATTGCCATGTTTTCAGGTTTCTCAAACAACCCCCTTTAAAAATGTAAATAAATGCCTTTTAAAGAACTTCTAAAATTATATTTTCCAGAATTATATTTTTCGGATTTTGATCTTTAAGGGTTTCAACATTTGGGATTATGGCATCCAGGATTGTGTCTTTTGAGATTATGATTGGCTCTCAAGAGGCACAAATCTGGTCCGTTAATTTCCCTGCTTGCTGTACTTCTTTGCATTCTCTTTACCTTCAGAATGAAGTCAAACACTTTAGCATGGTCTACAGGCCTCCATGATCTGGATCTTCCTCATCTCAAGCTACCGACTCATTCCTTCTACTCTAGCTTCAATGACCTGCCTCCAGTTTTTGCAACTCAGATTCTTTCTTCCCTCAGAAAATTCGTTCTGTTTTCTCTGACTAGGAGTCTCAAGTCTTCAATACCCCACCTCATCCTCTCTCATGATTGTTCAAGTCTTATCTTCAAGACAACTTCCTCTGGGAAGCCTGACCAGCCAGGCAAGTTTAAGTCTTCCTTGTGTACAGTCTCACAGCTCCTTGCTCTTCTCTTCTGAGGACAACTGTGGTTCAATAATTCCTTCTTAATTCTGTTTAGTGTTTTGCCATTGATTTTTAACTATCTTAAAACTGTGTACATGTCAAGTTCTATAATAAGAGCTCGAGGATAAAGACAGTATTTTTTAACTCTTTGTCCCCTAGAGTGTTGTGCTTATGGGGAGTACTCAATAAATTATTACACTGTAGTAAGTACTGTTAGTGGGTGTTCAGTGAGTAGTCAGCAAATTTACTTTTTATATGCTGGGTGTTCCAAATAAGGGTGGAAGCCATTTACTGAATGAGTCACCTTGTTGGAAGGCAAAGGGATTTACTATTATAATTGATTATTGAGGATTAGCTGGTTATTGGGATTGAAGCAATAATGCCATACAAAAAACATTCGTATTAGTCTTTGTGAGTTTCAGACTAAGGGGTGAGAAAGTACCCTACTGTTTGTGAGCAGGGTAGAATCAGGTAAGCAGTAAAGACAGCAGGTCTGGTTTTGGAATTCCCACTCTAGATTTTATAATCATTCAGAGATGGCTGTAGCAGTTACCACCTCTCATACCCTCTGAAATTTCTTTACTATGGCTCCTTCCCTTGAGGACAGATATGGTACCAATGGACATCTAATTGCTAAAAATACTTAGTTATTATTTTAAAGGAAATTCCAGCCATTGTCAGTTATGCATCTTTAAAAAATAATGGACTTTTTCTTATATAACCATGTTGCTATTTTCACACTGAACAAAAACAGCATTCCTTGGTATTATCTAATACCCAATACCGAATCAAATTTCTGTAACTGTGTAAAAAATGTCTTTTATTTGTTTTTGTTGAAATCAGGATCTAAACAAAGCTCACATGTTGCACTTGATTTTTGTATTTCTTAAATTTCTTTTAATCTACAATAATCTCCTCCCCTTTTGCCTTCTTCATGCCATTGAGCTATTGGTTTCTAAGAGACAATAAACTTACATTTATACACTAAATGCCAGGAATGACTAATGGGTGGGGATTTCAGGACAATTAGAAGTCAGTAAGAATGGAAAGATATAGCCACGAAATCTCATTGAATATTGATACTAGTATCTCAGAACCACTATCTTCACTCCTAATGTGCAATCACTGTATAAAAAAATGAAGAAATTTGGACTGTAATATATTTAAGTTTAGACTAATTCCAATGATGCCTACACAAAATTGGCAACTACTACATGCAAATTAGCCACTTCATTTTTCACCTAAAGAAACCCATTAAAGTTGTAAGAATAAGATTAGAATAAGATGGCACAGACTCATTTACAAAAAAAGACTACACATTCCTCATTAAATTATCATTTAATATAAATGCTGACAGAAAGCAGATAAAGACCTTGTAGACACTTTCATATATTTACAATCCAAAAGGTGAATCACCTCCTTCTACATGTTAAAATAAATCCTTTTATCTGCAACTCATGGGAGCCTTAAACACTAATTAGGAGCAACATGAGGCTGAGTCAGTTTCCAAGGTAATATAGAAAGAAAACAGCATTTTAACAAAATGTGGCATCTCTGATATAAACAACATGCACAAAAATAATATAAAATTGAAAAAGATGGCCCTAATCCTCTCAAAAACCTGCAACAAGTGGAATACATAATTATTCAGATCCAGAGTTCTGTTGCCCCAAGCATCTTTTTACTATTCTTTTTTTTTCCACCTCACTTGCTTTGAAGGCTGCTTAGAAATTGAAAATATTAAACAGATTAAAAACGAGAAGAAAATGGTCCATTTCAAACAGGGTTCTTTTTTCTATTCCAAAAGAACTTTCAGGAGATAAAGTCTTCAAATTAGATTTCACAGTTGCCAGATCCTAAGGAATTATTCACAGCTTGTGAAATTCTAAACTATTATCTATATTTTCTTTACTTTTTTTCAAAGTTGAAATCACATGGAAAGCAAAATTTCACAAAATTCAGCAATTTAAAAATCAGATGTAACTTTAAGACTGAATATATTTTATCTCTTAACAGGTAAGTAGAGGCAGGCAAGAAAGAACAGGGAGCTGAGGCAATTAAAAAGAACAAAAATGCAGGAAAACTTTTTTAAAAATGGTATCTTCTCTAGCATTGATTTATAAGAACAGGAGATATAAATTCTCACTATCCAAAACTGTAAGTGATTTCATAAAGTCACTTACAACCTGACTCAAATCTCATGGGCTCCTTTATTAACCTAGATTATTTTTGTCTTGTTAAATATACCTCTGCAGGGCACAATCACATACAATCAATACGATTGGTAAATTACACAAGCTCTATCCCAAGCAAATATGCATCAATGTTAAAAAGTTATTAAAAAAAAACAAAACAAAATAAAATCCACCCAAAAAGGTGATAATGACTGCAGAATGTCTCGGGAAGACTGGTATGAGCCTAAAGACCAAATTGACCATAGTCAGGAAAAAAGAGTAGCAGGGGTAACAAGGGGAAGAGACCACACACACGAAGAGGAATCTCACAACTGGAAAATGTTTAAGTGGGTGAAAGGTTTTGTTCATTACCTGAACACACTTTTTCCATTGCTCTTGTTCCAAAAAGTCACAGATTCATCATAAGATAATGAAGACCATGGACCAATGAATAAAATAAATAAATTTTTTTTCAAGTTCCCTTCATTCCCAGGAGGTGAGAAGAAGAGAAAGAATGAAAGGGTGAAAGTATGAAAATTCAGGCAACAATACATTTGGAAAAATAACTCTCAGGACAGTGTCTTAGTTGAACAGAGGATATAAAAATGATAAGCAAAACCATTAAATGCCTTCAAGTCAGAGGGATATTTTATGGGGTAGTTCCGGTATTATTGTGGGAATGGCAACTAATCAATGGAGAGAGATTACACTAATAAATGGCCATTTAAAAAAATCAGGCCAAAAAAAAAGCAGGAAACCAATTATCCACCTAAGAGTTTGTTTCCATCCTTTTCTCAACCCTTTCATACACTCACTGGGGTGGGGGACCACCTGACAGTTTCCAGTTATAAGATGACTCTGAGTGTACAACCTAAAATGGATGCCAAAGACTTGTGAGCTCTGTCTGCTTAGAGTTAAAAACAAAAACAAAAACCAAGCAGAAACAGTGAGACCTCAACATAAGAAAACAAGTCCCCTTATCTAGTATATAATATACATTAGGATAACAAACTCCACAGGATTTTATTTTTCTAAATACTCGTTTTTGGACATAATGTTGTCTTGAGGTTTAAGTTCTCCCCCTTGGGTTATTATGCCTTATTTTCCTGTGAAAATAAAGGTTGTTAATCTAAGGATGTTTTACTCAGGGATAAAGTTTAGGGGAAATTCAGTGTTTGGCTGAAAATACCGGGGCTCTGAAAACAAGGATTCCAGTGGTGAGGTAAGTCCCTTTATCACAACAGCTTTCAAAGGGCTCTTTATCCACTTGTTCAGTGCAGTATCGAAACATATTTATTACTAAGAAGTGTTACTTATTCCTGGTGGTAGCAGTTTCTTAGTCTTTTATCAACATTATAGCTAGTATTACTTATTAATTAGAATCTATTATCTCAAAAATCCGAATCTTAAGTTGTATTTACTACAATTAATAGTAACTTTTGACAAAAAACAGCTTTCTTTTTGAAGTGGCTCATAAAAGCTGAATTGAGAAATTTTTAAAATATTTACTACAATCCACCTACAATTCCCAATAAGTTATTTCAGCAGGCAAATTTCATAAAGCTGAGCTGAAGCAACACATAAATATAAAAAATCATAGCTGTCCAAGGTAGAAAGGTATGAATGCAGATTAGCAAAATGGGTACTCAGGTAAAATGATGACAGTAGATTGCTTGCTTGTTCAGTTTCTAATAGCGAAAGTAAAATTTGCTTTAGTTTAGTAGTTCTAATTTTTTAAAAAAAGGCTAAGCAGGTTTTTCAGAAACAGATCACCTTGCAACACTGTAACCATGGATCACCAACTAAAAATTTAACACACTTAGACTCTTTCTAGGGTGAAAATCTAAGTAAACACTGCAGTTAACTTCCAGGCAGGTTATGAATTTCTCCTAAACAGTAATGGGGCCATTCTCTTTAATGAAATATAAATCATTACAGGTGCTTTTTACACATAGATTTTATATATGAAACCTTTACTCAATTTGTTAAGATAAGCAAAAAGAAAGTGGAAAAATGATGATGAGACTGCCACTCACCACCATTTGTATATAAGTAACAGCAACTAAATAAATACTTCTTTAGTGAAAAGAATCTATTTTTCTCTGAAACTTAACATAATCGGAACATGTATTATACTACCGTTAATTATTTCTCACCAGTCACATGCTCAAGAATTCCTTTTATCCAGACTCATGTCTTGATCATAGTGATAGCAGATTGTCCGTCAGGCACAAGGGAAAAAAAAAACCTCATAAAAACACAGAAGACGCTATCATAACAAGATAATCTCAAAAAAAGTGGGGGGTAAGGGAACAGATGTTTGTTTATACACAGTATTATAAAAGATGACATTCCCTGGTTTAGAGAAAACTGATCAATTTTCATTACTTTTACATTTTATAAGGCTAGCTAACTTTAACAGTTAACTTTAGATAAATCTACTTACATAGAACAATCAACTCACAAATACTAAAAGGTTCACAACCAAAATGGCTACGGCTTCCCCCAAAACTGAAACAGAGTAAAGCACAAGTCTTTGGCTCTCCTTTAAAGAAAACAGCAGGTTACCATTCTTAACCAGACCTTTGTTTGCCTACCAGTAGGGCAAATACCACATTTGTGCATCACTGAGTAATAACACCATTAGAAAAGGCAACTTCACAGAAGTTATTGGCTAAGCGAATTCATTTGAATGCTCTGTTTTGAGGCAGCAAACTGTCACTGTTGCAGATTGGGAAGGGCAGTGGGTAAGTCAAGGGGAAACTGCAGGATGAAAAAGGGCCAGGAAAAAAAAAAAAAGACAATAACAGAAAAACTTAGGATTAAACTTTGAGCTCGAAACCTGAAGACCTATGTCTGATGGAATTACATACTCAAAGTAGCAAATGAGAATCATACCAATTTTCTGTCTTTTAGGCAAAAGAATAAATACATGGGAAAGAATAGGAGAAGGGAAGGGAAATAAGATGGGAGAAGGGAATCACCCACATTAATACTGTACCAAACAAATATTTATACATTCTGATTTGTTGAATATTTGTAGTTGGCATTAGGAATAGTATCTTATCCTTTAAATAATATTACTAGAAACCTATGGTATAACTAATTGTTCTTTTAATTAGAAAAGTAATAAGGAATGAATCTTTGGTCACTTCATAGCTATTGGACTTATCTTGTGACAACATAAATTAGGCAAAAGAATTATATGTAAAACAGGAAACTGAATCTAGATGCCTTATTCTCAGTTCTTCTACCTTTTTCTAGAGACCTCTTGAAAAAAGAATAAGTCAAAGTACTCTTATATTCTTCACTATAATAAAATCCTGGTTTTGTTATTGAAATAAGAGTAAACACAATGTTTATTACCCCTACCAGAACCCTTTCAAAATTGTTCACGTTCATCTGAGATATCTAATTCTTGCTCTTGAATTCAGTGAAAAGCAAGTAAAGTCATCTTCAGAAGAAAGTAAAATTTTAATAAGTAAAAAGCATACAAACTGTATTTCCTATCTGATTGGTTTCATCTGTAAACTGTCTCTAAAAAACAAATAAAATTAAAAAGCCAGAGAAAAATCACTACCTTTCAGATTTTGATTGGGGTGAGGGGAAGCAATTAAAGAGTCAAGCAGTTATGCCCGAATAGGACATTTACTCTTACAGGCTCATCATATCACAGACAAAAGAAAAAAAAAAAAAACCAAAAACCCAAGTTTAGGGGTTTTAGTGAATTCCTAAACCTATTGGTGAGCACTAGGAAAGCTGCAAGAATTTCCATTAGGTAAGGCAGAATGACCAACTTAAAATAGATAATGGGACAATATACCATTCTTCTGCTTTTCTATCCAACCAGGTTACCTCTACAGTGTGGGCCCTTGGAGGAGTACAACTAGAATTCAGGCTATAATTTAAGGCATTTTTTTTCCCCCAAAAGAAAACACATAAAAAGAGAAAGATACTATTTTACGTCAAGTCTACATAGTGGCTTTTCTGGGTTTGTTCAGAATATTAATACTACATAAATTAATCCCTGCTCCTGCCTCCCTCACAAAATCAAAATGGTATAAGCAAGAACAAGTATATTTAAAGGCAGAATAAGAACAACAGAAATTGAGTTATTACGGGTGTCAACAGATACCCAAAATGAAACTTTACTTTTATTCTAAATGTTAACAAAATCAATACCCATTAATTCTCTTCCAATACCAGCATCATTCTGAGTTCTAAAGTGAACCGTTTCTAAAATTTAGGAATTATCTGACATGTCCAAAGGCGATCTACCCAAATCTGCCTACAGAAGGTTGGAGACTAGTACTATTGTCTTTTATTGTTATGCAGAGAAATGAGAAATCTTGGGACTCTGCCAGATATGCTCAAATTTCTTTCCTTCTCCCAATAAACATAAGCATTTAAAGTGTAAATGTAGGAGGGTATTAAGGAAAAGTCAAAAAAGCAAACAAAAGCAATTAAAAAAACCAAAAAAGCAAAAGTATATTTTTTTAAAAAAGAAAGGAATGTATATATCAATTGAAAAAATGCTTCACACCTTCATTCAGTGCTTCTACCTCCCAATCAGTCATTTTATCGCAACAGCTGCGCTCATGCGAAAAAATCCTTAAAACATACCCAATATATATACAGATATAGCTATGTATATATGTATATATATATAATATATATATAAATTTTTATTTAAATAAAAAAGAAAGCTCGAATCCCAAGCCAATATGTGTATATCAAATCCTTGACCAGCCAGGTCTGTAGGGCATAATCAAATTCAATGTGAAATAGTATATAAACACGGTGCCTTGACTGGGCAAATTAAATAATTGCTACTCAAAAGAGTGTTCTGTTTGGACTCTCCTACTGGTAGGCAATGGCAGGACTGTATTACCCTTCCCACCCCCCACCCCCATTTGTTTCAGTTAACAGTATGATGGACATAGAGCTTAGACTGAGGTTGTTATGACCTCAGCAGGAGTTAAGGGTTAAGAAAATAAGAAACAAGAAAAATATAAACTCTTGTTTTTACCCAACCAAAGCAATGCAGTAACTTATTACATAACCAGTGCTTTCTGATTTAGTAGTATAATCCAGAAAGGGAAACTGAAAAAAATCTAGCAAAGAGAGGGATGGAGAGGGCAACTATATGAAACAATCCCCACTAAACATGTTTTACAGGGCCTTAGTTAGGCATAGACAAGTGGCATCAGAACATGTGCAGCAGAATTAAATAATAAAAAAAGTCTTCCTCTTTTCAAAATTTTCATGAATTAACATTTTCAATATTGGAAAGGCAACTCTATGGAAACCGACATCAAAGTATTTCCTACTTATTTATACTAATGATTCTCAGCAGCAACAAGTAATCAATTCATAAACTATCCTTAAGACTCAAGCAGGTCATATTTGTCAAATCTCTCCAAAACCAGGGGCTCTAGTATATAGGGATTTAATTTTATACTTTCAGGTTTCGAGAGCAAAATAAAAACATCCATTTAAGTAATGTTGCTCTTTTCACTGTATGTTCAAATCAAGTGTTGCAGTTTTAAAATATGGTTGACTGTCCTGATTTCTGAGCATTCTATGTTTTCAGCAAAAGTTCAATTTTGAAAGCACAGCTCCAAATTTACAACCATGAGTTGAATGCAGGTAATACACCAAGCGTGTATTTTCAATGCTAATTAATAAGTTACAGTTCATTCTTAATCTTCCTTCAATTCTAATTAAACAACTGAACAGTGAAATTGGCTCTTTCATGACATTAAAAGAATGCAAAGGATCTTTAATATGGTAATGCGGACTTCAAATATTGGTTATTATCTCTCTGAAAAGTTGAAAATAAGAAATACAACCCTCCTAAATGAAAAAAAATTTCAATGTCATAAGAAAAACATATCTATCCATGAAGCTAGTGATCCAGAAAGAAAAATTCCAAACAACAACTCCAGGAAAAGCTGGTTTGCTGCACATTTTCTAATAACTCAGTCTACACTGTCTCTTTGTTTCTCAAGCACCAAAGAATTCTCTTTTTGTCTGTTTTAAGTTTATGGGGTGGTGAGAGTTGGACAGGATTGGGGGGTAAGGAATTATACACTGGGTATGTAATAATACCAAAATACAAAGAGAAACCTACTTCATTAAGATCATACAATTAATCAAACAGAGCATATATATAATATCTTCTTTTTTTTTTAAAGCCCTGGATCCAAGGCGTCCAAAGTTATTAAAATAAAGTTCATTCACAGAACAAAAACAAATTTAATCTGAATTGCTTGCAGATACTGCTAATTTTCTTTTTCTTTAAATTAAAAATATGCATTAATGTGAACTATGTGCAGGGTTTGTTTTTAGTAGTGGTGTTTGTGCACATTGCCTCTGGTGCATTTCCTGGATTTCTCTGACCACTCTTAGAGAAAAAGTTTGGAAGTTATCCATTCTCCTACCCCTATGCCCTACAAATTGATTAGGAGCAGAAGATAAAAGTACAACTCCTCATATTTTAGGGAGCAGAACTGGGAGTAACTCCTGATTTCTGGGAGTCACTGTTATCTCCTCCTCCCTCGGGGTCCTCTGATAGGTTCAGAGAGCTGGTCTTGTTTGATAGGAGGCTGATATTCTCTTGTGTCAAGGCTGATCCATTTGGTACATCACTGTTAACATTAAAAAAAAAAAGTAGTCAGAATTTTAATAAAAGAGAAAATGATTTATTAGCAGAATAAAATCAATAAGGGCCTATCATTTATTATAGAAAAATGTATGAATGGCTTCCAAATTTTAATTTGCAGTTCCTCATCTGTGTTTTAGCACAGGGTATGCAAACCAAAGGTATCCGGTTGCCTATTATTTTTTATTTTTAGGGACGGGTCTCCCTCTGTCAACCAGGATGGAGTTCAGTGACATGATAATAGCTCACTGCAGCCTTGAACTCCCTAGGCTCAAGCAATCCTCCTGCCTTGGCCCCCAGACTACCAAGTAGCTAAGACTTACAGGCATCCACCACCAAAACTAGCTAATTAGCTAATTTTTTTTTTTCTTTTAGAGATGGGGTCTTGCTATGTTGCCCAGGCTGGTCATCTCTAACTCCTGGCCTCAAGTGATCATTCTGCCTCAGGCTCCCAAAGTGCTGGAATTATAGGCACGAGCCACTGTGCCTGGCTTGCTGGCTGCCTATTTTTATAAATAAAGTTTTACTGGAATATAGCCTGCCCATTGGTTTAACATATTGTCTACTGCTGCATTCACACGATAGAGCAGAGTCGAGAGTCACAACAAAGACATACTTTAAAATATTTACTATCTGGACTTTAAGAAGGCAACTCAGAACTCTGCATTCAAAAGACTCAAATGTTGTCAGAAAATAATTAAAGATGTGCAAATAAAGGGTTAACTATAATATTATTTATTGCAGGGTTGGTCATGGTAGTTGATATGTATCCTTCCACACCTGTACAAGAATACGGGATAGACCACACTAAAAACCAGGGTGGTGGGTTTATAAACAACAGCAAGAGGCTAAATGCCCATACACTTTAAAAAGACTGAAAAGATATACATCAAAATGTTAACACTGATTATCTCTGGGTATTGAAATTGCAGGTGATCTTTAAATTGTCCTTTTCTAAAATTTTCAATTTCTCACAGCTTATTTTTAAAAACATATTTAAGATGAAGGGGGGTGCTTTTCTTTTCTTTTTTTAATTTTAGATTCTTTTTTACATTGAGCATATATTTCTTTCAAGATATAAGGCTGTATTGAAAACAAATTATGAAACAAGGGGTAGAAGCAAATGTAACCAGAAAATTTCATTTGTTAGGTATTAACAGATAATTCAACCTTGGATCTGTTCTGATAAGTTTTGTAACTCCTAGATTTATGCAAATGTATTTTCTCAACATACATAAAATGATATTTTAAAAATCAAATCACACTTATAAGGGTACTTCTGGTATGACCAGATAATATAATTATTCCTCTTTTAAGTGTAGTTCCATAAGACTATGAAAATGTCCTTTTCTTTACCTGAATGTCAATGTAAGGTCCTCTGCTGGAACTTTGTTTTGTGGTTCTGGTTGTCCATTCTCTGCTTGCTTACTTGTATTCAATTTGCTTTTCATGTCCAGAGAACACTGGTTCTCCTTTGAAAGAGAAGGAAATAAAACAAGTTATCTATTTAATGGTGCTAATGGGAGAGCAAATACAGATAATACAAACAAACTGATGATCCAGAAATCATACTTAGTTTTGTGAAATGGCCAAAGAAACAGGCAAACTAAGAGAAAAACACACAAAAACATCACAAAGTACAACCCACTTGTTCACTAACCAGGCTGAAGAATAAGAGGAAGAATGCTTAAAGCTAACGTGGAAAAATCTCACAGGAAAAAACAGTGACTTATAGGAAAAAAACAAACCAAACCTAAAACACCAATGACTTAAAGCAAGCTGAAGTACAATAAGCAGAAAAACTACTTCCCTATTTATTTGCTTAGAAAAAGTGTAAAAACTATGCAACAAAAAAGTCAAATACCAAGCAACCCAAGGGAAAGGTTTAATCACTTAAGATTCTGGGAGGCTGAGGCAGGAGGATCACTTGAGCCCAAGAGTCTGAGGTTGCAGTGAGCTATGATGACGCCACTGTGCTCTAGCTAGGGTGAAAGAGCAAAATTCTGTCTCCTGCTGAAATGAATGTTTGTGCACTATGAAGCAAATCCCAAGTATATTCATGGATACAGTTCCATAGGAAAGAATATGTAGATTGTGTATCACTCATAACAAAAATTAGGTCATCAGTAACTTAAAGGATACAAAAATCAGAATGTTATTTGGTAAATACATCTTTACATAACACGATGGTATTGCAAAATAGTAAACACCATCCCATCTGCTTCCCTAATCAGTATGATAAACAGAAGTTTAAGAATTTCCATTAACTACCTTGTTTTCCCTAAAGTTAATAAAGAACACTAAGAACAGACCCAACCCAAATGGGAATGAGGAGAGGAAAGATAAGTACTGAGGTAGCTCATCTTCATGAGAATTATTTTAAATGCTGATCACTCATCAGTGACTTGGAGTGATGACTCTACAAGCTCTAGATAATTTTAGAACTCTAGAGCCATGTATTCTGTAACACAACCACATGAAAGATTTCACCTTCCCCCTCTTTTCCAACTATAACACTCACCATACTCAGTTCCCGGGTTCTCTTCCCGATTTCCCTTTCCACTTGGTGCAGTTCCAAGCTCAGCTGCTCACTTGAGATCATTCCAGGCCATTTCGGAGGTGGTGGTGGGGGCTGTGGCTGGCCTGCCAGGGTGTTTGCCTCCCTCTGCAACACCAGCCTGTTACTAACGGCCTAGTGCATAAAGCCAAGCACATACACAACTCAACAGACTTCACACCATGTCTAGGATAACCAGGCCCAATTCTAGAACACAGCCTCAAGTAAGCTTATCACCCAGGTACGTGCAACAAAAATAATTCAACTATAAGGCACCATCTGTTTCTCTGAGTACCATTTAAACAAAAAAAGCAAAACATACGGGATTTAAATTTAGTGAATGGTAATTTCATCTTAGGTATAAATTGCTTTTTATTTTCTTATTTGAAGGCGAAGTCTACTAAAAGTGTGCATCTTTCCCACTTTTTTTATTGTTATTTTTTTCTGAAGTAATTCCTGTAATTTATTTCAATGAAACCTCAGTAGTGGCCGGGCACGGTGGCTCACGCCTGTAATCCTAGCACTCTGGGAGGCAGAGGCAGGCAGATTGTTTGAGCTCAGGAGTTCGAGATCAGCCTGAACAAGAGCGAGACCCCGTCTTTACTAAAAATAGAAAGAAATTTTATGGACAGCTAAAAATACATACAGAAAAAATTAGCCAGGCATGGTGGCGCATGCCTGTAGTGCCAGCTACTCGGGAGGCTGAGGCAGTAGGATCACTTGAGCCCAGGAGTTTGAGGTTGCTGCGAGCTAGGCTGATGCCATGGCACTCTAGCCTGGGCAACAGAGCGAGACTCTGTCTCAAAAAAAAAAAAAAAAAAAAAAAAAAAAAAAAAGAAGACAAAAGCCACGAATTTGAGGACAAAGGGTAATGCCTCACAGGTTGAAGGTCTAAATCTTAAAGTTAATGAAATAAAGATTAACGTAAGCAAGCATAGCATTCAGTTTTTAGAGTAGGCATCAAAACACGTTGAACCAATTTAAATAAAGCAATGGGAAAAGCAGACAAAATATAAACATTATGCAGATTTTTAAAAAATTTCTAAACCTAATTGCTCACATAGGAGCACAAGTCATATGTGTGCCAAAAACAATCTCCTATTGTTCTTTCTAATAAGAAAGTCTAAGATAAAATTAGTTATGAATTTTTTCCCCAAAGCAATGCTTTACTTTAAGATTATGGTAGGAAGATAAAGATTAATGTTCTAACAGTACCATTTCTTCCTCCAGAAAAGAGCAATGTATTTACCACTAAATGTCTTTAGTTTTCCATATTCGAAAAATATGTTCCAACGTAAAGAACGATATAAACAAAACCTGGTCTTCCTATGTGACAGCTAAGGGATTTTAAAAGTTCTTTAATTATGTTTTCTAAAACTTACATCCATCAATCAAAAGAGGTGAACAATATCACCTGCCTAACCTACCTATCAGGGACAATGAAAGGTCTTACTATGATGCTTATTACACAGGGACTTTTTTTTAAGTCAAAGTTCAAAGCTTCTACTTTTCAAAGATTCATAAAAGCTAAAGATTAAAGGAAATAAAAGAAATTTTTAAAAAATCCTAGAGCTAAAAGCATTTGTTGACCTTAAACTTAAATGTGCCATATGGGAATGTAAGCTCTTATTGGGAAACTTTATATAATCTGTTTTCTGTTCTCAGGTAGGAGAAATTCTAAGTTTCCTATTGTCCCAGAACTGTCCATTCTTTGAAGAATGGACACCTATACTAACTCCTAAGAAACAGACCTTAAAGTTTTGTGTTCACAGTATCTCAAAAGTTCCTCTGTTTAAAGTCTCTGAGAACCCTTCAAAAATGGGAATTAAAAAGTATCTATAGGCTGGTACCTCTAGTCCACGTAGCTGGGTCTGCTGACTAATCTGGTGGTTCAGCTGCTGCAATTCCAGTCGTAGCTGTTCTCGCTCAGCAGATGGAAGGGGTTTTCCATGACTGGCCACTTCAGACATGGATATTCTCTCCCTTTGGTGAGAAACAAAGCATGGAGTAAATTTTAAAGTTTTATTTTGTCAAAATATTACCGACCAGAAAAACAAAATAAGAAAATTTGAATCATCTTAAAGGTTTTTACATGTTCCACAAGTGAAAAGAATGACTCATACCTCTCACTAAAGTGTCCCTGAGAAGGTATGCTTTGATGAGGTGAATATGGAGAACCTCCCCAGCCACCGTGGGTTCCATATGGACTATAATCTGTAAGAGAATGATTTACTGTGGTATGATGTAATTCACAGGTTTGATTCTTATTTGAAGGTACTCATAATAAAAGGCATAGGCATATTATGTGCAGAGCTGTCTGAAAGATTATTATCTACCAAAATGGTAATAGTGTGCTGATATTTGTCATTTCTTTTCCACCGAACCTTCAGTCTTTGTACTTCTTTCTTCTGTTTGAATTTTTTTATAATAAGAATTTTTAATAACAGCAATCAAGCTATTTGGGAAAAAAAGAGGAACCTGGGCAATCTTTATATACAGACATTTAATTTTAGTTTATACACCTAGAATTACCTTTCTTAAAGTGATAATTCCAGGGAAAGTTTGAAAATTGCTCCCTTGGAAGATTATTAAAAGCACTGACAGTAAATGGGGAGTAGGGTAATTCTGGGAGTTATGAATAAGAACCCTCTATATCAGCTTACCTCTGAGATTCTTACCCGAAATGTTAACAGATTTTGTGGGAGCTCCCTGAGGTGCCATAGCCTGAATTGGGCCAGCACCCTGATATATTGTTTTGGAAGTTCGAGAGATGGCACCAAACCGAGATACTGTTGGTCGGTCTCCAAATGGGATGAGGTCATCATCACTGGTTTCTGCTGCTCTTCTCTGAAGATCCAATCTCTGGTCTCTCATGCCTTTACTTTCCACATTCTGATAAAAAAGCATTTAAAATGAGAAATCCACCCCACACTCAGATCTCTAACATAATCTCTTCTAGCTTTGTAATAAGGTTAAGCAAGAATATAATGTTTTTATTGGTAAGACTAAAATCATTAATTGCCTTTGGCTGTTATATAAAACACTGTTTTTGAAACACTTGACCACTCACCACAGTAAGAAATAAATTTTATATCATGACTCATTGCATATATACAAAATATATATTTATTGCTCTATGTATTATATATAATGTCATGTATATATAAATAAAATGTTATATAAATATAGAGAGAGACCCCTAGGTAATTTGTGTGCATGTTAATGTTTGAGAAGCACTAGGTTAGACTTTTCTTACCTATTTGGAGAGATTTTTCAATTACTTCTAGATTGGATTGCAATTTTTTTTATTCTCTACTGACTTAAGGAAATGAGTTTTATCTTGCTAATACTTATGTAACTTCTAACTCATCTCATTCCAGCAAGATGCTTACTATGACCTAAAAATGAAGTTACCTCACATCAAGCCAAAAGTAAAGGCTTATTTTACCTTTTCCTCTT
Source organism: Lemur catta (assembly GCF_020740605.2). NCBI lineage: Eukaryota > Metazoa > Chordata > Mammalia > Primates > Lemuridae > Lemur > Lemur catta. The sequence goes on along the minus strand of NC_059130.1, from coordinate 41,372,509 downwards.
CTATAACCCTCTCTCTTTTTTTTTTTTGGCCGGCATCTAATCATATTTATGGTACAGATATCACTTCACTCATTTATGGTGGTATCAGCATCCAAGTCTTCTTTCCTATTACCAAATACTGGTATTCAACAGTTGGACAAGTTATTTATCTATGAAAACCTATATAATAACCTAGGAAACCTTTTTTAGAGTTGTTAAGAGAAAATAGGTAAGAATAATAGTCAAGGCATACCTTTAAACCCAGAGTTAATAAGGGCAAATAGGTTAAGAGTAATAATCAAGGCATACCTTTGAACCTAGCAATACCATTTCTAGGCGTAACTTTCATGTGTGTGCACAAGGAGACATACACAAAAATGTTCACTGGGCACTATACATAATAATGAAAGATCAAAAATAGCCTAAATGTCCATCAACATGAAAACAAGTAATTTTTTGTAGATTATATATGTATTTATAAAAACATACTTATTGTATGTCAGTTATCACACAATATGTAAGAAAAGCAGTTAAAATGAATGAACCTGAACCATAGGTATAAATATGGACACATATCGAAAACAATGCTGAGTGAAAATGCAAGTTGAAGTATATATTTATATAAAGTCTATAAATATACAAAATAACATTCTAATATAAAATTATCCATGAAAACGCTAACTACTAAATTCAGGATAAAGGATACTTACAGGGAAGGAAAGAGAAAGAAAAATGAGATTAGAGAGGTATATATAGTGGGATTTAACCATTTCTAGAAAGTTTTATTTCTTTAAAAAATAAAAAAGGGCCGGGAGTGGTGGCTCACGCCTGTAATCCTAGCCCTCTGGGAGGCCGAGGCGGGTGGATTGCTCCAGGTCAGGAGTTTGAGACCAGCCCAAGCGAGACCCCATCTCTACTAAAAATAGAAATAAAAAAAATCATCTGGACAACTAAAAATATATATAGAAAAAATTAGCCAGGCATGGTGGCACATGCCTGTAGTCCCAGCTACTCAGGAGGCTGAGGCAGTAGGATCGCTTAAGCCCAGGAGTTTAAGGTTGCTGTGAGCTGGGCTGACGCCACAGCACTCACTCTAGCCCGGGCAACAAACTGAGACTCTGTCTCAAAAAAAAAAAAAAAAAAAAAAAAGGAATTAAGGTAAAATACTGATATATTTTAAGCTTGGTTATTAGATACATTGGTGTTACATTATCTTTTATTGAAAAACAAAATAACCCAAGTATAATAAACTATAGCATTTCATAGTTTACTTGAAGCTAAGCAGCTATAATTCTGACTCAACTACTACTCTTATTCACTAGATTCAACCTTATTGTTTAAACTTCAGAGTTGTGAAAAAGAATTTTAACTTATTTGATGAAGAAATCCAAGATCTTGATTAATTACATAAAATAATTTGGGTCCTAAACAATTATTAGGAAATTGCTACCTGCACAGAAAAGTAATAAATGTTCTTTGTCTAGATAAGTATTAAAAGATTTTTATTTATACTGAACAAAACAAAAAACTATATAGTTTAAATATAATTCAATTGCAGAGTATAGAATATGGTCTGAAACTCTTAAGCAAAGATCAATTATTTGTGCCTAAATTGTTATGGGTGAAAATTTATTTGGTTTATCTTGATTTATATTAATTATTGCTTAGCTATCACACATACCATCATTTCCACATTCCCTGCTGCCACAACATCTTTTGGTTTTGCATCTTTGGTTCCAATGTAGGAGCCGATGGTGTCACATGACCAGGGAGAGTACTGGCTATAATCATTTCCTTTGTACTTGCCAGCTATCTTCAAGTCTTCATCCAAAAACTGTTACAGATGAGGAAAAAAAAAAAGGAAACAAAATAGGTCTATGAGTAACATAACAAGACAGAAAGCAGGGAATCTCTTAGAACACCATGCTAAAGCAACATAATGATAGTTATTTGACTTTTAAGTGTCACGACAGAAGATTTTTATGGACTGAAAAATATAAAATGAGTGAAGAATGACATTTAGCCTTCATACTTTGTTAGCAAAAGGTCAAAAAGAAGTATCTCAATTAACTTTCAAAGAATCAAGTTAGGATTTTCTTTTCTTTTCTTTTCTTTTCTTTTCTTTTTTAACAGTCTTAGTGGAAAAGCTAGGATTTTAGAGTTTTGTTCATCCTTTTCTTCAGTAGATGAAGTCAAAATTTAATGAAATATGTACCAAGCCACAGTTTTGCTAGACTCTCTTCCATGTTTCTATCAGTAAGATACAGGTAAACAAGAACATTAAAAAAAAATTTCTTTTTCTTTTTTTCTTTTTTTTTTTTTTTGAGACAGAGTCTCGCTTTGTTGCCCAGGCTAGAGTGAGTGCCGTGGCATCAGCCTAGCTCACAGCAACCTCAAACTCCTGGGCTTAAGCGATCCTACTGCCTCAGCCTCCCGAGTAGCTGGGACTACAGACATGCGCCACCATGCCTGGCTAATTTTTTCTATATATATTTTAGTTGGCCAGATAATTTCTTTCTATTTTTAGTAGAGACAGGGTCTCGCTGTTGCTCAGGCTGGTCTCAAACTCCTGACCTCGAGCGATCCACCCACCTCGGCCTCCCAGAGTGCTAGGATTACAGGCGTGAGCCACCGCGCCCGGCCTTCTTCTTTTCTTTTTTTAAGATCTGGTGACTTGCTCTGTTGCTCAGGCTGAAGTGCAGTAGTGGGATGATGGCTCTCTGTAACCTTGAACTCCTGGGCTTAAGCAATCCTCCCACTTCAGCCTCCTGAAGTAGCTAGGACTATAGGCATGCCCCACCATGCTTGCCTAATTTTTAAATTTTTTGTAGACATGGGGTCTTGCTATGTTTCCCAGGCTGGTCTCAAATTCCTGGCCTCAAGTGATCCTCCCACCTCAGCCTCCCAAAGTGCTGGGATTATAGTTATGAGCCACCATTCCTGGCCTAAAAACAATTTTCAATGATCTTTTTACTGAAATCTCTTTAACGACAATAATTCATATCTTGAATAAATTCTGGTCGTTATTTTAATTCAATGGGGTGAAAAATAATAAGATGCCTAATTTTATTTTCTTAAGATAAATTCTCCAATTATCTATTAACAGAATAGCCATTTTAAGGCTATTTTAAGTATTTTTACTAAAACTGTAACATTCACATTTATGTAACGTTTTACATTTTCAAAGTGCTTTCAGGTACACTATCTCATAAACTCCTCAAGTTCATAATAGACAACATGGGTGACATGACCAAGGCTCTAATGGTATAGGGCAGTGATAGAACTAAATCTTAATGTTGCTTTCACATTAAACAACTTAATGTTGCTTATCACACTATATATATATATATATATATATACATATATACACACACACACACACACACACACACACACACACATACTGATGCCTAGGGGCTACTGGTATATTTAACTGGCTCTATGCCTCCCCCATACTAAAATGATCCCTTTTTTGGGTATCGTTATTGGCCTTCTGTATTGACAAAGGGTCTGCTGCTCACCAATATCACTCATTTTCAACCACACTCCTGTTTCTATTGTTCATAACTTCTTCCCTTTTCTTTGTACAACCACTATTTAAATATTTTACTTCCATTTTTATTTCTCCTCTACTTAAAACTTTAGGTAGAACAGCTAGCTTTTAAAACACATGACCTACTAAAAGAGTGCCCCTTTTTTTATCCCTGACTGTAATATATTATATAGCTATTAAAAAAGTATGAGGTAAATTTATATACTGACATGAAAAAGACATCCAGGATAACTGGTTAAGTAAAAACAAAAAAATGCAAAACACAAACACAAAACCTTAAGATGTATTACACTAAATGATCCTGTTAAAAAATAATGATGAGGCCAGGCATGGTGGCTCATAACAGGAACCCCAGCACTTCGGGAGGCCAAGGCAGGAGCATCACATTGCTTGAGCTCAGGAGTTAGCGACCAGCCTGGGCAACACCATGAGACCCCATCTCTACAAAAAATTTAAAAAATTTAAAAATTAGCTGGGAGTGGTTGCATTTACCTGTAGTCCCAGCTACTTGCGAGACTGAGGCGGGAAGATCTCTTGAGTCCAGGAATTGGAGGTTGCAGTGAGCTAGGAACGTACCACTGCACTCCAGCCTGGGTGACAGAATGAGACAGTCTCTTAAAAAAAAAAAAAAAGAGACAGAGAGAGAGATCCAGCAATCCCACTAGCGGGTATTTATCCAAAGGAAAGTAAATCAGTATACTGAAGTGATATCTGCACCCCCATGTTTACTGCAGCACTATTCACAATACCCAAGATATGGAATCATTCTAAATGTCCATCAAGAGATGAATGGATAAAGAAAATGTGGTACATATACACCACGGAATATTATTCAGTCATAAAAAAATAACGGAATCCTACCACTTGTAGCAATATGGATAAGCCTGGAGGACATTATGTTAGTGAAATGAGTCAGGTACAGAAAGATCAACACCACATGTTCTCACTCACATGTGGGAGCTAAAAAAAGTTGGACTCATAGAAGTTGAGTAGAACTGTGGTTATTACAGTTTGGGAAGGAAATTAGGGGAGGGGGGCTGGCGTGGTGGCTCACACCTATAATCCTAGCACTCTGGGAGGCCGAGGCAGATGGATCGCTCGAGGTCAGGAGTTCAAAACCAGCCTGAGCAAGAGCGAGACCCTGTCTCTACTACAAAAAAAATAGAAAGAAATTAGCCAGACAACTAAAAATATATAGAAAAAATTAACCAGGCATGGTGGCGCATGCCTGTAGTCCTAGCTACTCAGGAGGCTGAGGCAGGAGGATCGCTTGAGCCCAGGAGTTTGAGGTTGCTGTGAGCTAGGCTGACGCCATGGCACTCTAGTCTGGGCAACAGAGTGAGACTCTGTCTCCAAAAAATTAAAAAAAAAAAAACACAACAAAACATTTAATAAAAAAGAAATTAGGGGAGGGGTACGACAGGGGGAGCTTGGTTAACAGACAAAAATTATAGCTAGATAGGAGGAATAAGTTCTAGTGTTCTACAGCACTATATAGGGTGAATATAGTCAATAATTTGCTGTATATTTTCTAAAAGCTAGAACAATTCTGAATGTTCCCAACACAAACAAAAATGTTTGAGGTAACAGACATGCTAATTACCCTGATTAAATCATTATACATTGTATACATGTATGAAATATCACTCTGGATACCATAAATATGTACAATTATGTGTCAACTAAAAATATGTTATTAATAGCTCAAGCACAAAAAAAGCTGAAATATGTAATAAACTGACAATGGTTATAGAAAATGAGATTTTGAAAAAATTTTTTTCTATACTATGTATTTCTATAATGTATGAATTTGGTACAACTGTATGTAGGTTGTTTGTAATCAGAACTGAGGTTTAAATACATAGCTTTGAATATCAGTAACTAAAATGATTCTAGATAAAGTTCCTTAATAGCCAGACAATATTATAATTTTTATTAGAAATAAAAATAATAGTATGAATAGTTATTATTTACTGAATAACTACTATGTGCTAGATGCCTATGTCTCATTTAATCTTTACCACACCACTATGAGGTAGGCTCTATTATGCTTTACAAATGAAGAAACCTAGCCTCAGAGTTCACGGAGGCTAAGTAACTTAAAAAAGATCACACAATGAAGGACACAGCTGAACCTTAAATAGTTAAGTATGTTTGATTTGCAAATCAGCTCACTTTTCAAAATGTCATATTTCTTTCCATATTTCTTTATAAAACAGTATGGCATAACAAAGTTCTCAGATGTCTCTAATATACAACTTTTGAAACAATACCAGTTGTTTATACTTTATAAGTAAAACTACATTAACAGAAGATGTTATGACTTTATTAATAACTTACATTATTGTGAAAAATTCATCCAAAGTATTTAGATGGGAAAGCTAGATACTGTGAATAGCTTCTATTTAGTAGATCACCTGCATATACCCAACAGCTTACTGTTTGCAATGTGTGATGCAATTCAGTTTTCAATTTTTATTGATTAATAATTTGTCAGTTAGCAATGTTTAGAATCATAATTCTATACATAAAGGATACAAGATATGTTCCTTTCTTTTTTTAATGTTTTATTCTTTTTGTATTTTACTCAAATGGCAAGGACCAGAACAAGGTATGTTCCTTACATAATAACTGCAATCCTGCTAAGAAAACTTATTTGACTCCTTGTAAAAACATATACACATTATAAGCTGAGGCAGTACCTACAATCAACAAAACAAACTAAGATCAAAGAAGCAAAAAGTTGGCTTTTCAAAAAGACAAGTAAAACTGATAATCAAAAAAAAAAAAAGACTGATAAATTCCTAGCAAGACAAAGAAAAAAAATTACTAATATCAGAAATGGAAAAATTAGCATCATTATAGAACACACAGACATTAAAAAGACAGTAAGACAACAGTCATTCATAACTATTAGCACTGTCTTATAGAAATACAAAGAAGATGACTCTCCAATTTATGGTTTATTGCCCTGTGGTACCATCAACCAGTTCTCTTTTTTGAAGCAACCTATTTCATTGTCCTTGTTTTTGTTCTGACTTTCACAACCTATCACCTGTCTTTCCTTTTCTTTAAAGCAACTTTACTATCCTGTTGGTTTCCTCATTATTGAGCTAAATAAGTATTTAACATGTCTCACTTATTCAAAAAAATTTCAAAACCAGGAATAGAGGGAAGTTTCATTAATCTGATAAAGATTATCTACCAAAAAACTTACAGCAAACATCATAATGGCGGAATTAATAAGAGCTCCACCTACTCAAAGATCAGAAATGAGTCAAGAATATCTGATATCACCACTTTTATTCAGCATTATACTGAAGTGCAACAAGATGAGAAAAAAATGAAAAGGGGAAAAAAGTTATTATACAGAGGACATGATTGTGTGCACAGAAAATCCAGAAAAATCCACTAACAAATATTAGAATTAATGAGGAAATTTAGCAAGCCTGCTGAATAGAAGGGTCGATACACAGAAATCTATTTCTCTATATTAGTAACAGAAAATGAAATTTCAAAAAGAATTTTATTTAAAATAGTTTCAAAGAACATCAGCTACCTAGGAATAAATTTAATTTACAATGAGCAAGATGCTAAAGTATTAAGTATGAAAAAGATCCAAGTAAATACAGGGGTAAATCATGTTCATAGAAACTTATTAGAAAGATGTCATTTCTTACCATATGGATCTAAAGCAAGACTGTCCAATACAAATACATGACTCACATACATAAATTTAAAATTTCTAGTAGCCACATTTAAAAAAAGGAAACAGGTAAAACTAATTTTAATAATTTTTTTTTTTTTTTTTTTACTTTGTGAGACAGAGTCTTGTTCTGTTGCCCAGGCTAGGGTGCTGTGGTGTCAGCCTAGCTCACAGCAACCTCAAACTCCTGGGCTCAAGGGATCCTCCTGACTCAGCCTCCTGTGTAGCTGGGACTATAGGTGCATGCCACCACACCTGGCTAATTTTTTCTATTTTTAGTAGAGACAGGGTCTCACTCTTGCTCAGACTGGTCTCAAACTCCTGACCTCAAGCGATCCTCCCACTTCAGCCTCTCAGAGCGGTAAGGTTACAGGCATAAGCCACTGCGCCCAGCCAATAATACATTTTATTTAACTTGACATATCGAAGATATTAAAAAATCAATGAAATATTTTACTTTTTTGGTACTAAATCTTCAGACCGTGTGTATTATCTTACTCTTTTTATTTTTTAACTTTTCATTATTTTTTATTTCAGAATATTACGGGGGTACAAACATTTTGGTTACATGAATTACTTTTGTACAGTTTGAGTCAAAGTTGTGTGTCCCATCACCCAGATAGTGTACACTGCACTCATTAAGTATGAATTTACCCATCCCTCCTCTCCACTCCCACGTACTTGATTTCCATTCAATTTTACTACCATATGTACATATGAGTGTCGATCATTTAGTTCAAATTTAATAATGAGTACATGTGGTGTTTGTTTTTCCATTCTTGTGAGATCCAGTGTGTATCTTATGATTATAGCACATCTGAATTTGAACTAGCCACATTTTATGCATTCAATAGCCACAAGTGGCTACTGACTACCATATTGGACAGTACAGATCCAGAGATTCAACATAATCCTAATCAAAATTGCAGAAGATGTTTTTGTGGATATCAGTATGCTGATTTTTAAAGAACAATACTGGAAAACATACCACCACATATGAAGACTTATGATAAAACTACACTAAGAAAATGTGGTATTGGTGCAAGGATCAATGGAACAGAATAGAGTCCAGAAACACATATGGTCACCTTATGCCAAAGGCTACTGCAGGGCACTGGGGAAAGGAAACTCATTTCATTAAATGGTGCTTGATCAATGAGATATCCTTATGGAAAAAAAAAAACAAAAAACAGATTTTCACTTCCAACACATTATATACAAAAATCAATTCTAGATGGATTGTAGATCTTAATGTGAAATAAAATACTAAGCCTCTTAGAAGAAAACATAGAAAAATATCTTCATAACCTTAGGAATAGCCAAAGATTACTCAAATAGGACACATACACATACACAAAATGATAAAGGAAAAATTGATAAATGAGACTAAAATTGATGTACTTACTTCCTCTTGATGGAAAGTAGGAGGCAATGTTGGTGAAGGTGCAAAAGGAGGTGGAGAGATAACCTTTCTTTCCTCTAGTTGAGCCATTATTTCCTTTCGCCGGCGATGTAGTTCATCTAGACTAGGATGGGGCTGGGGAGGAGGAGGAAGCCGGCTATAAGGAGGCTCCTAAAAATGGAAAGATTAGTTAAAATGGAAAAAAGAATTTCAGAACATATTAATTCATTTAGCATATATTTTAAATAAGAAGTAGTTTGTATATCCATCTTAACACTTAGAAATACCAAGACTTTAACAGAACAAAGCAAAACTAACAAAACCCCCACAAAACTCTCAGGATCTCCCAAAGAGCTAAATTTAGGTTTCTTTTACTTCGCCATAATTTCCAAGTAGATCTAGAATTATTAACAAAAGCATCTAAAGTTCATAAGCTAAGAATGGTTAGCAGGGGGGAGGTGGAAATTTTTCCCCCATTAATAATTTTTAAAAATAATAACCAAGCCAGGCACAGTGGCATGCACCTGTAATCCAAGCTATTCAAGAGGCTGATATGGGAGGATTGCTTGAACCCAGCCTGGACAACACAGCAAGATCGTGACTCCAAACAAAACAAAACAAAAAAACAAACAAAAAATCTACCCAAATTATGAAAAGATTAGAAAGAAAGAAGCAGCATTCTCCTAAAAAAAAAGAACTGATCATAGGGTTACTATCGTGGCAAAAAAAGTAAGGAATGACTGCAAGCAATAATCAAATTAAGTCTATGTCATAAGAAAAAAAAAAAAAACCACAGCATACTCTGAGGTACGAAGGTCTGATCTGAGTTGGATGAGGAGCCACTGGATAGTAACCCTCCATCGTTTGGAATCTTTCTCTGGATTCTGGTACATAGGATGGTACTGCTGCAGGTGGAATCTCAATGGGTATAGGGCTTTCTCGGAATATCTCTTCTCTCGTATAAGACTGAGCAGGGTATACTCGACGGCCATCATAGTGAGGTGGGTACATAGGTGGGTACTGCTGTGGCTGTGTGCCATACTGAGAGTTTACTACACGATCTTGGAGGTAGGGTGGATAATGATCCAGGTAGGGAGGACCAGGTTCAGGAGCAGATGGCGGTGGTCGGACAAAGCGGGACACACATTGTGGTGGTGGAGTATAGTACATACCTGTACAATACAAAAGAGGAGCCAAAAGCAACAATGAGCCAATCTATTTCTCTATACGACTTTTCCTTTTAAAATACCGAAACAGTAAAGTATTAATGATCCACTTATTTCTTTAGAAGTTTTCCCTCTACTTACATAATCAGGTTAGCTTTTTGAAAAATAACAAACAAAACTTATCCTTAAAAATCATTGATGTCTTCAAAATAGTGTTGCATGAAAAAAAGGTCACTGAAAAAACTAATCTACTTATAATCTACAATAGACTGGCTCTCACTATTTGATCCTTTTCTGGTGTGTCTTAAGGCAATGCAGACATTGGCAAACAAAAAACTACATTGCATAGACATCCTTGAAGTTCAGGTTCCACAAATCAATCACTTAAATGACTTTTAAATGTGAAACTGAAAACAAATGTAGCACACACAAGGTCACTTTGCTGGTGCAGATCTAAAGCTACTGCTTGCCTCTAGAGTTCTTTTTTTTTTTTTTTTGAGACAGAGTCTCACTTTGTTGCCCAGGATAGAGTGAGTGCCGTGGCATCAGCCTAGCTCACAGCAACCTCAAACTCCTGGGCTTAAGCGATCCTACTGCCTCAGCCTCCCGAGTAGCTGGGACTACAGGCATGCGCCACCATGCCCGGCTAATTTTTTCTATATATATTTTTAGTTGGCCAGATAATTTATTTCTATTTTCAGTAGAGACGGGGTCTTGCTCAGGCTGGTCTCGAACTCCTGACCTCGAGCAATCCACCCGCCTCGGCCTCCCACAGGGCTAGGATTACAGGCGTGAGCCACCGCGCCCGGCCGCCTCTAGAGTTCTTGAGACAACAGTTGTAGCAATACCTTCTCAATTTCCATACTTTTGCCTCAAGTGATGTGATTCTGGAACCAGCAGTTAGGACAGAAGTTTTTTTCTTTTCTTTTCTTTTTTTTTTTTGAGACAGAGTCTCACTCTGTTGCCCAGGCTAGAGTGCCGTGGCATTAGCCTAGCACACAGCAACCTCAAACTCCTGGGCTCAAGCGATCCTCCTACCTCAGCCTCCCAAGTAGCTGGAACTACAGGCATGAGCCACCATGCCTGGCCAATTTTTTCTATATATTTTTAGTTGTCCAGCTAATTTCCTTCTATTTTTTAGTAGAGACAGAGGTCTCGCTCTTGCTCAGGCTGGTCTCGAACTCCTGAGCTCAAACAATACACCTGCCTCGGCCTCCCAGAGTGCTATGATTATAGATGTGAGCCACCTCGCCCAGCCAGGACAGAAGTTTTCTATTGTGTTTTCATTTTAACAGGTTGTCTTGGTTCTGCAGCATTATTTGCTTCTCTAGTACTTCCACCAATATTGTAGGCACCTAACTCTTGCACTTAGCTTCTTTCTGCTTAATATAGCTATAATTTCTGTTATCTACAATTGAACTGATTGATAAATAGTATATTTAAAGTCACATATTGGCCACTTCAATAATAGTTGGATTTTTTTCTGTAATAGATAGTCAAAAGGAAGATATAAATCCAGTTTTATCATATTCTGCATGTATTAGTAATGCCATATCAATTAAAAACTATTGTTTTGAATGTAGAGAAGACAACATTTCTGATTCAAAATTAAATGAAAGCCTTGGGAAGAGGGAATGGAGACCCTTTAATCTACTCTCATTTTAAAAATAACAGCACTATATTGCCTCTGACAGAGAGATCCAACATTTCAGTTTTAAAATCATTCAGTGTTTATTTTACATATGAATTGTGTAAGTGAAATCTTAGTCTATCTCCTTTCCTTCATTCTCCATACCTGGCATTATCATCAAATCTAGCTAATTTTTCAAATCTGTCTATTTCCTAAATCTCTTCTCCTTTCCCACCACGTTAATTCAAGCCTCAATACTCACACCTGCATTAACAGCCTCCTAGCTTCTTCTTGACTCTAGACTCTCTCATCTTTGCAATCCATTCATAAATCTTTCTATTTCTAATACCTCTAATTTGGGGCATTTCTTCTATGAAGTCTTTTTGAGTCTTCAGGTTCTCAATGATCTCCTTTGAATCTTTCAGCCAATTTCTACCGAGCCGATATTAAACACCACAACTGATCAATTTTTAACAAATACATTCATACATACCACATACATGCATACATTACGCATACATATGTATAGTTTTCTATTCTTTATCATTATTGATTCTATACTTTAAAATCTCTAAAGGTATATATGCTGCATTTTTTCACATATGTTATGGGCCCAGAAAATAATATTTATAATTAAAAAGAAGAAAAATATACTGTGTTTAGTTTACAAACACTAGAATATTAATTCTTTTTAGAATATTAATTCTTTTTCATGTTTGAAGAAAATTTTGGTGAGAATATATATAGTACCTTACTCAGTAAATTTCCATTTTCTACTTGGGTGACTTGTTATTTCCATAAATATATGAACATATTATACAACTACTTTTAGTAGATAAGGCAGTTTGATATTTATTGCATTAATTCATTTATTTCATACTATTCAGCTGACCACAAAAATCTGTTTTTCCAAAGTATTAAAAAATGCATTTGCCTATCTTAAAGAGGCCACTGTGTAAATGATTGCTCTTACCTAAATAGCTTGTCATAAGTTTTATGAGCAACATAAATGAAAGATCATTACCCTGCTGATAAGGTGCTGGTTCGAATGGTGGAGCAGCTCCTCGAGGATCCTGATAATAAACATCTGCCTGCTGTGCTGGATATAACTGAGAACCTCGTGGGACCATCTGAAGTGGTTTGGTGACAGGCATGGCAGGCAGATCTGTGGGCCCCCTTGTAGGTACAGGATGTGGATTCACAGGTAAGGCAGAAATACTCTTAGGGACAGATTCTAGCCTAAGGGAGTAAGATTATGCACATCAAGTTTAAGGTATCTAAAATACTTCTAATGTATGTTAGAAATACATAAATTGTAACAAGTAAAAAAGATTGCCACAGTTTGGGAAACTGGTTTATTCTAATAGACATCCCATCTATAAAATTTGCAAATTTTTATCTTATTTTATGCATGCTGTTTTTTAAAAATTACTAGTATGGGAAATAAAAGTAAAAAACAACAAAATCAGGGCCAAAAGAAATCAGTTTGTTTTTGCTTTTTAAAAACCAAAACATTAATTATTCCTTTTTCCTTCTACTTTATGTTTACAGAGAAGAAGTTTTAAGTAAGAGTTAGGAAAAATGACATACAGGTCAGGAGGGGATCCAGGAGCACTGCTGCTTAGATGATCTATCTTTCCTGGTTTCAGATTTGAATCATAGCTGGGGTCCGTTCCTCGTGGAATAAGCTGTGTTACTGTATTCCCTGCTGATACAATTCCATTTGGCAGAGCAGGAGGTTTTCTGCTAGGCAGATCCACTGCACCTTCGTCTGGAAGGATAGCTGTTGAAGGCAGGCCCACCTCATTAAGTTGACCCAAAGAGGCACTCAGGGGTCTTCTGGGAACCAGGCGCTTGTTCATCTTGCGAAATCTATAGAGAAAGCAAAGACACACATCAAAAACCAAACATGAAAGCAAAACCAAGAACTAAAATGTAAGACCATTATTTTCTAGAAAATCTCTCTCTCAAAACATTAGCTCTATCAACTTGAGAACTCACTGTGTGTATTTTCTATAAAATCTCAAGCAGCAAGACAAACCGTGTAAGTACAAAATTCCTCATAAAAATGTGTAATAGTTGTAACATTATAAATTATGCTATCAATATTTTTACTATAATATACCTTTGTTGAAATTTCTATTTCTAAAACTTACTAGAGGAGCTAGTAGAAAAATCTTTAGAAGACAGTTTCTGAAATATTTTACTTCAGCTTTCCCTCAAATGCCCTGGGTATAGTGAGACCTATGTTAAAAATCAAGAATAAAACAAAAACAAAGCCACTGTGCACTATGAAAAAAAATTATCATTAATTCAATTAAAAAATTTAAACAGTTAAAAATAGTGGCTTTTATCATAACTGCTTCAGAGCTGTTGATGTTATGTGTACCTATACACAACAAATTATTTTAAAAGTTAATGGAAATAATACATAATCACAACCTAAATTTAAACAGATGCTGCAGCGTAAAAGGCACATAGATTCTAAAATCTAACCAAAGGAAAAAAATTTAAGCCATCAGACTCCAGGATCCTTGTTCCTCAACAATAAAAGCAAATCCATTTACAACTGCTAGTGCATTTTTAACAACAATTTCAGAAATAAACCTCCATAAGAGCAATGCTATTTTTCCAAGTCCCATATTTGACAAATTTCTGGGGGCAGGAGGAAGACTATCCTTCAGAGGTAACCATTGTTAAGAGTTTGGTATATCATCACACACATTTTTCCCTCTACATATTAGCTTAATATTCATATACATATAAGATTGTTATTTACAGAAATAGGGTCATATATTACTGCTTAGTAATTTTTTGCCTCACCTAATAATCTTGGATATTCCTTTATGTCAGTTCATTTTAGGTTATTTTATTCTACTTTTGTGCTATTAAAACAATGTTGTAATGGATAATTATGTACTTGCACCCTTGTGTAAGTAACCAGAAATAGAATTGCTAGGTCAAAGGGTGTGCAAAGTAGAAATTTTTCTAATGCCACACTGCTCTCTGAAGTTATTATAACTTCTACTGATAATGAATGAAAATGTCTTTCAATACTTCACCAAATATTGGGTAGTATCAGTCTTTGTTATTTGGTAATCCAAAAATATTGGGTTGCTTTAAGTTGCATTTATTTAACAATTAGTGAGGATGAACATTGTTTTCACGTTTACTGACCGTTTGGTGTTTCCTCTGTGAATTGTCTATTTATGTTTCTGATCCATAAATCTTTCGGTTTCTTTCTTTCTTAAAGATTTGTAAGAGCTCATTTTATATTAGGGATATCAGCCCTCTGTATGTCATTTCCCCACCAATCGGTTTTTTTTTTTCTTTTTGGTAAACTGTGGTGTTTGTACCATATCTTAGTTTTTAATTTTTATGTAATCAAATTTATCAATCTTTTCGTTTATGGATACTGGGTTGTTGTTCTTAAAATTCTTTCCTTCTTTAAGATTAACAACTGAAAAACAAAACAAAAAACCTTTTAGTACTCCATGGTTTCCTTCCTAAATATTTAAATCTCTGATACATCCAGAGTTCATTTTGGCATAAAGATTAAGGTAAGAAGCTGACTCTATTTTTCAAATGGATAGAGTTATTTCACCATCATTTTTTTTTTGCCATTGATAGGAAATGCCACCTTTAACACATGCTAAGTTCCTATATGAATCTCAAACTTTTTATAGATTCTCTATTGCCCTTCATTGATCTATTCCTATGTAATACCATAGTCTTTATATTCACTTTAGTTCATGATATAGGTTAATAGTTATTAGTCTAGTCCCCGTCAAAGACTTCTTTTTCAGAATTTTCCTGGCTATTTTTACATATTTATTCTTTTCAAATGAATAATTTTGTTAGGCCCTTAACAATCATCATGTTGAGATTTAAATTGGGATTTCACAGAATTTATTGTTTAATTGAAGAGAAAATAAGCTTTTATAATGCCAAGCCTTATCTAAGAACACAGTACATTTATTCAGTTCTTCTCTTATGTTCTCAGTAGCTTATTAATTCAATTCATATAGGTCCTGAGTATTTCTTACAAATTTACTATATGGTATTTGTCTTTTTTCTTGTTGTTAAAGGATCTTTAATTTTAGCTTATTTTTTAACTGATTATGTTTCCCTTTTTAGTTTATATGAGTGTCATTCATTTTGGTAATTTTTTAACACTTATCACCTTTTTACTAAATTCCCACCTCTTTTGTTTCTAGTACTTCTTGAGTTTTTCCACATAACTTTACAGGTATTTTATTCTGTTTTTTACATATATTAGCTCTACTTCCAGAGTGTTAAATAATAGTAGTAGAAAGTTTTACTATTAATTATTACAAAAATACTAGAAAATTTTGCCTTATTGACTTTAATGAGATTGAATCAAATATTTTACTAATTAAGCATCATACTACCATGCTGGCTTTTAAAATATAATTTATTGCCATGCTGAGAAAGCATCTATGATATTTCTGTTGTATTAAGGGATTCTGATCTATACTTCACAATTTTATTTAAATGCCTTTTGGCATCTTTGCATATGATCATAAGGGTCTTTTTCTTTTCTTACTGTACGATCTTTGCACTAAGTCATAGTATCTATTTTAATGTATTATTGAATTTTATTTTAATTTTGAGTATTTTTAATATTGGTATGTAAAATGGATTTGCAGTTTTCTTTAGTTGTGTTGTCTTTGTCAAATTCAGTGCCAGTGTTACACTAGCTTTTTAAAAAAATTAAGACATTTTCTCTTCTTTCTTCAATGTGCTGAAAAATTGGCATCACTGGAATTATGTGGTTATGTGGTCCTTGAAGTTTGAAAGAACCTGAGAAACTGAGCCAAGGGAATATTTTTCCATTGAAAATACATTATGTAATTAGTTAAAATTGATTAAAATTATTAGAGTTTTAATTTTTTTTGTAGTGAAAATGACTTTTATATTTAGTTAACCATAAAGTAGTCTCCTGTCTATGGGCATGATGTAATGAAATCTGAAGAAACTGCTTTTCTTTTTGTAAAATTATGTACATGTTCAGTATCTCTTAACCAAAATGCTTGAAACCAAAGTTTTTCGAATTTTTAGCTTTTTGGATTTTGGAATATTTGAATAATATCTCCTAATACATAATGAGATATCCTGGTGATGGAACCCAAGTCTAAACATGAAATTATTTATGTTTCATATATACCTTATACACACAGCCTGAAGGTAATTTTATAAAATATTTTTAATAATTTTGTGTATGAAACTAAGATTTGACTGTGACTCATCACATGAGGGCAGGTGTGGAATTTTCCACTTGTGGTGTCATGTCTGTGCTCAAAAAGTTTCAAATTTTGGAGCACTTTGGATTTTCAGATTACAGATGCTGAAGCTGTATTACACTCTAAAGATTTCCTATTTGTTGAACAGAAAGCAACTACTCATTATATATTTCTTAATGTTAGCAAGTTATTCCAAACTTTCTAACTTTCACACTTACTTTTCTAGTTCCTCCTGTGAATGTGCAAATGTACAGCTGGCCCCACGAGGGCATCCTCCTCTCTGCTTCATATCTCGACACATGTATGTTTTATATTTGCTATGCTGCGGAGGCTAAGACCAAAATCAAAATATTAGACATTTAGAGAAAAACACTCCAAAGCATAAATTTTGTGTTGTCATTTTAGGATCTTGACAGTCTAGATGAATAATTTAGACTAATTCACATGTTTACCTAGGCTACTCAGAGCAAAAGTGATGGAAAGTCATTCTGTCTCAAGTCTCAGAGATTCCAAAATAAATAGAAAGAAGACAGTCCTGATTTTTCTGACATGTTGATATTAATCCTCAAATGAGTAGCATCATATAAATTCTTGAATAAATCTCATGGGGGCTCTGTGATTGCCTTTCCACATTTTATAATGGAAAAACAAACCAGTGGAGCTTAAGACTTTATAAATATATAAATTCTCTTCTAATATTTGTTTTGTAAAATGTTCAGTATAGCTATACATATGTTTCCTTATAACACACCACAAAAATCTACAAAAGGCCCTATAATCAAAGAATATTCTGTAACCAACTCTTGCTATGCAGAAGAATATGCCGAGGACTTAAAATATTTCCGAAAGTACAAATGAGACTTATTCTTTACAACTCAGAGATAAGGCAGGAGGGCAGATTTGGAAATTAATGAGATATGAAACACAACACTAAACTGAACAAAATTTAGTGCATTTTATCACTATTTGGCAGACTTTAAAGGTCAGTTTCATTATTTTTGTTATTTTCTTCATGATGTCTAATGGAACAGGGAGTTAAAAACTGTAGGTTTTTTTCTTCCTTTTATTTCTTTTCTTCTTTTTTTCTTTAAAACACCAGGTCTTGCTGTCACCTAGGGTGGAGTCCAATGGCATGATCATAGCTCACTGGGCTCAAGTGATCTTGGTGCTTCAGCCTGCTGAGTAGTTGGGACTACAGGCGTGCACCACCACTTGGGCTAATTTTTTTTTTTTTTTGTGGAGACAAGGTCTCGCTACGTTGCCTAGGCTGGTCTCAAACTCCTGGCCTTAAGCAACCCTCGACTCCCAGCCACTCAGAGTCCTTTCTTTTGTTTTTTTTTTTTTTTCCTGAGACAGAGTCTCGCTTTGTTGCCCGGGCTAGAGTGAGTGCCGTGGCATCAGCCTAGCTCACAGCAACTTCAAACTCCTGGGCTTAAGCGATCCTACTGCCTCAGCCTCCTGGGTAGCTGGGACTACAGGCATGTGCCACCATGCCTGGTTAATTTTTTCTATATATATTTTTGTTGTTCAGCTAATTTCTTTCTATTTTTAGTAGAGACGGGGTCTTGCTCTTGCTCAGGCTGGTCTCGAACTCCTGACCTTGAGCGATCCACCCGCCTCGGCCTCCCAGAGTGCTAGGATTACAGGTGTGAGCTACTGCGCCTGGCCTCTTTTGTTTCTTAATCATAAAATAAACCTTTGATCTATGTTTAGATTGGTTAGGAAAACCATATCCAGATTATTCTACTTAGCGGGATACTTTTTTATCTTTCTTGTCTCTCAAGCAAAAAAGGAATATTGAATAACCTGTTGTTAATATTTACCTGAGCTAGGTAAATTAACAGTTTTTTTTCTCTTTGAGACAGAGTCTCACTATGTTGCCCGGGCTAGAGTGCCGTGGCATCAGCCTAGCTCACAGCAACCTCAAACTCCTGGGCTCAAGCAATCCTACTGCCTCAGCCTCCCCAGTAGCTGGGACTACAGGCATGTACCACCATGCCCGGCTAATTTTTTCTCTATATATTTTTAGTTGTCCAGCTAATTTCTTTCCATTTTTTTTAGTAGAGATGGGGTCTCGCTCTTGCTCAGGCTGGTCTCAAACTCCTGAGCTCAAACAATCTGCCTGCCTAGGCCTCCCAGAGTGCTGGGATTACAGGCGTGAGCCACCACACCTGGCCAAAGAGTTTTAAGTTCACAAGCTTACTGCTACTATAAGATAAAAGATCTAATGAACCTAATATAAATCCTGAGGACAAAATAAAATTTAAAACTCCACCTATAAAGTTATTATATTTTACTGTCATATATATTTCGTTTTAAAACTTGGAGGAAAATTTGGCCCACTGGCATAACAGATATTATGAATGAGAAATCTTAAAATACTAATATAGAAAAAACATCTACAGATACTTTAACAGTATTGGAGAGATACAGCATTAGCACTAAAAAGTGACACCTATTGTCAAACTGAAATGTAATACAAACTAAACAGAATAATCACATTTAAATGAAATATACTTTAGCACTGAGTCTACTTACTCCATCAAATACTACCATAAATGTGAAGAGTGACCATAGCATCACAACATTAGTTCAATGAAGATTTTTTAATTTCAGTGTTGTCAGAAAAAATTACTAGGCTAATCCAGTAAACTGGCTGCTAACCATGCTAAGGTAATTTATAGTTTCTACAGTCAGAGTCTCAAAATATTCATACATTTTCTTGGCTTTGTATCTGTAGGTATACCTACAGTGGCTTGCCTCTTGAGTTTTAAACTTCTCCCTTACCTGCTGTTGATCTGCTCCTTTTTTGCTGTGGTTCTGGATATAATCAACCAGCCCATGTACTACTGTACGCACAGCAACCAGCCCATTTTCTAGCTGCTCCCAAGTAGGAGGAGGAGCATCTACACAACAAATGAAAACATTTTTTAAAAACTCTAATGTTATTCAATATTTTGCCCAATATCAAATTAATAAAGGAGTTAGTGTCAGTACTTCAGTGAAAAATCAAGTTAAGCTTCATACAGCTTAGGTTTTCAGATGATAGCTTATTCACCTAACCACCACTTTAAAGGAAATGTACATATTCTTCTAAAGCTGGGGTTACAAACTAAAATAATCACAGGAACAAGGAAGGTAACATAGGCCAGACAATAATGTCAAGTGTCATTAAAATCTTAATGTTGAAAAGACAGAGTAACAGGGACTGTGTTGAACTGGAGAGCATGTCTCTCATCCAAGGGTATGGTTATTTCTCAGCTTTAGCTGTACAGAAATAGACTGTACAGAAATCACTGTTATATGAAGATGCAAGGTTGGCACTGCCAGATACATTTATTATTCCCAGGGAAACCTGAAACTTGAGATTTTTAAGTAAAATTTCCCAATTTTTAAGTGTTGGCACCTAACAAATTTAGAACTTTGTGCAGACCAACACTGGGTGGACCAAACAAAACTTAGTGTGAACTGCCTATCGTCAGTCAATTTGTATGTTTATTTTGAAGTTTCATATAAATCAAGTATTGGTAAACAGAAAGTTTAAAAAGTTTAATAGACAAGCTATTATATCAACTCTGCTATATGTTGTCTTTTTTTTTTTTTTTTTTAAATTATAAAATAGAGACAGGGTCTTGCTCTTCCTCAGGCTGGTCTCGAACTCTTGAAGTCAAGCAATCCTACTGGCTCAGCCTCCCAGAGTGCTAGGATTACCAGTGTGAGTCACCATGCCTGGCCAATGTTGTCTTCATTTAGTAAATGTTTGCTTAGTGTTACACTGTGATTTTATAGAGGAAAAATTAAAGATAAGGCAAAATATGGAATATTCTCTAAAAGAAATATAAAATAAAATAAGACAGATGTAGAGATGACGTCTTGCTGGAGAAGAGGACATACTAAGTTTGGACATATAAAGTTTGAAATGCTTATCAGATATTCAAGTAGAGCTGCTAGATGTTGAGAAGCAGTTGGGTATACAAAAACAAGTTCAGGAAAAAAATCTGGCCTGGATCTAGGTTTCATACTCTAAAAGACCAACAATTGTAACATGCATCATTATATTATGTGCCACCCAAAGAAAAAAGATTGTTAATTAAATTATGACATGTCATTGTTCATAAGCATTCCAATTTCAGAAATGCTAAGATCTGAAAAAAATATGGGCCTTAGAATTGATGAAATATACTAAATTTTTTAAGTCATATAAATGGTATTTAAAGCTATGAGACTAGATGATATTATCTAAGGAATGGGTATAAACAGAAAAGAGAAGAGGTATAGGATTCAACTCTAAAAACACTCCAAAGATTAGAGGTTATGATTCTCTTTTGAGAAATCAGCAGAGGATTCTGAGGAGAGTCCAATAAAGTAAGAATGGAATTAGGAGAGTATGGTGGCCTGGAAGACAAGAAAAAAGCATTTCAAGGAAGAGAGACTAAACAACAATGCTAAATGCTGCAGACATCAAATACGATGAGACCTGAAAATTGATCTTTGGAATTAGCTACATGGAGTCACCATGACCTTGACAAAATAAGTTTCGATAGAGTAGAAAAGATAAATGCCTGACCAGAGTGAGTTCAAGAGTGTGCCATAAAAAGGGACTTGACTAGTCGTACACTTTATCCACCGTTATACAAGAAGAACAGAATATATCGGCACAGATATAGGTAGACAGGTTAATATGGTGGTTAAGAGATTATGGAAATTCTCTTTTGATTGCTCAGAATGGTCAAAGCACCAAAGTGGGGAAAAAAATCACTATATATTCTAGGAACAGATCTGATCTGGTATGATTAAGCAATTTTGGGAGCAAATCTACAAAAGTAGGCTGATAAAAAATTAAGAGGGCACTGAATACCATAGTCAAAGAGTTCAAACTGTCATTGTATAAGCAATGGGGTATCACTGAAAATTTATGAGCGTGGACATAAGATCAGGGATACGATTTATTTTGCAGCAGTAAGTAGACTGCTTTGGAAGAATTAAAACTAGAGGAAACTGGAAGGCATTCAGTCTCAGAGAAAAGGAATGAGGCTCTCACTAAGGCAGTAATATCAGCCATGGGATACAGCGATGCTGTGAAAGAAGAACAGATAAATCCTATTGTCTGAAATGGTATGTAGAGCATGTGAAAGGAAAAGATAAGAGGCAAGACAAGAGACTGAGGTTTTAAGCTTACATACCTCAGAGAATAAGGTCATTATCAGAAAGAGGAAACACAGGAAGAAAAGCAGGTATCAAGCGAAGATGAGCTTGCTTCAAAACACACAGAGGAGATGATGGAGAATCTCAGTAAGCATTTGGGAAATGAATCTGGAGAGATGGAGGGATAACCGTGATAGAGATATTTGGGAGTCTATTTCTATACAGATGTAATACCTGACGACAAGAATGAATAACCATTATCAAAGCATGCAGAGAAAACAAAGTTCCAAGAGCACCACCTGCCTACTCTTTAGTGGGCACGAAGGGAAAGAGTAGTACAAATAAGACCGAAGCAGCACTCAGGTCAAGAGAACCACGACACTACAGAAAGATAAGATGTTGGAAGAGTTTCTATAATATATCAAAGAAGTGGTCAAGAACATTATCAAATGCTGAAGACAAATGAAATAATTTAAGGAATTAGAGATTGGGAAACTACTAGTGAATATTGAGAGAGTTTCAGTTCAGTAGTAGGAAATAACACAGGGATAGTGAAGTGTCTCAGATATAAGTAATAAGTGAAAAATGAAGGTTGGATATAATTTCAGATAAGGGAGAAGGAGCAGGAAAGGGTTGACAAAGTAAAGATATGCAAAAGAAGGTACTTGATAGAACAAGATATTATAGAGAAAGCAAAAATGAGATTAAGGAAACACAACTAAGGATATATAATATAGAAAAAAAATGAGAAAAACTTGAGTTTTGACAAAGAGGTGATAATGGTAAAATACAGCACAATTTTGTGATGGGAGAAAAAAGAAACA
Source organism: Lemur catta (assembly GCF_020740605.2). Classification (NCBI taxonomy): domain Eukaryota; kingdom Metazoa; phylum Chordata; class Mammalia; order Primates; family Lemuridae; genus Lemur; species Lemur catta. Next base: position 41,349,840 of record NC_059130.1, on the reverse strand, counting down.
TAAAGGAGTCCAGAGAGGTCTATTTTCCTGATGAAGTGAGCAGCACAGTAAAAAAGTACTGAATAGGCTGGGCGTGGTGGCTCACGCCTGTAATCCTAGCACTCTGTGAGGCCAAGGCGGGTGGATCACTCAAGGTCAGGAGTTTGATACCAGCCTGAGCAAGAACGAGACCCCGTCTCTACTAAAAATAGAAAGAAATTAGCGGGCCAACTAAAAATATATAGAAAAAATTAGCCGGGCATGGCGGCGCATGCCTGTAGTCCCAGCTACTCGGGAGGCTGAAGCAGAAGGATCCCTTGAGCCCAGGAGTTTGAGGTTGCTGTGAGCTAGGCTGACGCCACAGCACTCTAGCCAAAGCAACACAGTCAAACTCTGTCTCAAAAAAAAAAAAAAAAAATTATTGAATAAGTATTAGTTGAACTGAACTAAACCTGAGATAAAGAGAGGCAAGATTTGGAACAGAATCTTAAATACCGTAGAAAAGATCTGGAATAACTACACTGGGAAATCCCAGAGGACTATAACAAAAGAAAATTAAAGAATCATTGAGCAGCACTAGGGGCACACATAAGATAGTCCATCAATTTCCCACAGGTTTACCTGGACTAGGATCAATGTTTGCTAACAGCTCCAAATGGGGTCTTAGTCGGTTCAAGTTTGCTGGGTCTCCAGTCCGCTGGAGAGCAATTGTTAGTTCCTGAACACTCTGTGCAAAAGAGGCTGGGGTCTGCAACTTAAAAAAGATAAATATTAACTTTCCCAAAGGCCAGATAATCCTTTTAAAGATTATCTGCGACATCACAATTATTTTTGCCATTTATTAAATTTAATGTTTATCCTCCCACACACCCTACACTTTGGCCAGATTGGATTACTTGCTACCTGAACAAATTCTGCATTTCTCTGCATCCACAGCTTGGCACATTGAATACTCTATTCCCTCTGCTGTCAAATTCTTCAAATGTGTGACCTTTCTCAATTCCTCAATTTGGAAGTACTCTTTCCACCCTATGTTCTTACAGCACTATGTTGGTTTGGTTCTTGGGGTCCTTCCAAATAACTGAAATTTGGAAATATAGTTTAGAGATAATTCTACACAATAGCAAGAACAATGACATTGAATTCAGTCAAGGTGAGTTTGATTTCAAGTTCTGTTAAGACCACAGATCATGACATGGGATATAAACCTTATAGACCCCATTTGAAGTCCATTTGTTAAGTGGACTAATTAATTTCAAAATTTCACTACAGCTCAAAAAGTCCTATTATTAGTTTGGGATTCTTGAAAGGTATCAAGTTGTGTATTTCCCCAAGGCTTAAGGATACATACACAGTTACATTAACTACCCTCAGATGGCCATATATATGATCAGCAGATTTCGTAGTAATAACTAAGGGTTCTTACTTGGAAACATTTCGCTCTTTATGCAGTTTATTAACACAGATGGGAATTTTTCTCCTCCAAAAAAGTCACTCTATAAACGGTATTTTTTTAAAAAGCTTACATTTTAAAAAACACGGAAAATAACGCAACTACCACTAGAATGTTGACATGCCTTTATTCAACTTTTTTCATCTTTGTAATTTTTTAATACACATATAATCAGTCATTTATATACTTAGAGTTTTGTCTTCCTTTAATATTATAACAAAAGCAATTTTATGTTGATAAACCACTTTTATTATGATATATTTAAAAGAAAAGTATCTAATATGACAATACCCACGTATCTACGATCAAGATTTAATAAATAACATTTTGCTATCATTTTTTAAAAAGGAATGTTATGTATGAGCTGAAGAAGACATCCCTCCTGACCTAAGTTTAATTTAACGATGTTCTGAGCAGATAAATCTTAACTTCTTTTTTTTTTTTTTTTTTTACAGATAAACAGTTTTTTTTATTCATCCTCCTCCTCCTCCTCCTCCTCTTCCTCCTCGTCTTCTTCATCTTCCTCTTCCACCTTTTTCCGGGCAACTTTAGTAGGACCCTTTGCGCCATCAAACTTTCCTTTAGACTTATAGTCAGCAACATCCTTCTCATACTTCTCCTTCAGCTTTGCAGCCTTAGTGATGTAAGGCTGCTTTTCGCTGTCACTTAAGTTATTCCACATCTCACCCAGCTTTTTTGCCACATCTCCAATAGAGATGCCAGGGTTTGTAGATTTGATCTTGGGGCGGAATTCTGAACAGAACAGGAAGAATCCAGACGGTGGCCTTTTAGGGGCATTAGGGTCCTTCTTCTTCTTTCCTCCCTTAGCTGGTCCATAATCCTTCATTTCCCGATCATAGCGGACTTTATCCGCCTTTGCCATTTCATCAAATTTAGACTTCTCTTTCCCAGACATCGTCTTCCACCTCTCAGAGCACTTCTTGGAAAATTCTGCAAAATTGACAGGGACCTCTGGGTTTTTCTTCTTATGTTCTTCTCTGCACGTCTGCACAAAGAAGGCATAAGCAGACATCTTGCCCTTTGGTTTCTTGGGGTCACCTTTAGCCATCGTGACTGTATTGTTCGCTAGTCTGGGCAGCGCAGGGCACGACGCACCGCTCTCTAAATCTTAACTTCTTTAACTGTCCCCTCTTCTTCCCCTTAAAAAATACTGTACTTGATCTTAGCCAAAAAGCTGAGAAGCGATTCTTCTTTGTAAATAATGAAGCAATTAACACCCCTGAGCTCATAATCTTTTTGAAAGTTTGGATTATTTCCTTAAATTCCTGGGAACAGTAAGTTTGGGTAAAGGACAAGAATATTTTGTGAGTTTTATTTAATGACAAATTGCTTCCCAAGAGATACGTAATGCACTTTATAAACCATCAGCAATATATGAGAATATATTTCTTTTACTGATTTAATAGACAACATTTGACATGTCACTGTTTTAAATATATGTTTCTTTAACTATTATTGGGGATGAATTCTATCTCATCAATTAGATATATCAATAAGTCCTCCTTGTGAATCGTTAATTCATATTTCTCTATTAATTTACTAGAATTAGTGTTTTCTTTCTTTTTTTTTTTTTTTTGAGACAGAGTCTCACTCTGTTGCCTGGGCTAGAGTGCTGTGGCATCAGCCTAGCTCACAGCAACCTCAAACTCCTGGGCTCAAGCAATCCTACTGTCTCAGTCTCCCGAGTAGCTGGCTCTATGCCCGGCTAACTTTTTCTGTATATTTTTAGTTGTCCAGCTAATTTCTTTCTATTTTTTTAGTAGAGACGGGGTCTCGCTCTTGCTCAGGCTGGTCTCGAACTCCTGAGCTCAAACGATCTGCCCGCCTCGGCCTCCCAGAGTGCTAGGATTACAAGCGTGAGCTACCACGCCCGGCCTGAATTAGTGCTTTTCTTATCATTTTTAATAACTTCTCTATTTTCATTGTCCAATAAGCACTTTCACATATCTCATGTTGAATTACAACAAAAACAGTTACAGTATTAATCTAGTTTTAAGAGAAAAACGCTCTTAAAAGTCAGATGCAAATAATGAAGCCTGATGTAAAATTCACACGTACTCTAAAAGTCTTTTCATCATAGTAGCAACAGATAAAGTAGAAGTAAGTTTACTGAGAATTTGATCAAACTGAGAATGGTAGTAACTTTGTTATTATGTAAAATTATTCTGGCTGAGAATCGTAAGAAACCTCAATGCAGAGATCTTCCAGACCACTAAATGGCTGCTATAGGAAGAAAATAAAGGCATTTAGAAAATGGGTTTAATTAATACAACGATCAAAACTCAAGGAGAACTATAAACGAAGAGAAAGGCAATGACAAAATATATAGGAGACTCTCAAAGGAAGGTGGGAGAGCACTGGATAAAGAATTATAACACTAATCAAATCTTTATATGGACCATCCACTGCCATGGCGGGGCTGGGGACTGCTTTCCGTCGCCTGGGCACCTTGTCTGGAGCTGGGGCTTTAGGCTTGGCCTCCTAGCGGGTGCACAGTGCCCAATTCCCAGATGCCTATAGGAAGGAGCTCTTTGACAAAACCAACAAACACCACTTCTTTCACAGCCTGGCCCTGTTAGCAGTACCCCACTGCAGAAAGCCCCTCTGGGCTGGGTTACTACTGGCCTCCGGAACCACCTTATTCTGCACCAGATTTACTACCAGGCTCTAAGTGGAGACCCCAGCATCCAGACTTTGGCCCCTGTGGGAGACAGCCTGCTGCTCTTGGGATGGCTTGCCTTGACTCTTTGAGCACTCTTCTGTTTAATTACTAAGTTTTCTGGGCAAATTTTTAAGAGTTGGAGCAGAAAGGAGATTAAAAGGGAAAAGCAAATAAAAAAAATCTTCATATGAACAATCTGATATTATGACATGACTAGTTATGACAAGGCAATTGGCTACAGAGAACATAATTTACAAGAGCCTAATGTATGGCATTCACTTTAATATACATTTGTTACATAAATAAATTACCAAATCGCAAATTACCAAAACTCTAAGATGAGTTTAAGGTGTAAGGAATCAAAAAGGCTCTACCTTGTCAATAATGGACTGCATATGAGATTTGTGAGACTGGTCTCCATAAAGCAAAGAGGACCACTGGTCTGGTGCAATTCGTAAGCCTGCTTCCATAGCAATCTGCACTATCTGAGAGTCATGTTCTCGCCGCAGAGCTTCATAGGTTCTAAATTCTTCCTTCAGCTGCATCAAAGAAGAGTCTTCATCACGTTTGGTGACCTAATAGGACACAAATAATCTCATAATAAGGTAAAAAAACAAAATGAGTTTATACTTTATATGACCATATATAGATAACATAATTTTTAACGTAACAAATTTCTTTTAGTAGCAATAGCAAGGTTCAAATGAAATACACTGCCTGCAAAATATTTTCCCCTTTATAGATGTCAAAATTTTCTGGATAGGTCTTATAGAAAGAATGAATACAGACTGAGTATCCCTCATCTGAAATGCTTGGACTAGAAGTGTTTCAGATTTCAGACTTTTTCGAATTTTGGAATATTTGCATTACACAGTTGAGCATCTTTAATCTGAAAATCCAAAATGCTCCAATGAGCATTTCCTTTGAGTGTCACATCAGTTCTCAGAAAGTTTCATATTTTGGATTTTCAGATTAGGGATACTCAACCTGTTATGGGCTGGAATGAAATCCAAAGATTTCATACACCTTAACATATATAACAGTTTAAAGTGTATGTGTATCTGCATTTCTGAAAAGAAAAAAACATTTATATAATTTTGTATTTTAAAAAGCAATGTTATATTTCTTTCCCATAAATGTGTATTATGACTCTTGGGCCTGCCTGGCATTGAGCTAACTGGTATTGAAAACTGAAGAGCTTCAGATGCTGATGTGATTCTAAAGACAACTAAATTGTACTAGGTCATTAAATATGAAATGTCTGATTTCGAATCAAAAGTTTAGTTTATTATATCTCAAACAAGAAGCAGTATGATTAATCAAAATATATGCCTACACTATCGACAGTTTTGCCATCTTAACAGTAGCTTGTTTATGCCAGCAGTGACGAAGCCTAGAGAGTAAGTGGTGATAAAATCACAAAAGGCATTTTCCACAGCTTGTTGAGAATTGAATATTTTTCCTTCTAAGAAGTGGTCCAAAGCCAGTTCTAAGAAGTGGTAGTCAGTTGGTGCAAGGTCCAGTGAATACAGTGTATGACAGAAGAGTTTCCAAGTCCAGCTTCTATAGTTTGAGTAGCACTGTTTGTGCGACATGTGATTGAGCATTGTCTCGCAAGAGGATTGGCCTGTCACTATTGACCAATCTCAGCTGTTTAATCGCAAGCATCCTCATCATTTCGTCCAGCAGTAGACATCTGGTTGCAGTAGACATCTGCTGTAATTGAAAGACCAGGTTTCATGAAGCTATAGTGAACAAATACCAGTGCTGGACCACCAAACAGACACCATTAGATTTTTTTGACAAATATTTGGTTTTGGACTGTGTTTCAGCACTTCATCTTTATCCAACCATTGTGCTGAATGCTTGCGATTGTCAATTCATTTTTCATTACATGTAACAACAGGTACAGAAATGGTTCACCTTCATGTCATGATAGCAAAGAAAGGTAAGCTTCCAGATGATTTCTCTTCTGACGCTCGTTTTAATTGATGCAGAACCCATCTGTCCAGTTTCTCTACCTTGCCAATTTGCCTATTTCAAATGGTCCAGTGTTGTTGGAATAGTAACCTCAGACCTCACTGCTAATTCAGACGTAGGTTGAGATGGATTTGCTTCCACTACAGCTTTCAGCTCATCATTATCCACATTGGTCTCAGGTAGCCCATGTAGCTCATTTTCAAGATTAAAATCACCAGAATGGAACTTTCCAAACCATTGACATACTGTGTGTTCATTCACCATATCCTTCCCAAACACTTCATTGATATTTCAAGCTGTCTGTACAGTTTTGGTTCCACGATGAATTTTTGACTTATCCATGGTTTCACAAAAATTGCCCTAAAAATTTTTTTGAAAGATAATCACAAGCCAAACTGTGCGTTTGAAAGACTGAGGATGTACCTTCACAATAAAAATAAAATAAGAGATGTCAAAGTGAAATGTCAGAGATATCAACTGTCAAACTTAGTACTTAAGGAAATCAGACATTTCATACTTAATAACCTAATATTTGGCTTAATTTTCCATGGAGTTTTGTGAGATGGGCCACCATCAGAAAGTAGAAAGTCTGAGATGCTGGACTAGAATAATCATAATGATGATAATATCATTTAGTAAGAAAAATAGCTACCAATTTTTGAGCACTTAGTATGTACCAGTCAGTATATTAAATTACCTTATGCTACTGCATTAACTCATTTAATTCGTTTTACTTGTTGATGTTAGTACTATTGTTATCATCCCAAAAACATACATTTTGAGTCAAGTTGGATTTAGGCCAAAGGCTTAAGAAATCAAAGTAAAATAATTAATTCTAGCCTAGGATCACCCATACCGTAACATATTTTAGAATACATTTTGCCTTATTAACCTTTTATTCTCATAATGACTCACATTCTTCTAGTAGACAATTCCCATATTTCCCCTCTCACCAAAGAAACTACAGAATATTGTAGCCAGGACTTCTAGGTCACACTAATATTATATTAAAAAAATGATAAAGTGTGGCAGTACATGCCTGTAGTCCCAGTTACTGGGGAGGCTGAAGTGGGAGGATTGCTTGAGCCCAGGAGTTCAAAGCCAACCTGGGCAACATAGCAAGATTCTCTCTCTCTCAAAAAAAAAGTATTCCATTCTTACTACAAGAAGGAAGGTCTAACTTACATTTTGTTAGGCAAGTCCATACAAAGACCACATAGATACAAATCAAGAACTACAGTTGCAAAAACTAAACATATTTGCCATTATTCAAAGGCAAGTCAAAAGACCAAATGCATAAACACAAGTGTAACACCCCTCAATATAAGCTAAACCTCACCAAAATGTAGAATATGCTATCTATATGATACACTGATTCCCTGGACTTGGCTCTCAACACTTTCTTTAATTAAAATCAACCCAGGATTTCCCAGAGAAGGAATGTCTAAAATCCTGGAACTGTATTGTACTAAGAAAGACCAAATTATCCTGCAGCTCAAAGGCTTTTCAAATCAAAATACAGGCGATACTAAAAGGACATAGCCAGAACACAGCTTATATGGACACATTCCTGCAATGAAGTTAATCATCCTAGTGAAAAATAATTGGATTTTTACAAATTTCCAATTTTTAAAATTACTGTTGATGCTTTTAACTAGAATTGAGAGAGGTTCATTTTGTGAGTATGGTGGGGTTTTTGAGCCACTCATTATTCTTCATAGGAAAGGCTGGATGTTTCCTCCATCTTCCTCTTTTTTTTTCCTAAACTCACAGGGGAAGGTTAGATTTTTTTCTTTCTAAAACTTCCTATATTGAATCTGTCTGGTGCTGTTAGTGGGGAACAAGTAACACTAGAAGCAGAAAGACATTCTCTAATTTATTCTGGATTACACTGTACAATCATGTTACTCTAACCACTATAATAAGATTGAGTTATTCAGAGATAATTTGGACCAGTTAAAATAATTTCGGCTAGAGGTTCTGATACCTTCAGAGGCACCTAAGGAAAATAGAGGCCAATTTTTAATACATAATCTGACTCTATAAAGATTATAGAATGTTAGCATCTAGCTAGAACTTTTTTTAATTTTAAAAATTATATCTGTATGCTCTCCTGTTAATTTTGTGAACCATTTTCTCCTTCTCAAAGGATGAGAGAATAGAATACAGTAGGATGGTTAATGTGGGTTTTTTTTAGTTTATGACTATCACATGACAGAATGTGATGATCTTGGGAATGGATTTCCTTATTGCTAGTATGAATGAAACAACAATTTTCTGATTCAAGTACTGGTTATAGGTTGTGTCAGAATCAAGAAGTCTTGACTTTAATAAGTCAGAAAAATAAAATAGAATGAACAATAAAAGATATACATAGTGAACAACAATGCTTGAGGCAGTACTGATTCAATTTGGGATACAAGAGAATACATCCAGCGTTACCATATGTGCTGAAACCAAAATGGCAATTAGAGCTCCAGTATTGTGTTATGTCGAATTACACCAGGAGAAAAACTCTGAGTAAAACTTACTCGTGCTTCAATGACTCTCTATAGGCAATTCTGCATATAGCCTTGGTGGGAAACTCACATAGTTTATTAGTCTCTTCAAATATAAAAATCTGTGAGCCTTGGTTTGATCTATGTTGTTCAAAATACAATCTACAAAATTCAATACAATAGGATTTAACTATAACAGGACACCATCTACATTTTAAAATTGCTGAAATTTACTGAAAACTCAAAGTTTTACTACTTAAATTTGGGGAAAGAATGATGTTTTCTTTCAAGCTGAACTTTAATGCATGTTCATACCTTGAAGCAGGAGGCTCTATAAAGCAGTTGAACAACATGCCCAATGCTAGTTTTAGAGGCTTGAGGAAACCGTGGCTCCAACCTTTGCACCACAAAGAGAACCAATACTTTTCTTGACAAAGCAGATCCATCTTCTAAGGCCAGCAGAACAAGTTTTAGAGCTTCCTCCTGCATTGCTAGGAAAAATTAGGCAAAATCAAAATTTATCATGTGCAGAGATAAGATAAATTTATTTTATCTTAGAAGGGCAATATTCAATAATTTTTCAGCTATCACTCAATGGGCAACATAATAAAAGATGTTCACAGCGATATACTTTTTAACCATTTTTATATTATATACTACATATTTTATTAAGAAAGCAAATAAGTGATTGATATAGTTAAGAAAAACTTGTGGCCAGGCACGTTGGCTCACACCTGTAATCCTAGCACTCTGGAAGGCTGAGATGGGGGGATAGCTTGAGGTCAGGAATTCGAGACCAGCCTAAGCAAGAGCAAGACCCTGTCTCTACTAAAAATAGAAAAAATTAGCCAGATGTGGTGCTATGTGCCTGTAGTCCCAGCTACTCGGGAGACAGGCACGAGGATTGCTTGAGCCCAGGAGTTTGAAGTTGCCACTGCAACTCTAGCCCGGGTTAACAGAGAGAGACCCTGTCTAAAAAAAATAAAAAAGAAAGAAAAAAGAAAGGAGAAGAGACAAGAAGCGACAAGAAAAGAAAAGAAAGAAGGAAAGAAGGAAGACAGACAGACTTCTATGAAAATGAATAAACTTCTGACAATAAGAGAAAAATTTAAGTTCTCTGAAAAACTAACATGCATGGAATTACCCAAGCCATGATTGTCAAGTGAGATATTACTTGATAACAACAGAGTATTGCAAAGAACTAGCTTTTGTATATCACTTATAGTTCCTACATGATCCTTTTAGAATTACTAGCAGAATAAATACCAAATTCTAATTATATACCTGGTCCAAGGAACTGGCATCCCCTAGCCCTGACTGCTGCCCAAAGATTGGAAGAGAGTTGTTGAGGATTCTGGTGCTGGAGAATGAGCTCTGTAACTGTTCGTTCACCTAAAGATCGAGCTGCCCTCATGGCACGAATCCTGCCTTCTTCTTCCACCAGTTGACAGTGGACCAGAGTCACAAGCTTCCTCTGCATTGGGCGACTCAGAACACTCTGAGTAGTGCTATTCAAACCCACTCCTTTAAAAGAGAGTACAGAAGTTACTGCTAGGTTTACAGTACAATTTTACAATCCAGGAGTGCTTCCTCTGATGGGTTGATTGACTTGTGCGTATGTGAACAGTTTGGGGTCCTACTAGAATATTTAAAATAAACAAATAAAACTACTCAAGTGAAGCCTAGTTAGCATTTTAAAAGTACACAAATGTATGTATGAGTTATCTCATGTACATTTAACACTCATTATGGCATTAAATATACCATTATTCATTTCAATCATAGAGGAAGAAAAAAAAAGGCCAAACATTAATAATTAGTTTAAGACCCAAATCTTGAGGTCACAACAGTTCTGGCATATATTTCATAGTGGTTACTTTTGTAATTAAACAGCAAGCCTTTTCTGTGCAGTAATGGCTAACTTCCATTTTTATTATACCCCCTATAGCACACCATATAAAACTGGATAGAAGGCAGATTTATTCAGAGTTGTCAAATAATGGAAAGTCCTTCTGAACACTAGCGTAGTTATACTTACTTCTACAATCATTCAAATAATATTTCCAACATCATAAACTCTAAATTCACTATTTTACTTGATGTGGTTTGTAATGATATTATTTAGTATAAAGTGGGTTTGATTTATAATAAACAAATGAATTTTATTAACATTCACGTAGAGCTCACACTTTTTATGGTAATATTAGATCTTTAACAGACATTTGTTTAGCATGGATAATTGTATTAAATTTACCTCTAGCACTGCTGAGTGGTTTCAAGTACAATGCTAATTCTTCTACACATTTCTTGGCTTCCTCATAATGTTTTGTATCTTCAACTCCACTACACAAAGTAATGGGCTGCTGCTCAGGTACCTGGTGACCAAAATAAAGATCTGTTTGAGTGTTCATTAATTAATTAAACAAAAGTTTTACTGAGTATAGGTTATGCACTGATAACAACAAAACTTCTACTAAAGGTACTGAATTCTTTCAAAAGACTTTTCCTGTACACACACATCTATCATATTATTGTTTCTGTAACAATCTTGCGATATAATCCATCTACCATACAAATGAATAGTTTAAAATATACAATTCAATGATTTTTTAGTACATTCACAGTTGTGTAACCATCACCTCCCACTTGGGCCTCCCAAAGTGCTGGGATTATAGGCATGAGCCACCACACCCAGTCAGTACTTTATTTTATTGCTAACATTCCATTGTATGGATATATCACATTATATTTTTGTATCATCAGTTGATAGACATATGGGCTGTTTCTTTTCTTTTCTTTTTTTTTTTTTTTGAGACAGAGCCTCACTTTGTTGCCCAGGCTAGAGTGAGTGCTGTGGCATCAGCCTAGCTCACAGCAACTTCAAACTCCTGGGCTTAAATGATCCTACTGCCTCAGCCTCCCAAGTAGCTGGGACTACAGGCATGCGCCACCATGCCCGGCTAATTTTTTCTATATATATATTTTTAGTTGTCCAGATAATTTATTTCTATTTTTAGTAGAGACAGGGTCTCGCTCAGGCTGGTCTTGAACTCCTGACCTCGAGCGATCCACCCACCTCGGCCTCCCAGAGGGCTAGGATTACAAGCGTGAACCACCTCGCCCGGCCTGTTTCTTTTTTGACTATTACGAACAATGCTGCTGTGAATATTTGTGTGCAAGTTTTTGTGTGAACATGTGCTTCTGTTTCTCTTGGGTATATACCTGGGAGTAGTAACTCTATGTTTAACCTTTTGAAAAACTGCCAGACTATTTTCAAAAGCAGAGTACTATTTTATATACCTCTCAGGAGTACATAAGGGTTCCAAATCCTCCACATAGTTATTATTATCTTTTTTATTAAAGCCATCCTATAGGGTGGAAAGCAGTATCTCATTGTGGTTTTTTAAAATTTTATTTTTAATTGATAAATAATTATACGTATTTATGGGGTATAATGTGATATTTTGATATGTTTATAATGTGGAATGATTAAATCAGACAAATTAACAAATCCATCACCTAACATATCATTTTTTGCAGTGAAACATTTAAAATCGACTCTTTTAGCAATTTTGAAATACACAATGTATCATTATTTATTATAGTCACTATTCTGTGCAATGAATCACTAAAGCTCTTTCCTCCAGTCTAACTGAAACTTTGTACCCTTTGATCAATATCTCCCTTTTCCCCATCTACCTCCCTCCCCTTCACTGTGGTTTTGATTTTTATTTCCCTAATGGTGAATGATGCCCAGCATCCTTTCATGTACTTTTTGGTTATTTACATATCTTTTTTGGAGAAAGGCTTACACAGACCCTTTGCCCATTTTGTTTAATAAACTACTTTATGCCAGGCCTAAAATAGCACTGTGGGAGGTAGAGGTGGGAGGATTGCTTGAGGCCAGGAGTTGGAGATCAGCCTGAGCAAAAGCAAGATCCTGCCTCTACAAAAAATAGAAAAAATTAGCCAGGCATGGTGGTGTGAGCCTGTAGTCCCAGCTACGTGGAAGGCTGAGGCAGCAAGATCACTTGAGCCTAGGAGTTTGAGGTTGCAGTGAGCTATGATGATGCCACTGTACTCTAGCCAGGGTGACAGAGCAAGACCCTGTCTCAAAAAACAACCCCCCCCAAACCCCTACTTTATTTTATAAAATAGTTTTAGATTTACAGAAAAATGCCAAAGATAGTACAGAGAATTCCCATTACCCTGCACCCAGTTTCCCCTATTATTATTAGCATTATTTTTTGAGACAGGGTCTTGCTGTGTTACTCAGGCTAGAGTGCAATAGTGTAATCATAGTTCACTGCAACTTCAAACTCTTAGGCTCAAGCAATCCTCCTTCCTTAGCCTCCCAAGTAGGTAGGACTACAGATACATACCACCACACTTAGCTAATTTAAAAAAATTTTTTGTGTAGATGGGGTCTCGCTCTGTTACCCAGGCTAGTCTTGAACTCCTGGCCTCAAGCGATCCTCCTGCCTCAGCTTTTCAAAGTGCTGGGATTATAAGTGTGAGCCAGTGTGCCCAGCCTCCTCTATTATTGACATATTACATTAGTATGGTACATTTGTTAAAAATTAATGAGACAGTATCAACATACTTATTATTAACTAAGATCCATGTTAGTCAGATACACTTAGTTTTTACCTACTGTTCTTTAGGTTCCATGATCCCATCCAGGATACCATATTACATTTAGTCTTTGTCTCTTTAAGCTCATCTTGGCTGTGACTGTTTCTCAGATTTTCACTGTTTTCGATAACCTTGACAGTATTGAGGGGTACTGGTCAGGTATGTTGTAGAATATCCCTCCCTTGAGATCATATTGACCAGGCATGATGTAGAATGTCCCTCAATTGGGATCTGTCAATTTTCTCATGAGTAGACTGAGGTTACGGATTTTTGGAAGACCACAGAGGAAGTGTCATTTCCGTCACATATATCAAGGATACATACTATCAACATGACTTATTACTGTTGATATTAAACTTGATCAGCTGGCTGAGGCAGTGTTTAACAAGTTTCTACACCATAAAGTTATATCATCTCCCACCTTCCATATTGTACTTTTGGAAGGAGTCATTATGCATTGCCCACACATAGTCTATCTCCTTGACGGCATAGTATCTACAGAATTTATTTGAAGAAGTTTCCGGGTTTATTTATTCCTAGTTTCTTGAGTGTTCTTATCATGAAAGGGTGTTGGATTTTACCAAATGCCTTTTCTGTGTCTAGTGAGATGATCATGCATGTACATTTTTAAAAATTCTATTGATGTGGTGGTATATTACATTAATTGATTTTCTGATGTTAAACCAACCTTGCATACCTAGGACAAATCTCACTTGGTGATGGTGTATTTTTTAATTTTATTTTTTATTGTGATAAAATATATAATACAAAATTTACCATTTTAAAACCATTTTAGGTGTATAATACAGTATGTTCACAATGTTGTGTAACCATCACCACTATCTATTTCCAGAACTTTTTCAGCATCCCAAATAACAGCTCTATATCCATTAACTAATAACTCCTTATTCCCCTCTCCCCTCAGATACTGGTAACCTTTCTCCTACTTTTCTATGATATTTGCTTATTCTAGATATTTCATATAAGTGAAAACATATTAACACTTGTCCTATTGTGTCTGATTTGTATCTCAGCAAAATGTTTTCAAGGTTCATCCATGTTGTAGCATGTATAAGAATTCCATTCCTTCTTATGGCTGCATAATATTCCACTATATGTTATACCATATTTTGTTCATCCATTCATCCATTGATAGACACTTGGGTTGCTTCCCCTGTTTGGCTATTGTGAATAATGCTATTTTAAATATGGGTATACAAATATCTCTTCAAGACCCAGCTTTTAATCCTTTTGGGTACATTCATACATATGGTAATACTATTTTCAAATTTTAAGGAGCTGTCATACTATTTTCCATAGTGGCTGCATATTTGACACTCCCACCAACAGTGCATAGGAATTCCAATTTCTGGCTGGCTGCCAGGGGCTCACACTTGTAATCCCAGCACTTCAGGAGGCCAAGGCAAGAGGATTGCTTGAGGCCAGGAGTTGGAGACCAGCCTGGGCAAGACCTCATTTCTACAAAAAATAAAAAAAAGTTAGCCGGGCATGGTGGCCTGTGCCTGTAGTCCCAGCTACTTGGGAGGCCGAGGTGGCAGGATTGTTTAAGCCCACGGATTTGAAGCTGCAATGAGCTATGATCACGCTATTGCACTCCAGCCTGGAGTGCAGCAAAACCCTGTCTCAAGGAAAAAAATAAAACGATAAAAAAGAGCTGGAATTTCTTCATATTCTTCCCAATACTTGTTATTTTCTATGTTTTGATTATAACTATCTTGGTGGGTGTGAGATGGTATCTCATTGTGGTTTTGAGTGGCATTTCCCTAATGATTAATGATGTTGAGCATTTTCCCATGTGCTTGTGTTGGCTACTTGTATATCTTCTTTGGAAAAATATCTATTTAAGTCCTTTAACCATTTTTAATCAGGCTTTCTTTTTTGCTATTATGTTGTAGGAGTTCATTATATATTCTGTATATGAATCCCTCTTTAGATACATAATTGACAATTATTTTCTGTCATTGTGTATTTTTTAATACACAGAACTTCTCAATTTCTTAATAGTATCTTTTGATACACGTGTTTTATTTTTGTTTATTTACTTATTTTTTATTAATATTAAAAAGCCTGAATAGGGAAGGAAAAGGTTTTATTTTTGAAAAATTCCAATTTATCTATTTTTTTCTTTTACTGCCTGTGCTTTTGGTATCACGCTTAAGAAAGCATTGCCCAATCCAACGTCATCAAGATTTTCCTCTGCATTTTCTCCCAAGAGTTTAATAGTTTCATACTTAAATTTGGTTTAGAACTTCGACACATTTTGAGTTAATTTTTGCATATGGTGCAAGGTAAGGTTCCAAATTCATTCTTTTTGCATGTGAATATCCAGTTTTCCCTGCACTACTTATTGAAAAAACTGACCTTTACCCATCAATGGTGTTGGCAGCCTTGTCAAAAATCATTTGACCATGTATGGTGCAGATTTATTTCTGGGCTCTCTATCCTATTCCATTGATCTACACGTGTCTTTATGCCAGTACCACACTTTCTTGATTACTGTATCTTTGCATTTTGAAATCAGGATGCATAAGTTCTCCAACTTTGTTCTTCTCTTTCAAGATTATTTTGGCTATTTGAAGTCCCTAGAGTTCTATATAAATTTTAGGATGAGTTTTTCTATTTCTCCAAAAACACCATTGGAATTTTGACAGGACTTACACTGAATCTGTAGATTGCTTGTCATCTTAATAACATTAAGTCTGTCAATTCATGAACATATGATGTCTTTCCATTTATTTATGTTTCATTTCTTTCAGCAATGTTTTATAGTTTTCAGTGTACAAGTCTTTCATATCCTTGGTTAAATTTATTCCTAAGTATTTTGTTCTTTTTGATGTTACTGTAAGTAAATTGTTTTTTTAATTTCCTTTTCGGTTCATTCATTGTCAGTGTATAGAAATGCAACCAATTTTTGTGTGTTGATTTTATAACCTCTAACTTTGCTTAATTTATTTCTTAGCTCTAACAGTTTTTAAATGGAATCTTTAGGGTTAAAATAGTGGCCATTATGTATTAAAATGTCCTATCTTCAAATTTTATAACAATTAGTTGTTTCAGTTAAGATATGAACCCATTTTGTAGAAAAATTAATTCATCTTTAGATAATTTTATGAAAAAAAAGCCTTGGTTATTTGCTATTAAAATGTAGCATTTCCAAAATTGTTATTCCCAATGTATCTATTTTTTAAAATATTTCCAAAATATTAGAATTTTCAAAATAAAAAGAGAAAGTGATTATGAAATCAAAAAAACAAATATAGGAACAAAATTTAAAAATCAATTGCACTTTCTATTTTCACAAATATTTTTAGTGTTGTTGGTGACATCAAGATAGGCCTATAAATAAAATAAATTTTCTTTTTAAAAAAGCTATTGTAGGCTGGGCGCAGTGGCTCACGCCTGTAATCCTAGCACTCTTGGGAGGTAAGAACAGCTCTCTTTATCTCCAACATATGTAGGTAGTATCAACTTTCTCTACATTTTAGCAAACAAAATTCTGTTATATTTATTCAGAAAATGATTCATGGTAAATATATGGGACTTCAGACTCACACTCTGCAAATTAACAAGGATTACCTAAATGAACTGTAACTAGCACTCAAAAACCTACTTCCTTTGGTTTTATGAAATTTTCTGAGGATACTGATCTCTAATTTGAGAATAATGACATAAAACTTCCAAAGTATTACCTTCAGCATTACCAGATTAACTTTCATATTTAGGTACCTAGGAATATTTGCCCTACTCTAAAAAATGGTTCCCAAAAGCTGTGCTCTATGGTTTGTCACTCTTTTTATCTTTCATTTCAGTTAATGTAAACTAAGTAAAATTGCCTAAAGGAGCATCACCTTTCCTACTGAGTAAAGTGCAATGGTTTTATGTATATTTTCCTCAATGTTAAGAAGTCCTGATGACTTACCTCTTAGGTTTCCCTAGTGATCTGAATAGCTAGGATTATTAAAAATCTACCACAAGATGAGATAGATGTTACTGTACTATGACTGAGAAACATTGTGCTACTAAAATAAATCTCCTAACATACTGAAATAAAGGATTTGCCAAGTACCAAACAGAATTACACCTATTCAAATACGAAGGCAATGTTACTCAATTTTAATTCAACATCTTTCTCTCGGGCAGAAACTATAGACATTCATAGAAATTAAAACGTATTAAGTCACCCATCTTACCTGAGCACCCACTAGCTGCAGCAATGCTGAATTCACAGGGAGGAGCTCAATGTCTGTATTGATAGTGGTCTGGTCAAAAGGGCAAGCCTTGCGGTGGAGTTTATTCAGGCACATCTTGCAGACAGTATGGCCACAGCCCAAACTGATGGGCTTTCGAATTGTTTCGTCGAAAGTCTGAGTGCAAATTGGGCAGGAGAGGAAATCCGTCCATTGTGGAGCTTGTACGGGCATTGCTTCTGGAGTAACAATTCACTAACACATACACACACAAAAAACTAAAGCAAAGATTCCACTGGAATCAAAATCTTTGAAAAAAGTTTATCTTTTTTTTTTTAAATATCTTCTGTAGATACAGTCAGCACATAGTGTGAAATATAACCTGGAAAACAAAGGAAAAGGAAAAACTTGAGAATATCTTCCTTTTCAAGTAAACTGTTGAAAGGAACCACAAGTGCAGTCTCACCCACAAACTTTTACATAACATTTACATCATGGTAATCCATCTTTTTGCACTTTTCTAGAATTAGAGCCATAATAAAACACCTGATCCCATTCCTTCATTTTAGAGAGGGGAAGTAGTCCCCAGAAAGATGAAATAACTTGCATAAGGTGATACTTGAAATTAGCAATAAAGTTAGATCTAGGGATGACCTAAGTCTCTCAAGTTTATGTAAGTCCCTGATTTTGTTTAGTATTAAAAATTTAAATTTTTAAGGAGGTTAGTAATGTCTGTTTCTTGACCTGGTTATCAGTTACATGTGTTTGTTGATTTGTGAGAATTCATCAAGCTCTTCACTTATGTCCATTTTTATGTATGTTCCATACCAAAAGGTTTTTCTTTTGAATTGGCCCCAAATTAAAAATACCTTAAAATACTTTACCATCAAATTTGGTGGGGTTAATTAGATAAAAAGAAACTATGGATTTTTTTTTTTTTTTTTTTTTTGAGACAGAGTCTCGCTCTGTTGCCCAGGCTAGAGTGCTGTGGCATCAGCCCATCTCACAGCAACCTCAAACTCCTGGGCTCAAGTGATCCTACTGCCTCAGCCTTCCGAGTAGCTGGGACTACAGGCATGCGCCACCATGCCTGGCTAAGTTTTTCTATATATACCTTTAGCTATCCAAACCACTTCTTTCTATTTTTTTTAGTAGAGATGGGGTCTCGCTCTTGCTCAGGATGGTCTCGAACTCCCTCGAGCGATCCTCCCGCCTTGGTCTCCCAGAATGCTAGGATTACAGGTGTGAGCCACCGCGCCCGGTCTGGATTTGTTTTTAAGGTTTACTTTTTTTTTTATACAGAGTCTCGCTTTGTTGCCTGGGCTAGAGTGAGTGCCGTGGCGTCAGCCTAGCTCACAGCAACCTCAAACTCCCGGGCTCAAGCGATCCTACTGCCTCAGCCTCCCGAGTAGCTGGGACTACAGGCATGTGCCACCATGCCTGGCTAATTTTTTCTATATATTTTTAGCTGTCCATATAATTTCTTTCTATTTTTAGTAGAGACGGGGTCTCGCTGTTGCTCAGGCTGGTCTCGAACTCCTGAGCTCAAACAATCCGCCCGCCTTGGCCTCCCAGAATGCTAGGATTATAGGCGTGAGCCACCACACCCAGCCTAAGGTTTACTTTTAAGTTTTAGATATTAAGAATTTATATATTGGTAAATATCTTTTTTTTTGCTCTTATGATTATTTCTAAACATAAAGACAAAACACCTATTGATTTATTTCAAGCAAAGAATACATATATTTGGTTCACTTTCAATTCCTATATAACATTGCTCTTAGATTTGATACTAACCTTTTTAAATAGAGAAGTCATATGACGTATTTTTAGTACAGATGTATCATTAATTATGAAGATCTTACTTTACTGCTGATTTCACCACTAAAGTATCCAAAGAACCAAATATTATATATTTATAAGTAAACACATTTCAATGTGTCACACATAACTCAGAAAATCTTAAAATTAAGTGATCTTTACGAAATGACATATCTAGGGAAATTAAATTGTCCAAGGTCACACAGAAAGTAACATAAGTAGAAATAGAATTCAGATTTCTTCATTTCTTTTTTTTTTATTTCAGCATATTATGGGGGTACAAAAGTTTAAGTTACGTATTATTGCCCTTGCCCCACCCCCCAGCAGAGCTTCAAGCATGTCCACCCCCCGGACAGTGCGCATCGCACTCATTATGTATGTATACACCCACCCCGTCCCTGCCCCACATCTGCCCGATACCCAATTAATGTTATTCCTAAATGTGCTCTTAGGTGATGATCAGTGAAACCAATTTGATGGTGAGTACATGTAGTGCTTATTTTTCCATTCTTCGGATACTTCACTTAGTAGAATGGGTTCCAGCTCTATCCAGGAAAATACAAGAGGTGCCATATCACCATTATTTCTTATAGCATACATATACCACATTTTATTAATCCACTCATGTATTGATGGGCACTTGGGTTGTTTCCACATCTTTGCAATTGTGAATTGTGCTGCTATAAACATTCAAGTACAGCTGTCTTTTTTATAGAATGTCTTTTGTTCTTTTGGGTAGATGCCCAATAATGGGATTGCTGGATCAAATGGTAGGTGGTAGATATCTCTTTTAAGCTCCTCACGCAGCCTATACTTATTTGCTATAATGAGTTGTTAGAACAACATAATTAAAATATTTATTCTAAAAGATTTTTTAAATTCCCAAATTTAAGAATGATAGAACAATTACAATTTATCAGAACCTATATATAATCAAATTTCACGGTCTACTCTCTATTTTTGGTGGGAGATAAAAAACAAATCATAAAACTCATCACCTGTGTCTATCAGAAGTTTTCTTTAAACATAAAACTCGACCTGAAACTTCTAGCACATATCATAAACAACACTTACTACACTTATAACTAGTTTTGAAAAACTAGTGAGAATGGATGTCCAGAATATAAAGTACCATAGTATTACAAGCTTTTAAAGATTTGATTATGCTCAGTAGTCTGCTTACAAATATGGAAAAAAATGTGTTTAAGCAGCAATTTAATAGAAAAGTAAATTATCTATACATCTTATTCTTCAAATATTACATTTAATTCATGTTTTATTGAAATAATTCAACCTTGAATATAAGTCCATTATTGATGAAAGAACAGTTTCCATTAGGCATGCTAAAAATTTTACCCATTCATCCAACAAATATTTACAATCACTATTATGTGCCAGGCTCTGAATTATGGCAGAAACAGTAAAACAGCACAGTCATAGTATCTGCCTTCATGTAGTTAACAGTCCATTAAACCCCAACTTTCTCTGGGCTTTTGCAAAGTGTGCTAACAGATAATGAAAATGAACAAAGAAATTAAAATAAATAATGAAAAACATTTAATGGCTTAGAGAATTCTGTAAATAATTTCATGTTTAGGATCTAAGTATCTAAGTTAAAGTTATCTGCATGTGTGTTCAAATGGCTCTTGCAATAACAAAAAAAGAGTAAATTAAGAAATTGCCCACATTTTGACTTCTACAGTAAAGCACTATAAATACTTTTAATAAAATTCACCTACAGGCTGGGCGCGGTGGCTCACGCCTGTAATCCTAGCCCTCTGGGAGGCCGAGGTGGGTGGATCGCTAGAGGTCAGGAGTTCAAGACCAGCCTGAGCGAGACCCCGTCTCTACTAAAAATAGAAATAAATTATCTGGACAACTAAAAATATATATATAGAAAAAATTAGCCGGGCATGGTGGCGCATGCCTGTAGTCCCAGCTACTCGGGAGACTGAGGCAGTAGGTTCCCTTAAGCCCAGGAGTTTGAGGTTGCTGTGAGCTAGGCTGACGCCACGGCACTCATTCTAGCCTGGGCAACAAAGCGAGACTCTGTCTCAAAAAAAAAGAAAATAGAAAAAAAAATTCACCTACAAATAGATTATGAGTAGCTACAAGTAGGTTTATGTTAAGTTATTACTACTTAATATGTTGTGACTGTCACTTAGATGCCAAAAAAGAAAATTCGGTATGTAATCACTCTATTTAATTGTAGAGTCAAATGCTACAATTGTGCACAGGGTTGTAGCATGCTCCAAAATAAAGAACTAAAAAGGTGAACATTTAGAAGACAGAAGAGATTGCAGGCGCGGTGGCTCATGCCTGGCATTCTAGCACTCTGGGAGGCAGAGGCAGGAGAATCACTTAAGGTCAGGAGTTCGAGAAGACATAAGAGATATTAGCCAGAAAATGTTTGCTGAAGCTGATTAAGTTGATAAAGTATCATCCATATGAACTTTTCTATGGATTAGCATGGCAGTTTGTATTAATGCCTATGAGGAATCTGATCCTTTGCTAATCTTTGCAAAGGAGTAGCGTTAATGGTTCCTTCCTTTTTACTATTTTGGCCTTGTAAGAACTTAGAATTTGTTAATTAATCATAAAGTTAAGATAAAACACAGTACTTTTTGTTCCCTTAAACATTGTATTTAATATAAATTCCAAAGAGCATGTGTAAACATGTAAACATTTTACTATATGTCATTATAATTTTTACTATTTATGTAGCTGTGTACCACCTACCATGCTAAATACCTCACATAGAATAAAACTATAAAAAGGTGGGTACTACTGTTATCCCACTTTACAGATAAGAGAAATGGAGGTTTAGGCCAGGCGCAGTGGCTCACTCCTGTGATCCAAGCACTCTGGGAGGTCAAACTGAGAGTATTGCTTGAGGCCAGGAGTTTGAGACCAGCCTAGGCAATATAGAGACCTGGTCTCTACAAAAAATAAAAAAAATTGGCCAGGCATGGTAGCACGCACCTGGAGTCCCAGCTACTTGGGAGATTTGGGCGGGTGGGAGGATCACTTGAGCCCAGGAGTTCAAGACTGCAGTGAGCTATGATCACACCACTGCACTCCAGCCTGGGTGACAGAGTAAAACTCTGTCTCAAAAAAACAAAAAAACCCCAAAACCCAAGAGAAGTAAAACAGTTTCACTCAACAAAGTCAAGTTTCCTGACTCGTAGTTTTAGTATCCCTTGCACCCTCACTGGATTACGTTGCACACAAACTTGAACCACTGAAAGATTTGGAAAGTATCCTTGTCATATTAAAACTATAATTAGCAATGTTTGGCCTGGATGAAGGCATCCATTAACCTTGGAAATATTTAATATTATGCAAAACTGCCTATATACACACGCTCATTCTTCTGGGAAGAAGATTCATGACTCTTGACAGACTCTCAAAGGTTTTGAGAGTGTGGGGATGGAGGGAGGGTGATAAGAATCACTGACCCAGACATACTGAAATAGAATAACTTTTGACAATATAAGAATATTTTTAAAGTAGAAACAATTCATATGAACAGGTATTTCCTCTGTATTTATACCACAATGAACAGACTCTTATAAAAATTTTTCAGGTAATATTTGTGTGGGTCAAAAAAGTCTTTGACTACGGTGAAATATCTCCTTCCTACCTCTAGTTCTCATTATTACCCCACCTCCACTTTCCTTTTAGTTTCTTTATGCATATAGGGTGATATCCAAATACATATTAACTATAAAGAAAGTATTTTAAATGCTGTTATTCACAACTCTTCTCTTTCTTCATTAATCCAGTTTGAGACCAGCCCAAGCAAGAGCCAGACTCCATCTCTACTAAAAATAGAAAACTTAGCCAGGGCTGGCGGCACATGCCTATACTCCCAGGTACTTGGGAGGCTGAGGCAGGAGGATTGCTTGAGCCCAGGAGTTTGAGGTTGCTATGACACCACTGCACTCTAGTGCAGGTAACAGAGCAAGATCCTGTCTCAAAAAAAAACACATAAGCACACACACAAAAAAAAACCTTAAGATGATTTCTAAGATAAATTACTCTAAAACTATTCAAAACATTTGTCTTTATGAAATTGACTTTCTTTTACACATTTGGATAACCAAATCATCAAAACTTATTAGTTCTTTTCAAAATTTAAAAACTTCTTAAAATAAATTCTCTGTAATTGGTCTCTTTCAAAGGACAAGCATCACTTTATTAATTTTATTTATCATTTCCATCTCTATTAATTTAGTAAAATGAGGTATGTAGCTGCTAACCTCTTAAATTTTCTAGTAAAACAGTTCTTAGACACACCTATAACATACCTGTGTGGTTTAGATACATGTTGTGGTTGAAGATGATATAAACAACTGTCTTTGAGAAGATTGGAGAACATTTGGAAAATTGAGTTTGGAGAAAGATATTTAAAGAATGAGGAAATGGAAATTATTCTTGGAACTAGTATCTACAATTAACCAATACTTAGAGTCTGTAAAAATAAAATCTTTGCTTTGTGATTCTGTAATTCCTAAAATAGAATCATCTAAGAGTGACTTACTGTTATTATTTTTTTTTTTTTCCCAGAGTCGGGAGTCTTGCTTCGTCTCCCGAGGCTGGAGGCCTGATCATAGCTCACTGCAGTCTCAAACTCCTGGGCTCAAGTGATCCTCCTGCCTTGGCCTCCTGAGTAGCTAGGACTACAGGTATATGCCACCATGCCCAGCTAATTTTTTTTTGTAGAGACAGGGTCTCGCTACGCTGCCCAGGTTGGTCTTGAACACTTGTCCTCAATTCTCCCATCTTGGCCTTCCAAATAAAATTGATTATAATCTAACTCAACACACTTTTAAGTCGTCATACATGCAACAGTCCTTCATGCTTATGTGCCAAAGCAGCATTATTAACTCTTAATATTGATAAAGATTCACATGTTCCCAAGTTAGATGTTGTCAGTCCTTACTGGTTATAATCTAAAGACTGAATTTTCCTTACCATCATCATCTTAGTCATCTTTAGCAAGTTATACCTATTTTTACCCACCTACCTACAACTATCTTTATATTACTCCCCAAATCTTTTTGCCCTCTGCCCCAAAACTGTGCGAGGAGGGGAACAGATTTGACTACCAGTCACTTATAGACTATTTCATTTAATCCTCCAACAACCTTTTGAGATGGAAATTACTACCTCTACTTTACTGATGAAGCAAGGAAAGAAAACTAAAAACAGTTACTCAATTAAATTAGTGATATATCATGATTTGAACCTGTATCTGTTCAACTCCAAAGCCTGTACTTTTTCCACTATAATACAATGCCTTCCAACTTACAGCACTTGTAACTTTTTATAATACTTATGATTTTATTAGTCAGCCATAATTAAAGATCTAAATTAAATGATGTCTGTTTTAGGTTTATTCTGAACATGAATGATTTTAAATAGAAATCCTGGAACTGTTTAGGCCTACTTATTTATTTTTTTTTTATTTTTATTTTTTTTGAGACAGAGTCTCACTCTCTTGTCTGGGCTAGAGTGTCATGGCGTCAGCCTAGCTCACAGCAACCTCAAACTCCTGGGCTCAAGTGATCCTCCTGCCTCAGCCTCCAGAGTAGCTGGGACTACAGGCATGCGCCACCATGCCCGGCTAATTTTTTCTATATTTTTAGTTGTCCAGATAATTTCTTTCTATTTTTTTTAGTAGAGACGGGGTCTCACTCTTGCTCAGGCTGGTCTCGAACTCCTGAGCACAAGTAATCCTCCCGCCTCAGCCTCCTAGAGTGCTAGGATTAAAGGCGTGAGCCACCGTGCCTGGCCGGCCTACTTGTTTAAAAAAAAAAAAAAAATTCAGGTTGTAGCAACTACTGCATTTCTTTTGAAGAGAACCACAAGAATAACTTTGTTTTTTCTGAATATTTTATCAGAACATTGCACTGAGAAACAAGCAGGGACTAAAACAGAAAATGAATCTTATATTTCCATATATATATATATATATATATATATATTTTTTTTTTTAAGATACTTTAATGATATTTTAAGATGAAGTATAACATATATACAGAAAAGTACACACAGATCAAGACTGTTCAGTTCAATGAATTATCATAGTGAGCATACCTGTATATCCGGGACACATAACCTTTTCAGCACTCCTGAAGGCCCTCTCACCATCCCTCCCAATCATTACTCCTTATTCTTCCCAAAAGGTCACTATATCCTAACTTCTAACACTACAGATTAGTTTTGCCTGTTTTTAAACTCTATGTAATAGAATCATCAGTATGTATTCTTTTGTACCTGGATTCTTTCACACAATGTTATGTTTGTTAGGATTTTTCCTGCATTAAATATTTTTAGATTGTTACAAAGCACGCTAGTTAAAATGACCAGTTAGGAAGCTACCCTTTATGAACTCATTTTTGGAGCACTGATGACAGACAGACTTTGCATGCAGTAGATTTCTGGTGATGAACTGGAAGGAATAAAAATGGGTATCGATACAAAACTAGAGAACAAAGAGTTCCCTCTTTACTCAAGAAAACAAAGCAGCGTATGTGTCACACTAATAGTCTCCTATTACTTGCTTCTATTTCTTTTTCCCAGGGAGCTTGTGCTTAAGACTCCTTGTGGCACTTGGTGGCTGCCACAGGCTTTGACTGATTCTACAACTGGGCAACAAAAACAAAACATGCAGATATATTGAGAATAGATAAGCTGCATATGCAACATACTTCTTTTGAAATGGCTGGGTGATAAACTGAGTGTATACTTTGACCTAGGGATTTTTTTCTGCATTGATGTTAAAAATCTAATTATAACAAAATAACAATAATATCCGTATTATCAAAACTTATCATCCCCATGATCTTTTGGCCAGGACTTAAGGACATTTTCATTACTTTCTGTTTATTTTTATGGACTAAGCCTTATAGAATTCAGATTATTTCTAGAAAATAATGACTTTTAATTGCAAATACTTGGAAAATAGTGCTACAAAAAAAAAAGCACTGATTAATTTTCCATTTTAGAATTATTTCTAGACTATCAATGCAGGCAAAATTTCATTGTGAAGAGTTTAAAAGAATGAATAAATTGAACAGACTGCAACATGGACTTCAAACAGAAGCCTACAGCTACGATGTATCTTATTTCTACTGTATTATTAATACTTATTCTATTTTTATATTAAGTCATTTGGAACAGGAATATAAATCGTAAAAGAAGATATTTTGCTGATTCCCAAGTAGTTGCTACTGTTAGAGAATCTACTGATTTGTTGCTACTATATCAGAATGAATTCAATTACTGGAGTCCAGCTTTAATATGTGTGTGTGTGTGTGTGTGTGTGTGTGTGTGTGTGTGTGTGTGTGTGTGTGTGTGTGTGTGTATGTACACACACACACATCTCAGAATTAAATATAAGACACTTCCTCTAAAATATGTAATGATGATCTTTAGGGATTAAATTCAAAATCAGGTTTGTGTAGTGTGTGTGTCACAGGGAAGACGGAATAAAAGTTTGAGATAAATCTAATTGCTGTGGAATGCACAATAAATACATAAATCTAATATTACACTTAATTCTTTGGCAAAAATAGGGACCCCAGTTTTCTTATCCTAAAAAATTATTAACAGTTTGTTCCCCTCTTCTCCTAACCCTGAACATTCTCCCCATTTCTCTAATTTTAAAGTTGAAGAAACTGAAACACAAATGTTAGATAATACGCTGGTCACATGGTAACTAAACTTATCTTCATTTTTGAACTGTTAATTCCTTCTGTAATCTTTCTTTGATGATACCACTAGCCAACATAACAATGCATACATATATCTGGTAATCATCCCAGATTCCATCCTCTTCTAGTGCCATTAAAAAAAATTATCACTTGCATCTATATCTTCCTTTCCATCTCTACTTTCTTGATTGAGGCCTTATTCATTCATTCAAAAACTTACTGAGCATCTACTATATGCTAGACAATCTCCTGAGCATATATATACCCCCACCCTCAGTGAAATAAAGTCCCTGCCCTAACAGACAATAGAGTTTCACATGGATCACACAGCAAACTTCTAACTGATCTCTGCCTCTAGCTTTGTTCTTGCCTTCCTTCACCCTCCTCACAGCTGCCAGTCATTGGCCTACATTCAATTCTTCTATGACAAACAACTCCATTTTAAAAAAGGATAATAAACAGGTATTTCACAAAAGATATCCAAATGGCCAATAAGCATATGATATGCTCATTGAGGAATTATTACTCATGAGGGAAGACACTTAAAGTTTTATCTTAAAACTCTGAGTATAATGAACTAATTAATGCATGCCAATCATTAGGGGAATAGATACTACTACTTCAACATTAAACAATGCTTTTGTAAGAATATTATCTGTACCAGGCTTTGTGACATTTCAAGTTACTGTTATACACATTTAAAGAGATTTAAGCATATTATTTTCTATTCTAAGGATTTTCTTATTTCAAAAACCATCAAATTTTATTTTACAGTGGTAGAAAGAATAAATTGGAAGCGTCTTTTGTGTCCTTATGAGGAGTTTTGCATCAACTGCAGACCTAAGTAATGAAATAATATTTCTGAGAAAACTGACTCAGATAATGAGAACTCATAACTCAATTTAAAAAAAAATGCTATATGGAGAGCCTTAGCCTTACCTTTATTTTTTAAAGTTTTTAATAAAGTTAATGAGTGGCTAGATTCAAGCAAAGAGTGACAGTTTTAATCAAAACAGTACAAAAACTGCCATCAATGGGGTAATTAATGCAAAAAGTGACATATAAAATATGGGTTTTAAAAGTAGTAATTATAGGGAAAGCATTACAAAATGAAGCCTAAAATCCAGAGCTTTTTTAAAAAAGTACAGTACTTAAAAATGGAAGACTACCACTCTTTTTATTTATTTATTTATTTATTTATTTTTTGTTTCAGCATATTATGGGGGTACAAAAGTTCAGGTTATATATATTGCCCATGCCCCCCCATCCCCCCAAGTCTGAGCTTCAAGCATGTCCATTCCCCAGACAGTGCGCATCACACTCATCAGGTAGGTATACACCCATCCCCTCCTCGCCACCCCCCACCTCTGTCCGATACCCAGTTGGTGTTATTCCCAAATGTGCACTTAGGTGATGATCAGGGAAACCAATTTGCTGGTGAGTACATGTGGTGCTTGTTTTTCCATTCTTGGGATACTTCACTTAATAGAATGGGTTCCAACTCTCTCCAGGAGAACAAAAGAGATGCCATATCACCGTTATTTCTTATAGCTGAGTAATACTCCATGAAGACTACTGCTCTTAAATAGAATGCCTCCACATAAATGGACTTTTGAGCAAGTGTAACCAGTATGCAGAGAAGGTTAAATCAAGACCATACATAGTATGGCTACTTTTAGCCAAAGATTAAGCACAGAGGTACAGCTTACCTCAATTAGAAAAGCAAAACAAACTGCTACAACGCCCTCCATTTTTCAAGCTGCAGGAACTTTAACAAGATGAGTTTAGGAAGATACAAATTCTTGTGGTAACTGATTTGGGTTTTACAGATCAAAGTGTAGTTTGAATAGAATCCAAAGGTAAATAGGTGCCAACAGAAAATTTTAGATGCCAATAATGTTCAGTTAAATTCTATTTACCTTTATCAACCAATTAGTATTAGCACTGGACATTAATTTTTGTTATCAAAAATGGGCGATACACGGAGGAAAAAATACTCTTTCATCATAACTCAATTATAGAGAGAAATCAGGTAAATAAATTGGATACATTTTCTCATTTTAGATTCTCACTGGGCAAAGAATAAGAATAATGAATAATATATTTATTAAACCTGTAGCTACAGCTTCTATAGATTTGATTTATAAATATTTTAAATTATATAGTATATAATCAAGCAGTCTCCAATCACCTCTTCAAAAGTGATTGTAACTTACAAAAAAGCCCCAGCTAGTGGTGACCCCAATAGAGAACCAGAATAAAGAGGAGATCTCAATTCTAATCCTAACTGCCATTTATTGGCTCTGAGATCTACACACCTTAGCTAAATGCTAAATATTCAAAAGTTTTAAAGAAAAGTAAAATTGAAAAAAGATGACTCTAGACATCAGGAACAAAGGAGAATAAAAATGATGCCTTAATGGAAAACCTAGGAAACCATACTATAATGGACAACATTTGGAAAGGCAGGTTCTTTGAGGGGAGTAAAGGATTTTAAATTATGCAGTTTAGGGTTGCTGACAGCACAAGCAATAAAACTGGATAAAGCAATGAAAATGTAGGTTTGAGGATAAATTGAGACCATGTAGATAGGAAAGTTCTCTGTAAGAGTGAATATATGATAATAAATGGAGGACTGAACTTTGGGGGAATAATTTATGTAAGTGCTTTCCACTAGCCATGTGTGGGTATTAAGCCCTTGAAATGTGCTGGTGAAACCAAGGAACATTTAAATTTATCTGTACGATGGAGTATTGTTCAATGGTTAAAAAAAAAAAAAAGTATCAAGCTATGGAAAGACACGAAGGAACCTAAACACATATTGCTAAGTGAAAGGAGCCGGTCTGAAAGGGCTGCATACTGTATAATTCCAGCCACATGACATTCTGGAAAAGGCAAAAACTATGGAGAATGTAAAAAGATCAGTGGTAGCCAGGGGTTTAGAGGGAGGGGGAAGGGCATAAATGGAACACAGGATATTTTCAGGGCAGTGAAACCATTCTGCACAATTCCATAATAGTGGATATGTAACATTTACATTTGACAAAACCCATAGAACTATAAAACACAGAGTGAACCCTAATGTAAACTATGGACTTTAGTTTATTTATAAACTGTTAAAAGAGAAACTTTAGACAGATTAAATTCAACATAGTTTTTAATTAAACAAGAAGGATTTGCAAATTGCGAAGCCCCCAAGCCCACCCTCACTAGAATAGGTTCAAAGCAACTCTGGCACTGCTGTATGGTCAGAAAAAGGAAAGTGATGGGCAGAAAATGGAAGTGAGGTACAGAAACAGCTGGAATGGTTATCCGAACACAGTTTGAATAACTGGGTGCCTGTGATGGGCTGAAACATATTCTTAGACCAAGACTAGGTATAAGCATAAGTTATAGACTGTTTATACATAGTAAACTATAACTTAACTAGATGTTACTATAAGAACAGGTTATAGTCTGTTTACACATCTAGTTAGGTTATAGTTTACTATGCACTTAGAAACATTTAGGCCGAACTTAAAATACGTAAGGAGGCAGCTTTAGGTTAAACTTAACACAATATTGGTTCATCAATCATAAAAAATGCACCACACCAATGCAAGATGTTAACAGAGGAAACTGTGGGGGAGAGTGTAGATGGGAACTCTGTACTTTTGTGCAATTTTTCTATAAATCCAAAACTGCTCTAAAAAAGTAAAGTCTATTTAAAAACTTAAATTTAAATAGCCACATGTAGTTAGTGGCTGGTATTGAACAGTACAGGCCCATATAAACAAAAGATTGATGCAGGAAGAAAATGAGAATAGTAATATTAAGAATCACTTCATTTCTGACCACCACTCCCAAAAGTGTACACACAGTTAATCCTAAACTGTACAAAGTTTTACATGTAGCTTGTATATTAACATTTTACAGCAGAACTTTTTCAAATATTCTAGAAATTATTTTTGTTAAACAAAATTTAAGGACAAAAATAACATTTATTAAAGATATCAGGTACTACATTAAATATACATATCATTTAAATTTCCAAACTTTTAGAGAAAGGCATTACCATTTGTTTTTAGAGATGAGGAATTATAAAGTTTAAGTCATAAAAGAAAGAACCTAGATATACTGACTCCAAAGTCCATGTTCTAATATACTCTGCTCTCCTTTATATATTTTTATGATTCTCAAAATTACAAACATAACCTAACTTTCCCACAATGAATTTCTCATCAGGAACAATAGGTTATATATAGCACAATAATATAGTTAATGATACAGTCAGAGTCTAATGAGGTGTTGTACAGGTGACTGTAATTGTTACCCCTATTTTAAATGGCCTCAGGCTAATGTGATTTTTTTTTCTGCTATCCCCCTTGCTGTCTACCCTACCTATATGACTCTACTGCCATCTTTTTTCCCTTTTCTTTTAACTAATCTCATGATAGATTATCTATTCCCATATCTAATTTGCACCTCCTAATCTGCTGTGGGATAGAAAATAGGTAATCAAACTTCTTAGATTTAATTATGTACAAAGCAAGAGAGCTTCTAAACCAATGCCTCAATGCAGATGATTTAGTTCATTAATTTTGTGACTTTTTTTTCTTTTTTTTAAGAGACAGGGTTTCAATCTGTTGCCCAGGCTGAGCTCAAGCAATCCTCTCCTACCTCAGCCTCCCAAGAAGCTGGGATTACAGACAGATGCCACCATGCCCAGCTAGTTTTTTCATTTCTATTTTTTATAGAGATTGGGATGGGGCGGTGGAGGGGACTGTCTCTCTCATTGCCCAGGCTGGTCTCGCACTCCTGGCCTTTTAAGTAATCCTCCCGCCTCGGCCTCCCAAAGTGCTGAGATTACAGGTGTGAGCCACCATGCCCAGCCAATTTTGTGATAATTAAAGGCCTTTTTGCCTACTTCTTTAATCTAAAGTAGGACATGCATAGATGAAATATTATTCTATAATAAAGCTAAGAATTTTATGGTTCTGTTTCATTTACAAGTTTTCCACTGAACCATAGTTTCATACATTATCTCCAAACATCATCTCATTTAAAGATGCTATTTTTATTATTTAAATTATTTAGTACATTAACTTTCCACTAACGGTTACTATCAATAATTAATAATTTCTGTGTTAAAAAACACAGAAATGTAATTATTAGGTTATTAAGTATGAAACGTCTTATTTCCTTAAGTACTAAGTTTGACAGCTGATATCTCTGACATTTCACTTTGACACTTCTTGTATTATTTTTATTGTGAAGGTGCAACCTCATTCTTTCAAATGCATGGTCTGGCCTGTGATTATCTTTCAAATTTTTTTTTTAGCGAAATTTTTGTGAAACCATGGATAAGTCAAAAATTCATGTTATTTTCAAATATGAGTTCCGTCGTGGAACCAAAGCTGTACAGACATCTCGAAATATCAATGAAGCGTTTGGGAAGGATGTGGTGAATGAACGCACAGTACATCAGTGCTCTGAGAAGTTCCATTCTGATTTTAATCTTGAAAATGAGCTATGTGGGTGACCTGAGACCAAGGTGGATAATGATGAGATGAAAGCTGCAGTGGAAGTCAATCCATTTCGATCTACATGTGAATTAGCAGCGAGGTCTGAGGTTACTATTCCAACAACATTGGATCTATTTGAAATCGGCAAATTGGCAAGGTAAAGAAGCTAGATAGATGGGTACTGCATGAATTAAATAAGCATCAGAAGAGAAATCCTCTCTAAGGTCCAAGGTGCCTTTCTTTGTTGTCACGACATAAAGGCGAACAATTTCTACACCATATTATTATGTATGATGAAAAATGGATTGGCAATCACAAGCATTCGGCACAATGGTTGGATAAAGACAAAGTGCGGTATCTCCAGTGAGAATGGCCTTTATCAAAAAGTCCCAAAACAATAAATGTTGGCATGGTTGTGGAGAGATAGGAACACTCATACACTGCTGGTGGGACTGCAAACTAGTGCAACCTCTGTGGAAAGCAATATGGAGATACCTTAAACAGATACAAGTAGACATACCATTTGATCCAGCAATCCCATTATTGGGCATCTACCCAAAAGAACAAAAGACATTCTATAAAAAAGACATCTGCACTCGAACGTTCATAGCAGCACAATTCACAATTGCAAAGATGTGGAAACAACCCAAGTGCCCATCAATACATGAGTGGATTAATAAAATGTGGTATATGTATGCCATGGAGTACTACTCACCTATAAGAAATAATGGTGATATGGCACCTCTTGTATTTTCCTAGATAGGGCTGGAACCCATTCTACTAAGCGAAGTATCCCAAGAATGGAAAAATAAGCACCACATGTACTCACCATCCAATTGGTTTCACTGATCATCACCTAAGAGCACATTTAGGAATAACATTAATTGGGTGTTGGGCAGATGTGGGGCAGGGATGGGGTGGGTGTATACATACATAATGAGTGCGATGCATACCATCTGGCGGATGGACACGCTTGAAGCTCTGATTGGGGCAGGGGCAGGGGGGGCAAGGGCAATAGACATAACCTAAAGTTTTGTACCCCCAAAATATGCTGGAGAAAAAAAAAAAGACAAAGTGCTGAAACATAGTCCAAAACCAACTATTCATTCAAAAAAACTAATGGTGTCTGTTTGGTGGTCCAGCACTGGTATTATCCACTACAATTTCATGAAACCTGGTCAATAAATTACAGCAGAAGTCTACTGCAACCAATTGGACAAAATGATGAGGATGTTTGCAATTAAACAGCGAGACTGGTCAACAGAGACAGGCCAATTCTCTTGTGAGACAATGCTTGACCACATGTCACACAAATAATGCTGCTCAAACTAGAGGCTGGACTTGGAAACTGTCATCCACTGTATTCACCAGACCTTGCACCAGCTGACTACCTCTTCTTCTAGGCTTTGGACCACTTCCTTGCAAAGAAAAATATTCAGTCCTCAACAAGCTTTGGAAAACGCCTTTCGTGATTTCATCTCCACTTGCTCTTCAGGCTTCTTCGCTGCTGGCATAAACAAGCTACCATTAAGATGGCAAAATTGTGTCGATAGTTTAGGTGCATACTTTAAGTGTACTGCTTCGTGTTCGCAATATAATAAACTAAACTTTTGATTCGAAGTCGGACATTTCATATTTAATGACCTAATATTTATAAAAAGTTGATATTTTCCTGGAAAAAGTCATTATTTAAGAAAAGCAGAAACTTGACTGCACTGAGTTCTAAATATTCTTATACAGTTCTTTCTCTTAACACTTTTTAAGTTGTTCTTATAACTAAATTATAATTATGTGTATTAATTAAATATTGTCCCTAAAAAGGGAGATTAGTATCAAAATTTATATTATTTTTCCCTACTTAGATCTCCTGTAACCCCATTACAAATCTTAACTAAACCATGAAATGTCCTCACTTCTCATCATAAATTTTAAGACTTCAATTTAATTAGGTGAAGTACCATTTTGAATTTTAAATATGAGTATTTCCAAAGCCCAAAATTGAAACTTCACTTCTAAATTTATAAAAGTCCAACTTTATTACACTTTATTCCAGAAGGGAACAAAAAGCTAATTTTTTCTCCCTCAGTCAACCAATTAAAACAATCCATAAAAGCTATAAACCAATTACCTCTATAACAGTGTCCATGTTTTTGGCGGGGATTAGGTAGAAGGTCAAGATCAAGGTTTCTAACATTTATTCAACAAGAGATTAAAGGCAGAGTGTTAGGCAAATCATAACTCTAAATATTTGCAAAGATTAGCTGAATAGTCATAAAGTTAGATTCATAGAGATTAAAGAGTTTCAATCTAATTTTAAAAATCATTTCCCAATATAACCTCAAATAAGTCCTTTGTTAATATTCCAGGTTTCTTCTCTACATTAAGAAAAACTAAAAGGCAAACAATTCTAGATAAGAGACCAAATCAGTATTAATTGTTCATATTTGTATGTAATATTAAAATTTAGTTAGTTCTCACAACCCAAGATATAGAAATAGAAATGAGTCTTAGAGTTTGACTAAAACTCCTTTGGAGTCATCGACACTAAACTGTAAACTGCTGTGACAACTTTTCTTCCGTAAAGTGTCCCTGGCAGCATGCTTACTGTACTTAGAGAAGCATGCAAAGAATAAGGTGGTTTTGATTCCTAACAATCACATCCCAAAGTTTTTTCTGCAATTTCAATTGTACATAGTACTCTTCCTCAATCTTGACTCAAAATATTGCAGTTTCATTTAAATCCACAAAGACAGAAAACAGAATGGTGGCTGCCAGGGATTAGGGGAGGGGAGAATGCGGAGTAACTGCTTCATGAGTAGTGTTTCCTTTTGGGGCGATGAAAATGTTTTGCAATTATACTGAGGTGATGGTTGTACAACATTGTGAATGTACTAAATGCCACTACACTGTGATTAATTTTGTTCTATGAATCTCACCTCAATTAAAAAAAATTTATGTTAGTATGTAGATAAAACCAACCCCTTTAAAACTCCTCCCTTCCTTGAAAAACATTGCCGCCACGTCCAAATGCTATTTAGATCTTGGAAGTTTTTTTAGGTAAAATGCAATTATAAAGTATGACCATATATACACAGTAATAATGGAGGATTATACT
Organism: Lemur catta; assembly: GCF_020740605.2. Taxonomy (NCBI): domain Eukaryota; kingdom Metazoa; phylum Chordata; class Mammalia; order Primates; family Lemuridae; genus Lemur; species Lemur catta. The sequence goes on along the minus strand of NC_059130.1, from coordinate 41,314,243 downwards.
GACGTCAGTTTAAAACATTGCTAAAAAGCTTGATAAATGTCAAAAGAATACTGCTCTGACATACATTTGTAAATAATCTCATAGAAAAAAAAAAAAGAAAAATATAAAAGAGCCTTAAAACATTTTTATTCCTCTATGACAGAAAGTAATTTCAGTCAGCTCAAAATTACGAATGTAAGGTGATTTCAAATTTGGGGAAAAATCTTTCCCCAAATCTCAATCAGTTATACATTATGAACCAATAAGAAGTGTCTAACCTAATATTATAAAAAAAGTAGAAAATATTATGTAAGAAGTAAACAGGTACAAGTCTGACTAACAATGGGTACAAATAAATATACTAAAGTTAACTGTCGTAGGGATGTAGGGCAATATTACTCGAGATTGATAAAACTTCACACTTGAAAATATAAGGGATATATCAAGAAATTTTGAAGCAGCAAGAATTCCTTTGCATAAATGCCTGACAAAATTAATCTTATAACCTCCAAATCCAGCCTAGATTTCAGGATTAAACAAAAGAAAAGGAGATCTTAAAGAAGGTTTTAGGGAATAGGCTGATTTTGAAATCCATGACTGCTCTGGTATACACCAATCTGAGAATTTAAGTCCCTCTGAATCCAATCCTGAAGAATACCTGAATCCCTCAGCATAGACAGGGCCAAAGCTAAACCAGGTCAGAATATCCTGCCAAGGAACATCCTGATCCGAGGTGTTCACCAAACAGGGATCATTTATCAGTTTATTCTTTACTTTGTTGGATGCCAAACACTTTCAAGATATATATAAAATAGTAGAACGATCAGACCCCATCAAACTCCCATTTCACATCCTAAGATCTGGAGATGAAAAATATTGCAGAATTCTAAATTATCTACGGCTTCAAGAAAAAAATTATAAATGAAGAATTTCACAAATTAGCTGACCCAACTTTAACATCACTGAATGTTATTAAAGTTATTTTTAATTTTCATAAAGTATTTCAAAGGCACAATTTAGTAATTGCGTCTATAACTAAGGGCATGAAACAATTATAGCAATATCACAAATCTGTCCCATGTAAATGGTATAAGTTTCTATATTATATACCATTCAGATCTGCTAAGAACAAAAATAAGTGTTTTGTGACTCACATGAATAAATACTGTCTTGGTCTTACAAGTAAATATTTGGCAGGACACAAACAATAACAATAATAAAGGCAAGTATAATATTACAAAACATAGTTCTCAGTTAAAAAAAGGAATCTGTCAACATAGAAGATGCTTTGAAGTTTAACCATGACATATATGTAGCAGTAGTAAAGCATCTAATTTGTGTCACAAGACCTGGGTTTGGTGAGCTTTTACCTATTAATTATGTGACCTTTTTGCTAGTTACTTAGCTTCTCTTAGCCTCAGATTCTTCATATGTAAAATGAGGACAACACTACCAATATTATAGCATAACTAGAAGAATTAAATGAAATAAAGTTTTTAATCATTCAACAAATATCCTCTGAAGAACTGTAGTTTTTTTATTATTATGTACAAAATTCCTCTTTCCAGTATCTTCAAATGAAGAGATTATTCTACTTAGGATTTTTATCTTAAAAAATTTATCCTAAAAAGTTAAACATATATTAACTTTTAATATTACCAAGAAAATAACAAACCTAATTCTAATTCTTAAGCTATGGTTCCAAAACTTCTTAGAAGAAAATTTTGAAACATTACTTGAGAAAATCTGAACTAAAATAATCAGAATAAGCAGATACTGAAGATATGACAATTGGGATCACATTTTAAAAGTTTTGACACAAAATAAATAAAAACAATTCTCTAAGAGATTTTTAAATATCAAACAAAAATAGGGACCCAGACTTAGTTCATAAATTATTGGGTCAATATCCAATTTCAAATACAAAACCTTACGACTTAAAAATCTTTTGTTTTCAGGAAAAAAATGTTAAATATGAGGGAAATTAGTCTGACATGAATTTTTTTCACAACAAAACACACTAACCACTTAAAATTTATAACTTATAAATTACTACAATTATTCTAATAGGTTTAGGGCCACAGATACATTTAAGTATCATTACAATACAGACTTTACTTGGACTTTGTACTGACCAAAATTCAGCATGGAAAGAAATAATCACATTTGAGGACTTTAAAAAAAAGGTGTCCTTTCTGAAATACTTATTTCAAAATTCACAATAGGAGGAGCCATGTGAAAATTGTTCTTTCTCCATCATTCAAAAGATCAAAACATCCACAACATTACTGATGCCAGGCATAAAACGAAAGTCATTACTGATATTCAACCATTATACTTCAAATCCTAAGCAAGATAGTTCAAACTGCATGTTTATTCAATTGCTAGTCTATTTGCCATCAATTCTTATGGAAAAACTAGGAACTGGACTAGCGATGCTCATTAAATTTCATATAACCTGAAAATACTTTTAATTACAACAGACTTGGGCCAATTCTAATTAGAAATGTATCCTAAAAATGGGTGAAAGATATTAACTGGCATCGATCTTCTCTGCACAGGTCAATCCTCCCTAAGAATATGAACTAAAGCCCTCCGATGGGCCTTGCAAATGAATATTAAACAGTGAAAGGCAATCTCCTCTGATGCACCCAAGCAATTTTAATATACATTTCTACATACTTAGGTAGAAACTGGAATAGAAATAACTTGAATCTTTTCTTTTTCCCTCACTTGTAAATGAATGTGATAGACGCCTTCAAAAATTAAGTTTGGGAGAAACAGTAGTTAACTGTAAGTTTCAGACACCACTACCCTATAAATAAGAACATAAAATCAAAGAGCAGTCTCTCACTAAGCCTAAACGTTCAAAACAGAACTATAGTTGTTTCTAGTTTTTTGAAAATTATTTTTAAATGTTTTGAAATCTTATAAAATATGCTTTAGAAATCAAATTTCAAACTCAGAGGAAAAGGCCAGTCTTGAATAATTATAGGACAAATTACTGAAAGGCAAAATGAGAACACAAGACAGAACACAAGAAGTTCTACAGCTGGAGACGAACCATCTGTCTCCTGAAGAAGTGCTTCATTAGGTCCACTTTATGTTAATGTTGCTTCTTATGCTGCACATTAATAACTCAAAACGGCTCATTTGAAGAAAAGTTCTATTCAAATATTACAGTTTGTCTCCGCGTTGCCAGTAAGTGCCTTTGTTTCCAGTTTCATGGACTATTCTGGGATGTCAAGAGTTATATTACTACTGCTCCAGAGGAGCCCTTGTTTCAATTCACTATCACCCGGGACTTGATAACTGGGCATAACTGATGTTTAGAGAGAACCGACGTTTAGAGAGGAACATCCCTTACCATTCCAACCCTCATCGATAAACACTTTTTGTATATTTTTTGATGTTGTTGCACTTAAGTTTTCTTAAAAAGACACCTGCACACACAATTTTCCCATCGCCAACAGGGCGAAAGAAGACTATCAGGCTTGATCTCCAGGAGCTCCAGAGAAACAGACACCGTGAAACCCAGGTGGCCGAGGAAGGGGAGCGCTGAAGGGGAGCAGCCCTGCGGAGCTGGGAGGCAGAGACCGCGCCTGTTTACGGACGTCCTCCGCCTCCCCCAACCCCACAGACAGGGGGTCCAACAAGCATTGCCCGTGCGCACTCGCCGCCCGTCCCAGGCTCTAGGAGTAACAGAGGAGCCCCGCAGCCTTTTGGCCCCCTCCCTTTCGCCCAAACCCTCCTCGCCCTCCCCTCGCCCGGGCGGCGTCCGAACCTCCCCTCGGCCTACCTACCCCGGCAGGCCTTTCAGGCGGCACGCAGAGGCTGAGGCCTAAAGGACGCTGGCCACTGACAAGCCCCTAGGCCGCCGGCGGTGCCCCTGCGGGGCCTGGGGCCGGCCGGACTGCCACTGCGGCCAGGAGCAGAGGGCGGGCGAAGGCAGCCCCTTTCCAGCCGCCGCCGCAGCCGCCTATTGTTCCCGACCGTGGCCCGGGCCGCGGCGCCCCGCTCCCCACGCCGCCGCCCGCGCTCGCTCACCGCGCTGGTCCGAGCAGCAGCTCCTCTCAGCTCCGAGTCCCCGCGGCCGTCGCCACTGCCTCGGCAGCCGCCGCTGCCGCCGCTGCCACCGTCGACTCTGACTCTGACTCTGTCCCAGGCCGCGGGGCCACGGCTACCGCCGCCACCGCCAGCGCCGCCTCCGGCTTCCCACCTGCTGCTGCTGAGGCTGCTCCTGCAGCAGGGGCCATCTTGTTGGTCTGCCTCCTCTTCCTCCTCCTCGTCCTCCGCCGCCCAGTCGCTCGTTGTCCTCGTCCCCTTCCTCTTCCTCGGGCTCCGGCCCGCCCCGGAGGCTGAGGCGGAGATGAGGGCGAGGCTCCTCCTTGGGAGGCGGGGCAAATGGCGGGGAGGGGCGCGGCGGGCGCGGGAGGAGAGCTCTGAGTCACCCGCCACCGACGCCCGGGAGGGAGGCCGGCGACGCTCACCGCGGCGACCCGAGGCGCAGACACGCCCTGAGCCGAGGAACTGGTCCGCCCGTCCAGCCCTCCCCACCAGCGCCTTTGGGCCCAGTGGACAAGTGGCCAGACGGCAAGGGTGAATTGGAAAAGTTCTGTTGTTTCAATCAAATCCCACGCTACCCTTTTGGCTTTCCACCCTTTTGGCTTTCTCAGCTCTTACCCCTCAACTCATGTTTCTTTTTGACATCTTTCCCCACACCCCATTTTTTATTCTTCCGTATTATCCAAGTTCTCGACCACACCGGCTTTGCCCTTGTCACTCCTCTCGCACAGTCCCAAAAGAGTTCAGCCTCCCAAGACGGTGAAACAGCCCAAGAGCCCAGACACTCCCTACTCCAAAACGTCTCCCCAGGCCTATGTGAACAGTAAGAGCTATCTGGGAAGGACAGCAAATGATCGGCCCATAGAAGAGCTGCTGGATCTAAAATCTAACCTTGTAGCTCTTTAAAGTTTCTTGTCCCTTATGGAAAAGATGCTGTTTGGTTTTGGGGAATGAGAGACCCCTTCAAGACAACTCAGTTTAGCCAAACTCTTGCTTTTGAGAAGGGGGAAAAATGGAATTCTTTTGATACCATTCAGTACTAATTTCAAAATAAATTGTCTAGAATACAGGAGAGTCCTCAAATTAACAACCGTTTAATACTCCCCACTGTGCACTGTCACCTTTTTTGTTTCAAATCTTGGCCAAGAGAGCAGAAATATAGTTTTTCTGTCCTTTCTTCGCTGTGTACATCACCAATACCAAGAAAAATATTTCTGCCTTTACCTTGATAGATTGGAATCACTGTAACAGTATTTTTATATTATGTGTAAAACATAATCACACACCTTCCTTAACTCAGCAGAAGAGTGCTTTTTGGTTGTTAACACCCTCCTGCTACTGAGATTTCAACTTCTTTTTAGAAGACCCATTGATGTCTTTCTACGGATTGGAATTTGCTGCCTTTGAAGTGGGCTAAATCTGTAACCTTCTCTTTAACCTACTAAATTGTAACCCCAGTCCTACAAAGAGTAAATTGCTACGGGGTGGGGGTTGGGGGCATTAGGTTAGCATATGCTAATCTAAAAGCTATCTCTTTGATAGCCTTTCCGTCCTCAAACCAGGCCTCTGTCCCCTGCTAAGAAAAACAGATTAATCTGTTCCTACTGCTTTTCCTCCTCCTCCCTTCTTCTCACTCCTAGGGAACCTTCCACAACAGAAGGTTTTAGCGGCTGTTGCTAGGCAAACATGCCAACTTCCCTGTTTAGGTGAAGCAAGTAACTCAACCTCCATTACAATCAACCAATACTGTAATTTCTTTGAACTATTAATAGTTGTACCTCAGTTGGTAAAGCCCCTTTAAGGTTCCCTTATAAAATATAATAATATTTAAGCTAAATTTATTTTTATTTCATAAATATTTCAATTACAAATAAGTTAAAAATGGAGAGGCTTCCCAAAATTCATTTTAGTCATATAATTAAACAAACATTTGACAAAAAAAGAAGTGCTACTTTGAAGAAAACATTTAAGTGTTTACAATAAAAACTAATCTGTGAGAGATCATTTATATGTTTTGAACTCCCTAGTTAGACTAGAAGTAGGAGATACAGAGGATTAAATTGTCCCTTGAAACTGAGTCTAGGAGAGAGAATATGGTTTTTCAGTAAGGGAGGAAAAAAAGATATTCTGAGTTTTATTCTCAAATTAACAATTATTTTAAAATTTTAGCTAGGAAATGAAGCTTTTTCCTGATTTTGCTATTTAAACTTTTTTTTACTATTGTTAGGATGTAGAGATTTGTTGTGAATTAATATAAGTAAGAATAAATGGGACATAATGTTGAAATTTAGATTATATATGTTTAAACTTTAAGACTCTTAAAATTATATAATTTGTTTTAATCCAGTGACATTAGTATTAATATGGTGAAATGAATACTGTTTGAGATGTGCCTTGAGCTAAAATAATTAATTAATTAAGACTGTAAGACAAACATCTTAAGTGTTTCATAGTCATTTGTGCTTAGAAATCACTATTTTGGGCCAGGCATGGTGGCTCACGCCTGTAATCCTAGCACTCTGGGAGGCTGAGGTGGGAGGATAGCTCAAGGTTAACAATTTAGTTTTTTTTATTTATTTTTTTTTTGAGACAGAGTCTCTGTTGCCCGGGCTAGAGTGCTGTGGCATCAGCCTAGCTCACAGCAACCTCAAACTCTTGGGCTCAAGCAATCCTCCTGCCTCAGCCTCCCGAGTCTCTGGGACTACAGGCATGTTGCACCATGCCCGGCTACTTTTTCTATATATTTTTAGCTGTCCATATAATTTCTTTCTATTTTTAGTAGAGACAAGGTCTCGCTCTTGCTCAGGCTGGTCTTGAACTCCTGAGCTCAAACAATCCGCCTGCCTCTGCCTCCCAGAGTGGTAGGATTACAGGCGTGAGCCACCGCGCCTGGCCAACAATTTAGTTTTATTTCATATTTTATTTAATTCTGATGTGGAATGCCCAGAAATTTAGCCTATGCCTCCACTACTGATATACTATGAAAATTAAATGAGTCATTTCACACTAAGCACTTAGTGCATGGCACATAAGTACTCAACAAATTTTTTCAAATTTATTTTATGTATATGTTATTGAAGCAGATAAGGATGACTAGTCATCAAATACATTTTTGCTCTTTGCATGAACCCTAAAAAAAGATTAATGCTACTTTTTAGATCATACACAAATTGCTTAAAATAATGCCTTATGAATTTTCTCAATAGATTTTCTAATATGCCTGTACTATATTGTTCTTTCTTTGCTTTTTTTTTTTAGAATAGCTTATGCTTTTTAGGTATGATTTTTTAAGCTACTACATGCTTTAAAATTGTTCTAGAATGTGTAATTGTCAATCTTTTAAAGCTAGAAAAGACCCTGGATACCCATTTATTTCAACGGTTGAAGCTGAAACTAAGAAAGGTTGGGTAGATCACTTGTTTATTCAACTCTGTTTTTATACATAAACATCATGTCACTGAAGAGGGGGTTAGAGAGTAGAGAGGGCTGGGAAAGAAGGAGAAAGGATGAATGAGGCATGTGTCTTTGTCTTAGAGAAATTTAATAATCTATTAGGAGCAATACAATAAGATATGCATATAAACAGCCAGAGTATAAAGTAGCTTGGTTATTAATTCATAGAAAGCATAAAGTTCTATGAGAGTTAAAATCTTTATTCTAATGTCATGGAACCTACCTTTTGATGGGTGGCAATTCCATGACATTAGATGTATTTCCAGGGACATAGAAATACAATCAGCACTCAGTTTGGGGCACAAGGGGGATGAAGAAGGCTAAGGGATGAGCAATTGAAGGGTATGAGAGGGGAGTTTGGATTAACTAAAAAACCTGGTTAAAGTACAGCTGGGACCTGAGACTTCTCCAGTGTAAATAATTTATGTTTGGGGAGGGAATGATATCCTCAAACACACACATTCACCAAATAAAGAGTACTGGAGCTGAGTCACTTGGATTTTCCAAACTGCTTTAGGTAAAGTAAGGGTGGGAAGCTAATTGAGTCCTCTCCATCCTCACCACCCTCCCCTACCCCTATACATAGATTGTCCATGACCTCCTACTTCCCCCGCAATCTACAACATTGCACCCCTCCTATTATAAGGTTCATTAAAATAAAACTCTAGGCCGGGAGTGGTGGCTCACGCCTGTAATCCTAGCACTCTGGGAGGCCGAGGCGGGTGGATCATTTGAGCTCAGGAGTTCGAGACCAGCCTGAGCAAGAGCGAGACCCCATCTCTGCTAAAAATAGAAAGAAATTATATGGACAACTAAAAATATACATAGAAAAAATTAGCCAGGCATGGAGGCACATGCCTGTAGTCCCAGCTACTTGGGAGGCTGAGGCAGGAGGATCACTTGAGCCTAGGAATTTGAGGTTGCTGTGAGCCAGGCTGACGCCATGGCACTCTAGCCTGGGCAACAAAGTGAGACTCTGTCTCAAAAATAAATAAATAAGTAAAATAAAAAAAAAATAACAAAATAAAACTCTAGAAAATAAATAAAAAGCAGAGGAAGATGTCTCAAGTAATATGCTATGGAAATATTAGGAAACCAGTAGTGTCTGACCTACTCTTCACCTTTAGAGTCCAGTCCTAAATCAGGTCCAAATCATCATCTACAAACTAGGCCTAAGGGGTTTCCTTAGGTTCAGGGTAACAATTACATGGCAGATATAGCCCAATTCAGTGCTGGGATTTCCAGAACTAGGTCTTTGAAGAGTTGATTCCAAAAGAGCTAAATAAAATAACATTTCTGAGCCCTACAAGAAATTGCTTCTAAATTGGCCTGCCTTCCATGAAGGCCTCCAGCCCAACATTGAGTATGTCTGAACTTCAACTGACCCGTGAGACTTATCCCAGGGTAATAATAAATAGAATGCCTTTACAAAAGAGACATTAGACAACTTTCAGCAAAGAGGCCCATTTTAGGCACTGCTCTAAAGAGTGTTGGTTTAAGAGAAGGTAGCTCCACTGGCAAAACTCCACTGGAATGTTGTTGTTTTTCACTATTGTATTATTTTGCTAGGCCTGTCATACCAAATACCACAGACTGGGTAGTTTGAACAACAGAAATTCATTTTCTCACAATTCTGGAGGCTAGAAGTCCAAGATCAAGGTATAGGCAGATTTGGTTTTTTTCAGAGGCCTCTCTCCTTGGCTTGTAGATGGCTTCCTACTCCTCACACACATGGTCATCCCTCTGTCTGTGTTGTCAGTGTCCCAATCTCCTTATAAAGACAGCAGTTGGACTGGATTAGGGCCCACCCATGTGACCTCATTTTACCTTAACTATCTCTAGAGGCCTTAACTCCAAATATTTGCTTTCTGAGGTTCTGTGATTAGGACTTCAACATATGAATTTGTTTGGTGGGGGAGGGGGAGGCAACAATACTGATCATAACAATTTTAAATGCCCACTTTAAGGATATCATACTTACGAATAAAAGGCACCCTTGTGAAGATATCATTTAAAGTCTACCCAGTTAAACCTTAAGCTTTTCTTTTAATTACTACTCCTGGCATGATAAAATAACAATGCTTTATTTTATAAAAATTAGCAACAACAAATAGGATGCTAGAAAAATTAATTACGAAAGTTATCTATCACACCACAATAAGAGTTATCAAAGGTCAGTTACCAGAATTTGAATGGACTCAAGATTGATATGAAATGATGTATCTTTCACAAAAAGCATAAAACATGGGGGGGGTGAGGGTGTAAAAGTGTAGAGTTTGTAAGTTAAGTTGTTATTGGCTTAAAATAGATAGGTATAAGATGTTTTATGTAAGCCTCAGGGTAACCACAAAGCAAAAGCCTATGATAGATATACAAAAGGCAAAACAAAATTCAAATCATACCACCACAGAAAACCATCAAACCACAAAGAAAGCAAGCAAGAGAGGAAGAAAATAACAAAGGATCTACCAAACAACCAGAAAACAATTTTTTAAATGGCATTTATAAGTCCTTACCTATCAATAATTACTTTGAATGTAAATGGATTAAATTATCTAATCAAAAGTCATAGAATGGCCAAATGGATTAAAAAAACAATACCCAGCTAGGTGCAGTGGCTCATGCCTATAATCCTAACACTCTGGGAGGCTGAAGCAGGAGGATAGCTTGGACTCACGAGTTTAAGACCAGCCTGAGCATGAGTGAGAGCCCCATCTCACTAAAAATAGAAAAAAATCAGCCAGGCGTGGTGACACACGCCTGTAGTCCCAGCTTCACGGGAGGCTGAGGCAGGAAGATTGCTTGAGCCCAGGAGTTTGACCCAGGAGTTTGAGGTTGCTGTGAGCTAGGCTGATGCCAGGAGACTCTAGCCCGGGCTACAGAGTAAGACTCTGTCTCAAAAACAAAAACAAACCAGACCCAACTATACAAGAGACTCAGTTCACCTTAAAGGACACTCAGTTCACCTTAAAGGACACTCAGACTGAAAGTGAAGGGAAGAATGAATCTTTGGTTAGTTTACATAGCTAGTGATTGGCATCTCATTTGGAGCTCTATTTGTCTAAATATGCAATTCTAAATATATTGAGTCAAATGATACCTTGTAGCCCTAATATATGTTCAGTATCTACTGGGCAATATTATGTATATCATATCATGAGTAGCAGTTAAAAAAAGTTAGACATTCATGTATAAATCATTCAGGAAACCGGAATTCGAGAGGTGTAATTTAAGCAATATAAAGAGGAAACTTTTTGCTCCATACCTTTCTAGGTTCTAGTTTTGGGAGAGTCTTTAGCATTCTTTATGATTTTCCAAGAGGTTAGGGATCAAAGATGATCTCTGTCACTCTGAGTCCAGTCATGAACCAGGTAGGAAGATGTCCCTATGGTAGACTCTTCATTGAAGATGAATGTTCAGCTTTACGTTACTCCATGAGTTTATTCCCCTTTTATTATCCTCTAAATTTGAATTAAGTCTTCTTTGAATGTTCCAATCTTTTCTCAGCTGTCCTACCTTCTGTTAATGGGGGAGTTTCTGCAACCATATTTGAGCCAGTCATTCTCATACAGACCAGCATTGCATCAGTAATGGGAATACCTAACACTCCACCAGAGGAAAAGTAAATCCCAGGGGATAAGAGTAAGAGTCCTTCTCCACCTTAATATAATATTTTTTCCTCTGTTGTTAATCTGGGACAGCAGAAAGATCTAGTTGTAACCCTTGCTCCATTACTTACTAGCTGTGTGATTTTGTATAAGTTAACCTCAGAAAGGTTCAATTTCCTTTACTATAAAAAAAGATTATAAAATGTACTTTATGGAGATTGAAATGAGAAAAAAGAAACACATGTAGAACATCTAGTATAATGCCTGATGTCTATTAGGCATTTGGTAGATAAGAGTTATTAAAATTATGCTAGGTACTATGTGTTACATTAGGCTGGTGGTTCTCAATTTTGCTGTGAACTTTTAAAAACTATTAGTTTCCAGCTCTGATCCTAGAGATTCTGATTCAAAGTATTTTTGTGGGGCCAGGCATCTTTACTTTTTTTTTTAAAAAGGTTTTAAAGGTGATTCCATTCCATCATCTCAGGTAAGAACCACTGATGTAGGTCAATGGTCAGCAGACCTTTTTGGTAACTGGAGAGATAGTAAATATTAAAATAGTAAATATTTTAGCCTTTGCAGGCCATACAGTCTCTATCACAACTATGCAACTCTACTACTGTAGTGTGAGAGCAGTTACAGACAATATGTAAACAAATGACTGTGTTCCAATAAAACTTTATTTATAAAAACAGACAAAAAGAAGTGGTGGGCCAGATTTGATTCCCAGACTGTTGTTTACTCACCCTGTCTTACACGGAGAGAGATTCTATTAATATTTGCTATAGCCAGGGAAAGTAAATTATTATTATGTTCAATGGCAGCATTAAAACCCTTACATGTAATGACTAATGTTAGGTGCTATACACAGTTAATTAAACAGACAGGGATCCTGCCTTCCAAGGAATTAGTCATCTAAAACAATAACAGCACAGACGTAATATTTATAGTAATCCCATATGAGTAATTGTCACATACACAGATGACTATACAAGACTAAATGTGAAACTGAGTTCATAGATGGGTAGATTTGCTCAATGCTCTTGATTTACAAATATCAGATAAAATAAAAGGAGCATCAAAGCTTATTCTGGAATCAATATAAAGAGGAACATAATACCCCAGAGTAGCTCTCCCTTTTCAGCAAGAGGCTATAATGGAACATCATTTTAAAACGTGTCCTGTAAGTAGTACTTCATGGCTCTCCACATGGCTGAATTTGTCTTATCTCAATTCTAATTTCTTCACCAAAATATATTTTGTCAGATTTGTCCTTTGAGTTTAGGGGCTATGTTATGGTAGAGTTTAATGATGCCAGTGACCATCTCCTTTAACATGAATCAAAATAAAATATCTCCTTTTCTCAATAGGAATAGTAAACTTAGAATAAAAGTTAGTGGATCAGTTTATGCGGATGTGTGTGCATGGGTGTATGGATATGTTTAAATCAAGTGATTGGTAAGTTAGTAACCTACTACCTACAATGGTAGAAATGATGTAATAGTAGCTGTTGGATAGGGCAAGTTTTTCATATATCCCTGAAAGACAGACAAGTGTTGTGAACATTAGTTTTTTTGTTTTTTTTTTTTGGCTGCCCAACATCTGATCATCTGATCCTCTCTCTTTCCACTGTTTGGGAATTCTCCATTTGGGAGTTTCGGTGGGTGGCAGGATCTCTTCTCCCACTGCAGGGGCCAGAAAGTCCAGATATTTTCCTAGATTCTCCTCAACCCCTGCACCCAACGTATATCCAGCAAGGGTGAGGGAAAGTGATCTAAACTTGGTCAACTTTATGCTCTTAATTGGGACTTTGAATCTGGAATAAATTACACAGAATTAAGTAGAATTCATTTTACTGGTAGCTCTGGTACCCAGAGTCTAGTGGGACATCAGAGTCTGATGGCAGCAATCCCTGGGGTGGTGTCCAGCATCCACTGGCAAGGCTAGTGGTATCCTTACCAGGCCATTTCAAGGCTGACTTTAGCTGTGGTTCTGGCTATTTAGGTTCCTTCAACTCCTGACCTTCAAAACTGAGCTACTGAAATTTCTTCCAGTAAATTCCCTTTCTGCTTCAGTTAGCCACTGAGATAATAAAATTTAACATATAAGGAGAAGGTGCGGAAATCAAGGGTTGTAGAAATATTCAATTTTCCCATTTTTCATGTAGTCACCCTTTAATCAATTTAAAGAAATTATCCATGCTTTTTCTTTCTCTGTACCCTGATTTTTATGACTCTGGTCATCAGAGTCTCAAAACTTAATGGTACATCTAGATCCATTTCATTTAAACTGAAGTGAACGTACCCTAAATTCCGTGTTTACTCATTTTATTCATTATTCCCCCAAAATAAGCACTCCTCTCAAGGTTTTAATTTGAATTTTTTACTCATCTGCTGAAAATGTTTAGAGTCTACTTTAAAAACTAATATTACACAAATTTCCCAAGGGGAAAGTCTCCATATAAACCTCTTTCTCAGCTAAAAATTATTACAAATGCAAAGCACTTATTTTCTTTTCTTAAATTCCTTTTGCTAAGAAGAATTTTTCTAATCAAGCATTTCATCTGGGGCAATCAAAGGCTTCCTTGCCAAAATTACATGGAAAAGGATTCTTTTTTTTAAATTTTTACAAAAATATTTTAACTACCACAATTGAAATGTTCATTTATAGTTCTTTTCTGCAGAGATTCTTAATCTTGTTTCTGCAACATCTAATTGAGACACAGATGTTCTCAAGTGATGATATAGAAGTCACAGAACAAAGTTAATTTGCATTCACTTTATCACAGACAATTACAACAAATATTTGATAATCTGTTATGTGCCATATAACACCACAAACCCTGTGCTATGTTGATAGAGCAGTGAATAGGACAGGCAGGGTCTCTCCCTCAGGAGTTACAATTTAGCAGGGAAGATAGGATAATTATCAGTAATTAAATGACCACAAGTCTGTTGAATGTCCTGAAGGCCAAAGTACATGGGATGTTTAACAGTGAGAACTAACCTACTCTGACTTGAACACAGAAGGTTCCTTCAGAAAGTCACATTTAAGCTGAGGCCAAATGATAAGTAGGAATTAGCTAGGCAAACACGGGGCAAAATGTTGCAGGCAGAGGACAGCATGTGCAATATCTCTGGAGCAGGAAAAGGCGTGATGTGTTCAAGGAACTAACAAAAATCCAGTTTGGCTGGAAAAAACACAGAAATTCAGAGGAAGCCTAGCAAAGAACATGCTGCAGAAGTAGGCAGGTAGACCTTGGAAGCCAAAGTAGAAATTTTGAACTTTAAGATAAGTTTTCCAAATACTGTATAGGATGTCAAATTAATTTACATTTCAAATATATGCCTAAAATTCATATTTCAGATAAACTATAATATTTTAGTATAAGGATATCCTTGAGGGGAAAGATGGCTGACGAGAAAAACCGCCAGACAGATTTTAGAAGAAAGTGAATAAAAATAAACAGGCAGACAAACATAGATCAGATGAGGGTCGTGAGGAAGAGTGCCTGAAACTACAAGAGGCTCCACAGGAAGAAGTCACGGAGGAGAATTTGAAGGAGAAAGGCCCCCGAGAGGCTTGGAGACCAGCAACAAGGGTAGGTGGAGCAGTTAAATTTCCCCTGCCTTGCATTTTGAGCAGAGAGACCTGCCCACACCAGCCCAGAGATGGCCACTGCCAGTGAGCCGTGAGCCTCTTGAGGACAGGGCACCAGGCTCCCATCTCCCTCGGGGCACCTCCCGATCCGCAGACCTGAGCCGATTGGCAGACACCATATTGCTTCATTCTCCCCTCCCCCTTTCCCTACCAGCCACTGCGGAGAGACACAATTTAGCCACCACCCGGAGGCATCTTCAGGGAATGGGATCTTTGCTTTTGGGGATCTACAGCAGACTGAGCGGTCCCCAGATTGCGAGCTCCCTACACGCCAGCCCTCCCAGGTGCTGCTTGCCTGGTGACTCCAGGAGAGTGGGGAAAATCCTGAGGCACAGAGACATTGATCCAGCTTGGGCACCCCGTGGGTGACTTGAGACCAGCACTCCTCTCCCTGACACGATCAGGGATTGATCTCCAGGGCCCAGGGGTCAGGTCTGCAGACCAGATTCCATACATCCAGGTCTCCATCGCATTGCCCTAGGGCACAGAAGGGATATTTGTGAATGACCCTACTGAGTGTGTGTGCCTTCAGGGGCAGATCAGCATGCCTGAGGGGCAACCCTCCTCTCACAGGAAGGCCGTGCACCCAGCCCAGGGTGCAATCCTGAGCAGGGAACCTCCTGGCCTGCATGACATCCAGGGTAGATCCACTGGCTTGAGGTCCTGCCTGCTGGCAGAGGCCCCGGAGATGCTGCAGAATAGGGGAGGGTGGAAAGGAGCAAGGCCTGCTCTAGACTGTAGGTCTCAGACAGCCCCACCCTCACACTCAGACTTTTCTGCTGAGAGGGGCCGTTCCAGCCCCTCCCTGGCAGCTTTGCTCAGAGGCAAAGAACAGACCTTTGACCCCTGCTCGCAGCATTTGTGGAGCTTGAGGGCAGGCTCATCCAACCCAGCTCTGCCCAGACTCACTCCCTGACCTGCTCCCACTGAGGTGCAGAATAAGGACACACCTGGAAGTCCCAGGGCCCCACCCACCACGTGAGGCACTAGAGTGCCTCTCCAGAGGAATAAGAGCTGGTTACAGGACCCGAAAACAGCATTGCAGCCTGCTCCTCCCAGCAAGCACCACCTACTGACAGGGAGGTCATTCTGCACACCCTTTTACTGCATCTACTGACTCATCATATAGGGTGTGGTTGAATCTCACCCACAGACACCACCTACTGGCTCAGAGACTAAACAGGGTTTGTCATTATCCCAATGAAAATCTAAAGGTAAGAAGCAACAGCTGATCCAGATGAGAAGGAATTAGCGAAAGAACTCTGGAAGTATGAGGAATCAAACAGAAACCACACCCCCAAAGGGAAACACCAGCTACTTAGCAATGGACATCAACCCAATTCAGAACACTAAAATGACAGAAGAAGAATTTCGAACATATACTGTAAGAAAACTCAATGATATGCAAGAAAATATGGATAACCAATACAAGGAAACCACAAAAACAAACAAACAAACAAACAAACAAAAAAAAAAAAACAAAACAGGACTTGGAAGAAAAATTCACTAAAGAAATTGAAATATTAAAGAAAAATCAAACCAAACTCCTGGAAATGAAGAATTTATTCAAGGAATTACAAAACACTGTGGAAGGCCTCAAAAATAGGGTAGATCGAACAGAAGAAATAATCTCATGGATGGAAGTAACATCTTTCAATTAAATAAGTCAGTCACAGAGATAGAGCAGAGAAATAAGAGAAAAGAGCAAGGCCTACAAGAAATGTGGGAGTATGTGAGGAGGCCTAACATGAGAATCATAGGCATCCCTGAGGGTGAAGAAAAAAATACACAAGGGTTGGATAAACTATTTGAGAATATGATAGAGGAAAATTTCCCAGGCCTTGCTCAAAATCTAGATATCCAGGTACAAGAAGCTCAAAGGATTCCTGGAAGATTCATCACAAACAGGAAGACACCATGACACACAGTTATCAGACTCACCAAAATAACCACCAAAGAGGCTCTCCTACGGGCTGTAAGGCAAAAGTAGCAGGTAACCTACAAAGGAAAACCCATCTGAATAATGGCAGACTTCTCAGCTGAAACCTTACAAGCAAGAAGAGACTGGGGCCCCATTCTCACTCTTCTCAAACAGAATAATGCCCAGTCTAGAATCTTATACCCTGCAAAACTAAGTTTTGTATATGAAGGAGAAATAAAACCCTTCCCAGACAAGCAAAGACTGAGGGAATTCATTAAGACAAGACCTGCCCTCTGGGAAGTACTCAAAACTATTACATACAGATCAGCACAATAAACACTCACAAATGTAAAATCATCCAAAAGTTAAAGTTCAAATGCCAGATGCCAGAATGGCTCAAGAGAGAAAACAAAGCAACAAGGTTCAACTCAACAGGATGAACAGAAATCTTCTCCACTTATGAATTCTCTCAGTAAATGTGAATGGCTTGAACTGCCCACTAAAGAGACATAGGCTGAATGGATAAACATACACAAGCCAAGTATCTGCTGTCTTCAGGAAACACATCTAACCCACAAAGATGCATTCAGACTCAAGGTGAAGGGATGGAAAACCATATTTCAAACAAATGGAAGCGAAAAGAAAGCTGGGGTGCTGTTTCTGATTTCAGATAACTTAGCCTTCAAATCAACAAAAGTAATGAAAGACAAAGAAGGTCACTATATAATGGTGAAGGGTACAATTCCACAAAAAGACATAACAATTCTAAATATGCACCTAACTCAGGTGCACCCAGATTCATAAAGCAAATCCTACTTGATCTAAACAAAATGATAAACAGCAACATGATAATAGCCACAGACTTCAACATCCCTCTAACAGAACAGGACAGATCCTCCAAACAGAAAATTAATGAAGAAACAATGGGCTTAAACAGAACTCTAGAACAAATGGGCCTGATTGACATTTACAGAACATTCTACCCAAAACCCACTGAATATACGTTTTTCTCATCAGCTCAGGGGACATTCTCTAAGATTGACCGTATCCTAGGCCACAAAACATGTCTCAAAAAATAGAGATTATACCATGCATCTTCTTAGACCACAGCAAAATAAAATTAGAAATCAACTCCAACAGAAACTCTCATCTTTATGCAAAGTCATGGAAACTAAACAACCTTCTGCTGAATGATTATTTCATTAAAGAGGAAATCAAGATGGAAGTCAAAAGAGTTTTTGAACTAAATGACAAAGAAGACACAAGTTATCAAAATCTGTGGGACACAGCTAAAGCAGTCCTCAGAGGAAAATTTACATCCATAAATGTCTATATCCAAAAGACAGAAATATCACAAATAAACAATCTAATGAATTGTTTCAAAGGAAAAGGATGAGCAAGCTGACCCCAAACCCAACAGAAGAAAAAAAATAACAAAGATCAGAGTAGAACTAAATGAAATTGATAAAAAAAGATCTACATGGAAGATTAATACAACAAAAAGTTGGTTGTTTGAAAAAATAAACAAAATTGATATGCCTCTGGCTATAATGAGAAGCAGAAAAAAAAGAACTCTAATGAGCTCCATCAGGAATGAAAAAGGAGAAATTACAACTGATGCCATGGAAATACAAAATATCATCTGTGAATATTATAAGGACCTCTATACACATAAACTGGAGGAAATGGACAAATTCTTAGAAACACACAGCCTCCCTAGGCTCAGTCAGAAAGAAATAGAATTCCTGAACAGACCAATATCAAGTACGAAAATTCAAACAGCAATAAAAAACCTTCCTAAAAAGAAAAGTCCCGGACCAGACAGTTTCACACCCAAATTTTACCAGACCAACAAAGGACTGGTGTCTATTCTGCAGAAATGATTCCACAACATTGAGAAGAAAGGAATCCTCCCCAACACATTTTATGAGCCAACATCATCCTGATACCAAAACCAGGAAAGAACACACACATACAAACTACTACAGACCATTATCCCTTATGAATATAGATACAAAAATTCTCAACAAAATCCTAGCAAACCAAATTCAGATCCTTATCAAAAAAATAATCCATCACAACCAAGTGGGCTTCATCCCAGAGATGCAGGGATGGTTCAACATACACAAATGTATAAACGTAATTCACCACATAAATAGAAGCAAACACAAAGACCATATGATCCTCTTAATAGACGCAGAAAAAGTATTGACAAAATTCAACACCCTTTTATTATAAGAATGCTTAACAAAATAGGCATAAATGGGACTTACCTAAAAATGATACAAGCCATATATGACAAACTCACAGCCAACATCATACTGAATGAGGAAAAATTGAAAGCTTTCCCACTTAGAACTGGAACCAGACAATGTTGTCCTCTGTCGTCACTTCTGTTCAACATAGTGCTGGAAGTCCTCGCCAGAGCAATCAGACAAAAGAAGCAAATCAAGGGCATCCAAATGTGGGCAGAAGAGGTCAAACTCTCTCTCTTTTGTTGATGATATGATCTTATATCTAGAAAACCCCAAAGATTCTGTCATGAGACTACTGGAATTGATAAAAAAAAATCAGCAAAGTCTCAGGTTACAAAATCAATGTACAGAAATCAATAGCATTCCTATACACCAACACCGTCAAACTAAGAACCAAATCAAAGACTGAATACTCTTCACAATAGCAAAAAGAAAATAAAGTACCTAGGAATATATTTAACTAAGGAGGTAAAAGATCTCTACAGGGAGAACTATGAAACACTGAGGAAGGAAATAGCAGAGAATGTAAACAGGTGGAAAACCATACCAAGCTCATGGATCAGCAGAATCAACATTGTTAAAATACTATACTACCCAAAGTGATCTACAGATTCAATGCTATCTGTGTTAAAATACCGACATCATTTTTCACAGATATAGAAAAAATAATTCTATGCTTCATATGGAAACAGAGAAGACCCCAGATGGCAAAAGCAATTTTAAGCAAAAAGAACAAATTGGGAGGCATCAATTTACCAGACTTCAAGCTATACTACAAAGCTATAGTAACTAAAACAGCATGGTACTGGCATGAGAACAGAGACATAGACCAATGGAACAGAACTGAGAACCCAGATATAAAACCATTCTCATATAGCGAACTGATCTTTGACAAAGCAGACAAAAACATACTCTGGGGAAAAGAATCCTTATTCAATAAATGGTGCTGGGAAAACTAGATAGCCACATGTAGAAGACTGAAACAGGATCTACACCTTTCACCTCTCACAAAAATCAACCCACGGTTGATAACAGACTTAAACCTAAGGCATGAAACTATAAGAATTCTAGAAGAAAATGTTGGAAAAACTCTTATAGTTATTGGCCTAGGCAAAGAATTTAAGAAGAAGACCCCAAATGCAATCACAGCAACAACAAAAATAAATAAATGTGACCTGATAAAATTAAAAAACTTCTGCACAGCCAAGGAAACTATCACAAGAACAAACAGATAACCTACAGAATGGGAGAAAATATTTGCATGCTACACATCTGATACAGGGCTGATAACTAGAATCTATGTAGAACTCAGGAAAATCAGCAAGAAAAAAATCAAACAACCCTATCAAAAAGTGGACAAAGGACACAAACAGAAACTTTGCAAAAGAAGGTAGACTAATGGCCAACAAACATATGAAAAAATGCTCAGCATCTCTAATCATCAGGGAAATGCAAATCAAAACCACAATGAAATATCACTTAACTGCAGTAAGAATGGCCTTTATCAGAAAGTCCCAAAACAATAAATGTTGGCATGGTTGTGGAGAGATAGGAACACTCATACACTGCTGGTGGGACTGCAAACTAGTGCAACCTCTGTGGAAAGCAATATGGAGATACCTTAAAGAGATACAAGTAGACCTACCATTTGATCCAGCAATCCTATTATTGGGCTTCTACCCAAAAGAACAAAAGACATTCTATAAAAAAGACATCTTCACGCAACTGTTTATAGCAGCACAATTCACAATTGCAAAGATGTGGAAACAACGCAAGTGCCCATCAATCCATGAGTGGATTAATAAAATGTGGTATATGTATACCATGGAGTTCTACTTAGCCACAAAAAACAATGGTGATCTAACACCTCTTGTATTTTCCTAGATAGAGCTGGAACCCATTGCACTCCCACTTGTGGTTCTATATCCAAAAGAGTTGAAACCAGCGTCATGAGGAGATAGTTGCACATCTGTGTTCACTGCAGCATTATTCACAATATCCAAGAGGTGGAAACAACCCAAATGTCCACTGTGGAATGTATGAATAAGTAAAATATGGCATATACATATAACGGACTATTATTATTTAGCCTTAAGAAAGAAGGAAATTCTGTCACATGCTACCACATAGATGAACCCTGATGATATTATGCTAAGTGAAATAAGCTGTCACAAAAAGACAAATGCTATATGATTCCACTTATATGAGGTATCTAAAGTAGTGAAACTCATAGAAACAGAAAGTAGATTTGTGGTTGCAGGGACTGGGGGGAGGGGGAAATGGGGAGTTGCTGTTTCATGAGTATAGAATTTCAGTTTTGTAAGATAAAAAAAGTTCTAGAGATTTATTGCACAATATAGATATAGTTAATACCATTGAACTATGCACTTAATATGGTTGAGATGGTAAATTTATATTATGTGTTTTTTACCACAATTTAAAAAAATAATGTTACAGAAGCATTCCAAAATTCTATCTGCACAAGGGAGCTTCTTTATTCCTTGAGCAGTTTTTGCAGATTGTACATTGAATTTGCCTACCCAAAAGGCAAAAGAAGTCAGATATATTTAATCCAGAAATAAGTTTCATTTGGGGGAGAGCTTGCACATCTGTAAACATCATTTTGCTTTTCAGGTTAGATTGAGATGCAGGAGTTTTGGATATTTTTAAAAATATGAATAATCATTGAAGAGTATTTATGTAAACGTAATGGGTAGGGGTTCAGATCAGGATGATGCATGCAATGGCTCCTCTTGTTATTATGCAAGTGGCAAAATAAAGATTCTATGACAGAAAAACAAAACATGTACCAACCCTATGACCTTATGAACAATTCTACTTCTAGATACTTATTCAAGAGAAATGGAAATGTGTGTACAAAGATTTATAAAATAATGTTCACAGGAGCTTTCATTCATGATAGTCCCAAACTATTAATAGAAACAGCCTAGGTATCCATCAGTAGGAGAAAGGCTAAAGAAACCATGGTATAGCCATATAATAAAATTCTATTCATTTATAAAAAGAAACAAACTATTGATAAATGCAACAACATGGATGAATCTCAAAAACGTTATGCTGAGTGAAAGCTGCCTTACACATAAGAACAATATATATTGCATGATTCCATTTACATGGAGTTCTAGAACAGGCAATCTTTGGTGGGAAAATATCAGAACTATGGTTGCCTCTGCGGGCTGAGGGTAGAGAGTGCCTGGGAAGAGACTTGAAGGGAATTTCTGGAGAATTTTCCTGCATATTGATAGGAGTTTGCATTAAACAGGCATATTAAAACTCATCAAATAGTGGCTGGGTACAGTGGCTCACGCCTGTAATCCTAGCACTTTGGGAGGCCGGGGCAGGAGGATTGCTTGAGGCCAGGAGTTCAATACCAGGCTGACCAAGAGTGAGATCTCATCTCTACAAAAAATAAAAAATTAGCCAGGCATGGTGGTGTGGCTGTGTAGTCCCAGCTACTGGAGAGGCTGAGGCAGGAGGATCACTGGAGCCAGGAATTTGATGTTGCAGTGAGCTATGATGATGCCACTACACTCTACCTAGTGAGTGAGAACCTGTCTCAAAACCAAAAAACCAAAAAAGCCAAATAGTACATTTGGGATTAGCACAGTTTACTCTTTATAAAATTCTATTAAAAAACTATAAATGAATATCGAACTCTACTTGATAAGCATGCTGAAGTGTTTAAAGGTGTAATGTACTAATATCTGCAACTTATTTTGAAATTCATCAATAAATAAGATGGCTTTATAGGAGGATGGATGAATAGATACAGGAAAGCAAATATAATAAAATGTTAATTGTAGAATATTGGTGGTGGGTATATGGTGTTCACCATATGATTCTTTGTGTTTTAAAACTTTCAAAATAAAATTTTGGGAGGAAATGATGTTATTCAAAGCTCAGTTTTAGGCTTTCTTTTCTTCTTTCTTCTGTTCTCTCTGCCCGTCCAATCTCATCCACTCCCATGACTTCAAATAGCTGTTGATGCCCATATTTATATCTTTACCCCAGATCTATTTTCTGAGCTCTTGATCCATGTATATCTTCCTTGACATCTCACTTAGATGCCTGTGGGCACCTCAAATTCAGCATTCCAAAATGGGCTTATATTTATCTTCCTCCTGCTCCAAACCTGCAACTCTAATGTTTCTCACCTCGATAAATTGTGCCACTACCTACTCATGTGCTCATGCCATAAACCTAGTACCTCCTTGATACCTTGGTTTTTTTCACATCCAAACAAGCACTAAATGCTGTCAGTGACAATTTCTAAATGTGTATCAAAATCTCTTTACTCACCACTGATACCAAAGGGGTACCAAAGAGGTCCCAGTTACCATATTTTGTTTTCTATTATAATAGCTTCCTAATTGGTCTCCCCTCTTCTGTCCTCCATTAAAAAGATCACACTGATTCATTTTTTTTTCTCACTGATTCTTTCAAAACATAAACCAATTATGTCATTCCCTTGCACAAAACTCTCCAGTGGCTTCTAATAACACTTAAAATGAAATTAAATTCCATGGCATATGCTATGGACTGAATTGTGTCTCCCCTCAAATTCATATGTTGTAGCCATAACTCTCCATGTGACTATATTAAAGATGGGGCCTTTAAGGAAATGATTAAGGTTAAACAAGGTAGTAAGAGTGGAGCCCTGATCTGATAGAACTGGTGCCCCTATAAGAAAAAGAAGAGACACAAGAGTTTCCTCTCTACCATGTAAAGACACAGTGATCCGGTTGCTGACTGCAAGTCACAAAGAGAGCCCTCACCAGGACCTGAATTTGCTGCCACCCTGATCTTGAACTTCCAGCCTCTAAACTGTGAGAAAATAAATTTCTGTTTTTTAAGCCACCAGGCTATGGTATTTTGTTATGGTAGCCTGAGCCAACAAAGACAGCAGGTAAGGTCATGTATGATCCAATCCCAATCTGTCTCTCACCTCAGGCATTAGCATTTTCCCCTTTGCTCTCCACTTCAGCCTTCCTTGTCTTATTTCATTTCTAAACATGATGTGTTCCCTTTTGTCTCAGAGCCTTCATACATGCTATTCTTTCTGACTGAAGTTCTTCCCCTCCTGTTCATCCTTTAGTTTCATTTTAAATGTCACTTCTTCAGAGGCCTTCCTTGACTTAGTCTACATTAAGCGCTTCCCTCAGACTCTCAGAGTACTTTCTAATTTTTCCTTATAATAAGAGTTTGTAACTATGTAGTTAATTGTGTAATACTTTGTTTAATATTTCTTCTTCTCTAGAATTTAAGTTACATACATGTAGAAACTGTGTCTTATTCATTTTTGTATCTTTAGAGTCAAAAAATGTCTCATGGATAGTAGGCCTCAAGATATATTTGTTGAATGAATGAATAAATAAATGATTGCAGATGCCTATTCATTAAGTAGATAAGTGCTAATCATACTAATATAGAAAAGCAGCTGATATGATCCTTTTTAAAAATATAAACACAGAACAAAACTATACATCCAGGTATAGACCCTCCAAATCAAAAGTAACAAAAAATGCTGTTTAAAATATTTTTTTAAAATTTTCTTGTATGTATATATAAACTGGCAGGAAAGTGAAGAATATTCAGGCCAAACTCTGAATAGAAGCAGGAACCCTGAGATTTAAGAGAAGCTCTGAGAACTTTCTCCTGGAGGACATTTGCTGAATTTGTAAACTCAGTTTTCATGGCCCCGAAAGGCTAGGGGCAGAAAAGACAAAAGAAGATTCAAGATATAAAGTGTAACATGAGATTTTTCCCCTCATAAAGGCAGGACCCAAAGAGTCACACCCTCAATATTAGGGATAACTAAACATGAATGCCTATTCCCTCCCTGGGACTACAAAAAATTACCTGTTTTAAACCTTGGTGCTGACTGGAGACTGTAAAAATTTCCCCTGAGAATTCATTACCATGAACCATTCCTCTTGCTGGTTTATAGTTTCAAGTCACACTTCTTAGGTAGGCCCAAAAAATCTTAGGTCAATCATTTTCCTTTAAGTGGTTCCTGACTAGCATGCCCTAGTCACCTGTCAAAAGTAAATGCAAATCTTTTCGGAAAGACCCCACCTTCATCCCAGGCCTTAATAATTTCCA
Organism: Lemur catta; assembly: GCF_020740605.2. Classification (NCBI taxonomy): domain Eukaryota; kingdom Metazoa; phylum Chordata; class Mammalia; order Primates; family Lemuridae; genus Lemur; species Lemur catta. The sequence goes on along the minus strand of NC_059130.1, from coordinate 41,289,179 downwards.
CAAAAAGTTCCAGGAAAAAGCATAATTCACAGCAAAATAATAAGAAGAATGACAATAATAATAATTATAATGTTATCAATATGAAATAATCACTCAAGGTAACACGGCATCATGGCCCATCATGGCAGAATCAGATCCATAGAATTTTCAGATGTTGAAATTATCTGACACAGAAAATCAATAAGTAACTTTAGTGTCTCTAGGAATACATAAAGCTTTAAGGCTGAATAAAGAGTGGGCAGATTCAAAAGAGAATCAAACGTCTATTTCTGATACTGATGGACCGGGAATGCAAATCAATTCTTTTTTTTTGAGAACTAGAAAAGCTGGTTGAAATATTTTTAAAAACCTTGAAGACATTTGAGAGCTTCCAAGTCAGTGAAAAACAGCTATATGTAATAAATTTGAAAATCTAGATTAAATCCAAAAATTTCTAAATATATATAAAATTTCCCAGTTGACAAAAGAAATGGAGAAATTGAATAGACATAAGATTAAGACCTCCTCTCACACACACAAAAAAACAAAATCAAAAAAACAGGTACAAATGATTTTATGGATGAGTTTGTCAAACTTTTGAAGAACAATTCATTCTTGTTTTATAGAAGGTTTTCCAGAAACTAGAGGAAGAACAGAAGATGCTCAGTTAATTTTAGAAGAAAGCTATAATCTTGATTTCAAAACCTGATAAGGACAATAAAAGAATATTTTAAGCCCATTTTACTTATGGATATAAATGCAAAAATGAGCTATAGCTACGCACAATAACATGAATAAATCTCACAAACATAATGGTCAAAAAGGGCAAGTTATAGAAGAATGTAATTGCTATGATTCCACATAAATTTTAAAAACATTGAAAATTCTGTAATCCTAGCACTCTGGGAGGCCGAGATGGGTGGATTGCTCGAGGTCAGGAGTTCAAGACCAGCCTTAGCAAGAGTGACACCCCGTCTCTACCAAAAATAGAAAGAAATGATTTGGACAGCTAAAAATCTATATAGAAAAAATTAGCCGGGCATGGTGGCGCATGCCTGTAGTCCCAGCTACTCGGGAGGCTGAGACAGTAGGATTGCTTAAGCCCAGGAGTTTGAGGTTGCTGTGAGCTAGGCTGATGCCACGGCTCTCACTCTAGCCCGGGCAACAGAGCAAGACTCTGTCCCCCCCCCCAAAAAAAAAAAATTGAAAATTAATATGTTGTTTAAGGATATGGCACAAGTGATCAAAAATATGAAGAAAAACTAGAATAATTAATCAAAATTTCAAGACAGTGTTCACTTTGAGGGTAATAAGGGGGTTACCAAGTAGAAATATTTTGTTTCTTGGCCTGGATAATGACGACACACATGTTCATTTTATCATTATTCTTTAACTGCACATTTTCATTCATTCTTTTATGTACATTATATATTGCACAATTTTAAAAATTTGATGAATTAAAATTTTTAAAAAAGTCATAGCAATCTCAGAATGGAGAGACAAAATCACTCCGTCTTTCCCTCTCAGAAAATTTACTAATAAAGTACAAGGATATTTAACTAAAAAACAAAACAAAATGAAAAACCCCAAAAGTCCACAATATTTTGAATTCTAACATTCCAGATAATGACAAAAAAATTAGTGAGAGTGTTTTTCAAAAATTTGGCTATGGCCGGATGCAGTGGCTCATACCTATAATCCTAGCACTCTGGAAGGCCGGGGCGGGTGGATCGTTTGAGCTCAGGAGTTCGAGACCAGCCTGAGTAAGAGCGAAACCCTGTCTCTGCTAAAAATAGAAAGAAATTATATGGACAACTAAAAATACATATAGAAACAATTAGCCGGGCATGGTGGTGCATGCCTGTAGTCCCAGTTACTCGGAAGGCTAAGGTAGAAGGATTGCTTGAGCCCAGGAGTTTGAGGTTGCTGTGAGCTAGGCTGGTGCCACGGCATCTAGTCTGGGCAACAGAGTGAGACTCTGTCTCAAAAAAAAAAAAAAAAAAACCACTAAAAAAAATTTGGCTAAATCACCAAAACTGTTCCTATTAGACTATCTACTGACTTTCTATTACTGGATGAATCACCTGTTCAAAATCATAGTCACATAATTCCCCTAAGAATGCCTGCTTGGTCTACTCAAATATATTTGCAATTTCAAAGATATAGTCCCTTAACTACTTACCCTTTGTACTCTTTCTTAAATAATTCATACTGTGGTTATGACTGTCACAGTGTACACAGGCAAGCATTTTATATACAAGTTACCTCCTAATTTTGTTTGATAAGATGTAGAAAGCTTCATGGCATTTTACCAATTCAGACTTTTTAAATGACATATAATAATTGTACTTTTTAAGATTAGTTTTATTTTTTTAGAGACAGGGTCTTACTCTGTTGCCCAGGCTTCAGTGCAGTGGCACCATCACAGATCACTGTAACCTTGAACTCTTGAGTTCAAGCAATACTCTTGCCTCAGCCTCCAGAGTAGCTGAGACTACAGGTACTCACCACCATGCCCAGCTAATTTTTAAAACTTTTTGTAGAGACAGGGTTTCACTATATTACCCAGGCTGATCTTGAACTCCTGGCCTCAAGCAATCATCCTGTCTTGGCCTCACAAAGTGCTGGGATTACAGTCGTGAGCCACCGTGCCTGGCCTAATTGTATATATTTATGTGGTACATAGTGATGTCTTGATACATATATCATATAGTGATCAGATCAGGGTAATTATCAAATCCATCATCTCAAACATTTATCACTTCTTTGTCCAATTCAGACTTTTTAACCTCAGATAACCTTGATGTTGATTAAATTACCCGGAGATCCAATGATGCCTATATTTTGAATCAGCTTGGAAAAACCTACTAAAACAGGCTAATGGAGAAGCAACAATGAAACATGGTCTGGGGACAAGCACCATCACCACCATCATCATAGCAATAAAGCCATCCCCAAGTCTAGACATTGTGCTAAAAGTTTTATGTTCATTATATTGAATCTTTACAATACTGGAAGGTGGTTATTATTATTGCCAATTTACAGAATAAGACACAGAGGTCTGGAAAGGTTAAGTAACTCAACTTCAAATATTATAAAACAGTAAACAGCAGAGCTGAGAGTAAAAGCCATTTCTGCTCATCCCAATGTACTCAGTCTATATTGTAGCAATGCTGATTCTCTTGGCCATTCTCAAGTAAATTTAGCTAATCTGAAGCTTGAATGTTTATGGTTTTTTAAAAAATGATAGCAATAACCTATTTGACTCATTTAATTATAAGATACAGAACTGGTCCTGAGCCCATGTACCCTCAGATCCATTTTTTGCCCTCCCTGATCTCAGGAACAGACAGGACTGACCTTCCTGTGTCAGCTGGCTTTCTGATGTGTTTGGCTAAGGGGAGGGGTGTGGAGAATGAGAGGAAAAAGAAGCCAGGTTATTTCTCACTAACTCCAGCTTTAGGTGGCATTCTTTGGCATCTGCTATTTCCCTCATGGCTCCTCCGGTTCCACCTGCTGCTGGGTAGGTTTCCATCAGGTAACCCGAGTCCCTGGGCTCCTTTAACACTCCTTCCTCCACCCTTTGTCCCTTTAGCCTGGTGTTCTTAGTGGATAATCTCTGGATTGACCCTTCTAACACCTATGTAATCAATTCTCTGCCTCAAATTTTGTCTGTTTTAAATACTTAGAGTGGCTTCTACAAGCCTAATAGGGACCCTGCTGATATAGACATTATCCTGGCCAGTGACACATATAGGATATTGCTAGTTTGAACTGAAGGACCCATCTTCTCATTCTGATCATCTCTCATCCTGCTGGTGACAGCCTAAAATTGTCTTATTTTTTTTTATAGTTTAAAGCTTTGGATTCTATCGTTGATAATAATGCCACCAAACCCATTTGTTTTCCTTGAGACAGAGTCTTACTCTGTTACCCTGGCTAGAGTGCAGTGGTGTCATGATAGTTCACTGCAACCTCCAGCTCCTGGGCTCAAGTGATCCTCCTGCCTCAGCCTCTCGAGAAGCTGGGACTACAGTTGTACACCACCACACCCGGCTAATTTTTCTATCTTTTGTAGAGATGGGGTCTTGCTCTTTCTCAGGCTGGTCTCAAACTCCTGGCCTCCAGTGATCCTCCCACCTCAGCTTCTCAGAGCACTAGGATTACAGATGTTAGCCACCACACCTGGCCTCCACCAAACACTTTTACTCACTTCAAGTATCCTGAAGAAGAATCTGTTTCACTACAAGGGCCATTTGTACCCACAGCCTCTTTCTAAGGGAAATCTGCAATAGTGCCTGATAAAGCAAGAGCCTTGGCCATAGGAATAAGTGGATGTGTTTGTTCCTCTTGACTCTATCACCACGGCCACCACTGACTGAAGTAGGTGAGTGCCTCTGACCTAAGAACAGCCAGCTATTTGCTGGCTGGCTTTCCATGAAGGAACCTGGAGAGAGAGCTTTGCCATCAGATCCTTCGCAACAATTTATCTAAACAATCAATATAAATCAATTTGTTTGATCTATAGATGCAGGGGGTCAATTAGTTGGTATTAGGAGCAAAGGCAGAAAGTCACCCTGAGGGAAACAGAAACAGAGAGAAAAGATTATAATGTCAATAGCTGAGCATTCAGGAAAGATTGGCAAACTCTTGCAGTAGAGGGGATGCTTTATTTAAACACTAAAGAAACTTCCAGTTCAGAAACTACATTATAGTCTCCATCCGGTTCAGCTGTACTCAGGTTCCCATTATTCCTGTGTGATCCAGTGATTTTGCCATTTCCTGTTTTCCTGGATGGCTGAGATTCCAGACTAAGATTTGTCTTTATCTTCTTTTTGAAAATTTCCTTGGTGGCCAGGTATAGTGGCTCACGCACTTTGGGAGGCTGTTGTGGGAGGATCATTTGAGGCCAGGAGTTTGAGACTAGCCTGAGCAATATAGCAAGACCCTGTCTCTACAAAAAATAGAAAAATTAGCCGGGCATGGTGGCGCATGCCTGTAATCCCAGCTACTCGGGAGGCTGAGGCAAGAGGATCCCTTGAGCCCAGGAGTTTGAGGTTGCAGTGAGCTGTGATGATGCCACTGCACTCTAGTTCAGACAACAGAGCAGGACCCTGTTTGGAGAAAAAATAGACATTCAAGCTTCAGATTTGCTACATAACTTGCCAAAGATCACTGGTGTAAGTGACAGAGTTAAGTGTTTTGATTTTTGTGTTCTCTAATTCCCTATAAACACACAAGCATATACAAACCACCAGTGATTTATTTAGCAGGAAAATAGACATGTCCAGATATACTAGGTATCAGATATTCACTGCTGGGTATGCAGTGTCCTTTCCTTTACAGGGAAATTTACATTTCTGCATATCTTTTGTGATAATGGCTCTCCTGTTTCACAGAGGAAAGATCAAGTTGAGTCATAATAATCAGCGGATATTCCACAACTGAAAACCCGATAAACCCATTCCTTCATTCAGAAACACTTATTGGGAAACTACTCTCTGGCAAAAATTTGCTAAACACTGGGGATACAGAGATGAATAAAGCATCATCTTTTGCCCACAAGGAATTTTCAGCCCAAAGGATAAGAGATATAAGTAGCAAATAAATAACAGCACAGCACAAGAAGGGTAACAAAAATATGGGCAAAGTACAAATATAGATCAGATGAACTCTATGGAAGTGGGTGACAGGGAAGGCTGTCTGGAAGAAATAACTTTGGCATGAGTTTGGAAAGTTGAATAGGAATATCAATACTTAACGGTAAAAAGGAAAACGATGTTGCAAAAAGATTTTAAAAAATACTCAGAGATGTCGTATCATCGTTATTTCTTATAGCTGAGTAATACTCCATGGTATACATATACCACAGTTTACTAATCCATTCGTGGATTGATGGGCACTTGGGTTGTTTCCACATCTTTGCGATTGTGAATTGTGCTGCTATAAACATTTGGGTACAGGTGTCTTTGTTATAGAATGACTTTTGTTCTTCTGGGTATATGCCCAATAATGGGATTGCTGGATCGAATGGTACCCTGGAGAGAATTGGAACCCATTATATTAAGTGAAGTATCCAAAGAATGGAAAAACAAGCACCACATGTACTCACCAGAAAACTAGTTTCCCTGATCATCACCTAAATGCACATTGGGGAAGGATACCAATTGGATATCAGACTGAGATGGGGGGTAGGGGGAGGGGATGGGTGTATGCCTACATGATGAGTGCGTTGCGCACCGTCTGGGGAATGGTCATGCTTGAAGGTGCTGACTCGGGGAGGTGGGGGGGGGGAGGGGATGGAGGTATGACTACATGGTGAATGCCAGGCGCACTGTCTGGAGAATGGACATGCCTGAGGCTCTGACTCAGGGGGATGGGCGGGACACAGACAATGTATATAACCTGAGCTTTTGTACCCCCATGAAGAGCTGAAATAAAAAAAAAAAGAAAAAAAATACTCAGAATGTAGGAAGGAAAAGAAGAGAGGTGATGGCCTAAACACCAGGGAGACGATTTCAAGGAAGGCAGGTACACAGTATAAAAAACCACAGAAGTATCTGCCAAGTAACATATTTGCTAAGACAAGACCAATGGACCTGGCAAGACCATTGATGACTTTTTCCAGGGCCATTTCAAAACGAGGAAGGAGTGGCAATTAAGCAAGAATGCAACAGGATCTAGAATAAAAAGGAGATAAACTAGAGGTATCAAAGGGGGACTGTGTTTCAAGAATCCCAGCGATGAATGAAAATTGTCCCAATACTCTAAAGTTGGAAAAGGGTTAGAGAACATAAAAGAACATGAGGAACAAATGGAATTTGGGGGAATAATATCTAAGGAACTAACCTAAATTAGAGAATCTTTGATTACTGCAATTTTCTGACATGCTTTCTGGTTAGTAAAGGACTATAATAGGCCTATTTGTCATTCCCTCTTTCTTGCCATCAAATTTGTACACATGTATTGTATGGGCCACTTTATATCTCCCTCTTAGTGTGCACTGTGGAGAGTATAATTCCTACCAACATCTACAATCAGTAGCCATTTGACAGATGATTAGGTACAGAAAGCATGGACTCTGGATTCATATCACCTTGATTCAAATCCTATATCCACTTGCTATCTATGTGGTCTTGCACAAATTAGCTAATATCTTTCTCACTTCCCTCATTTGTAAAGCAATGACAATGATAATACCCACTTCATAAGGTTGCTGTTACAACATAGAAAATGCTTAAAACAGTGCCTAGCACATATAAATTGGTATATGTGGTAGCTGTCATTATTATAATAATATTACTTATGGGAACAATAAAATGGAATGTTTGAAATTAAAATAATGCTGAAAAGTCCAAGACTCTGTGTGCGTGTGTGTGTGTGTGTGTGTGTGCATGTGTGAAGAAGCCCAACTCAACCTAGTTTTTGTAAAAGAGTGAGTGTATCAGCTCATGTAACTATGTTGGATTATTTAAGCAGGGAGAGATTGGTTCTTTCTGCATCTCTTGGGACTATTTGCCACTCTTTGATAGCATCATTTTCTTCTAGCAGAAAAGGGAGGAATGAGATGGCTGGTAGTCCCAGGCCTACGTTCTTATAGTTCATAATGCAAAAGCAAGAGAGGCTTTTTCCCACTCCCACCTCCATCCTCAGCACAAGCAGGAAAGTCCAGGAAAGGAAGGATCAACCCAGCCTGTGTCATGTGCCCATCTTTGTGGTTGGAGAAATGGAGACCTTGATTAATAACTCCACCAAGATTACATGAAACTTCCATTCTGCTACGCTAAATCTATGCTTATTGTCATATACTATAGTGCCTTCTTAAATCATATGCTCACCACACTTTGCCTTTTAGGTAAAGTGTATTGAAAATCATTTTTAGACAATTCAATAAATAACAACAATAAAAGTAACAATAGCAACTAATTTTTAGTGCTTACTATGTGTCACACATTGTTCTAAACATATTAACATTTAAATTCTTACAAAAGTCTTATAAATTAGCATTATTATTATTATTATTACCATTTTACAAATGAGGCAATGCAGGTAAGAGCAATTAAGTTACTTGCTCAGAGGTCACTCATCAAAAGAGTGGTAGAGCTGAGAATTGAGCCTTGGTAATCAGCTTCAGAATCTGGACTCTTCGTCTGTGCTGCCAGAGAGTAGGAGGAGAAATCACCCAATATTGTTGGGTATACAAAAACATATTTCAAGTATACGTAGTGGAGATTTTGGAATCAAACCAAAAGATCAGTTCAGTTTTGAACCTTCATAAGATGTTGAAGACTAAGACATGTTTGTTGAAGTTTGGAGTGAATTTTTCAAAAAATTCATCAGTATTATAAATCACCCAAAGAATATATTGGATACAGTGTGTTTCAGTACCTTAGGAAAAAGTCCACAAAAAAGCACATTCTTGGGTATTAATCACGAGCTTACTTGTATGATATTATAAACAACTTTATCTACTGAAGGATTGGAGACTGTCTCTTTGTAGACTGAGAGTAAGCACTGGGCCAAGGTTTGGTTAAGTCAGAAGCTCTTGTTCATACGGAAACCATGAAACATTTCTTAAGGTCTAGAAACACCTCTGACATCTCTTTATCCCCTCAGGTTTGTGCAATTTGTCCTGCACGTTCCTTCGCCCTTCACAGTTCACCACACTATGACTGTCCTCCCAAGGCTGTCTGAGAAACTATCTCTCTTTGTCCTTCTCTAACCCTCCTTAATGACCTCAGAAAAAAAGCCCAGAGGCCTTTTGTCTTTTTAAGGAATCACTGCTAATTGCTGTGGGGAAACAAATTTGTAGTCTAAAAGAAATTGACAAAAAGGGGAAGTAACAAATATTCACAAAATTTCAACAAGTTCTACAAGTTATTCCTCATATTTTACCAAAATGAGACATTTACCAAAATTTGCCAAACTAATTTTATCATAGTCCTACCTGGAACTTGCTTTTTGCCTAATTGTAATTTATTGAGCACTTATATGCTAGGCACTGTCTGAATCATTTTACATATATCAGCTCCTCATGACATCCTTGCGAGACAGGTACAGTTAGCATCCTGTTTCATATGAGGAAACTGGCACAGAAGGGTTGGCTGCTTGCCCAAGGTGACAATGAATAATAGAGTCATGACTCAAACTGCCAGCTCTAAAGTCTGCTCTCTTGACCACTGCACTGTATGGCTCCTCTGATGTAGCCCAAATCAGGTCAGTTTGAAAAGTGGAAGTGTGTAACAGTTGGGGGGTACTGAGTGGAAGTATGCTCTGGCAGGCTGTCCTTGGCAAAATACTTGGCAAGATCACCATTGTCTGGTGACTGCTCCTCAGCTTTGGAGATTCATAAACAAGATTTTCTCAATTACCATCCCTAGAGATAACGAATGTCTTAAATGCAATTCACACTGAACAAACTCATAGGACACTGACATAACAGCCAAAATGTCATGAGGCATATTCCTTTCCAGTGTCTAGAAACTCTTACGCTCTATCTGGGACTCACTCTTTCTGCTATCAGGGAACCTAGAAAACCAGGGAGTTTATTAGTGACAGCGGAATTGTAGCAAGGGAAGTAGGAAATTTGAGAGGTAATACAAGGTGAGCATCCCTAATCCAAAAATCTAAAACATGAAGGGCTCCATAATCTGAAACTCTTGGAGTGCCAACATGATGCCCCAAGTGGAAAATTCCACACCTGACCTCATGTAATGGGTTGTATTCAAAACACAGATACGTAACACAGTTTATTCAGGGTCCCCAAAGGAAAAAAGACCCTCCCACTTCTGTGTGAATTTACTTATGAGTAAATAAGCGTAAGAAAATTATTGCTTATGGATAGCATATAAATTCAGAGTCTGGAATGATGGTGATGCCTTGTAGCCACAGATTGTCCACACGGGTAACTGAGATAGTGACACCTTTGCTTTCTGATAGTCCAGTGTACACGAACTTTGTTTCATGCATAAAATTCTTAAAAATATTGTATAAAACTACCTTTGGGCTGTGTGCATAAGGTGTATAAGAAACATAAATAAATTTTGTATTTAGACTTGGGTCTCATCCCAAAATATCTCATTATGTATATGCAAATATTCCAAACTGCAAGAAAATCTGAAACCTGAAACACTTTTGGTCCCAAGAATTTTGGATAAGGGACACTCAACCTGTATTTCCTTTAGGCTTTGGGCCTGACTAATTAAGTATTCCTTCTCCTATACCAGAGGACACAACCTGATGGCCCTTGTTCTCAGACTTAATTCTTTATCCACATTTCAGGGCTGGATGGACACGTCCAGCATTTGTCTCAGTAGCTCTCTGGATGTTAGAAAAGAAAAATCTTACCCACATTCATGCAGCTCTGTGAGTGGCTTCAGTCTGTGAGACACAAAATATGTATAAAGAACAGTCCTTGCACTCAAGGAGGTTGCAGCCTCATTATGTAGGCAACTAAGAATAACAAACATCAAAGTTTGTTATACAAACTCTAGGTTCCCAGAAGCCAAAGGGATCAGAAAAGATAAAGATTACTTAGAGTTGGTATAGGTCATTGATTAGAAACCTTAAGAATGTGTTCAATTTATATTGGTAGAGGGGAAGGATAGGAAGTCCCAGTGGCATAAACATTATGAAGGAGGTGTACTTCCAAGGGGAACACTGCAACCGAATAGAGAGTTACTGCAGGATAGGAGCAGCGAGGCCTCCTAACAGCAGACCTGCAGAGGCAGGGAGGGGATTTAGATATGGCAAGTTTGGTATCCAGGGGGAGACTGTGTTCAGGGAGCACAGCCAAAGGCTACTATGGCTACCTATCTGACATGCTGAGGGACTCAACTGGAGAGAGGCAGAGGGGAATGGACGGGAAGAGCTAATATTTGGAAGCAAATATTATTAGGTCTGCATTGTTTACTAGGAGGAGTGAGATAGAAAGATGGATTCAAAATAACTCTTGGGTTTCTCCTGTGCGCACTGGTGTTTATGTTTACCCAATTTTCCCTTCTTCCCTTCTCTTTCTTTAAATTGTCTTCTCCCATGCACCTGTAAAACTATGAGGAGTAAAATCAGGTCAAATATTTCTGATAAACTCTTTTTGACCAGTTAATAAGCGCTTATCTCAATGGAGAAAGAATCTCAAGAATCGAGAGTCTTCATTATTGTTTTTAGGCTGCCTTCTTTGAACATTGAGCATATGCTTTTTTTCTTTCAATTCTTTCTATTTGACATTTAGCTGTCCCAAAGCAAAAAGGCTGTATTTCCTTATTCTACAATAGAATTATTGGATACTACCTTTTTTTCAGTTACATATACACTTGAAACTATCTTGAGTTTCATTATATTCCTCCAAATATTGTTTGATTCTTTTGTAAACACTAATAAAGATAATTTGAAGTTAATATTCTACACTGCATTCAGAAAGATCCCAATATTCTTTATAATGTGTACTGGTGTTATTATTTTATGTAGACACACTGAATTTCCTCACTGCCTTTCATCTGAGGATCATAAAGTACACAGCAAACATTAATTAACTCTTACACCAACCATGTGAACTATAATTTTTATGTGTATATAGTAGATGAATCACCGGAAGGACCAGCAAAACACAGCCTTTGTGGGGAAGTCTAGGCTTGGCACAACTTGATGTATCAACAACTCAGTCAAATAGTTTAGATCAGGAAAGGAGGCATCATTTTTTATTTAACTAAAACCACCAATGGAGTTTCAGTAAGAAAATAATGACTTATCTGAGTTTCCACAAGCAACATTTGGACCTTTGCAACAAACCCCACCATAAAAAGAAGGTGTTTGAGTCTATTAATAGCTATATCATCAATCTTATAGCCACTCCCAAGACAAGTACTTCAGCAGCAAAACAGACCTAGTTATTAACTGCAGCTTTGATTTAGTATCAATGCAGAGAAAGCGAGCTACAGGCTGACTCATCAACACCTTGCTTCTTATCTATATTTCCCTGGAGTTTCCCTCATTCAGGTGTGTAGCAGGCCAAGGCCTATTTGGCTGAAGAGAGATTAAATCTTCATTATTGTTTCTCAGGCCATTCTCTTTAATGAAAACAAAAACAGAAATAGAATTTACAAAGGAATATATTTCAAAGAAATGGCCTCTTTATTTTCTACGTTGACTCGCTAAACAATCAAGAATATATACCAAACGTGCTTTGCTCATGGAAACTGATTTAACACCTTTTTCTTTATTGGGAACTCATATTTATTCTAACTTTTTAGTATAGAATTTTTCAAATATATACAAAGCAGATAGAATGACATAATGAAGATCCCATGTATCCTTCACTTACCTCTAACAATTAGCTCCTTTACTCAAGCATCCCCATGCAGTGAACACTTTGCAGAGATTCCCAGTCCCTTGGTTTAGAAATAGCACTGTTACCTCAAAGAGATTCATGGAATCCTAAAAGCCAAATTTTAATTCATTTTAATTGAGTTTATGAAATAAACATACATACAAATGTCAAAAGGTAAACTTACGGGAAGATGAGAAAAATGTCACAAAATCAAACAAAAATGTCTAAAACCTAAGTAATAATATTACCTGCCATTTATTAAGTCATGTGCCAGACACTTTACTAGGCATTTACTGCACATTCTAACCTCTTATTTAATTTTTCAACCATTCTATATGGTTTTAGTGTCCTTATTTTTATTTATTTTTTTTGAGACAGAGTCTCACTCTGTTGCCCAGGCTAGAGTGCTATGGTGTCAGCCTAGCTCACAGCAACCTCAAACTCCTGGGCTCAAGCAATTCTCCTGACTCAGCCTCCCGAGTAGCTGGGACTATAGGCATGTGCCACCATGAATGGCTAATTTTTTTAAAAAAATATATAATTTTTAGTTGTCCAGCTAATTTCTTTCTATTTTTAGTAGAGATGGGGTCTCACTCTTGCTCAGGCTGGTCTCGAACTCCTGAGCTCAAACGATCCACCCACCTCGACTTCCCAGAGTGTTAGGATTACGGGAGTGAGCCACCGCACCAGGCCTAGTGTCCTTATTTTAGAGATGAGGAAACTGAGGCTTGGAGAAGTTTAGGTAACTGGCTCACATTCACAAAGCTAATAAGCAACAGAATTGGCAACTAATGCTACCTGATTCCAAAGTCCATGTTTTGTTTTACAAACTATAGTCAAAGGACCCACTAGAGCTCAATCCAAAAAGAATGTATTAATAATGTTAGAAGGGGAAAGAAAGTGGTAAACACCCAATTTGGGGTGGGGAGGAGAAACTCATAAAAATTGTTAAAGCTTTAAAAGTGAATTAATCAAGTATACCTTGTATTTGCTCCATTTTAAAAAAAAACCTAGATTTCTTAACATGAACAAATGAATACATAGATCATTTGCTCAGCAAAATACATAATTTTAAATAGCCATAATTACATAGTAAAGCATAATTTAACTTTGCCTACTCTCATAAATCAGAAGTTGTACAAAATAAATCACCATTAATGCATTTGCTAAATCCATTATAAGCACACACTGTATTAGAACTTGAATTTTATAGGCTCAGTCATCCTATGTTTTCTAACAAATTGATTGTCCAGGTGCCAAAAAACAAAGTGGGATTTTATTTGACATATTTTTCTTAGTAAAGGACCCACAATCATTTTGTCTTCAGCTTCTATTGCTCAGTATTTTCTTTTAAAAAAGTGGAGAAAAATTGTTTCATCTTAAACTTTTATCTATTTTCCTTCATTAGAAAGATATAATCAAAGTATTACAAACACATAATTTAAAAAAATAAAATAGCACCGAATAAGTTGTAAAGACAAACAGTAGTTTCTTGCCCCACTGCTCTAAATTACCTCCCAATAGTTGTCTCAGAAATAATCAATTTTTTTCTTTTACCATTTTACCTGTTTCTTTGTGTATTTAGGTCCATATTCTCGGTGATATCTTTATAAAGCTGCTTCTTGATTTATCACTTTTAGATAGAAATCATCTATTGCCTTCCTGGCATAGTAGAAAGGGTTGATTTGTTCAATAAATATTGGTTGAGCATGTACCATATGCCAGATCCTGCTCTGTGGACTAGGGGTGCCAGAGCAATAAAACAGACAAATCCTTGACTTTGTAGAACTTGCAATCAAGTGGATTAAACCCTTTTACAATCCCTCCACCCACTCCCCTAGTTCTAGTATAATATAATTTTTAGCTAATCATCTGGGTTTATATTATGTCCATGTAAATATTGTTCACTGCAGGGCCCCAAATGGTGCTATAATTATATTTCTTCTTTCTGCAACTCTAGAATACATTTTTTAAAAAATGGTTTTAAGTTGTATCTTAGTCCATTTGTGCTGCTATAACAGAATTTTTCAGACTGAGTGATTTACAAACAATATAAATTTATTTCTCACAGTTTTGGAGGCTGCAAAGTCCAAGATCAAGTCACCAGCATTCAGCATCTGGTGAGGGCCTTCTAGCTGGGCCCTCACAGGGTGGAGGGAAAGTGGAAGAGTAAAAAGGACCAAACTCTGTGAAACCTCTTTTATAAAGGCTTTAACACATTCATGGGCTCTCATGACCTCATCCCCCCCTAAATGCCCCACTTCTTAATACTATTGCATTGGAAGTTAAGTTTCAACATGAATTTTGGGGGACACATTCAGACCATAGCAAGTTGCTGCAACTGCTTAATTATCATCATAATCCACTTTTTACTAGTTTCTCCCCAAATGCTCATTATATAACAGAAAAGTAATTAGTTTTCTTATTTTTCCAGAGAGTCAATATGTGGAAACTGCTTTTATTTCAGTCTATATTGATTGCTCTCTAGGCCTGCTTCTTCAGTGATGCATTGCACTGTTTCCTGGATTCCATGTCTTTGCCTTGGTCTATAACTCTTCTTTTTTTTTTTTTTTTTTTTTTAGAGGAGAGCATGAACACAGTGCCCCACTACCACAAATTATGTAGTTGAGTTTCCCACATTTGGGGAAATCGCAGGGGTCAGCATATCTGGAATGCAATGGATAAGCCTCTCCCTGGGAAAACCACCTTTGTGATCATGGTATCTCCCCTGCCAGGTAAGCATATATAACTCTGTTTTGTTGGAGTATATTCTTAATAAAATCCAGAGAAAGCTGGATGGAAAATAAATTTTCTGAGTCCTTGAATACATGACAATGTCTTTAATTTATCTTCTGGTTTGAAAGGCATTTTTCCCTCAGAATTCTGAAAGCATTGCTTCATTATCTTCTAGCATCCAGTATTGATAACAGAATTCTGATGCATTCCCTCCCATGCTCTTTTGAATATGATCCATTTTTCTTCTCTGGAAGTTGTAGAATCTTCTCTATCTAAAATTTCACAGTGACAAAACTTTGTGTGAATTTTTGTTTATTTGTTTGTTTTTTAAGTCATTGTTCAGGGTTATGGGATTTTTCAATTTGTAAACTATTGACGTTTGGGTCTGGGCAATTTTCTAGTATTATTCCAATATTAGTTTACTCCTCTCTATTTACTCAGTTTCCTTTTCAGAAATTTACAACTTGGATGTTGGCTTTTCTGGATTGATCCTCTATATTTCTTTTGTTTTCTATTTTTTAACCTTCTCTGCTTTCTGGGGGATTCCATTAACTTTCTCTTTGAACTCTTCTAATTATACTGTTATTTTGGCTGTCACATTTTTAATTTCTATGATATTTTTTGTGTTCCCTGGGTTTTTTTTTTTATGGCATTCTGTTTTACTTAAAAAATGGTTATCATATAATCTCTTACTTCTCTGAAAGATTTAGAGTTTTAAAAGGAGTTTCTTCTTCCTATGTTATCTTGGGGTCCCTCTGTTCTGTTTATTGCATTTAGGATGACTGGTGGGAGCTCCAGTGCTGGAGAAGTGCAGTGCCTACTGGCCTCCAGAGAAGGGCATGCTCCAGTGGGGGCTCTGGTCTCAAGATGGTGCCTTGCTGGAGCAGCTTGGCTCACAGAGGTGTGGGGGTGAGGAGTGCACATCTTGTGCTCCTAATCAGGGTAATGCAGCTGCCATGAATTCCTGGCAGCTCTCCGAACTGGGCTCAGGGATTGGGAGGAATGTGGGATTCTCCTGTAGTAAGGATGGTAGGTGTTTGTGGTGATAATGGGGGTTGGTGGTGATCTGCTTACCTTTTCCCTGCTGTCTCCATGCTGATTCAGTGTGGGTGGGGGAGAAGGGACTGTAGGACCAGGTGCCTCCATGCGGCCCTTGTGGACTTCCAGTCACCACAGGTGCATCTTCACTCCCTCGCTGCACTCCAGCACTCTCCCTTTGACATTCCAGTCAAATCTCAGCTGTTTATTCATTGCCTCTGTCCTTTCTTGGGGTGGGGGGGAGATGAGCATCAGGCATCTCTAGTCAGCCCTTTTACTGATGTCACTCTTAAGCAAGTTTAAGTCCTATTTTAATTTTAGTGGGGTTTTAGGTGGGAGAGGTGATAATTTCATGTGGTCAATCTGCTATCTTCATCCAACATCTACTAGAGAAATGGAAAACCTTTCAAATATACAATCTTTAGATTACTCTTGATGATTGTTACTAACAGGGATAGTAAGATTTATAGAAATAGTCTTTAAATTGCATTTTTTATAATTAGCTTTCTGTCAGAGCCTATTAGCTCAGTTGAGCAGAGCATGGCAAAATGATACCGAGGTCATCAGTTTGATCTCCATGGATGTCGGTTAGCCTTAATTAATTTCATGGACTTTATCTTTTCCTCTAACTCACAGAGAAAGTCAAGAATGTTATTTTGGGTAGCTATAAAATAGGCAAGAGATAATTCAGCTTTCGCTTTACTGCTGCTGTTAGGACCATGTGTCTTAACGGGGTTCTGCAGCATGCCACTGCAGGAACTTAAAAGGAACAAAAAACAATACTGGCAAATTAGAGGAAAACAGCACAGACGTTTCACTATAAATCAGTTCCCTTCTGCTGGAAGAGGTGGTGGTAGGGGGATAAATCCATTTGTCTGTCTTCCCCAGAAGCAGACTCCTGGATAGAGATCTGTGCAAGAAAGGTTTATTGAGGAGTTACTCTGGTACAGGGACACCTCTAAGAGAGTAAGGGCAGCGTTAGGGCAGAAGGAGAGGCTGACCTGTGACACAGTCACAACAGAGGCCTCAGCTGATCCCACAGAATCTCCGGAATAGAGAGTGGCTTCAGAGTTGTCCCACCTTGAGGCAAGAGGCCAGAACTTTTTAACCTCACATTGACCAGTTGTTGGATAAGAACTATCCCCAGGAAAGGACGTGACCTTCCCAGGACAGGACTTCAGTGAAGTGCCTCTTTTCAGCAGGTGGCATTTTCCAGAGTTTTGAAGCTGTGTGCTAGCAATCCATACACCCAGCAGTGAGGGCAGCAGACCACTACATAAAGTATTGATCGTATGTTACAAAGTATCTTCTTGAGGGTTCATGAGCTGAAATATTGGTTCTTTCTTTTATTTCTCCTAGACACCTATGGGGAGGAGAAAACACACAATTCAATGGCAGAAGTGCAACTATAATTGGAATGAGAAGGAATGAAGGAATTGTTTAGTCCATAAACTAGATAACTAGCCTCCAAGAAACAAAATGAATGGGATAAACTTTCCAGGAATTTGACTATTTTATTCCATGTTATTTTTGCATTTGGGCATATTTTCTTTGGTTAGCAATCATTCTTAGGTTTTAAATATGAAGCCAAAATTGTTAAGTCTAGGTTTACAGTAATAAACCAGGGAAAGTTCAAAGACTACTTCTAGGAGAAAAAAAACACTCACATATATTTCAATGTTAGTTAACAGAGCAAGGAAAATTAATAGTCAAAAATTCTCACTAATTATTTACTCTGTATTTGGGGAGGAAGAATAAAACAGTGACTTAACTATACTAACATACGTTAAGTCTTTAAACATATAAAGAACTTTTTTTTTTTTTTTTTTTTTTGAGACAAGGTCTTGTTCTGTTGCCCCTGCTAAAGTGCAGTGGAGTCATCATAGCTCACTGTGACCTCAAACTCCTGGTCTAAAGTGATCCTCCTGCCTCAGCCTCCTGGGTAGTTGGGACTACAGGCAGGCACCATGCCTGGCTAAGAGAACAAACATTTATTAGTACATTATTACAATAGTTATAGCAGTAATATGTGGTACTATCTATACTTGATTTTCTAAAATTGTCAACAAATTGTTGACAACAGAAGTATTTGCAATGCTTTTAAAAAATTGAGAAAAATAGGGTATGATCTGAAATGTTTCCATCTTCAGCCTATTCCACCTCTCTTATTCTCCCCCTCCTCCAACTTAGGGTTTATGTATGTTATCTCTAATAATTACATTTTGTTTCTTGGAAAAGGTAGAGAATTTTAGTAAAATATTTTGATACCTTTTGTTATTGCTAAAAAGTTATGAGTTCAATATTTTCTAAGAAAAGACATTTCAAAGTCATTCAAGACAAAAGCTAAGGGAAACGATGATTTGAAACTTTAAATCTGTTCTCTTGAGTTTCAAGCTTCAAGTTTGTGGAGAACAGAAGGTAAAGGAAGAGAGAGGAACTTTATAGCCTAAAAATCTATTTTCCATTGTTGTTGGGAAACCAAAAAACATTAGTCAAATAATCCAAAATTTTGAAAGAGGGAGGGAGTAAGTTTTTGTTAGGTAGTGACTTGATTGGGTTCAACATGACAAGATGCATTGCGAAGCCAACGAGCCACTGAGTCATGTGTTGGGAACAACTGGGCTTCACTTCCAACACAGCAGCTAAATCTAACGTCATGTGTTAATCGAGAACAAAGGCAGTTGGTTTTTCTGTATTGTAATAAGGCTGGTTTTAGCATCATCTCAGAGAATTGTCAGTAACCTTTTTCTGAAAGTTAGGCTCATTTGGTTGGATTCTGTTCCGTATGTTCAATGGTTCCTGCCTCGTGTCAATAAGGGCTCCATCAACTGTGAAATCTTAGGGCTAGAAAATTCACAAGGTACTCCAGGACAGGCAATGAAAAATGTGTCTTCCTTCCTCCTCTGTCCTCCAGCCTTCCCATTCCCTTCCCAGGGGCAAACACTGTTTCCAGTTTCTGGTTTATTTGCCTCTAAGATATTCTAATATGTAGATTTAAAAAAATCTACACTGTATATTTTTGCTGTCAGAACTTCCTTGTCATTTAGAATCAATATACATGTAATAGCTTTGTTTTAGAAAATGAATTTAGTCTTATGAGTCTATAAACTCTGCTGATCAATTACTATTTCTTTTAAAAGTGATCCTAAACAGTGTGTGTGTGTGTGTGTGTGTGTGTGTGTGTGTGTGTGTGTTCATCCTTGAATTTCTCCTGGGACAGACTTCTGTGGTTTTCAGGGGTTGCATATTGCAGTTTCTTTGTGGGGCAGGCAGGAAATCAAAATGTGTAAAATGGCTAGGAGAAGACAACAGGAAGTGGTAGGTGGTATACAGATTGAAATGCCTAGTCTAAAAGTATTTCAAATTTCAAAGTTGTTACATACATAGTACAACTAAACTACATAGCTTTGTGGTCCTTATTATACAGTTCCTCCTTCTTAAAGATCATAAGTCCACATATCCCTCACCAACTTTCTAAAACCTCACCCATTTTTCCTAATTTCTTATAAATTAACAAAGATCAGTGCAATATTTCAGGATCCTAGTAGATAATTTGGTTTGGTCCCAAGAAAATTAAATATAGTGCAGAAATATTGTTTTAATTTCATGAAGTCAAATCACAGAATGCTTAAGAGCACAAACTCTGAGACCTGGGTTTGAACTTTGGTTTGGATATTGACTGGATTGGAAAAGTTCCCCAACTTTTTGGAACTTAGCTTCTATATCTACAAAATGGGGGTTAATAATAGTAGCTTTGAAGATTACATTAAATAAGGTATGTGAAGTGCTTAGCACAGTTTCTGGTACCTACTTGGTGCTCAATAAATGATAGCAATTATCATTACTTAGAAAACCCTGGTATAATCTTACATTCCTTGGACTTGAATTCTCTCTCAACCAGCTTTTTCCTACTTATTTTAATCCAAAGGTCACTTTTGACAAAAGGTAGAAACAAGACAGCAATTGATTCATTTGATAAGAAATACTTATTGAGTACCTATTACATGACAGGTACAATATTAAAGTATTGAAGAAGTTACATGACAGGTACAATATTAAAGTATTGAAGAAGACAAAATTCCTATTCTCATGGAGCTGACCTTAGAATGCAGTGGACAGACAACAAACAAATTAATGTATAATATAATTTCAAGGAGTTTGGATCATAATCCTGAAGAACAAAATACTGAATGTTGAAGTCTCTAAAGATCAAAATCGCTAAGGTCTAAAATCTCTAACATGTAATATCCTGAAAATCACAATCACAGGATAGTTGTATCACATTAGGCAGAACTATTCCCTTGCTATATTTGGAAATTAGGTATGGTTTAAGGAGATGTGTGTGGATGCCAAGTTGACAAGGAGTGGACTTGTGGACTTAATTTTAGGTGTCAACTTGACTGGATCAAGAACACCTAAAAACCTGATAAAACTCTATCTTGAGTGTGTCTGTGAAGGTGTTCCCAGTGGAGATTAGTGTGTGAGTCTGAGTGGAATAGGTGAAGAAACTCTGTCCTCAATCTTTTTGGCCACCATCCAGTCGGCCAGGGGCCCAGAAAGAACAAATACAGAAGGCAAATTGTCTCTCTCTGACAGCTCGGACAGACTTTTCTTCTGCTGCCTTGGATGTCAGAATTTCAGGCTTGTGGGTCTTTGGACTCCAGGACCTACATCAGCAGCACCCTGGGTCTTGTGTCTTTTGGCTTCAGACTGAGAGTCATACTGTTGGCTTCCCTGATTCTGAGGCCTTCAGACTTGGACTGAGCCATGCTACCGACATCCCAGGGTCTCTAGCTTGCCCATGCCCTGTCGTGGGACTTCTCAGGCACCATAATTGTGTGAGCCAATTACCCTAATAAGTCCCCTTTTGTATATCTAAATACATATCCTATTGGTTCTGCCTCTCTGGAGAACCCTAACTAATAAAGATTTGGTATTGGGGAAGCCAAATATCATTCCTTTTTACTGTGTTCTTTACAATGGAAAAGATCTGTGAAATTATTCCCTTGGAAGAAAGGCTGTGGTAAGTGGAGTGTTTGAGGCTACTTAATGGTGAAAGATAAAAGTTTAAAAGCTAATTGTTATTGACATTGTGAAAGCAGAAAATCACTTAATTGCATCTGCTGAGCACTAACCAGACTTTCAAATGGATGGCGTATGCCGCCACACTTGTAGACCACAACCAATCTCCGAATGTAAGTGCAGTGAGTGTTTTGAAGAGTGTAGAAGAAGTGAAAATGCAGGTGAAAAACACAAGAAATCTCCCCTGCCAGATTATTCAATCATGTATTCTGCCCCTTCATAAGCAGCACCATGTTTGCCTTCAGAAAACGCCCTTTCTCACAGGATAAAAAAAAAATCCACCAAGCTCAGGGACCTTCTGAACCAAAGCTGCTTGCTGATATTGAGGTTCCTCCAAGTGTTACAAAACACACTAAATGGTGAACTATTCTTGATTAGGAATCTGATTGTTCAAGAAGATAGACTTCTTATATTTACCATTAAATCTAACAGAAAAAAACTAATACATGCTTCTCTTTGGCTAATGAATGGTGCTTTCAAAACTACCCCCACTGTTTTTTATCAACTACGTAGAACTCATGCCCCTGTTGGATCCAAAAATTCTAGAACTTATCTGCTTGTTTATGTGTTAAAGACTGGAAAAAGTGAAGCACTTTTTAAACGCTTATTGGAAAATTTGGTGGACTTTGCAGAAGAAAATGGATTTCAATCGAATCTTCAAACCATAATGACAGATTTGGAATTAGGTGTGATCAAGGCCTCTAAAAGAGAATTTCAAGGTGTTAGCAGTAGACTTTGCTTTTTCCATTCAGCCCAATGCATTTGGCGAAAAATTCATATGAGTAGATTGGCCATGTGATGAGGCAACAATGAAAACTTCGGTTTAAAAATGAGTCATTTGCCTGCTTTGGCATTCCTTCCAGCTGATGACTTTCCAGGAGCTTTTAATAAATTAAAGCTGCATTTGGCTGAAGAAGCCAGTGAAATTACTGACTGGTTTGAAAATAATTATGCATATGGTAGGGTAAGAAAACCCTCAACAGTGTTGCTGTTAGATCACTAGTATTGTTTCTGCTGAATTTGTGGTCTGTGTGTGAATGCATTCAGAATGGATTTCTGTGTGCCCGAAACAGCATAGAAGCATGGCACAGAAGATCGGAAAATTTAATAGGGAATGCTCATGTCCCTGTATATGGAATCATAGAAGAATTTCAAAAAGAGCAGAGCTACACAGAAAATGAATCTGAACTTACCCTCTGAGGACAGCTATGCCATAAAAGAAAAAAAGCAGTTATTCATCACAGTATAAGACTTCAAAATATAATTACTGATTGTGAAGGTCACCCAGCTCTTATGGACTACCTCTGTGCAATTGTCCATAATCTCTTCTTGTAATACACTCTTTCATATGTTGATTTGATTTTTAGTATGTTTTTTTTTTAGTTTTTCTACTCACTATTTTAAATTGTCAGGATTATTTTTTACAACTTGCTATGCTATGTATTTCATCTGCATATCATTTCCAATACAGGAGGTATAAATCATGTAAAGACTTTTTAGAGAGTTCTAATTCATTTTATGCATTTTCTGCAAATTTGACTCCACAAAAGTACATTATTATAATATTGACTTTGTGTGTAAGCATTGTGTGTGCATGTAAAAATGTTGAAACTTTCTCAATAAATGGAAAGATGTCCTTTTTGTACATCTGCATTTATGAAAGATAAAATTTCTCGAGGTCTCAGCACTTTGGGAGACTACGTATGTGGTGGTGACCCGTCAAGGTTTTTGACCAATCTCATCAAAAGACTTAGGTTGTCTGTCACAGTATTTCTGATTACTGAAGTTATATAAACTATTCCTTTACAAATATAGTTTGTTTGCTCATAACTGTTATGCCCTTGTGATTTTTCTTAGTATATCTGAGTGTTTATGCTTACAAAAACTATGTGTGTTATATTATTGCCTATTTTATTGCATAAAGTGGCCTATGAAGCATTCTGTCATGATTTTGTTTCCCAAATAAATCCCCTTTTAAAAATGTAAATAAATATCTTTAAAACATTTAAAAATTATTTTTGCAGAATTATATTTTCAGGATTTTGCTCTTTCAGGATTTCAACATTCGGGATTATGGCATTCGGGATTGCGTCTTTCAGGATTATGATGAACTCCTGTCACAGTGACTGTTTTGGGTGCTGCTCTGTTTTAGTCCTCACCAGAGACACTTGCAAATGTTTCCCCAACACTATACTGATGATACCTGTAGTCCAGTAGCCATCCTTCCATGGATCATGTATGGCTTCTCCTTGTAAAAGCCTTGAGACACAATTTATCTTTTGTCACATCTCCCCCCATACCCACCCTAAATCTGCTCCACAAAATACTAAGAAGGAAAGCTGGTTTTTACCAAAGATTTTATGGGAAGAAAAAGGTGAAGAGTTATAAAGCACATCACACAACAAATGACTTTAAATTCCCAGTGCAACAACTTTTTTCCCCTCCCCAAAATTCTACCAGCCACAGGGTCTCTCACTCTCTCCTAATCCTTCACACACCCTCCTCTTCAATGCTTTTCCATTTCTCTAAGTGATAATTGTCACTCTTCCCATAGACTTTTGAAGTCTAGTCTCTCTGAATGGGAATATCAAAGCAGGTCCGTCCCTAGATTCTCCTGCTCCTTCTCCCCCATCATCTTGTTCATATTGTTACATTGCTGATTCTTTTTTTCCAGGAAAAATCTCTTAGAAACTTTTGTCCTCTATATCTGTCTTCACTGCCTGAATGTTCCATAATACTTTATTTGATCATGTCTCAAATCTAATTTGCATTCTTCTCTGTCTTTCCAATTCAATTCCTCTTCTATGTCTCTTATTTCAGAAAGGGTAACACCGTCCCCTCAAGTACTCTGAGGCAGAAACCATGGAACTGTCCTTGACTCTTCTATCCTTCCTCACACCTCTGTTATCTGCCCCCATCCATCTGGCAGTCAGTCTCCAAGTACTATTGAGTCTATGTCCTAAAGATATCTTCAATCTACTTCTTTCCGTCCACTTGCAATAATGAATAAGTCTCTTCTGCTCAAAGATTTGCAACAATGCTCTATTGTTTGAGACAGAAAATAAAACTCTTTTTGCCTTTTAAAGTGGATACTAACATGAAAACATTTTATTATGATCAGAGGGTTGTCAAGAGTTTTCTTCCCAAGAAAGCCATTTGCATCTGATTAAATTGTAGGGTTGCCTTTACTACTGCCCTCATTTTTGGTGTTTATTTTCATCAAGGATGCATATGCCTCTAAACAGACAAATGGTTTCAAACTAAAACCAGCAGTCCCCAGCCCATCTCACCCATTTATTCACCCTGGAGGCAACACTTTTCAGCTCTTTAATTAATTCATTTGGCTTCCTAGATCTGTACACGTACTGTCTTTCTACTTTTTAACTTTTGAGATTTAGGTTTTGTTGACATCCCGTTGTGGTAAATGAGATTTACCTTTCATCTCCCAGCTCCTATAATATATAGGCAGCCTTCCCATTTGCTTATACTCTAATTAGAGGAGTTATATCATAATTTTGGAAGTATCAATATATACTGTTTTATTACAAATATGTAAAAACTATTAACAGCTAAGCCAAGTAATAAACTATGACAACCGTTCTTGCGCAACTTTTTGTTTCCGCTAGAATTAATAGCTGTCCTTTTTGATGCTGCTGTGGTACACTTAGTTTTCTATGTACCTACCAGTAATTCAACCCCCAACTATCTGCCAACTATTTGATTCTCCATTCCCTCAGAAATATTAGGTATTCTATCAATTTAGTCTTCATGGAAAAACCTCTCCAGAGCATTCGAACCAGCTTCAATGTGGATTAGTTTGTCTGGTATGTGTCATCCCAGGACCTTCCTTCTCTAACATCTTAGGGATTCTCCTCATATCTCTTTCTGCATATAACATATTTCTCTTTCTTGTTTTATTTTTTCTCCTAATTTTGGTGAAACACACACTAGTAGAGTATGTGGAAGGTAAATTTTTTGAAACCTTGTATGTCTGAAAATGTCCTTAATTTATTGCTATGGCTAATTATTAGTTTGGGTAGGTATATGTTATAATTTTAGGTTAGAAATAAATTTTCTTCAGCATTTTGAGAGTGCCTCTGTTGTTGTCTAGCTTCCATTGTTGCTACTGAGAAGCTGTATTAGCTCTATATCGCTGTTAACAAATCACCACACACTTAGCAGCTTAAAGCAGTACCCATTTATTAGCTTATAGTTTGGTAGGTCAGAAATCTGAGCACAGTGTGACTTCTCTGTTTAGGGTATTATAAGGCTGAAATCAAGGTGTTATCTGGATTAAGTCTGGAGACTCTGGGAAAAATATTTGCTTCCACGCTCATTCAGGGTGTTGGCAGGATTCAGTTCTTTGTGGTTGTAGGACTGAGATCACCATTTTCTTTTGGGTTGTCAGCCAGGGACCAATCTCAGCTCCTATAGGCCTTTGCATTCCTTGCCCTGTGGCTCCTCCCATCTTCAGAGCCAGCAATTGAGAAGCTTCTTTGCCAGGAAGTGCCATATCAGCCCCTCATAAGGCTGATCAGGTCAAGTCTTTCTTAAAGTCAACTGTGCCATAGTAACACAACCTAATTATGGTAGTGAAATCTATCACATTCATAGTACCACAGATTGTACAGGGTACATACAGGGTGGGGAATCTTGCAGACCATCTTATTCTGCCTGCCACAGAAGTCTAAAAATTATTCTAATTTGTGATTTACATTACATGCCCTATTTTTGCCTCTGGAAGCTTGTAACATTTTCCATTGTCCTCAGGTTTATGAAATTTCATGATATGCCTTTGTATGAGTCTATTTTTATGCTATTGTGCTGTGCACCATATAAGCCATTTCAGTATGGAAACTCACATCCTTCAATATGAATATTTTTATTAATTTTTTTCTTTCATTTTCTCTGTTCTTGCTTTCTGGAACTGTAATTATTTGGATGTTGGTCCATCTGCACTATTCCTCTAAAACCTCACCTCCATCCCCCACGCATTTTCCATCTCTGCTTTCAGTTCTACTTGCTTTTTCTCAACATAATCTTTCAGATACGGAATTTTTCATTTAGGTTCTCAAAGTGTTAATTTACAAGAGCTGATTATTGGGGTTTTGTTTTGTTTGTATCATGAATGTTCATTTTGTGTGGCATCATCTTTTTGTTTTATGCAGGCAATATTTTTTCTTTTTTCCCTGAGGATACTTAATGGGTATTTTCTTTTTGGCGTATTCTCTCCACGTAGTCATTTCCTCCAAATTACTTTCACATGTTTGTTAGAGGCTTTCCCCTGATAACTGTGATCTTTGCTCAGCTGTTTCAAACCACTAAAAAGCTGATTGGAAGCTCTGAGCCCGTGAGTAAGGCTTGTTGACTGTCAAGTTTATTGTAGAAGGAGCTGCTTTAGCCACTATATTAAGGAACACCCCAATGCCGGTACCTTTCTGGTCTTTTCTCTTGGACAACTCAGATAGTTATGAAAAGTCTCTCAAATCTCCTGCCTGGAGGTTTTGACCTAGTTTTCAGCTTCTTGGAGCTGAAGAGAAGATAAGAACTGAGGGTGTATATTCCTGGTAGTGTGTCTGGAATTCAAAATCCTTTATGTTGAAGCATCAACATTAATACATGCTGTGGTTTTCTACCTCCACCCACCTGGTATTCTGCCTCTTTTCTTTGTCTTTGTCTATGGAGTTTCTATCATTCTTCATAGCTAAGTTCAATTGACCTGCCTAGAAGTAATGCTTCTCATCTTTGTAATTGTTTAAAATATGGTTTATATCACTTGTAGCACTTTAATCATACCTGCCTTGAATTGTATATAATTGTTTACTTATCTTTTTACTGGGAACAAACTGAGAGCCATGGTTTTTGTCTATACAATGGACTTTCTCATCATAGAGTCCTGCCCTTCTGGGCTTTTAACAAATATCTCCTGAATAAATGTCAGAACAGAGAGGGATTACAAAGATTACATTAATTTTCCATGGCATATCTTTACTGATTTTTCTATTTTGGGGCTTCCTGGAAAGATGTTTTCAATTTTATTCATTTGGTTTTAGAGACACCTTTCAGAAAAGTGCATTATGTGATTGGAAATATAACAAGGAAAGAGAAATGTAATGGCTCACCATCTTCCTGTGTCAAGTAACTCCTACAGAGAATAATAAAAGTGTCAAAAATATAGGTATTAAAATAATACTTTTTCTATTAATACTTCCTTTTCTGAACTATTGTCAGAGACTCCCAGGATGGCAGGCATTACCAATTCTTAAATAATTTGATATCACCTACATATTAGCATGAGGTATTTTAGAAATGGTTGACAATACAAATGAAAAGATGTCTAGTCACCCTTATTCATTATGCATTCATTCTGCAATTCAATCTGAGAATCTTAATGCTTTACTTTTTTATATTTTTTTCTTATTTTTTTTTGTTTATTATTTTTTCTTTCCTGCTTCTCCATGGGTTGGACTTAATGCTTTCTTTAACAAAAAGACTCTCCCCAAAATTCATTTTTAATCCTAGAAAACCTTTTCTCAATATTAGCAATGCAGACAAGTGGCTGGCGTATCAGAAGAATTTTTTTTTCTCTTTTCAGCTCCACGTTGATTTCTGTGGACATGTCACCTTCCTTCTCATGGTCTCAGTTTCATTTTGAAAAAATTGTAAATAAAATGCCCTAAATGTCAGTCATCAGATCTCTTTTTTAAAAACACCTTGGAAGATGCAACTTCCAGAAGCTAGATTTTCCCCTGCTTTCTGATTTACTACAGGGATTATAGTAGCAAACCTGAAACCTCCTTCCATTTACTTTTCTCCTAATTCTTACTTAATTTCTCTTTATTCTTTAAGCCACAGCACAAATTTTACCCCCTTTACTAAGTAATCCACTTTAAGTACAAAATAGTGTTGGAAATATAAAACTGATAAAGAAGAAAATTAAAACTTGTAATGCTACCATTCAGAGAAAATAATGTATTAATATTTTGGAATTTCTCCTTCTAATCTTTTTTCTGGGTACAAATATATGCATAATTTAACTTTAAAAAATTATACAAGAAATTATATTAATATCTTGCATTTTTTCACTTAAAATTGCATTATGGGTATTTTGCCATTTTGGAATGTTTTTCAGGAGATGGTAGAGTTAAAAGCACAGCTTCTAAACAGCTTCTAAATTCAAACTCTTCTCTCGGTTCAAATCTCACCTCTCGCACTTATTAC